>NC_069798.1:43092968-43720957 GCF_027406575.1 Nycticebus coucang
TACATATACCTCCACTATCCTTTAAGAAGCAATACAGATGAATTAAATTTATGCCTATGATTGCCTCTGTAAATAAACACAATGCTATTTGTCAAGCCTACACTTCATTGGGACAGATTCACTTCACTCTAAAGTCCTTTAGAGTATTTTCCATGCACACTTGAGTGAACACTGAATGTCGAGCCATTTACATTTAACTTTCTTTGGTCTATCAGTGATCCCAGGTACCACTTTTCAGTTGGTGAAAATTGGTTTTGAAGAAAAGGGTCTTGCAGAAGATTGTGTCTTTTGTTTTACTGGACATAATACTTTACAGATGTGTCCATTCTGGCTGAACCTTGATTAAAGCAGTTAAAATACAATGGAATTTAACTTTTGAAGCCAAAGTATTTTTGATCTTTTTTTTTTTTTGTAGAGACAAGAGTCTCACTGTACCGCCCTCGGGTAGAGTGCCATGACTTTTTTTTTTTGGTCATGGTCGGGGAGAGGATGGGAAGAAAGAAGATAGGATTATTCAGACTGCTCTCATTTTGTTGTATGGCTGCATTTGGGGGAACAAATTCGCTCAACTGGGGATCACGAAGATTGTTGGATTAGAGTAAGGACTAGGTCAATAAAAGGGTCTATTCCAACTTCTACAAGCAGCTAACTTACATAGGAGAGGGGAAGGAGGCCCCATAGCCTTTGAAAGGCGTTATAAGAGAACAGAAACCACAATTTTATGGAGGGTCACTGACAGGAAAGAAGTCCTCCCCAATACACTGAATATTTCATTTCTGTGGGGAAATCTGGTGATTCATCTTTTCTGCTATATGTAACCGATTCAGCGTAAAGGTGCATTTAAATAATAATAATTAGCTTGAAGGAGCCTAAAGGGGATATTTACATCCTTGTAGGAGGGCTGCTCCTCCAGTGATGGATGGTGCACTGGGCTGCCTGGACTGCTGCTACTTCCCGCACTGGCTTTCTGGGAGGGCAGAGACAGGGGCGGGGGCGGGGGCGGGGGCAGGTCCGAGCTGCCCGGGTCACCCAGTTTCCTGTCCTCCTGCAGCAGCCTGGAGGAGTTTAGGGAGAGCGGGAAAGCGCCCGCAGCAACCGGCGCACGGTCTCGGCTGCTCCCCTTCTCCGACAGCCCTCGGCCCTGGAGAAACCGGCCACTCCCGACAAAGGGTTCTCCTAGTAGGACCCCAGTCTCCTCGTCTTCCTCCTCGTCGTCTTCAGGGTCTCGACCTTCTTCCTCCTCTTCCTCGCCCTCTGGGGGCTTGTGGCCCTCCACGTCCACCTCCTGCTCTTCTTCCTCGTCCTCTTCCTCCTCAGAGCTGTCCTCGCTGGGGTAGCTGCAGCTGGTGCCCCCCGGGGACAGAAGGCCTCGGTGGTGCGGCTGTGGGGCCAGCGGAGGCGGCGGAGGCGGGGGCGGCGGCGGGGCAGGGTGGTGGCGCTCGGAGCCCGGCTCTTCTGGCTGCGGGGGCAGCAGCAGTAGTGGCGAGGGCGGCTGCGGGGGATGGTGGTGGTGGTGGGGATGGTGGTGATGATGATGGTGGTGGTGGTGCGGTTGGGCAGAGTGTGGCGCACCCGCCGACGCCCCGTGCAGCTTGGCCAGGCTCTCGGCATCGTCCTTGCCGCCCACCGGCCGGAAGGCGCTCGAATGGTGGTAGCTGCCACCGCCTGTCTTGCGCCCCTCCAGAAGGTGCGGGTGGTGAGGCGCGGGCAACCGGGAGCCCGCCGGGACAGCTCCAGCGGCCGTGGTCCCAGCCCCGGGCGCTGCGCCGGGGTCAGCGGGCGGAGTGGAGCCCGCGCTGCAGTCCCCTCCACTGCCGCCCTGGGGCGACTCGAAGAGCGCGTCTCGAGCGCCTGTGCCCCCACCAGGAGGCGGTGGGCCGGAGCCCGGGCCGTTGGCTACCACCTGAGGGGGCTGACCCGGCGGGGGAGCAGTCTCAGAGTTACCCCCGGCACTGCCGGGCTCCGCCAGGTCCAGGAAGGCCTGCCGCAGCAGGGCCGGGCTGTCACCAAGCGCGCAGCCTAGCGCCGAGGGTGGCTGGGGTGGGGGTTGTAGGTAGGTGGGTACTGGAAGCCCGCCGGGGGTCCGCGGCGGCCAGAACATGCAGAAGGGCGGGTAGAAGGCGTCTTTTCGGCCTGCGGGCCAGAAGAGGCCCGACAGGCCGGCCTTGGGCGTCGCGCCGGCACCGCCTGTACCCGCGCTCCCCAGGGCCTCTGCTGTGGCGCCTGCGTCCTCTTTCTTGTGGCACAAGCCAAAGGCAGCGGCTGCGGCCGGGAAAGTGTAAGGATGTGGAAAGAGGCTCCCGCAGCCTGGGAACTTCTGCAGCACGCCTCCGAAGGAGCCCTTGCTGGGCACCGGGATGACCGGATAGCTGCGCGGTCCTTTGGCGCCAGCCGCAGCACCTGACCCAGCGCCGGCGCCGACGCCTGTCAAACAGCCACCCCCCGCTCCGCCCCCTCCGGTCCCAGCGCCGCCCGAGGCCGCGGCCACTGAGAGGCTGGCGGCGGCAGCTGAGAGGCTGGCGGCGGCCACGACTGCCGCCTCCTGCAGGGAGTCGTCGTCGTCGTCGAAGCGCGGCCTCTTGTGATGAGCGTGCGGTGTGCCTGCCAGTTCGGCCAGGGGTGGCGGGGGTGGCGGGGGAGGGGGTGCGCCCAGCAGGTGTGGGCCCAACAGTCCACCACCCCCAGCCACGGCGGCCGCAGCTGCCACTGCAGCAGCCTTGACCGAGCTGAGCGGGTGGCAAGCGGGGTGTGCGCCCGGCTGGGGTAGTGCGCGCTTTCGGCTACCACCGTTGAACATGGCCTTGACGTCTTCCCAGGCAAAGACTAGTTCGTCCTGGGGGCTCTTGTCAGTGAGCTTGAGATGACGGCGCCACGAATTGAAGTTGGCTGCGTCTGGCTGTGTGTACTTGGCGTCAGGTGTGCGGTGGGAGTGGAAAATGAATTTGTTGGGAGAGAAGTACATGTTGCAGTAGCTGCATTTGATGCACTTGGCGCGCGAACTGTTGTAGCGCGCTGGGATGAAGCTGCCACGGCAGCCCCAGGCACATTCGTGCGACACGTCGAAAGCGAAGTTGTCAGGCAGCTTGGGCGGCCTGTTTTCGCCCAGGAATGACTTGCACAGACGCTCTGCCTCGCGTTTGGTGATCATGCCGCAGCGGCGGGACGAGATGGGCATGGCCCCCGCGCGCCGCAGTATCTCCAGCTGCACTGGCGTACACTGCACGCACGTGATGCCCAGCGCCACGCGACGGTTGTGGATCTCGTTGTAGCTGAAGTTCTTGAGAAGTGTGTTGGAGATCTGCGCCAGGCACAGGCGCTCCTGCCCGTCGATCACCAGCGACACGATGGGAATGCCGTAGAGGATCACCTGGCCCACCTGGTTGGGTTTGAGGTTGGCGTGGCCTGGCCGTGGCTGGTTCAGCGTATCCGGCTGGAAGGCGCTCGATGGCGACGCCAGCAGGATGTCGTTGGGCCCCGGCAGCGGGCTGGAAGCCATCTCCTCCGCCGCGGAACCCTGGGCCAAGCCCTCTGGTCTGCCTTGGAGACTGGAAGGAAAGAAGAAAGCGTTGACTTTAGCCTTTTCAGACTAAAATGGAGGGGTAGGGTAAATTGGTATCTGAAGAATTGTAAGAACTTTTTTGCTTTGGTTAAGACATGCTTATTACTGGAGAAAGTGACCAAGTTTCAGACGCAACAGTCATTTCTCTTAATTTCTCATTGGAAGTGCAAAGATCTGAAGGTACTTCTCTTCTGAACATTCAAAGTAAAATAAATATATATGTATTTTTTAAAGCAGACAATTCCTAAGGAACTCAAGACCTTATTCCAGATTTATGGAATCTGTTGGAATAAAATGGTGTGCCTGGTAGAGATTAGGAAGTAATGTACCAGTTGTAGCTGGTAAAGATTGTTAAAGTTATGAGAAACTGGAGCTTGGCTATTGAAACCTAAATTTAAAGAGAGACAATTCGCATCTGCTTGAAAATAGATTGATTTTGGTTAAAAAACCCCCAACCTTTTAAAAAGTGATTTTTGTGGTGTCTGTGGTTTCCTTGGGGGAAATTCACTACTGGTTGAAACACTGCTCATTAAAGCAAAACGAAATCCTTTCTCATCTATCCTTGACATTAGTTTCTTTTTTAACTGTAATTAGAATTCTTTTTTTGAAAAAGGTGAAAAAATGTAGAAAGCCATATACACAATTGCACTAAAACAGAGTGTTTCACTTTCAGTTATCAATTTCAAAACCCCACTGCTGAACTGAGTGGCTCTGGTTCCAGATAGGTGGCTTAAAAAGGTAAAGTTGAGGATTGTAAACATTGAAAAAAATCTTTTCCTGTTATTTCCATGACAATCAAAATGTATAGGCAAGTGTGTTAAACCCAGAAACAGTGCAAAGGAATCAAATATTCTTGGAGATCTGTATTGGCAGACTTCAAAGGCAGATTTAGTTTAATGTGAACTACCTTCTGTGACCTCTTTATCTTGATCTACACCGATTATTTTTGTATGCTTATGGGGGGGGAACTCCACCTCCCCCCAGTGCTGATTATCTGTGGACTAGGTAATCTGTGGGAGCCCTGAAAGTCAAAATCCGAGGTTGGCCCTGTGGTAAAATTCCTAAATTCATCTCTGGTCAACTGAGTACCACTATAAGGAAAAATATCCAGTAAGTTGAAAATTTAGGAAAAGAAAGTGAAAAACACCCTTGTGACAGTGCTGTTAAGTCAAGACATACAAAGTGGTTCATTCCCTAGGAGGACAGTGACCATTCCAAAGCTACATGTCATAGCACATTGACCAAGACTATTCTTTGCCCTGGAAAATCACCATTGGCCATGGTGTAGCCACAGTCTACCAAGTACGGTTTGTTAATGCGGCAATTTCAGAAGATTCGCTACTTACTCCCTCATCCAAATTGTCACATGCATGCCCTCTCTCTGGGCCCCCATGGCATCTACACCACAGCCTCTGCCCTGCTGTCCCCTGGATCCTCAGCTCTCATTAAATTTGGGGCCTCCAGGAAGGTTGAACAAATCTCCCCATGATGCAACAAGAGGAAAGCCTGGCTTGTTACTTCGGATAGATCAAAGACAACGTTTCCAGGGGACAGGGCATTAAATGGCAGTTCTAGGCACAGTGAAACCTGAGATGGACACAATCAAACCCAGCTTTGCCAAGTGGTCCTTCCATGCTCATTTCCCTTCCAAACAAGATTCGTATTGACTTAATTAGACCCTGGGATAACTTGAACTCTCCATCTCCAGCAGTGTGTCCAGGCCTGCTAAGGAGGAGAGCTGGTTCTGCATTAGGAATGGGCAGCCAGAAGTGTCTTCTCCTGGGTGTCCTCCACTTTCACCCCAAACCCTCCCAGAAACTCCCGTCGGAGCAGAGACACAAATAAGAAGATGTAGGTTGGGAGATTTTTTTTAAGGGAGCAAGGGAGAAGAGACAATTAAAAGTTAGTTGAACTGAGAAAGGAAGCTGGAGGAACTTCCCCATCTTGCTCACGAACCAAAGACCCCCAACTTAGTTTTCCTGGCTTCCAAACCAGTCGCCACGGAAGCCCGCAGCAGCCCCTCAAAGTAACACGGAAAATCCCATCATTGGGGATCTGGAATTGCAAACCGCAAGCTGCATGCCGAGTTAGGGCCGGCCGGTTCCGGCAGTACCTGGTAACTCCTAGGTGTCTTTAGGCGTGTGGCTGCCAGCCCATCTTCCGAGGGCACTCGGAGGCGAAGCATCCAAGCGGGTCCTCGAATCCAGCGGGCGGGACTCCAGCGAGTTCGGCGTGAAGATACCGGCTCTCGTCCGAGCTAATAACGCTCGAGCCTCAACCAGGGGAGAATGACCGCCTGAATTGCGGCCTGGCGTCCCCTGGACCGCAGAAAGTATAGGTGTACAGAAACCTGCGGCAGGCGAGCCCCAAGTGGAGCGCAGTCTGACAGCGTCTTTCTCTGTCTCTGAACTCGTGTCGGACCGAGGGGACGCCACCCAGCGGGCTGGGTGACGTCACCGTCTCCCTGACACTCCACATTAAAGGGCTGGCATGTTACAGGGAGGGAGGGGGAGAGCGAGAGCGAGCAACATAGTGATCCTTTCTCTGCAGTCACGAAAGCTACCATCTGATCAACGCGCTGTTGACAACAACCTCGCCAACCTGGGAGCATAACGCAGCAAGCAGCAAAGGTGCTGGAGCTTCAGATCTGATTTAGGAGTGGAAAGCGGAACAGTCTACGTGCCTCCCAGAGCCCCAGATCCTGGAGGCCCTGATTCTAAAAGGATGCCTCCAAATTAACCACATTCCTGCCCGTTATTGTCCCCTTCCCTCATTTCTGAGTCACCCTCTTTTATGAATGATCCCTCTGTTACAGGTGCAAATTAGTAGCCTTTAAGAGTGTGCCGAAGATATAGAATCCACAGTCAGCCAAGAGAATAGGTTAGCTTCCACGACTCATTTGAAACACTGTGAAATGAGAAAATGGAGAGAAATTTCCACATAGGGTGTCCGTCCAATCTGAAAACTTGGAAGAATAAAGAGTGTCCCTACTTTTGCATATACAGTTGCTTTTTAGGAAGAGATACAGAGAGTCATTACACCCTTTTCTATTTCATGAAATGTACATGATACTTAGGTGAGGACCCCAATGTGTGCATGCATTCATTCATCTTTCGTCTTCATCCAGAATAGTTGGCTAATCCTTTTTATAAGATCCATACAGGGCATCTTAACACAAGGGAGACGTTCCCTGGAGAAGCAAGGGGGTGTGGTTCCTAACCTTGACTGGTCCTTGAGCAAGTTGCCAATTTTCCTGTAGTAAATTTCCTTAGGAAACCAAGTAGAGGCCTGACCCTCACCAAAAACAACTAGGATAAGAAAACTTTTCCCCATAGCTTTCCCAAAGTGAGGCACACCCTAGGATATTAACGTAATATCAATATATCGCTTCTTAATTGGCCAGCTGTTAAGAGTCAAAACAACTACTAGCTAGTTTATCAGAAAGGAAAGAAAGCATTTATTTGGAGGACTTTCTGAAAAGGATATTCGCTGGCAGTGGGCTTGGGCTTAATCCTTTAAGTTTTTCCTTTACTACCATACCTGAATTTTCCATTGATTTCTGGTGAAACAGTCCTGGAGTTGTGGAAATGATTGAATAACCCCCCTAAATTGGAAGCCCAACCAGACCCTCGTAGCATCAACATAAACCACTGCTAAATATGAGAGTAGAAGCATGAAATCTTAACACTTTATCAAAGGTTACTAAAACCAGGGGAAGTCACCTGAACAGCAATAAGGGACTTGCTGCTCAGGAGTTGCTGCCATTTGAAATTATTACCCCCCAAACACAGTTTTAGAGCCATGAAAATTGAAATGTTTGTGTGGCATAAGTTTCAAAGGGCAGGGAAATAATTTTCCATCCAGTTCCTGGTTTCGTAAGGGCATTAAAGGCACAAATTAGGCTATGTTCTAAGGGGCTGAAATCAATCTAGGACTCCCTCCCTAGTCCCTGAAAACCTTGTCCTAGAACTGAATGGAAATTCATGCTTTTCTGCTTGCCCAGCCCATTTGCCAAGTGAGTGTCATTATCATTCACAGACCACTTCTCCTGAAAGGCTGAAGGCTCTGAGCTCTTCTGAAGGATCCTGGTTGCTTTTCTCCCCTCTGCTCTGGGTCCAGCAGCTCCCACAAAGCAGGTTTCCATGCCTGGACTGCTAGAAAGGAAGCTTGAGCCACGTGGAAAGCAAGCCTGGAAATCGGTGGATTTTAAGACAGAAAATGGGGAGAAATGAGAAGCCTTATCACCTCACTATCGTACCCAAGGGGAAGTGCCAGACACTGCTAGGGAGGAGCAGTGGGGGAGGGAGCATTGCTGGGGAGAGAGCATCAAGGTCTTTGGGTCTTCACTTTTTATTGTGTAATTCCCATCTTTACCTCACAGGGCTACACTTCCTGGTACGATTCTCACCTTTAAAAAAAGAAGTGTCTTCAAAAACATCTTTATTTTCTTTTTTTTTCCTTTTATTAAGTCATATATACATGGATCATGAATACATTTATGCCTGTGTGGGATTCCATTGTATAAATTGGAGTGCTTACGTCCAACTAATTAACATAGCTTTCACCTCAATTCATAATTGCCAAGTCATGGAAGAAGCCCAAATGCCCATCGGTCCATGAATGGATTAATGAATTGTGGTATATGTATACCATGGAATACTATGCTACATTAAAAAAGATGGAGACTTTACCTCTTTTATGTTTACATGGATGGAGCTGGAATATATTTTTCTTAATAAAGTATCTCAGGATTGGAGAAAATATCCAATGTACTCAGTACTACTATGAAACCAATTTATAATCACTCACACTTTCATATGAAAGATGAATCACAACTATAGCCTAGGATGAAGGAAACATCTTTGTTTAAAAAGAGAAATTAGCCACGTCTTGCCTTCCTTCCCATCCATGGTTACTCTCAGGTGTGAGTGAATATCTGGGTGATACCTGTAGTCATCTCCTTACCTGAATCTTTAAATTTCAACATTTATATGTCACTTTGTGGGCTTACTGCATACAAGCCTGTAATTTTATTTTCCCCAACTCTACTTCACAGGGCAAACAGGCTATATAACTTTATTTTAATACAAAAAAGTTTCATTAAAAAAGGAAATGTGTGGTGTTAAGTTAAATATTTTTACACAAATTATTCTTACTCAAATAATTTTAAGAATATTTCAGTATTTTATTTCTCCACTGAGTCTGGGATGCCTGTTTAAAAGATCTTGCTGATCATATTTTGGGAACGTGAATAGTTATTTAAAGCAAACTTCATGCTCCTGGAAAATCCTCATCTTGAAACCCAGACTGAGGAATCATAGCCTGTTTGTATATTTTGAGTCTGTGAGCAACTTTCTGCTAGCCATTATCTTTTGAATTTTTGCTTTCTCCTCACTTTGAACAAGTCTGCCAGCCCTTTGTGGGTCCTTGTCAGTCCCTGCCCTGGCCCTTGGGACAGACTCAGGGAGGAGATGATAGGGGCAGGAGGAGGCTGGTCAGGCCCGAGTTAATCAATGCTTTCCTATTCTAGCTGACATGCATTTTACACGTCAGGTCTCTCCTCAGCCGGCTAATTGATTCAAATTGTTTCATTGGTTAAACTGGTGTCACCCGTTTGCATGATCTATCACCGCACAGAGCATTTCCATTCCCAACTCCGTTCCGGGCGGCTGTGGTTCACCCAAGCCAAGGACAGGTACAGGAGCCCAGACGCTGGACCCAAAGGAAAACCACAAACCGAGCTGGCCTCTTCGCAGCGGGAGGCAACGACTCTATGCAAACTGCAAGGCGGGTGCTACGGCAGCGCAGATGTGTTTCCAGCGACAGCTTTTAACAATTGGTTGAAGCAAACCCAAACCCAGGACAGCCCGGCGTCTTCTGCTTTGGAAGCAGTAGGTTTCTGAGAGGATAGTGAACCCGGTGGGGGTACAAAGCCAAGGCCAAAGCTAGGGTGGGAGCTGTTCACGGTGCTGACGAAATGCATCCTTCCAAGGCATAGCGGATCCTACTGCGTTCAAGGCCCTCCGGGAAGAAGCCTCCCAGCTGGGAACCATTGGTGCCCTAAATTCGACTCTGGCCTCCTATACTTAAGAGCAGGCAAGGGGACAACACAACTCCCCCCCCCCACTTCTCCTACATCTGCCCTATCTCCAAGGACTGAACTATTCAGCACCCCCACCCTTTTCCGTGTTTGGCAGCAAGGGAGATACCAGCCTTAATGAAAATTCATTACAGTCAGAAATGCTAGATATTCCCTTTCTTCCCACTTCCAGCTTGGGTGTTAAGGAACTCATGACAGGTGCAGATCAAAGAAACAGCTTCTATCCCTTCCTCTCAGTTCCCTCTTACTGACTCTCAGCTCTAAGGCCGAAATATTACTGCTACTGTGTTACTCCCAGAAGTGATCTGGGCATTGATATTTTTGCACAAGATAGGTAAAAAATGGGAAACCCTATTAGTCCCAAGTATGCAAAAGGTGAACCGTGTGGTCCAGAAAGAAACTGGAAAACTGGCTGGACTGTCAGGGACAGAAGGATTCTAGTACATTAGGAACTGCAGGGGATTCAGAGTCAGATGAAACTAAGTACAAATTTCTCTTCCTTCACTTATTAGCTGTGGAATCTTGCTCAGTTTTTACCTAACCTCCCCAAGTCCCAATTACTTCTTCTGCAAAATGAGGAGGTTGATAGGTAGCCCACAGGGGTGTTGTGAGAATTAAATATGATCATATATGCAAAGCACATGACACATAGTAGTCATTTCATTTGTGGTAGCCTTAAAATCACTTTCCTCAGAGAATGGGGATGGGAACTAGGCCTGTCCTGTTACAAGATAAATGAAGTCTTCACTAACTCCAGAATAAAGTACATCAAAGGCATTTTAGATCAGTGGTGAGCAGAGGGAAATCAAGTTCCCTGGAGGAACATTAGTCCTTTTCCTTAAAACTTTATCATGCCCTTAATTGGTCTAGTGTTACTTTACATACAGTTGGCTAGAACCCCAGCTAGTGTTTGTTTAACCAATTTTAAGTATGTTGATAATAAAATTTAGCAATGATAATGGCCACAATGATAATGATTGCTGATAACCTTCAGTTCTCACTTTCTACCCTGAAAAGCTTTCTGCAGCCTTGCAAGCCCAACTCAGGTTCCGTGGTTTTTCCCTCCATTGCCTCAGCTGGACTGATAGGAAGCAAACTGGGGACAAGGAGCAAACCAAGCACTCATTTATGATGAAAGTCACAGGAAACATTAGAAAGGCCTCTGAGAGTTCTGAGGCTGACTCAGTCTTTGAACCTCTCCTAAAATAATGTCTACAAACAAGAACTCTTTTTCCTGAGGTTGGAGTAACTCCCCAAAGTAGGACAGGACAAACTAAAAAATCTAAATCTAAACTCAAAAATCTAAATTGAAGAGAAAGGGAAATGAACATATTTTGCAGGATTTATATTCTGCCCCAGTGATCGCTTAGTTCTTCATGCACCAACAACTGAGATTCAATGATTCCTTCTTCTACTTCAAACGAGCATCTTTGTAAGAAATAGAGACTTCAGGAGGAGGAACCGAGACTTGTTTTCCCTTGATCAGAGGAGACTTCCTTACAAGAAAACTTGCATTTGGGTAAGTGGCAGAGAAGGCTTTTACTCCACCAGCTCACAGAGGCCAAGGACTAATTGAAATAGCTGCTATTGGACTTTTTTTTATTAGGAAAGAATCCATATTTCTTCATAAGTTCCCCCAAACCTGTAAATACAGCCAAGTCTGTGCATGAAATAATAAAATCCAGAATAGAGAATGAACTTGGTGTGCTTAGTGGTCACTTAGCAATTATTAGTTGACAAAGATAAAATTCAAAGGCACACAAAATACCTGAACACATACACAAGTGCATGGATGTGTGCTGTCCCTGAACACACCCACAAATGTGCATGAAAAGAGAGACTCTGACACAGGAAATCAGCCCACTAGGGTCGCCCCCTTTCCTCTCTTCTTCCTTAGATCTCTCTCTCTCTCTCTCCATGCATACACATATGTACCCGCCCCCTCCTCCTCCTCCTCCCCACATTGAAAAGGAGGGGGTCCTTTGAAATGGAGGTGGTCCCAGCTGGAAAACCCCAGAGCTCATTTAGATCACATCACTTCAGGCTTTTGTCTCTGCTCCTGAATAACCTAGGCTGCTACAACAAAAGGATAGGCATCTACATGGAGTTTTCATTGACAAAGATGCATCTCAAAGATGCTGCTATAATAATGAATAACAGGGCAAGATGCTTGCCTTTTTTGATTGCTACTCCTTAAGAAGAGATAGGAGAAAAAGGGAGAAGGGGAGAGGAAGAAAGTGGAGCAAGAAGTAGAGACTGTGGGAGAGGAAACCAATGCCAAGAATTTGGGTGGATTTCTGCAAAAGATTCTTTAATCATATGAAGACTCCAACTACCACCAAGTATAAGAAATGGGATTTGGGGATTGTTTTATTTGATAACTGACTCTTATGTTTCAGGAAACCAATTTAAGAAGTAACTAACACTGAGGATGTGTGGAGGGTGTGGAGCAGGACATTTTAAAGCTGGGGAGGGGAGACAGATGCGTGGGAGTAGGGGGAGGGATTGTAGATTGTTGACTTGTCACAAGAGAGAAAATGACAAAGATGTACATTTAATATCTCCCCAGCTGATGCTGGTAGAAGGAACATTGGATTTTATTTCCTGAGGAAATAAAGCATTTTTTTCTCCTTTCCTGCTTTCTTCCCAATCCTTACCCCCTCCATCTGAAAAATTTCCACTTTACCATCAAGCTTGATTCCATTAGTTAATACACTCTTAAGCTATTGTGTGCTCTCTGACTGCTCGATGATTCTCACGCCTTCAGCTTTCTTCTTGCCTGCAGACTTTAACTCAGTGGTAGCAAAAATGTGAAATTAGGTATTAGCAAAATAAATTTCAGGGAAGAGAAGGATAGAAATTTGAGCCGTTGATATTTTTTCTCTGAATCAGTGAATATTTAGGGAGACTATAGAGAGAAATTGCCTATTTTTGTGTATTTACAATTATTTTTTAAAAACCAAAATGGCTTTCCTCTATGGAACTTAAGGGGTTCCAAGTGAAAATATAGCTAAACAGACTGAAGGCAATACCATCCCAAACTTTTCCAAGACGCATTATGATATCATCGGCAAACTCTTAATGTTGGCAAATAATTAAATTTTCCATCTTTTAGAACTGTGTAACCTTGGGTGTCTTAGAAACAAATTGTACAAACAAACCATGGAGATGAGCACTGAGGGTTTCAGAGGAGATATAATGAACCAACTTTAATTACTAACTTGAAATTAAAAATGTAATATACAGATTTAAATTTATTTTCACCTAAATTGTGTATAAAATTATATGGCTTTTGCAGGCTAAGAAATGCTTTGTAACCAGCCACGCTACTAAAAAGTCTGAAGTAGTTTCCAAAACCGAGTTCCCAGACTCACACAGTAATAATGATACATTTATCATTACTGATGACCACCTACTGGGTAATTATTGCTTTGTTACTACTATTACAATCAAGAGATTTCTTTATTTACTGTTAACATTCACTTAAAACTGAATGTTAATGACTGTTCTGAATTCACCAAAGAGAGTTTTCTGTTATATTTCAGAAGTACTTACGTTCTGGTTCAGAAATGGAAAACCATATCATAACAGAGTGGAAGGCTGGGTGAGTGCTTGGTTCTCACCCTCTCTCGAGAATGAAAATGGCATTCTGAGAATTTCTGGAGCAAAATTTTCCAGCTCAGAGTTGCAAAAGGTTAACATAATGCAACCACTTGACTTGTGCTAATTATGTAAGTATTTTATTACAGGAGATTCATTCATTATTGATACTTGTTTGCAGTAACTTCCTGCTTGGGGGAGTTATATTTTATATGAGAAGTAAACAATCCATGGCTCCAGGGCTAGCCTCCCCCTCATCTGATTTCCTCCCACCCCTTTGTCTAGTTTCACAACAATCCTCCTGGGTTATTATATTCCTATTGAGGCAGACAGACAATTCCTTCAAGACTTTCCTCTTCTCCCTCTATTTCCCTTTCCCATTCAGAACTTCCCAGTTTTTAAAAGGTAGAGTTTGGGGTTTGAAGGATGGTGAGGTGGGGATGAGGTCGGTGAGAAAATAAAACTGGTTTTAGTGTTTTCTTTTATATCACACACAGAGATGAGACAATTTTCATTAGAAACCTAAGCCTAGCCTCCTTGAGGCCTGGCCACTAATTTTTCTCTTGGGAAGCTAGCTTCAGCTCCCAGCCCAGCACTATCAGAAGTCAGGCCTTTGGTATATCCTTTGGTATACCCACAGTTCAAAAATGATCATTAGGGAAGTGAGTATGGTGGAAGCTATTAACCAACGGACAAGCTCAGAAAGGGGCTCCTGCCTACCCCTGACTCAGAACTCCACCTCACAGCCAGTGGTGGTTTGTGCAGTCTACAATGTCTTCTTCCCAAGGCCCATGCCAAGTAATGCACTAGGAAAAGACATGGCTTTGCTTACGGGATGATGCCAATAAGCCCCTGGGAATAATTGTGCTAGCTGGTTGGTTGAGGAGAACTCAGGAGTTTGGCATTGAAAACATGCAGTGGTTGTCAGGTGAGAGCCAGTGTTTCCTAGAGGAGCCAAAAGGCCCTGGCATAGGCCTACAGCCTAGGAGGAGCAAGGGATTGGACTTTCTTCCAGGTTCTAAGACACCTCCCCCCTCCCCTTTAACAATAATCCTAGTGCAAAGCTGGATGGATTCAAGATATTAGCAGTCAGCATGCTTGAGACCCCTGGACTAAGTCAGGAGCTGGAGATAGTGGAAAGGCAGTGGAAGCGTGTGAAGCAGTGGTAGGAAGAGAGCACTGCAAACAATACCCTGTTCTTACAGGTTCTGGTGTGGGCAGGTGGGAAAGGACAAGCTAGAAGCTAAACTCTCAAGACTTTGGACCAATTTGAAAAGAATTAAATGGTATGGTCTGGGATGGGGAGCTATAAAGAGGTGCTTGCAAATTTGTTGGGATTGGGCAGGTCTTGCCACAGTCCACAGCTGAACTTCCTGAGTTCAAAGCCCACTTTCACCCCTGGGCCTCTGCCGTCTAGCCTAGCGCTTCGGGCCTACGCAGGGGGATGAGGGCGTGACTAGAGTCTCAGAGGACTTTAGGAAGAGCCCTGGGTTGGGTGAGGGGATGGTGATAGTGCTGAGCCTGGGCTCAGAATGGGTGCTCCGACCCTGGTCAGCACAATCCCCGCTCCCCTGGGCTTCTCTCTTCCCTGCTTTCACCCCGCTTTAGGGTGGGACAGCTCGCTGGGTGATCTACGGAGGAATGCCGTTCCCAGCAAGGTTTCCTTAACGGTCCTTTAACAAACTCTTCCATCTCTCTTTGGCTGCTCTGGCTCTCACCCGCCTCCTCTCTCTCCTCCACTGCCTCTATCAGTTATTTATGACCAGCGTTAATTATTCACGAAAAGAGAAAACTCCAGCTTTGGGAACTTTTCTAGGTGGCGTTTGGGGGGGAGTTTCTCCCCTTCCTCCCTCACAGCGAGTTTGAGAATGGGAGGTTTCCGGGGCCCTATCTGGCCGGATCCTGCCTTGAAAAAGTGTGGAAATGGGAAGCCCAATGGTTGGGTTAGAGACGGGGCAGGAGAGGGGGGTGTACCCCTCGACCCGGTCAGCTCCTGCCACTGCCTGCGCGGTGTAACCTCAAGGGATGGGGAAGTTACCAGGCTCGCCCGCGGGAGTCGCTGTCCGCGCTCGGCGGTGCTGAAATCGCGGGTGTGAGCTCAGGGCTGCCGGCTGCGGGCTGCGAGCTGCGCGGGTAGGGGAGAAAGATTTGGATGCAGCCCGAGATCCGAGAGCTACTTTTTACAGACTCTCCAAAAAGTCTCTCTTGCCGTTTTCCCTTAGCTCTTTTCAACACTCCCCCCTCCCAAACACACACACGTGACATCAGAACGCTGTAACCAAAGATTAATTGCCTTAATCAAATCGACCCACTTTCTGCAATTAATCTTTTAGCAACAAATTAGAGACAATTTACCTCAACCTTTTGGGTCAGACGGAGATAGGATTTGGGATAGGGTGGGGGATTTGCGGGGTGGACAGGGGGACTTTAACAAAATCCACAAATAGTGCGGGGTGGAGACTTGGAAAAGGGTGTGCATTGAAGGCGGAGGAGTGGGTGCAGGTTGGGGTCAACTGTGAGGCTTGCCGGACGCCGGAAATTCCTGGAGTCCCTTTCAACCCAGCGGATTCTCCAAAGGAGGGGAGGCCAAGAGAGGAGGATGAAGCCACTTACCTGTTCGCGCCGCCCGCGTGGTCTGCGGCCCTCCGCGCTGGGTGCTCCCGCCTGCCTCGCGCTCCGCCGCTCTTCGCCGAGCTCAGCCTCCCGCGGCGCTCGCCGCCTTCCCCGCGCGGGATCCACAGCCGCCGCCCGCCGCCCGCGGTCCCCGGAGTGCCTGCTCGCTCCCGGGTCCTTAGCCGCCACACTGTCCCGTCCCGCCCCTCCCTTCCTCGGCAGTCCCCGCAGCTGCTCAGCAATTCCTACTCCCCTCCTGGCAAGTTTGTAAGTTTGGGGTGAGGGTCGATCTCCTCACGCCCAGCTTCTCGGCTTAGCTTGCTCAGATCCGCACCCCCCCACCCCCTCGGTCCCCAGCTCAGAACTAGGTCTCTGACGCCGCCTGTTGGTCAGGCAGGGCAGGGCAGGGTGAAGAGCATTGAGCCAGCCCCAGCCCCCAGCCCCTACTTCTCACCAGGCCAAACGCAGTGGTCCAAGTAGACAGAATGAGGAGAGGGTTGGAGTCTGATAATTGGAGTGGGGCCAGGGGCAAGAGGGGGCAATCCGCCTTGGGGGCTAGCAGTCTGGCCCAGCAGCTTGGGCTCTCTGCCAGAAGTGTTGTCCCTGGGCGTGCAGGTGCGCTTCTCCAGTTCCGCCCGTGGGCAGACTCTGGCACCCCTTCCCGGGTTTCCGCGGGAATCACCACCTGATGTGAGATCAGGCCCAGGCGGGGTTCATAGGGAGCGCTGGTCGTGGGCACTTATTGCGCTTCTCCAGAACATGGGGGAGGGAGGGAGCTGGGAAGATTGAACACAAGAAAGTGAGTCTTTCTCAGTACCTCCAAACATAGGTTACTTAAAAAAAAGTCGAATCCGTCTCATCACTAAGCGTGGAGCCTCGAGGCAGGGCGAGTGCCAGCCTCCAGTTAAAGCTGAGCGCTGCGCTTGGAGCGGTGAGGTGGCAATAAGGACAAAGTTCAGGAGGACTCCGTGATGGTACAAAGGTAGTTGCCCTAGCCCCTTTTTTGGCAACTTTCCAAGTGTCCCCAGCGTTCGCCGGGGCACCCTACCCTCGAAACTTCTTGGTGTAGCCCTGGATCCACCAGGACAGCCGTGTTGTAACTCCCTCCCAACCCTCATCCTGTCTTTTTCATTGAAGGAATTGATGGACGGTTTCTCTCCTACTCTCTCCTTCTCTAATAAACGCTTCCCATAGATTATTCGACGCAGAGAAGGAAGGCGGCTGCTTAAAAAACAAAAAGCCATAGCCCTAATGAGTTCAATTACAATGTGGTAAACACATTGCCTCTACGCTTTAATTAAGCCTGCTGCCCAATTTTAACTCATTAGTAATTCATTAAGAGAACAGCCCCGCGCTGGCGGGTGGAAGGCACAGCAGACCAATTGTGCACAGCTAAGTCCACGTGCACGCGAGCGGCCGCCGCCGGCCTTTGCCTGAAGTCTCAGTGAGCGAGTCAAGTTTGCCACCAAGTGACTTAAATGTCTGAGGAGACTAGAACCCCCCTGTCCCAGACGCACTGGGCTTAGCCACTCTGATTCCGCTAGATGACTTTTCTCAGCTTGGCTTTTCAGCCTTGAAACAGGGTTTGTTGTAAACCTGTTCAGGGTGGGAGGCGGTGGTGTAGGGCCACAAACGGGATAGAAATTTTGCGAGTTAAACGGGGAGCCTCTCTCCCCGTAAGTAAGTTACATGTAGTCTCCTGGTTCCGCACCTCGGGGGCCCCCTTTCACTTTGTACTACCCTCGGAAGAAAAACCTAGGTTCGGCTTTAGCGCTTCTTTCAGGCTACCCTCTGCATGTTCCTGGGCCCTTCTGCGGAGAAGTGTACATACAAATGAGATTGATTTGGGGGGGAAGGATGTGTGGGAAGGTGGGAGAAGACTTTTGGCTACAGAAGTGGCGATCTGGACGGGGACCCCAAACCTCTCTTTTCCCTTCTCTTCACCATTGCTTGGGACTCAGGTTGGGGTTAAGGCCGCATCTGTAACCATGGCAGTTGAGACCAGTCCTCCTTATGGAGAAGAAACGGAGACAGAAGGTTGCAGATGAATCCCGCACTAGTAACAAGAAAACTATCATGGTCTTCCCATTTAGGAAGGGGAGAAAGGAAGCAGTTGGAGCTACTCTTATCCTTAATCCGAGAGGTTCAGGGGAGAAAGTGCCTGTGTGTTCTAGCGTCCTACAGTTTGTATAGGTCCCCAGGCTCCACTGTGGTTTCCAAAGAGAAGGGAAGTTCGAGTGCTACCCAGCGAGGCTTTGGTAAAAAAGGACCTCACATCCCCTTCTAGACCCAGCTCTGGGCGCTTTCTTTCCGCTGGCGGAAGAACTACGCGCCGTGGGCCTGGCACTGAACCCCACTGGTGGGCCAGGTGACCTCCCTCAGGGCCGCGCTGGCCGGCTCCGCCTCCCGAGGGCGGGCGGGGGCTCCCCAGAAGGTCAACTTGGGGCCCTGGTCCTGGGCGGCGGACCTGGAAGAAATGCCGGAGGCTGTTTGTCCTGGCTTCTCCGGGGAGTCCCTCCTCAGGGTTGCGTATTGCCTCTGCTGGCGTCGGGCCCCTGCCTTCCACAGCGCGAGCTGACGGACAGGATTTCCCCTCTGCGGAGGGTGATGGAGCCTGGAGGAGTGCAGGGTGTCGGTCGGGTTTTCTCAGGTCCGTGTGGGGTTCAGAACTTCGGCAGAGGTGGGAAACGGAAAGTTAATTTCGGTCTTACCTTCCCTCCACCCCTTTCCTTTCTCAGCCTGGAGGAAGGAAATGCTTCCGGATCAAATTGGGTACACCGAGAATTAGGAGCACGACACGGTTTCGGTCTCTCTGGGTTCCCGGGAGCGGGTTGGAGAGAACCGGCTTCCCGCGCACGCTCCTGGGGTAGTTCGCGGCGCATCAGAGAAGCGCATACGCGACCAGGTGCCGAGAGGCCGGGACCACAGAGCTTCCTGGCGGGGGTGGCGCTGAGTGCGTGGACTCGGGTCCTTGGCAGAGGACTCAGCCCTTGTAGATTGTTGTTGCTTTTCCCGGGATCTGAGCGAGCCTCGACCTCCTCCAGCGACTCGGTTCTGCGGCAACAGCGCCTTCCTGGGTCCCAAAGGAAGTCTCTGGGCTTTCCTGGAGAAAGGCCTCTTTTCAGCGCAGAATGTTAGGAAAGTATAAAAATCGGATCCTTGCCCCCAGGCAATCAGGGCGCCTAAAACGAAGGAGGGCAGCGTTGGGAAGAGAAATGCGTGTAAGCTGAAGCCTCTCGGGAAACCAGTCTCTTTCTAAAGGTTTTCGCGTTTGGAATCCAGTTAGATGTCTGAGGGAAAACTCCAAGGCTCTCACTCCATGAGGGTGTTTGTACCCACTCTGGGGGAAATGTTACCAGGGCAAACATTTCAAAAAGATCCTTGGTGCCTGGTGTTAATTACAACTGAAATAGATTGCCTTCCTTCACTTTCCCCCCAACCAATGCAAGGACTAGGAGATAGGATATAATTTATTCCTATTGACAGTAGGATAAATAAGTCCATTTTTGATTACTAAGCATGACTCTTGAGGAGTCTCTTCCCAAGGTATCAGATGGAGCCTTTGACTTGGCCCTAGGGCCAGGAGGTGGCTTTGCTTGTCAACTGCTTTTATCCATTCTCCACACCAAATGTCCCTTACCCCCCTTCTTACTTAAAAACAGGGATGGAGAAGGCCATTTTAAGGTTATATAGCTACCAAGGATTTCCCAGGGTCAATTGAAGCCCACCCTTTGGTTTCATGCAATTTGCATTCCTTTTATTTCTTTTGTGACCCTACATAGCACCAGTTGATATGAAGATGTGCCCTTAGATACCACTGTTAATATATTAAAAATATTTTTTTATTTTCTTGAATGATGGCCAGAAGGGCAGGACTATTATCCCATAGTTTAGGACTGCAAATTGAGAGAGATGTGAGGTGGGGGGAAATAGAAGAGAATCAAATCTTTGGAAAGTCACAGAAAATAAAAATCCCCATTTCTTCTTTATTGTAACCTACATAGTTAGAACCCAGAGGCTGGGGTGGGGAAAGTAGGTTCTGGCTGTGGGCACAAGTTGCAGTTCCCCATGATCTCCTGGAAGCCACTAACCTAGGCTTCCTGGAATTCAATATCTTGAATTTTCTTAAAATTACACCTTTCCAGCCCACCTGGAGAGGCCAACTCGTACTCCAAAGAAGGGCCACCCTACTGCTGGGGCTTAGCAACATATGCCAAAGGAAATACTGGATAGAAAACAATGAATCACAGACATATACTTAGATTCTACCTTAGAAGTGGTTGGGAAGCATGGTTAAAGAAGACAAATGTCTGGACCCAAGTAACACACACAATTTAAGAGAAGCTTTACATTAAGGGTTGTAGGAATGTGTATCTGACCTGGCCCATTCTAGAAAGGTTTCAACTTTCCCTTTAGGTGCATGTGGGGCCTGAACTGCACCCAAAGCTGTGTGCAAAGAAGCAGATGGGCTCTGGCCCTCCTGGGCACCAATAAACCTTTTGGTTGATGGCCCTTTTAAAAAAGGTTCTATCACGTTAAACGTTTGAGCAGAAACCTTCCAGTAACAATTCCCCTGTTGATCTCTGTTTTGGGGCCAATGCAAATATTTATTACCAAGATTAAAGCACATCACTCTCCTAACCCTTGAAAAATGGAGTTGTGAAAGCAGACAATAGGAGAGTCTTACCTGCCACATCATTCTTGGCAGGTTATGGCAGAAAATAGAATATTTTAGACCCATAATCTAGCTTGGCCTTCAAGACTTCCCTAACTGTGATAGATCATATTTTTGCATTATACATGAAATAATTTGACATGTGTAGTTTTAATAGCACATTATTAGCTCTAAGTGGAATACTTATCTGCCATGTTTTTTGGATAACATACATTCTGTATTTATCTGGCTAGCCCAGCAGCAGAAATGTATTTAATATCACGAAAAGGCCAGATATGTCGACACTCTCCCATTATTATATTGTATGGTATGAACGTATTTGAAAGTAAACTAGTCCACTGTAATAAGGCACTTGAAGGAGAGGTTGCCTTAGTTTCTATTGCTTTTTTCTTGTCCAGGAAGACAATAAATATTCCACATGTTTTTTAAAAGCCTGTTATAAGCGGAAAGTGGGAAGTAAGAAAATAATTGATAGAATTTAGTATAGACCCAAAGTGTTAGATGTAAGACCTGTTGAGATTCTAGAATTTCAGAGGCTCAAGTAAAGCCTCTACCCCTCCAGATAACTTCTCTACTGTCTTGCTAACACTTGAAATTCTGGTGATGGTGATTTCTTTCTTTGGACACCCGTTAAGCTCAAGTACCCATTTATAACTGAGAGTGAATTCATTTTCCCGAGATTATATTTTAGTTGGCTTGAAGGCACAAAAAGTGTGCAGATGCTGGGCACCTGGGATTAAAGGGGAAATGGCACAATCCACTAGGGGGAAAAGAGAGCAAAAGACAAGGGCCCTAGGGGAGGAACCATGTACTTTATAATTTTGCTGACGGTTAGCCTTGCCTAGCCCTGGTCAACATTGTGTGAGAACACAGACCCTGTGCCAGCATGGTCCCTACATTCTACAGTCTCTTACATTCTATGGTCCTTTGGGGAGACAAGATTAATATTAATCTTATTAGTCTATTTTGGAAGACAAGATTAATATTAACATAACAGAAGACAAGATGGGACAGCCTGCAGTCAAGTCTAACTTGTGTGATTCATAATAAAGTAATATAATGGTACAGAGAAGACAAACCTGTTAAAGATCTTTGTGTTGAAGTGTTACTTTGTGAGAGCTGGAGAATGCTTGTGGTGCCTATAGAACACATGTAAGACTAAAAAACCCAAACACCAAACAAAGCTTTTGTGGATTCTACATTTCTTGTTTGAGAACTCTTACAGAGTCTTCCCACAGTGGCATAGACAGAAATGAGAAAGAAATATGGAGAAGAGAAATGTATAAACAAAGTAAGAACATTAGCATCATTACTCATATCATCAGGGAAGTTAGAGACTCATCAGTCCATTTTTGCTGCTGGCCCTGATTCATCTTTCAGTGGAAACTCCCTGTAGTTCTGGTTGCACTTAATGATGGGTGGCCCAGTTGGTATTCATATCTTCATCCTTATACCCCTCTCTTATTAACAGGAATGTTAATGAAATTGGTTAGATTTTAGGAAGCCGGTAGTATCACTATAGAAAGATACTGTGCTATTAAAGGTCAGTGTAAGGTAGGTGGGCCTCACTCTGTCTTTTATCACTAGGAACACACGGCAGCGAGCATTTGCATATGGACATTGGCAAAGATGGAATGGAACAGGAAGCTTCTGGACCTACCTTACTTGGAGGCTTGACCAATTTAGGATAAGGAGTGGACCACCCCGTGTGGCCTCATGCTAGAGTTTTATATTTTGGGATTTAGAGCCCATACTGAGGTCATGTTCTTGGGGAAGTTTATGGAAGGGTGGCCTTGTTCATGTTCCAGTATTCTGTAGAAGTTTTCTGTTTTTTTCTCCAAGGATAGCCCTATAATATCAGTTGAGGTTCAGCTCTACTGGAATATATTTACTTCAGTCCCTAGTGACTTTTCCTTCCTCTGATGTTTTCCAGCTCCTGGACTATCAACCACCTGCCTTGTTATTTACACATTGCCTTGTTTGCCTTCCTTTCCTACTTTAAGTGAATCTTAAAACTCCCAACTGAAGTACAAATATCTCAGCTGCCCATGGCTGCCTCCTGGAGAACAGGGAACAGACTAAAGCAATATAAACTTTTGTGTTGGTCTTTGATTATTTAAATTGTTTAAATACTGTTTTTCTGATATTGAGGTTATCTTATACTTGTCACTCACTATATTGCACATAGCAAAGAGATGTACACATAATGGATGGTCAGTAAATGCCAGGTGATAGTTCAACTTATTTTAGGTTATATATCCTAATATTTTCCTGTATTTATGACCCTTAGTTGGCTTTGTGTATATAGTAGGGTGGACTTGTTGAAAATTTTTATGATTCTAGCACTAAAAGAGATATTTAGATGGCAACGGAGGACTTGGTGTGTATACTGAACATGGCAGTGGCCTAACTCCCTTGAAACTCTTCATAACAACTTGGTTTCTTGGGCATCAACTCCATAACACTCCATAACTGTCAATATCAGTTAAAATTATTAGCATAATATACAATATTATCTGAAATTTTCTTGGAAGCTTATTCTTAGCATGTGTATCATCCAGGTATTTTGTGGTTTCCCCCTTTTGCCCTACACAAGAAATTTACACTTCAGTAGGATTTCTAATAACAATTCCTTTTGCCCTTATAATTATAGGGTATTATTGTAAGACAGGTTTCACCATGTAATTTGCTTTGGCCAATGGAATATGAGCAAAGACCTTTTTGGCTGGAAGCTTTCAGAGCCAGCACGTGTTTCATCTTCATCATGATCTCTTTTCCCTTTGCCATGACACTGGAAATATTTTAAGAATCCTCTTTCATCAGCATGGGTTTGGGAATGAAAATGGCATGGAGCTGAGGTACAGTGAACATATTAAATGACTGAGAAATAGATGGTGTTAGACTGCCCTTCCCATCCAGAAGTGTGGTCTATTTCTCTATTCCTGTGAATCTGGACTGGCCCCTGATTAACTTTGACATGATTCATGGCATTGTGAGATTGTGGTAGAAGTGATGGTGAATGAGTCCCAGAGTCTAACCCTTAAGATTTTTTATAGCTTCTACTTTCGCTTTCTTCAGACACTGCTGCTAAGTACAGGAACTTAGGGTTATATCACTGACTGATGAGAAACGTACTGAGACAGAGGTTTCAGCCTTCTAGCGTTCCCTACCAAAGGGAGGACCCCTGGCCCAGAACATGGACACAGCATCATGAATGAGCGCAGAACTTCCCAACTACATCATAACACAAACAACAATAAATATATATTTTTGGCTTGGGTGTTTTATTTGAAGCAATAAATAACTGAAATAGTGGTCTTTGCTGTGGTAAGCTACTGAGATTTTAGAGACACTTATTTTTAACCTCGGCATAACTTTTCCTGTATATTGACTGATAAAGTTAGTAATGTGTTTTAGCCATATAATTTGATTTATTTAAATGGATTTATCTTCATTAGTGATATGTTTGAATTTATTTCTATCATTTTACTTCGTGTTGTTGGTTGTTTGTCCTGACTTCCTGTTTTCATTTTCCTTCCCTTCCTTTGAGCTTTTTTGTTTTTAAACTAATATTCTCATTTTCTTTCACACTTATTTTAGATTATCATTTATATGCTCTATATTTCTTTTATAGATACTTTGGTCATTTTGAATTGCCAAGTTAACTTAACAAAGCCTTAATATCTTTTTTTTTTATTATTAAATCATAACTGTGTACATTAATGCGATCATGGGGCACCATACACTGGTTTTATAGACCGTTTGACACATTTTCGTCACACTGGTTAACATAACCTTCCTGGCATTTTCTTACTTATTGTGTTAAGACATTTATATTATACATTTACTAAGTTTCACATGTACCTTTGTAAGATGCACCGCAGGTGTAATCCCACCAATCACCCTCCCTCTGCCCATCCTCCCCACTTCCCTCTCCCCCTTCCCCCTATTCTTAGGTTATAACTGGGTTATAGCTTTCATGTGAAAGCCATAAATTAGTTTAATAGTAGGGCTGAGTACATTGAATACTTTTTCTTCCATTCTTTTTTTTTTATTTTTTATTTTATTAAATCATAGCTGTGTACATTAATGTGATCATGGGGCACCATACACTAGTTTCATGGACCGTTTGACACATTTTCATCACACTGGTTAACATAGCCTTCCTGGCATTTTCTTAGTTATTGTGCTAAGACATTTACATTCCACATTTACTAAGTTTCACATATACCCTTGTAAGATGCACCGCAGGTGTAACCCCACCAATCCCCCTCCCTTCACCCACCTCCCCCCCCTTTCCTTCTTCCCCCTATTCTTAGGTTGTAACTGGATTATAGCTTTCATGTGAAAGCCATAAATTAGTTTCATAGTAGGGCTGAGTACATTGGATACTTTTTCTTCCATTCTTGAGATACTTTACTAAGAAGAATATGTTCCAGCTCCATCAACATGAAAGAGATAAAGTCTCCATCTTTCTTTAAGACTGCATAAATATTCCATGGTGTACATATACCACAATTTATTAATCCATTCGTGGATCGAAGGGCACTTGGGCTTTTTCCATGACTTAGCAATTCTGAATTGGGCTGCAATAAACATTCTGGTACAAATATCTTTATTATAATGTGATTTTTGGTCTTCTGGGTATATACCTAGTAGAGGAATTATAGGATTGAATGGCAGATCTATTTTTAGATCTCTAAGTGTCCTCCAAACATCTTTCCAAAAGGAATGTATTAATTTGCATTCTCACCAGCAGTGTAGAAGTGTTCCCTTTTCTCCACATCCACGCCAACATTTCTGGTCTTGGGATTTTGTGATATGGGCTAATCTTACTGGAGTTAGATGATATCTCAAAGTAGTTTTGATTTGCATTTCTCTGATGATTAAAGATGATGAGCATTTTTTCATATGTCTGTAGGTCATGCACCTGTCTTCTTCAGAGAATTTTCTCTTCAAGTCCCTTGCCCAGCCTGCGATGGGATCACTTGTTCTTTTCTTGCTTACACGTTTGAGTTCTCTGTGGATTCTGGTTATTAAACCTTTGTCGGAGACATAACCTGCAAATATCTTCTCCCATTCTGAGGGCTGTCTTTTGCTTGCTTTACTTACTATGTTCTTGACTGTGCAGAAGCTTTTTAGTTTGATCAGGTCCTAGTAGTGTATTTTTGAAGCTGCTTCAATTGCCCAGGGGGTCCTCCTCATAAAACACTCTCCCAGACCGATTTCTTCAAGGGTTTTCCCTGCACTCTTCTTCCAGTATTTTTATGGTTTCATGTCTTAAGTTTAAATCTTTAATCCAGTGAGAGTCTATCTTAGTTAATGGAGAAAGGTGTGGGTCCAGGTTCAGTCTTCTACAGGTTGCCAGCCAGTTCACCCAGCACCATTTGTGAAATAGGGAATCCTTTCCCCACTGAATGTTTTTAATTGGCTTGTCAAAGATCAAATAACGGTAAGTAGCTGGATTCATCTCTTGTTTCTCTATTCTGTTCCAGACATCTACTTTTCTGTTTTTGTGCCAGTACCATGCTGTTTTGATCATTATCGATTTATAGTATAATCTGAGGTCTGGTAGCATGATTCCTCCTGCTTTGTTTTTATTTCTGAGTAATGTCTTGGCTATTCAAGGTTTTTTCTCATTCCATATAAAACGAAGTATTATTTTTTCAAGATCTTTAAAGTATGACAGTGGAGCTTTAATAGGGATCGCATAAAAATTGTATATTGCTTTGGGTAGTATGGACATTTTAACAATGTTGATTCTTCCCAGCCATGAGCATGGTATGTTTTTCCATTTGTTAACCTTTTCAGCTATTTCTTTTCTTAGAGTTTCATAGTTCTCTTTATAGAGATCTTTCACGTCCTTTGTTAGATAAACTCCAAAATATTTCATCTTCTTTGGCACTACTGTGAATGGAATAGAGTCCTTAACTGTTTTTTCAGTTGACTATTGTTGGTATATATAAAGGCTACCGATTTATGAATGTTGATTTTGTAACCTGAGATGCTGCTGTATTCCTTGATCACTTCTAAGAGTTTTGTAGTGGAATCCCTGGTGTTTTCCAGATACACAATCGTATCATCTGCGAAGAGTGAAAGTTTGATATCTTCTGATCCTATATGGATACCCTTGATCGCTATTTCTTCCCTAATTGTGATGGCTAAAACTTCCATTACAATGTTAAAGAGCAGTGGAGACAATGGGCAGCCTTGTCTGGTTCCTGATCTGAGTGGAAATGATTTCAATTTAACTCCATTCAATATGTTATTGACAAAGCCTTAATATCTTTATCATCTTCCTGAACAATACAAAGTGTCACAAAAGTCACCCCTAAAGTCACCATATACAGGGAAAATGGGAAATTGTAGCTAAATGTACCTTTATTTACAAAATACGCATTATAAAACTTTATAAAATATTTTCTACATGTGGACCACCTCTTTGTAAAATTTTGTTACAAAATGTTGTTTTATATTAGTGAATGCTTTTTTATATTTACTCACATATTTATCCGTATAATATATATTTATTTTACATATTTATATTTACTCATACATGTATCAATATCTCTTGTCTATTGTTTATTCATTTACTTATCAATATTTTTTAAAATTCCTTTTTGTCTTTGGGAATTATTTTATTTCTGTTTCAACGACATTCTTTGGAATTTCCTTTAAGAAGGGCTTAGTGATGGTGTCGTCTCCCTTTTTCTTTCTTCCTCTTATTTTGTCTAAAAATTATTTTATTTACACTTAATTATTGAAAGATAGTTTTCCTGGCTAATAGAATACCAATTTGAGTATTATCATCTCTCAGCATATTGAAAATATTAGTCCATGGTGTTGTGTCTTTCACTGTTGCACTGAGAAGTTAACTATCATTCTAACTGTCATCACTTTGTACATGAACTCTCTCTTTTTCCTGGCTATTTTAAATATTTTCTTTTTGTGTTTGGTGTTTTTCAGTTATGCCATGAAATATCTTGATTCTTAAATCTCAATTAACATTATTTTGGGCTTCCTGATTTTGAGTATTGATATTTTTCAACAGTTCTAAAAGTTCTCAGTCCTGGTCTCTGCAAATATTGCCACTCTCTCTTGTCTATTGTGGGAATTCTCATTAGCCATATGAAAGGCTACCTCAATCTATCCAGCATGTCTTGTAAAGTCTCTTTCTGCCCTGACTTATGATTAATTTCTTGAGTTCTTGAGTTCTACTTTCCAGTTTATTTATTTATTTATTTTTTATTTTTTTTTATTGTTGGGGATTCATTGAGGGTACAATAAGCCAGGTTACACTGATTGCAATTGTTAGGTAAAGTCCCTCTTGCAATCATGTCTTGCCCCCATAAAGTGTGACACACACCAAGGCCCCACCTCCTTTCTGCTCCCCCCCTTTCTGCTCCCCCCTATAACCTTAATTGTCATTAATTGTCCTCATATCAAAGTTGACTACATAGGATTCATGCTTCTCCATTCTTGTGATGCTTTACTAAGAACAATGTCTTCCACTTCCACCCAGGTTAATACAAAGGATGTAAACTCTCCATTTTTTTAATAGCTGAATAGTATTCCATGGTATACATATACCACAGCTTGTTAATCCATTCCTGGGTTGGTGGGCATTTAGGCTGTTTCCACATTTTGGTGATTGCAAATTGAGCTGCAATAAACAGTCTAGTACAAGTGTCCTTATGACAAAAGGATTTTTTTCCTTCTCGGTAGATGCCCAGTAATGGGATTGCAGGATCAAATGGGAGTTCTAGCTTGAGTGCTTTGAGGTTTCTCCATACTTCCTTCCAGAAAGGTTGTACTAGTTTGCAGTCCCACCAGCAGTGTAAAAGTGTTTCCTTCTCTCCACATCCACGCCAGCATCTGCAGTTTTGAGATTTTGTGATGTGGGCCATTCTCACTGGGGTTAGATGATATCTCAGGGTTGTTTTGATTTGCATTTCTCTAATATATAGAGATGATGAACATTTTTTCATGTGCTTGTTAGCCATTCGTCTGTCGTCTTTAGAGAAGGTTCTATTCATGTCTCTTGCCCATTGATATATGGGATTGTTGGCTTTTTTCATGTGGATTAATTTGAGTTCTCTATAGATCCTAGTTACCAAGCTTTTGTCTGTTTGAAAATATGCAAATATCCTTTCCCATTGTGTAGGTTGTCTGTATGCTTTGGTTGTTGTCTCCTTAGTGTACAGAAGCTTTTCAGTTTAATGAAGTCCCATTTGTTTATTTTTGTTGTTGTTGCAATTGCCATGGCAGTCTTCTTCATGAAGTCTTTCCCCAGGCCAATATCTTCCAGTATTTTTCCTATGCTTTCTTGGAGGATTTTTATTGTTTCATGCCTTAAATTCAAGTCCTTTATCCATTTTGAGTCAATTTTTGTGAGTGGGGAAAGGTGTGGGTCCAGTTTCAGTCTTTTACATGTAGACATCCAGTTCTCCCAACACCATTTATTGAATAGGGAGTCTTTCCCCCAAGGTATGTTCTTGTTTGGTTTATCAAAGATTAGGTGGTTGTAAGATGTTAGTTTCATTTCTTGGTTTTCAATTTGATTCCAAGTGTCTATGTCTCTGTTTTTGTGCCAGTACCATGGTGTCTTGAGCACTATGGCTTTGTAGTACAGACTAAAATCTGGTATGCTGATGCCCCCAAGCTTTATTTTTATTACTAAGAACTGCCTTAGCTATACGCGTTTTTTTCCGATTCCATACAAAACACAGAATCATTTTTTCCAAATCTTGAAAGTGCAATGTTGGTATTTTGATAGGAATGGCATTGAATAGGTAGATTGCTTTGGGAAGTATAGACATTTTAACAATGTTGATTCTTCCCATCCATGAGCATGGTATGTTCTTCCATTTGTTAATATCCTGTGCTATTTCCTTTCCGAGGATTTCATAGTTTTCATAGAGGTCCTTCACCTCCTTTGTTAGGTATATTCCCAGGTATTTCATTTTCTTTGAAATTATGGTGAAGGGAGTTGTGTCCTTAATTAGCTTGTCATCTTGACTGTTATTGGTGTATACAAAGGCTACTGACCTGTGGACATTGATTTTATATCCTGAAACATTACTGTATTTTTTGATGACTTCTAGGAGTCTTGTGGTTGAGTCTTTGGGGTTCTCTAAGTATAAGATCACGTCATCAGCAAAGAGGGAGAGTTTGACCTCCTCTGCTCCCATTTGGATTCCCTTTATTTCCTTGTCTTGCCTAATTGTATTGGCTAGAACTTCCAGCACTATGTTGAATAGTAAAGGTGAAAGAGGACAACCTTGTCTGGTTCCAGTTCTAAGAGGAAAAGCTTTCAGTTTTACTCCATTCAGTAAAATATTAGGTGTGGGTTTGTCAAAGATAGCTTCAATCAGTTTCAGAAATGTGCCACCTATGCCTATACTCTTCAGTGTTCTAATTAGAAAAGGATGCTGGATTTTATCAAATGCTTTTTCTGCATCTATTGAGAGGATCATGTGATCTTTATTTTTGCCTCTGTTAATATGGTGGATAACGTTTATAGACTTGCGTATGTTAAACCAGCCTTGCATTCCTGGTATGAAGCCTACTTGATAATGATGACTGACTTTTTTTTTTTTTTTTAATTGTTGGGGATTCACTGAGGGTACAATAAGCCAGGTTACACTGATTGCAATTGTTAGGTAAAGTCCCTCTTGCAATCATGTCTTGCCCCCATAAAGTGTGACACACACCAAGGCCCCACCCCCCTCCCTCCTTCCCTCTTTCTGCTTCCCCCCCATAACCATAATTGTCATTAATTGTCCTCATATCAAAATTGAGTACATAGGATTCATGCTTCTCCATTCTTCTGATGCTTTACTAAGAATAATGTCTTCCACGTCCATCCAGGTTAATACAAAGGATTTAAAGTCTCCATTTTTTTTAATGGCTGAATAGTATTCCATGGTATACATATACCACAGCTTGTTAATCCATTCCTGGGTTGGTGGGCATTTAGGCTGTTTCCACATTTTGGCGATTATAAATTGAGCTGCAATAAACAGTCTAGTACAAGTGTCCTTATGATAATAGGATTTTTTTCCTTCTGGGTAGATGCCCTCTAATGGGATTGCAGGATCAAATGGGAGGTCTAGCTTGAGTGCTTTGAGGTTTCTCCATACTTCCTTCCAGAAAGGTTGTACTAGTTTGCAGTCCCACCAGCAGTGTAAAAGTGTTCCCTTCTCTCCACATCCACGCCAGCATCTGCAGTTTTGAGATTTTGTGATTGGCCCATTCTCACTGGGGTTAGATGATATCTCAGGGTTGTTTTGATTTGCATTTCTCTAATATATAGAGATGATGAACATTTTTTCATGTGTTTGTTAGCCATTCGACTGTCCTCTTTAGAGAAAGTTCTATTCATGTCTCTTGCCCATTGATACAAGGGATTGTTGGCTTTTTTCATGTGGATTAATTTGAGTTCTCTATAGATCCTAGTTATCAAGCCTTTGTCTGATTGAAAATATGCAAATATCCTTTCCCATTGTGTAGGTTGTCTGTTTGCTTTGGTTGTTGTCTCCTTAGCTGTACAGAAGCTTTTCAGTTTAATGAAGTCCCATTTGTTTATTTTGTTGTTGTTGCAATTGCCATGGCAGTCTTCTTCATGAAGTCTTTCCCCAGGCCAATATCTTCCAGTATTTTTCCTATGCTTTCTTGGAGGATTTTTATTGTTTCATGCCTTAAATTCAAGTCCTTTATCCATTTTGAGTCAATTTTTGTGAGTGGGGAAAGGTGTGGGTCCAGTTTCAGTCTTTTACATGTAGACATCCAGTTCTCCCAACACCATTTATTGAATAGGGAGTCTTTCCCCAAGGTATGTTTGTGTTCGGGTTATCAAAGATTAGGTGGTTGTAAAATGTTAGTTTCATTTCTTCTTTTCAATTTGATTCCAAGTGTCTATGTCTCTGTTTTTGTGCCAGTACCATGCTGTCTTGAGCACTATGGCTTTGTAGTACAGACTAAAATCTGGTATGTTGATGCCCCCAGCTTTATTTTTGTTACAGAGAACTGCCTTAGCCTTATGGGGTTTTCTCTGGTTCCATAAAAAACACAGATTCATTTTTTCCAAATCTTGAAATTACGCTGTTGGTATTTTGATAGGAATGGCATTGAATAGGTAGATTGCTTTGGGAAGTATAGACATTTTAACAATGTTGATTCTTCCCATCCATGAGCATGGTATGTTCTTGCATTTGTTAATATCCTCTGCTATTTCCTTTCTGAGGATTTCATAGTTTTCTTTATAGAGGTCCTTCACCTCCTTCGTTAGGTACATTCCTAGGTATTTCATTTTCTTAGAAACTATGGTGAAGGGAGTTGTGTCCTTAATTAGCTTGTCATCTTGACTGTTATTGGTGTATACAAAGGCTACTGACTTGTGGACATTGATTTTATATCATGAAATATTACTGTATTTTTTGATGACTTCTAGGAGTCTTGTGGTTGAGTCTTTGGGGTTCTCTAAGTATAAGATCATGTCGTCAGCAAAGAGGGAGAGTTTGACCTCCTCTGCTCCCATTTGGATTCCCTTTATTTCCTTGTCTTGCCTAATTGTGTTGGCTAGAACTTCCAGCACTATGTTGAATAGTAAAGGTGACAGAGGACAACCTTGTCTGGTTCCAGTTCTAAGAGGAAAAGCTTTCAGTTTTACTCCATTCAGTAAAATATTGGCTGTGGGTTTGTCATAGATAGCTTCAATCAGTTTTAGAAATGTGCCACCTATGCCTATGATCCTCAGTGTTCTAATTAGAAAAGGATGCTGGATTTTATCAAATGCTTTTTCTGCATCTATTGAGAGGATCATGTGATCTTTATTTTTGCGTCTGTTAATATGGTGGATAACGTTTATGGACTTGCGTATGTTAAACCAGCCTTGCATCCCTGGGATGAAGCCTACTTGATCATGATGCATGAGTTTTTTGATGATAAGCTGTAATCTATTGGCTAAGATTTTGTTGAGTATTTTTGCATCTATGTTCATGAGTGAGATTGGTCTAAAATTCTCCTTTTTGTTTGGGTCTTTTCTGGTTTTGGTATCAGGGTGATGTTTGCTTCTTAGAATGTGTTGGGGAGGATTCCTTCTTCCTCAATTTTTTGGACTAATTTCTGCAGTACAGGAATAAGCTCTTCCTTGAAGGTTTGATAGAATTCTGGAGTGAAGCTATCTGGACCAGGGCATTTTGTGGTTGGAAGCTTTTTTATTGTTTCTTTGATTTCAGTGCTTGAAATTGGTCTGTTCAGGAGCTCTATTTCTTCCTGGGTAAGTCTAGGGAGAGGGTGTGATTCCAAATATTGATCCATTTCCTTCACATTGTCAAATTTCTGGGCATAGAGTTTCTGGTAGTATTCAGAGATGATCTCTTGTATCTCTGTGGGACCAGTGGTTATTTCCCCTTTATCGTTTCTGATTGAGGTTAGTAGAGATTTTACTTTTCTATTCCTCGTTAGTCTGGCCAATGGTTTATCTATTTTATTTATTTTTTCAAAAAACCAACTCCTTGTTTCATTAATTTTCTGAATGATTCTTCTGTTTTCAATTTCATTGATCTCTGATTTGATTTTGGATATTTCTTTTCTTCTACTGAGTTTAGGCTTAAATTGTTCTTCTTTTTGCAATTCCATAAGATGGCTTGTGAGATTGTCAATGTGCTCTCTTTCTATTTTTCGAATGTAGGCATCTAAAGCAATGAATTTTCCTCTCAAAACTGCTTTTGCAGTATCCCACAGGTTTTGGTAGCTTGTGTCTTCATTGTTGTTCTGCTCAAGGATGTTAACGATTTCCTGTTTTATTTCTTCCTGCACCCATCTGTTATTCAACAGAAGATTGTTTAATTTCCATGCCTTTGTGTGGGGTCGAGCGTTTTTGTTAGAGTTGAGTTCCACCTTCAGTGCCTTATGGTCTGAGAAGATACAAGGTAAAATTTCAATTCTTTTGATTCTGTTGATGTTTGTTTTGTGTCCCAGGATATTATCAATTTTGGAGAATGTTCCATGGGGTGATGAGAAGAATGTATATTCTTTATCTTTGGGGTGGAGTGTTCTATATGCATCTATCAAGCACAGTTGTTCTAGGGTCTCATTTAAATCTCTCATATCTTTGTTTAATTTCTGTTTAGAGGATCTGTCCAGCTCTGTAAGAGGAGTGTTAAAGTCCCCTGTTATTATGGTATTATCAGATATCATATTGCTCAGACTGAGTAAGGTCTGTTTCAAGAATCTCGGAGCATTTAAATTGGGTGCATAAATATTTAGAATTGAAACGTCTTCTTGTTGTATTTTTCTCTTGACCAATATGAAGTGACCATCTTTGTCTTCTTTGACTTTAGTTGCTTTAAATCCACATGTATCTGAAAATAAGATTGCAACTCCTCTTTTCTTCTGAATTACATTTGTCTGAAAAATTGTCTTCCAACCCTTGACTCGGAGCTTTAATTTGTCTTTTGAAGCCAGGTGTGTTTCTTGGAGACAGCAAATGGATGGCTTGTGTTTTTTAATCCAGTCAGCCAATCTATGTCTCTTCAGTGGGGAATTCAAGCCATTAACATTTATTGAGATAATTGATAAGTGTGGTAGTATTCTATTCGTCTTATTTTGTGAGAGTCCATTGCTTAGTTTTATCTTTTGCATCAGTGTGGAGGTTAGGTTCTGTCCTTTAATTTCTGAGTTCTTACTTTGCTGCTTATGCATTGTGGTGGTCAGTGTGCAAAACAGGTTGAAGTATTTCCTGTAGAGCTGGTCTTGTGGCGAATTTCCTCAATGTTTGTATATCTGTAAATGATTTGATTTCTCCGTCAATTTTGAAGCTTAGCTTAGCAGGGTACAGAATTCCGGGCTGGAAATTGTTCTGTTTAAGTAGATTAAAGGTCGATGACCATTGTCTTCTTGCTTGGAAAGTTTCATTAGAGAAGTCTGCGGTCACTCTGATGGATTTGCCCCTGTAGGTCAACTGGCACTTGTCCCTGGCAGGTTGCAGAATCTTTTCTTTTGTCTTGAGTTTGGACAGGTTCATCACAATGTGTCTTGGAGAAGCTCGGTTAGAGTTGAGGCGACCTTGGGTCCGATAGCCCTCTGAAAGCAGTGTGTCAGAATCTTTGGTGATATTTGGGAAATGTTCTTTTTACAATATTCTCTAGTATGGCTTCCATTCCTCTGGGGCATTCTTCTTCCCCTTCTGGAATTCCTATAACTCGTATGTTGGAACGCTTCATAAAGTCCCATAATTCTGACAGTGAACGTTCTGCTTTCTCTCTCTTCTTTTCTGCTTCTTTTACTGTCTGAGTTATCTCAAGAACTTTGTCTTCTACCTCTGAAATTCTTTCTTCTGCATGGTCTAACCTGTTGCTGATACGTTCCATCACATCTTTAAGTTCCCTAATTAACTGTTTCAGTACCTTCAGCTCTGCTATATCCTTTTTATATTCTTCATATCGTTCATCTCTTATTTGATTCTGTTTTTGGATTTCCTTTTGGTTATTTTCCACTTTATTAGCAGTTTCCTTCATTGTTTCCATCATTTCTTTCATTGTTTTCAACATGTGTATTCTACATTCCCTTTCTGTCATTCCTAACATTTCTTTATAGGTGGAATCCTCTGCAGTAACTACCTCATGGTCCCTTGGTGGGGTTGTTCTGGATTGGTTCTTCATGTTGCCTGGAGTTTTCTGCTGATTCTTCCTCATGAGTGATTTCTTTTATCTGTTTCCTTGCCCTAATTTTCCTTTCACTTCCTCTTGCTCTTTAAGTTCTCATTCCTGTTGACTAAGGGTTCACTGAGTTCTTTTGGTACAGGTCCAGAAGGGTGAGAAGGTTGAAGAGCAAGAAAGGGATGAAAGAAAGGAGGACCGAGTGAAAAGAAAAAAAAAATAGAGAAAGGAGAGGGGGTGGGTAAAAGGAATATTGATAAAAAGAAGAGAGGCACAGAAAGAGGGATACAGAACAATATAGGTGCAAAGTAGGGTACTTTGACACAAGCTTAAAAAATACCCACCTTCTGGGGGTGCCCAATTGGGTGGTTCCTTTGAGGTCAGCAGCTCTTTGCTAAGCTGATCAGACACAGTACCCCACCTCCACCAAGTAGAGAGGAAAGACAAAAATGCTATAAATCAAACCAAAACAAGCAAACAGAAAACTTTACGGGATAAAATTGGGTGAAAAACCAAATAATAGCGGTAGAAACACTAGCAAAAATGAAGTTCTAGTTATTGAAAAAGGCATCAATGGGAAATTATAATTAAACTAGAAAAATTGAGAAAGAAAAAGGATCTGTATGGAAAAGGTTGAAATTAAAAGCAAAACAACAGTCAACAACATCAAAATAACCAAAAAAACAACCAAACCAAAAACAAACAAACAAAAAAAAAACCACAACTAAAAACAAAGCAGTATGTATATGTTGTTGAATATTGTTTGGGCAACACGTGGTCTTCTAGGGTATGAGATGTTAATCGCAGTTCTGATATGACTGGGGGCTGCTGATTTCTCAAACCCCAGCAGGGAGACACCCTAAATCTCTCTTCAGCCCACTTAAAAGGCACTTTGAACTTGTAAACTTGCTGAGCAGAAGCTTTCCCAGGAAAGTGCTTGTCGCTGGAATCACTGCTGAAGTGGCTATCCACTTACCCTGTGTGCCAAAACCAGTCTCACTCTGCCCCTGAGGGTTAGGGCTGCAAGGCGGCTCAGACTCCACCCTTAGGCTACTTGGTCGCTGGGTTACCAGCTCCCACCTGATTCTAGCTCTGTGACCCTGAGGGTGGAGCTTGCCGGGGCAGATCACTCACAATGGCTCCCTGTGACCCACAGCCAAACACTATTAGCTCCTTCTGGCTTAGTGTCTCAGACTGGGGCCCTAGACAATGGCCAAAGTTCTCCGCACTCCTGCTCAGGCTCTCCCCAAGGCAGTTCAACTGAGTGCCAAGTCCAAAGACACCAAAACAATTCACAGGTAAGGTCTTTCCGGTTTGCCGTCTTACTGCTGCTGAACTTACATTTGTGGGCGGGTTTAGATCGATTGAACACAAGCGACCACTTGCCATTTTTCCACTGTTTTAGTCCTCTTCTTGGGGTCCAGAAGTCTCTCACTGACTCTCTGTATCCTCACAGGGTTGATGATAGGCAGATCCCACCAGCCAGAGAGTCCACCAGCCAGAGAGTCCTATCTCCCCAGACTCACGGTGCCCAGATCCAAGGAAGCTGTTACTCGGCTGCCATCTTGCTCTCCCCCTCTCTACTTTCCAGTTTACGAATTCTCTCTCCAACTATATTTAATCTGCTATTTAAGCAATAAATTTCAATTATTATATTTACATTTTAGTTATGCAATATCTCTTGGATTCTCCCAAATATGGTGATTGTATTTAGAGCTGTTTGCTGCTTATACATATTTTCAAGCATCTCTTCATGGTTATAATTAGTACAGTTATTAACATAGTTATTGTTTATTTTATCTGTAGTCTTTGCTATGCTAAGCTATTGTCTATCTTTTTGCTAATTCTCACTCATAGTGTCTTGGTTTCTTACGTGTTTTTTTTTTTTTTTTTTTTGTTTGTTTGTTTGTTTTTGGCTGGGGCTGGGTTTGAACCTGCCACCTCTGGCATATGGTACCGGTGCCCTACTCCTTGAGCCACAGGGGCCGCCCAGTTTCTTACGTGTTTTGTGATTTTTTAATTAGAGTTGCTCATTTTATTTGGAAATTTATCTGTGGGAATTCTTTGTGAAGTTATGTTCCTCCAAAGAAGACTTACATTCGTTCTGATAGTCACCTGTCCACTATTAAAATTTTGCCCATACAATTCATGAATTTTAGTAAGTTTACAGTGTTCTGCACCCACTATTATGATCCAGTTTTAAAAGTTTTTGTAATTTTCCACAGATCCCTTTACCTCTTTATTCAGTAATTACCATCAATACTTTATTCAGTATTCCCATCCTTCAGCCTCAGCACTCATTAGCTTACTTTCTTCCTCTGTAGAATTGCCCTTTTTAAATATTTCATATAAGTAAAATCATACAATATGTAGTCTTTTATATCTACCTTCCTTCACTTAGCATGTTTTCAAGGTTCATCCATGTTTCCAGGATCATTTTAAGTTAAAATCTAAGGTTGAAATTCATTGGCCCACATACACAGCATGAATTCAGATCAAAATCCTGTGCAAAGGACCACTTATAGTAGAAATTTTTCTTCTACTCAAATGCTAAAGTTGAAATAGACAAGTTTCCTACTGACTGCTTCTCAGCAGCAGATTTATTTATCATTTGCTCTTTTACAGAGGGCATAGCTTTTTATGATTTCACTTTTATATTAGGGTCCCCTATAAGACTCCCTGTCTAACCTCTAATGTGGCACCAAAGTGAAATTTTGGGCTCTTCAGATTTCAGAAGAGATCCTCAGAGCAAAGCCAGGCTTGCACTCACTTTAGCCCAGAATTATTGCTTTCACTTTATGTTTTACTTCTATGTGTTTCTTACAATTGTGCTAGTTCAGCAATGCTTTTAAAATACATAAATTCTATATTTTCCCCAGCATTTTAGGTATTTTTATGGGAAGAGACCTTCAGGGTATTTTGTCTGCTAAATTTCCAGAAATGGAATGCTAACAAGTGTCTCTTATGCGAGTCATTTGCTTACCTATTTAGGTCTCAGATAGTTGGACAGTGAAGGGAAAGTACTCACATTTTGAGCAAGAGATCATTCCAGCCTCTGTGTACTACCTTCTCCCCACCTTAGCATACTTACATCATCTAATGAGGAGTCTCATTTATGGATCCACTTTGTTGAGCGGTAGTCTGCAGTCACACCTGCATACTAATTCCCTCATACACTTTTTATTTTATTTATTTATTTATTTTTTAGTAAGTCTTTTGTACACTTTTGCTAATCCTTTCCATTCTCTTGTAAGTCAGTAAAAACAGCCATTTCTCAGACTGCCTTGGGAATTGCTAAGGTCTCTATTCAGTTAATGAATGCTAATGTTTATAGTTAAAGTGGAAAGTTCAGGGACTAGAGAAGAGGAAACTGAGGCCCAGACAGGCAAAGTGACTTCCCCAGTGTCACAGAGAGCTAGCTAGTACTAGAACTTAGACCCACAGACTCGTTGGGACAATGCTCTTTTCACCTTATCATTCTGATTCTTGTTGGTTACAAAGGAAAATGGAGTGGGTGGGTGTGACACCGATGCATTCATTGATTTAAGGGATAAAATTTTTGGAGACTCTGTGGATTTTCTTTTATCTTTGGTCTCTCTGTCTCCATTGTCCATTGTTATGTGAAAGAAGCAGATGAAGAATACAAACAAGCAAAAAACTGCTGTTCTGTGTTTCTGTTTTGAAACAATGTAGTTCATTTTGCAGAGAAATTTATGAATTTTCAGGATGTTAGAGATGGCTGGCAAGTTTGACTCTTTAACTGGAGGAAAAGGAGGGAGGAACTCAGTGCTTCATTCCAGTTTATCAGACCCTCTTTGATGAGTTTCTTACCTCATTTCGGGGAAGCATAATGTTATTAATCTCTTTTCTAGCAATTTGATAAAGTAGACAAACATGGCTTAGAGTGAAATCCTCAGTGATTGAAAATACCATTAGAAACAAGCTCCTGGTGTTCACTGTCATTTCCAAGTGTTCTGATGAGTTTCATTTGAGTGCTGCACTATACAAAAGTTGGCTGAAGCCCACGACGGTGTGGGTACATGTTGGCGACCAGGCTCCTTCCTTGCTGAGGAAGAGGGAGAGGCAGGCAGGTGTCATTTAGTCACCTGCATTTGAAACTGAGAGCAGCCTCACCTCAGAAAGAATCCAAAGATTTGCTTCTGGTGTGGTTATCAGTCACTGCATCCAAACTGCCTTGAGCTGTGTCTGCACAGTGCCCAAATGACGCACTGGTGAGTGAAAAAAAAACCCAGCCAGAATGGTCATTTGAGTCATGAAGATAAACAATCATAGTAGCAGGAAGAATCATATGCAAAAACCAGCTGTTGGACCGAATTCAATAGTTAAGAAAGGGTGTGTATGTGGGCGGGGGTGGGGTGGGGCGTGGCAGAGGATAAAGAAATGCAGTAAAAATTTTATTTCCATTTCTGATTTTGTTTTCAGAAATACCTTCATGGAAAAATCAGATTCTTTGTTGTTAAAAGGATGCCTGCATAGGTTAAAAAAATCCCAGGCAGTCCCCACAGCATTTTCTTCATCCTAAAGAACCAGCTCCTTAGGGTCTCATTTGCATGTAGGTAGATTCAAAACAGCTGAAGTTGTGCACATCTAATTGGATAGAATTTGAGTCTTTCCCTGAAGCTGTGAAAGAAAAAGCAGGGCCCAGAAACATGATGAAGTGTTCTTCAGGCGACAAAGATTTGAAACTGCTGCTCTGAGCACTCACAAGAGATTTCTATAGCAGCCTTCAAGGCCACCCTACCCAGGCAGTGCTGAACTGGCACATTTTCCTGCCTTATAGAAATAAGAAATGCACAAATTAACATAGGTACCACAATCTCAATGAAGAATTTGATCTGTTGCCAAATCTCATGACCTGATTTTGTTTGCACTTGACTCCTTTGGAACAAAAAGCAAGAGATAGGAATGTATCCAGTTTAAGTCCCCAGATTGTCGCTAATCCTGTTGATGCCCTGCCCTTGGCACTAACAGTCCCTGGATATCCTCACCACTTCTGACTTGCAAGCCACTGTGAATGTCCCTGAGGGCTGTAGTGTTTGGGTCATTCTGCCGTATGGAGTAGGGTCCACCGAGGACTGATGGAAGTAGGTATTTAAATATCCTGTTTACATGCCCCTTGGATAGGACAGCTTTGTGGCATGTTCTCCACTGTCTGCCAGCATGACCAAGCTTCAGTTGCCCCCACTGGTCACCTGATTCAGAACTTGCTTGTTCTTGGCTTCTTGCCCTTCCCTGTCTCACTTCCCTTCGGGTGCTTCCAGGGTTTAGCTCCCAAATAAAATATTTGCACTCAAATCTTTGTCTCAGAGTTTGTTCCTGAGATAATCCAACCCAAAACACAGGACAAATTTATTCTCTTAACTGAAATTTCTTTGCATCATCAGAATCTCTGTTCTGTGCATTTGGCCATACAGTCAAAGCATGTCAAAGCTGGGAGCACAGAAATCACTGCTCCAATGGCATCATCACAGAAGATGAAATGGAAGCTGAGGTCATGCAGCTAAACAGTTATAGTAGTGGGACTGAAGCCAGGGGCCTTGACCCCCAAGCTAGCTGTTCTGTGCCACTCTAGCACACCATCCGGAGAGTCCTTTAACTCCCATGTTTAGCAAAGCATTTCTAGTTTCAGGGTTGCAACTTCAGAACTCATTGATTCCCTCCTCTCTCTAAGCAAGACTTTAACTGAATTAACATCCCTATTCCCCTACCCTTACCCTGCCCCAAATTCTATGAGTCACATTTTCTTGGATTGGCACATGTAAGGTGTACCTATTTTTTTTTTTTTTATTTTACAAATATTTACTGAGCACCTAGTTGGACCCCAGGCATTTGCTAGGTCCAGGAGCTCTCACAGGATGCTGTAGTTCCTGTCTCTTCAGAGTTCACGGTCTGTGTGTGTGGGGGGGTGGGGGGTGGGGGGGCTGATAATTGTAATTCAGAGTAAAAAGGGGAGTGCTTAGTGCTCAGGAAGCACACAGGAGGGGTACAGACCCAGACCAATGGTTTCTAGGAAGTGTTCCAGGAAGCAATGATGTGTGAGCTGAGAGCAGAAGTTGAGTAGGACAGATTAGTGGAGGAGTCTTTGAGGCAAAGAGAAAGGCTTCCCGCAGGAAGGCTTGTAGGAGAGAGTGCCTGACCCACTGGGGGGGACTGAAAGAGGTTCAGTCTGGCTGAAGCAGAGAGTAAGGTGAGCAGATGGGGCTCAAGAGGGAGGCAGAATCCAGATCACCACGGGCCTTGGAAGCCATGTAAACAGTTTGAGTCCTATTTGGAGGATAATGAAGAGTCATCCAGATACTTTAAGCAGAGAAGTGACATGATCTGAATTTTTTGTTCAGCTGTCTTGCTTTTCTGTGTAGAATAGATTGGAAGAGTGCTGGCCAGGAGGCAGGGAGACTAGTTGGGTGAGCTTGATAGTGGCAAAAGTTAGGATACTGGCAGTGGGGGTGGAGAGAAAATGGGGGAAATAATTGGAGGTGAACATCAGGAGAACTTGAGGCCTGGTTGGAGAGGTTGGAGTATCAAGCCTGAGTCTCCATCTTGACAAACTGGGTTGTGAGTCTGGCTTATGTGGAGCCAAGGTCCATGGGAAGCTTGCCACTATCAAGCTCACCTCAGAAGAAATGAAGGGAAGTCTATGCTTTTCAGTCTCATCTGGAGAGAAGAATAACACAACTGAGGAAAAATTCAGCACTGCAGTGTGAAACACCAAAGCAATAGGACAGGAGGGAAGAGAACAGGAGGTGGATCTCTACAGTCCTAGGAGCAGAGCCTGAGGGTTGGAAAGGTGAGATGCAGAGGGGACATGTCAGGTAGGAGAAGATCATCTTGAGAAGTAAGAGGTTGGAGCCCCAAGCCAGCTTGGCTAGGGAGCCCCCTCTCCTGCCTCAGGGACTTCTCCCTCATTGTCCCAAGCGACAGCCCACCTAAGTCAGCTCTCCTCCCAAGTAGGTCCTTTTCTTGGGCCCTTGGCATTTGGCTTGATGTTCTCTTGCCACCAAATATGTTTTCTATAATTCATTTAACACATATTTGTTGAGCAAGTACTCTGTGTCAGTAGTAAGCAAACAAATCATGTTCTCATAGAGTTTAAATTCTAGTTGGAGAAAAGAAACAATAAATAATAAGTCAAGTATGTCTATGGCTGGGTCAACAGTGATATATGCCATGAAACAAATAAAGGTGAAAAGGGGATAATGAAACTCAGGGTTGTGGGGGAACCAGAGTATGCAATGGGTTTGCAATTTTAAATAGGAGTACTGAGGAAGGTTGCACTTAGAAGGCCTCTGAGCAGGCTGGAAGTAGGAGAGTGCTTGAGCCATCAGGGTACCTGGGACAACAAGATGTTTAAGGCTGAGGGAATCTCAGCTGCAGAGACCTCAGCAGAAGCAGGTCTGGTGTCCTCAAGAATTTGGTCACTGTTGGGCCCTTGGTCTCAATGCTAAGTGAGATGGGAACCACTGTGGAGTTTGGGCAGAGGAGGACATGGTCTCTCCTCATCTCTTCCCCAAGGGATGACAGAGCAATTTTGACAAGGTACTTCAAACCAAAGTGAGCATGGTGGAAGATGATATTTTCTTTTTTTTTTTTTGGCTGGGGCTGGGTTTGAACCCGCCACCTCCGGCATATGGGGCTGGTGCCCTACTTCTTTGAGCCACAGGCGCCGCCCCATTTTTTTTTTTTTTAAGATGAAAAAACATTTCCATTAAGTTAAATTCCAAATATATACATACGGATGCCTGGACCTACTGCTCAGTTTCAAGATTTGCCAACCCAAGAACTTCAAAATTTGCCAACTTGAGGAGAGTCTTATTTGAAGTAACCCCACAGTCTCCACACTCACTGGCTTTTTAAAGAAAATACAGACATTGTAGCATTTGATCTATAATGATATCAGTAAGTATCTAAAAAATATAAGGACTTTTAGGAAAAAACAAAACCACAGCACCTTTGTCATGTCTTAAACATTGAATAATTATTTAATATCAAGTATCCAGTCCATCAATGTTTAAGTTTTTCATATATATGTACATATATACACATATTGTCCATGTGTTGCATTGAATTGTCTTATAACTTTTTTAAAAAATGGACCTTATTTTTTCAAGCAGTTTTTGGGTTCACAGCAAAACTGAGAGGACAGTACAGAGAGCTCTCATATACTCCCTGTTCCCCACATGCACAGCCTCCCCATTATTGTCATCCATCATGAGAGTGTTTACAATGGATGAGTCTACACTGGCACATCATTATCACCCAAAGACCGTGGTTTACATTAGGGTTCACTCTTGGAGTTGCATGTTTTATGGGTTTGGACAAATGTACAATGGACGTGTATCCAGCATTATAAATTCACACAGCACAGAATAGTTTCACTACCCTAAAAATCCTGTGTCCACCTCTTCATTACAGCCTCTCTCCACCCTCTGGCAACCACTGATCCTTTTACTGTCTCCATAGTTTTTCCTTCTCCAGACTGTCATATAGTTGAAGTCATACAGTGTGTAGACTTTTAGATTGGCTTCTTTACTTTGTTTTTTTTTGAGATAGAGTCTTAAGCTGTTGCCCTGGGTAGAGTGCCCAACCTCAAACTCTTGGGTTTAAGTGATTCCCTTGCCTCAGCCTTCCAAAATACCTGAAACTACAAGCATCTGCCACAACACCTGGCTATTTTTGTTATTGTTGTTACAGTTATCATTGTTGCTTTTTGGCCGGTCTGGGCCAGGTTCGAACTCGCCAGCATCAGTGTATGTGGCTGATGCCCTACCCACTAAACTACAGGCACCACCCAGGCTTCTTTACTTTGGAATATGTATTTAAGTTCCTCCATTTCTTTCTTTTTTATTTTCTTTCTTTCTTTCTTTTCTTTTCTTCTTTTTTTTTGAGACAGAGTCTCACTATGTCACCCTCAGTAGAGGGCTGTGGTGTCACAGCTCACAGCAACCTCAAACTCTTGGGCTTAAGCTGTTCTCTTGCCTCAGTCTCCCAAGTAGCTGGGACTGCAGGAGCCCACCACAATACCCAGCTATTTTTTGTTATAGTTGTCATTGTTGTTTAGCTGGCTTGGGCCGGGTTCAAACCTGCCAGCCTTGGTGTATGTGGCTGGTGCTGTATCCATTGTGCTACAGATGCCGAGCCTCTCCATTTCTTTTCATGACTTGATAGCCCATTTATTTTTAAGCACTGAGTAATATTCCATTTTCTGGGTGTATCACAGTTTATTTATCCACTTACTTACTCAAGGACATCTTGGCTGCTTCCAAGTTTTACTGATTATGCATAAAGCTGCTATAAACATCTATCTGCAGGTTTGTGTGTGGATGTAAGTTCTCAGCTCTGTTGGGTAAATAAAAAAGAGCATGATTGCTGAATGTTTTTTTAACTTCCTATTGGCTCCCATTGTATCCTTTTTTTTATACTTGCAATTTATTTGTCGAAAAAACTGGGTTATATGTGCTATAGAAGTTTTCACAGTTTGGATTTTGCTATCTGCACCCCCGGCATATTGTTTACCTTGTGTTTTTCATCTGCTATAAATTCTTATAAATTGGTCATTAAAACTAGAAGTATGATTGGATTCTAATTTGATTTTTTTTTTTTTTTTTTTTGGTAAGAGTATTTTATAAGGGGGTTACGTTCCTCCAGGAACGTTCCTCCTCCTTTTCATCAAGGAGTCGTGGAGTATTGCCAGGTTAGTGAAGGACATTTGGGTGATTGGGAGAGAGATGTTTCCAAAGCCTTCAGTTTATACTAGAAACGTGATTATTGACTTCATCTGTACCTAAAATCAGATACCAGTTGGGTGTGCTTGTGTCTATGTGTATTTATGTATGAGTTTGGTCTCTAGGATGAGAACACGACAAGTAGTTTATAATGTATCTTAACCAGAGTATGCCAGATTTCCTGGCTTCTTAAGGAAATGGAACCCATTAATGAGAAATAAAACTTTCTAATTCAACAGTAAAGACTGTGTGATAATAATATTACTATACAAAGGAATTGTGACCACAAAGACCAAGAGAAACAGCATTTCCGTTTCTGACCTGACAGTATTAGGGTGAGCACTTTCCCTTTCTTACCTCTCTCTCTTTAATTTTTTAATTGGTGTGTAGCAAATAAATTACTTGTTATATTTAATACATAATATATTTGTTCCTAGACTTTTATAACTGCTGCTAATTAACAGTGCAGTCATTTATTAGTATTTGAAATTCTAATTACTGCAGTACCAGGAGGTTTTAATATTGTTTCGAGTGCATTGTTTCTTTATTGACTTGCAGGTTTTCCAACTCAAGTTATGAACCTCATTGAGTCAGTGTTCATTAAAGGAGTACCCGGGTTTAAACAACCCTGTTCCTTTGTTAATGAATAAAGGAGTAAGAAAATATTTCCCTGGAACGGGGGTTAATGTTGAATAGCTTATTGGACATCCTATGCCAATGACTGTCTTTCACGGAGTTGAGAGAATTTCTGTGACTGACAGGGAGATGCCTGTGGGAAACATGCCCACTGCTTCGGAAGGCTGGTCCTCCTCCTGTCTGTGCTTACCACTTTGTCTTTGCTCCCTGTTTTCTCCTGGGGGGATGTCTTCTTTTGTGCCTATCACATTTGTTGCATTTTAGATCTTGCTCAGACATCAGTTTCTCCATGAAGCCTTCCCCAGACGCAAAGTCCCCAAGCTCTCAGTCTAAATCCCAGATTAGTGTGTAAATTTGTCTTGTATCATTTATTAGGTGCCTATTTTCTGTGTTTTAATCATGCCTGTAGCTGGAATGTAAACTCTGAGAGGGTAAAGATCGCCTTATGGGCATCCTCAGTACACCCCACAGCGCTGTAATGCTGCAGATATTCAGGGACCACTTGTTGATTGGTTCCTATTTGGGGAGATAAGGGGTGCAGAGTGAAATTTCAAAATGAAATCTATGATCTGTGTCAATACCTTTACATGTAGAATAAAAAAATCATTGGTAGTTGGGTCAGACATGCATTAAGGTCTATCTCAAAGTCTTGGCTCCTTCTTTCCCCAAAATATGTACTGGGCACCTGCTAGGTATCAGGTATCAGGCACTATGTTGGCACAAGGGATGTGAAAAGAAGCTTACACTGAGCTTATGGTCTGGTGGAGGAGAGGCAGTCTTGTAAGTGTGTGGTTGTGTTATAACTCAACCAGTGCTGTGTTAGAGGCACGTCCCTCTCAGGGGAGGGTTCTTTCATCCTTCTATCTCCTTATTGACTTAGGTAAGTGAGTAACTTTTTCCAGGAATGGGATTTTGTAACATTACTGAGAAATGGTTTCTGCCATGACTATCCCTTAATGTTGGGGAGAAGCAGCTTGGCATGTGGCTTTAGGTCATAAGCCCCAGAGTTACATCTGGGTTCTGCTCACAGTGCTGGCACTGTCTGAAGGTGGCTGTGGGAAATCTTCCTAAACTTCTCCAAGCCTCAGTTTTCTCATGTAAAAAAGGGAGATAATGACTGTCCAATCACAGGGATTAGAAAGGACCAAATCAGATGACTTGGGAATTGTGAGTTTGGTGCATTGTGTATGCTCAGTAAATGTTGACTGTTATGGTTTGGCTAGAAAAATGTTCTTTCTGACTTTACTCCCTTTCTTTTTCCCCTCCCTAGAACTCAGCCCCTTTCTTCTGGCATCGTATATGCCATTCAGCTTCAGAGAAGTATCTCTTTGGGTTCTAGAGCTTGTATTTTGGGACCAGGAATGCTGTGGGGTGTGCAGCCTGAAGGTCCACAAGTCATATGCTGATTTTGTGAGGATTTTTTTTTTTTTTTTGCTTATCTGTGGTGTTGGATATCGTGAAATTTATGCACAGACCTATCTTTGGTTAATAGGCTTTCATTAGTGTTTGTGTGTTTCATGTGTGGCCCAAGACAACTCTTATTATTCCAATGTGCAGCAGAGAAGAAAACCCCAGAGAAGAACACCTCTGGTAGATAAAAGACAGCAGAGAATAGGAACTTGGAAGTCCCTGGTTTTGAGCTTACTGTTCATTATGCCTTTGCTGGGCTGACTCTTTACCAAGTGCAGAACCAAGGGGTGAGGATTTCTTCTGCCCCATTGGGACATAGGGGGTGAATGAGTTAACATTTACAAAGTGCTTTGGGCTCCTTGGAGAAAAGGCACAATCTCAGTATTCTCATTAGTGCATGAATAATAGATGAGCATAAAGCACTTTGCAAATATGAAGTTCTTTAGCAATGCTAAGTAATACTTCCACAATCCTACCTGTGAGTGGAGGAGCCACTTCTTGAAGCTCTCATAGCTCTAATGTGGGCGGTCACTGATGTGGAGTGTGATCTTAGGCAAAATCATTTTTTCCCTCTGGGTCTCAGAGCAGAGAGGTCAGACTGGATGATGTCAAGAGCATGTCTTATTTAACTTGGTGCCTCATTTTAGAGTTCTTTGTTTAAACAGGGAAATGACTATGGCAGGCGTCAGAGCAGCCATTTGTGGGAGGACATGATGGTTCCAATCAGGCACAGCTACTGAGCAGAGATTCTGAGCAGGGGCCACACCTGCTCTCTCTTCTTTGATGCCACTGAGAACAGACTTGCCTTTTCTTGGGGGTAGGAGTGGAGGGTCATTGCACCCAGGATGGTGGAGAAAAGATCTCCCGAATCTCAGCTCTAGAAAATACCTAACAATTATATTTCTTTAAAAAAATTATCATCTCAACGTTTTAAAGTGTACATTTCTGTAGTGTTAAGTACATTCCTCTTGTTGTGTGACGCATCTCCAGAACTCTTTTCATCTTGCAAAACTGCAACTTCATACCTATTAAACTATAACTTTTCATTTCTCCCTCCCCCAACCCCTGGTAACCATCATTCTACTTTCCATCTCTGAGAGTGTGACTCCTCTCAGCTCCTCATGGAACCAGACAGCATCCGTCTTTTTGTGAATGGTTTATCTCACTTAGCATAACATCCTTGAGGTTTATCCATGTTTTAGCATGTGTCGGAACTGCCTTCCTTTTTAAGTCTGCATAATATTCCACTGTATGTATATATACCACTTTTCGTTTGGACACTTGGGTTGCCTCCCTCTTTTGGCTATTGTGACTAATGCTGCTATGAACATGGGTGTACAAATATCTTATTGACACCCTGCTTTACATTCTTTTGAGTACATATGTTGAAGTGCAATTACTGAATCATATAGTAATTTTTTTTTGTTGTTGTTATTGCAGTTTGGCCGGGGCTGGGTTTGAACCCACCACCCTCGGTATATGGGGCCAATGCCCTACTCACTGAGCCACAGGCACTGCCCAATATAGCAATTTTATTGTCAAGTTTTGGAGGAAATTACCACATTCACGTCTCCAGGCAGAGCTGGAGGAGGATCTTTGATGACCTCAGATTCTTCCCTCTGTGTGGTTACTTCCATCAAGGACCTCTGCCCTCACCTCTATTCACTAAATTACGAACGAAGATAATCTGCATTTTATCAAGAGGATTATATAATTTTAGAATTTGGGGCTTGAATGGGGACTACTATTCAATGAAGAAGTACTTTGATTTGGACATATGTAGGGCCTAGAAGCTCGTAGCCTCACAGTGTCGACAATCTGTGGTGGGGCAACTCTAACTGGAGGTATCAAGCTAAAATCAACCCCCCTTAATTTTTACCTATTGGTCCAGTGGGACAACACAGAGCAAGCCCAACCCTGTTCAAGATTAGTCCTTCTGGTGTCTTATGGCAACTCTCACGTGCCTTTGAGTCTTCTCTCCAGCCCACCCATTTGGCCTTGACCATTCCTTACCAGGTATCTCTCACTCCTTTGACTTCACAGGTAAAATTAGGTGTCTGGCACCTTTTTAGAACTCCTGACATCACAGAGGCCTGGGCTATTTTAACTGTGCCAGCGGCTCTTGACTCACTCAAAATATAGACAAAGTTCCCCCTGCTTTAAACTGCAGTTTTCTGTAGAATTGTCAGATACACGTTTGGGAAAATCACAAGCTGGGAAGAGGGCGATGTTTCCTACAGAATAAGCATAGGAAATGGAGCTCTCCTTCCAATGACGTGCCGGGTTAAATACCATATCAACTAAGATGTGTGTGGCTACAGTAATAAACACATTTCATTAACTCGCAGAACCAGGAGTCTGGATGCTTTTAGATTTGGTGTGAGGGCTCGGTGTCATCTAGGAACCAAACTCCTTCCATGAAACTCCAGCTTGTCCTCTTTCGGTTTTTAAGTTTTTTGCCTCAGTTCCAAACAGAAAATCCTCTAATACTCTTCTTTAAGGGAGGAGGAGATGGAGGCCTTCATTACTATTTCTCTTTCTTTCTCTCTCTCTCTCTTTCTTTTTCTTTCTTTCTCTCTCTCTTTCTTTCTTTTTTTAACAGCCGTGGTACACTGTTAAGAGGCATTTCCACCAGATAGATACAACAGACATCAACAATTAGAAGAGCACAGGCCACAGTAATATCTGTTACAATCATTAGAAAGTGATGAGTTTTGAGTATTCATTATTTTTGGTTTTACCATAATTTGTTCAATTGCAAGTTTACCTAATTTAACGTCTAATAAGAGCTGTGTTTAAGGATTGCTCAGAAAATTCCTGAAGATTGAACACTTAGCCCTCCTGAGCTGGTGTGAGTCAGCTCCCACCCACCACTGGCTACAAAGTAATGAAATCAGCTTCTCAGAGTGCCAACCTGTCTTCCTAGTATATAAGTTTGTCCTGATCCTTTTTGCATACTCTTTGGTGGAAACTTGAAAATATGAATATAGTGGAATATCCTTACAAAGGATAAGCCCCCAAACTACAAAAAGTTTAACTTTTGTAGCTGGGCTTTTAAAAGCATTGTATTGTACTCTTTCCTGCTTTGTTACACATGAGATATAGTAGCTTATTGCCTTTTATTGACAACGGGGGGCACGTTGAAGTATGGAAAACTCTTTGTCTCTGGACTGAATGACTCGGATTACTCTGCTGTTGGGGCTCTTAGACTTGCTTTTTTGAGTTTTTTTTTTTTTAAATTCTCATACACTTTCCAGGAGCTAAGATTTATTACTGTCAGTGGGTCAGTTTCTAGCTTCTCCCTCCTCTTTCTAATTGACTAAACAGCTAAGCTTATTAGGATCATATTAAAAATATCAGTACTGGAATACAGGCAGGCCCAATGAGTGAAACACTTAAATTTTAATGTATGATTCTCACTATTTATCTTGGCTGCTCACCTGCCTTTTGGTGTAACTTTTGGGTTTTGTAGAATTTCTGGAGAGTGATAGTATCAGATTAATTAATATGTTCCGGATAGGCAGTATTGCTGCTTAATACTGCCGTTGTTATATTCCTGGGCTGGGCCATGTGTCCTCTAAAAGTTAGAGCAGTCCTGGATTGCATTTTGAGGGACCCATTAATTCTGTTGGAAAACGATAGGTCCCATGTTTAAAAAACGGTAAGAATTAAATGGGAATTTGGGGCATGTGTTTTTGCTCTAAAGGGGAAGCTTGGACTCTGAGCACTGTTGCAGGCTATGGATAGGGCAGTCCATCTAGGGATTGTGAATTTGCCCCACCTGACTCAGGAGGTGCCGCCACACACCTGCCCATCCCTGAGAGCTGCTGCTTGCTGGGGCTGGGAGAGGGAATGGACTACACCTGGTGACCAGGCACTGCCCATCAGCCACTATGCGGCAACAACCAGCAAAGCCCTCTCCTTTTGTTTTACCTGTCACTCCTTCACCAGTCTATTCATCCCTTTGAGTATAATTGAGAAGGAGCCTTTAGGCCATTGTCTCCCTGCTTTCAAAGAAGTGGTTTTCCATACTTCTGTCTTATTCCCCAGGAAAGACAGCCTCAGGTGCTGATGGAGAAACCAGCCTCTTCCACATAGAAGGACTCCCCACAGCATTCACACTATCTGCCTCACAAATTCACCTTTCCTTTCTTAGGAGCTTTTGAGCTTTTGGGAATTCCTCATTCCATTTCCTCTCCTTAAACCCCTAGTAACTCCGTGAGAAGATTCATTTGATGGGCTCTGGCTGCAAGTCAGGTCCAGGCTGGGGTTGGTGTAAGAAGAGAGATTGGCAGCAGGTGAGGGAGCAGGAGAATCACCCCCTTTCCTGTGCTGGCCCCGGGCTGTTGACATCATTTGGGCAACTTCTATGAAGTCTCTGGAGCGGGGGTCACCCCACATAGGGCAGCAGGGAACCCACGAGCCAGGGTTTGCTCCCCACCACAGTGGCCTAATTAAGTTGGGTCCTTTCCAGCTCCTTCCCGTGGCTCTCGCGGGGCTGGGCTCCACTGGGCCGGGCAGACAGTCTTACTTTAAGCAGCATATTGATCCTCACATGGTCTGGGTGCCCCTCTTGGGGGAGCGCTCTCATGTTTTAAGTGCATGCAGTTACTCTCTTGACTGGCTTGTAAACAGGTTTTAATGGGGCTATTAGTGTAAAAGGACAGGAAACTTTCAAAAACAGGCTCTTAAATATTCATGAGGATGTTAAATCTGGCGCTTAATCACCAGTGTTTGCACACAGCTAACAGGGAGGGAGGACAGCTAACAGGCTGCTTCACTCTGAACAATTGACAAGGCATTAATAAACGCTCTTACAGCTGTGATTAATGGCCTAGAGAAAAGGACTGTTTTTTTGTTTTTTGTTTTTAAGCAAAAAACCCCCTCTCCTTGGGGACTTTTTTTCTGGGGGAAATGCCCATGTGGGATAGTGATTCAGGGGACATGGAGGTTGGACAGGTGTTACAGAAAGGTCAAATTCTTTCCTTTCAGAGGTAGTTAGCTGGATTCCCCAACTGTCCATTTCTCCAGAGCACAGATTCCTCAGGGGAAACTTTCCAAAAACTTAAGCAGGAAATCTCCCAAGAATTCTCTACTTGGAAAATTTTTAACTCATCTTGGGAAGGCCTTTGAGGGAAGTCCAATGGCCTGGAGAGCTGTGATGGGTTGCCTCTTTGGTGTGTGTACTTTCAGACTTGAGTTGAATGCCTGCAAAGATGGTTGATTGAGGCCCAGGTGCTCCTGTAAGAGGCCTTGCTCACCACCCCCCTCCCCCCATCTACCTTCTTAGTATGGATTTTAATTCCTGCTGAGACATCTTTCTCCAGCTTCTCTCTGTAACATTTATTGTGGAATCCCTATTGAAAAGTGAATGGAAAGACTGCTTTTAAAGTGGGAAATAATCTGCACTATTATTTCTCTGAAATGGATCTTGGAGATTGTCTAGGCCAATCCCTACTCCTTTCAGATGAGGACTGAGGAGGTGCAGAGAGGTGAAGCTACTTGTCCATGGTCAGATACAGAGTTGGGACTGGACCTGGGTGGGGTCTAGAGTTAGAACTAGACCTTAGAGTCCTGGTCCTCTGGGTCTTTCTACAGTATCCCCACATCAGCATGATGCAACTTTTCCAGTGAGAGCCAGAGAACACCCCCACTGATGCCTGCAAAAGTACTGCAGGCCCCAAACCTGTTCAGTCTCAAGGATGGCGAGACTGTGCTGATAGAACTCTCCAGGTTAAGCACACAGAGTCCCAGAAAACATTCCACAGTTTCTGTGTGGTGGGAAACCCCAGCCTCGTTATTTGAGACCAACTCAGAAATTCACAAGTACCCACAAGTGCCAGTTGGGATTTTTAGATGTCAGGTTCCATTTACAAGTGAAACCAAGGCCACCTCCCATGCATAAAGTCAGAAATCTATAAGGGTTTTTTTCACAGAGTTGGAAAAGAATAAGAGTTCAAGACAGAGGAGTTACTGCCTTCCATCAAACCCTTCTCAGCCCCCAGCCCTTACAGACCACATTCCGCAGGCTTCTGTCAAACCCTTCCTGTGCACAAGCTATTGAATTAGGGGCTGCGGTGGGGAGGGTTGTCACAAAGATGGATAACAAGTGTCCCTGTCTCCAAGGTACTCTTTCTCTAGTTAGCAATTTGACTCTAGGGCTATGTCAGAAGATCAAATGCAGTACTAGTCTCAGTTTTTTTCAAATATCATTTTTGTCATCTCGTATCATTGCTCAAGAATCTCTGGTGGCTCCCATTATGATCAGGTCTAATCTGGATGGGCCCTCCTCTGCACAGCCAATTTTAGTTTCCCCTCAAAGCCAAAACAGCTTTCTTTTTTTAATTAGTGGAACAGGGGATGCTTCACAGACAAAATGGATATGATTCTTAATCACAGATTTGTTCAGAGACTCAGTGCAACTTTTTATTTTCATGGAATGCAGACCAAGAATGAAAAATCAGCCTCTCTTGCTAAAGAGTTTGCATTAATGACTTCCATAAGAGCCAATCTATTGATTTTTTTTAAAACAAAACTCCACTTGTCTCTTTCATCTATAAATATAGCTGGTAGGTGTTGGTAAAGCAACCAGTTCAGAAGTAGTTTCCCCTTCAAAATGAGAATGAATGTATTTTGACAGTTTTTACCAATAATTGTTGCAAATGTGAAGCACAGATGAAAGTTTAAACCACAGTAGGGTTGAACTATTTTCTCAGTGGAAGGCTGATCATCAGTTGTATGAAGCACAGGGAGGAGTTATATATGTTTTGTTAGGTTATCAAACTGACAGCATCTGTTGGACAATATAGCATTGACTTCACAGAACACAACTTTGGGTTTATATTGTATCTCTTACACTAGTCCAAAAAAAAAAAAAGTGCATGGCTCCCCAAGGGGAGGACTTCAAAGGTGACCATAGTGGTATTTAGCAATGAGGTATATAGCACTTTTTCAAGGGTAAGTTTGCAAACTTAATCATCCAACCTCATTATGACTACTTTCCACCTGGATTCCTACAACAGCTTTACAAAATTTAGCTTGTGATTCCAATACTTTGTACTTAATCCTTACTGGTAGGGCTTATGAAAACAGGATTTTCCTGAGTGTCCTCCTGAGAGATTCTGAATCAGTTGTTAGGACTCAGGAGTGTAAAATTTTAATCACATCTTCAGGGATCTCTTCTCCTGCAGGTGGTTTCAGGGATGATCGTTTGAGCAACACTGGCTCAAAGGAAGGAAAAGTAGGCTTGAGTAGGGATAGGCACTTATTCTATAGTGGGGTTCACTTAGGTAAGAAGCCCCTTAGTAATTTACCAATGTCTCCAAGTGTTCCCAATCAGGAAGAGAGTGCCATGATGTTACTTTCATGGGCCAGCCAGGTACTCTCCCTTTTAGATAAGTGTCACATAGGTATGAAGTATTTCCCATGCCTATGGATGCACTCAGCCTATGGCCAGTGACAAGGTCAAAGCTCTGCCAGCCCCCAAAGTAAGGATCTATTCCTGGTTTTTCTGCTGAGTTGAAAGAGGGGCTGACAGTGAATGGAGGCTTAAAGTGGTCTTAGGGGCTTCATGGAGGATGCTCCCTTCAGGTCCTTGTCCCTGTGCATGCAATGACTTCCAGGAAGTCTCAGGAATAGATTTTGAATGGTAGGTAACATGCAATCCCAAGACCTTGCCCTTTGGACAGGAGTTGGTGTATATTAAGGCAGCCTGTCAGAGGAACATGTATTACAAACTCTTATGCTTTTGTATTAAGCATTATGTCTCATCTTTACAGTCAGATTAATGGAGATTAGTGGTTCCACTTAAGAGTTTAAACATTGTGCTGACCCAAATTGTTGGAGCCATCATAACATGGTGCTATATGTTCAGGACTGGACCAGCTGGTAGTCCAGTGGGGGAGGGGAGGTCTACATTTTCACAAAGTGATTTCATTAATTATTCTGTGTAAGAAAGCGGGGGTACCTCTGTAGGCATAATGCATAGATAACACTCCCCGACTTGTCCATCAGGCCAGTCTGGTGATGCTCCTTTGCTAAGAGGACATTTAATAATCAACGGTCACTCATGCTGGCGTGTTCTTGGCTTTTGTGGGTGGAGCCCAGCCCCTGAAGTCTCAAATGGTTTCATTAATGTCTTTTATGCATTGAAAGGATAAAAATAAATCTATCGAAAGCTCTTAGAAGCCCGCCACCCTGAATGTAGGAGGAAAAAGGAGGACGGCTGTTAATTAATAAAGCTTAAACCATCTCTGCAGGAGCATACAGTTGTTATCCAGAGAACACAGGAATGAAAGCCTCGCCTTCCTGACTGTTCTCAGTTACTTTTTATTCCTTGGGCAGACTGTGGGACTCTGTGCCGACTGTAAAGTTAAAGAGGAAATCACATATGAATTTTATTTCAAAGAGAAATGAAGCAATACACTGCTTTTCTTACCAAGTGTACTCAGGGATGGCAAAATATCTTTTTACACATTCTTAAGGGGCAGGAACTTTATTGGAAACAGTCAAAGCCTGTTTGGAACCAAATCTGGTGAATAAGATGTGTGATCCAGGTGGAGAAAGGTATGCTGGAGCAAAGCCAAGGTAACATGACTGTTTCCTTGTGTGGCCAGCCAAAGCCTGAGGTTACCAAGAAAGGAATTCTAAAAATGCTTGGTGGTATTGTCAGCGGTAACAGACCAGGGGTAGGATGGGTCAAGGTAAGTCAGGATATGGTAGACTGAGGGATGTGTTTAATTTAGAAAAGAGGGGACTGACTATCCCCTCTTCCCCAAATCCAGTTGTGAATCACTGCTGTAAATGTCAAAGGGACATCTAGAAGATGAGCGCTCATTTCATATTGAGAAATATTTGTTTTAAGAAATTTTCTCTTTATTTTATAACAATCAATGTATATATGTGACATGGGTGGGTTTTTTTAAAAAGATGTTTTCCTAGGAGTATTTATGAAGATCTTCATAGGTTCATCTTTCAAAAAATTCCCTAAAAATCTGCATACAAAGTAAACTGCTGTTTTAACTACAACACTAATTGACTAATTCTACTACAAATGCTAATAACATCAATAGCATTGTGGAGCGAGGTCAGTACTGTGAACTCAAATAAAATCTTAAGGCTCCTCCCTCAGGGACTGACTGACTGAACTCTCTCTTGGCCAAGAATATCCCTAAAACTGAGTTGCTTGCCATGCGAAAGGATATCAGACAAGCCTCATCAGGCCCTCTCCCCTTAGAGATGTGAGTTGACGGAAAATAAACCATTCTGTGTAAAATAATTTAAGGAGGTTTATTCTGAGCTAAATTTGAGGACCATGACCCAGAGCCACACCCAAGGAGCCTTGAGTACAGGGACTTGAGGCAGTGGGGTGACAGTTTGGTTTTATATATTGTAGGGAGACAGGGATTAGATTATAAGTGAGGTTATAAATCAGTACGTGGAAAACATACATTGGTTTGACCCCAAAAAGTGGGACATCTGGGAGCCTGAGTTTACAGTTTATAGGTGGGTTTAAAGATTCTTTAGCTGACAGTTGGCGGCAAGAGTTAGATTCTGTCTAAAGGAATTGAAGTTAATGAAAAGAAATGCTCAAGATAAAGGGTCTGCTAATTAGAGACAAAGTATCAAACAGACTCAAGTGGTTTGTTGTGTATATTGAGGACCTGCAGGCGGTCTTGATTAGCCTTAGGCCTGTTAATGAGTCACAGAGGACATCTCTAATAAGGGAAGGGAGCATGATGAGGCTCGTCTGATCTCCTTTCTCATGGCTAGCAACTCAGTTTTAGGGATACTCTCGACATAGAGAGGGTCTAGTCCAGTGGTTCTCAACCTTCCTAAGCCGCAGCCCTTTAATACAGTTCTTGTGGGTCACAACCTACAGGTTGAGAAACGTTGGTCTAGTCAGTCACCGAGGGGGGAGACTTAAGATTTTTTTTTCTTTTTTATTAAATCATAGCTGTGTACATTGATATATTCATGGGGCATCATTCACTAGCTTCACAGACCGTTTACCAAGTTTCACATATACCCTTGTAAGATGCACCACTGGTGTAATCCCACCAATCCCCTTCCCTCTACCCACTTCCCCCCTCCCTCCCCTCTCTTTCCCCCTTCCCCCTATTCTTAGGTTGTAACTGGGTTGTAGCTTTCATGTGAAAACCCTAAATTAGTTTCATAGTAGGGCTGAGTACATTGGGTACTTTTTCTTCCATTCTTGAGATACTTTACTAAGAAGAATATGTTCCAGCTCCATCCATGTAAACACGAAAGAGGTAAAGTCTCCATCTTTCTTTAAGGCTGCATAATATTCCATGGTGTACATATACCACAATTTATTAATCCATTTGTGGATCGATGGGCACTTGGGCTTCTTCCATGACTTAGCAATTATGAATTGGGCTGCAATAAACATTCTGGTACAAATATCTTTGTTATGATGTGATTTTTGGTCTTCTGGGTATATGCCCAGTAGAGGGATTACAGGATTGAATGGCAGATCTATTTTTAGATCTCTAAGTGTTCTCCATATCTCTTTCCAAAAGGAATGTATTAATTTGCATTCCCACCAGCAGTGCAAAAGTGTTCCCTTTTCTCCACATCCACGCCAACATCTCTGGTCTTAGGATTTTGTGCTATAGGCTAGTCTCACTGGAGTTAGATGGTATCTCAAAGTAGTTTTGATTTGCATTTCTCTGATGATTAAAGATGATGAGCATTTTTTCATATGTCTGAAGGCCGCACGCCTGTCTTCTTCAGAGAAGTTTCTCTTCAAATCCCTTGCCCAGCCTGCGATGGGATCCCTTGTTCTATTCTTGCTAATGCGTTTGAGTTCTCTGTGGATTCTGGTTATTAAACCTTTGTCAGAGACATAACCTGCAAATATCTTCTCCCATTCTGAGGGCTGTTTGCTTGCTTTACTTACTGTGTTCTTGGCTGTGCAGAAGCTTTTTAGCTTTGATCAAGTCCCAGTAGTGTATTTTTGAAGCTGCTTCAATTGCCCGGGGGGTCCTCCTCACAAAATATTCACCCAGACTGATTTCTTCAAGGGTTTTCCCTGCACTGTCCTCCAGGATCTTTACAGTTTCATGTCTTAAGTTTAAATCTTGATCTAGTAAGAGTCTATCTTAGTTAATGGTGAAAGGTGTGGGTCCAATCCCAGTCTTCTGAAGGTTGCCAGCCAGTTCACCCAGCACCATTTGTTAAACAGGGAATCTTTTCCCCACTGAATGTTTTTAATTGGCTTGTCAAAGATCAAATAACGGTAAGTAGCTGGATTCATCTCTTGGTTCTCTATTCTGTTCCAGATCACTATTGATTTGTAGTAAAGTCTGAGGTCTGGTAGTGTGATTCCTCCTGTTTCGTTTTTATTTCTGAGTAATGTCTTGGCTATTCGAGATTTTTTCTGATTCCATATAAAACGAAGTATTGTTTTTTCAAGATCTTTAAAGTATGACAGCGGAGCTTTAATAGGGAGTGCGTTGAAATTATATATTGCTTTGGGTAGTATGGACATTTAATAATGTTGATTCTTCCCAGCCATGAGCATGGTATGTTTTTCCATTTGTTAACATTTTCAGCTATTTCTTTTCTTAGAGTTTCATAGTTCTCTTTATAGAGATCTTTCACGTCTTTTGTTAGGTAAATTCCCAAATATTTCATCTTCTTTGGCACTACTGTGAATGGGATAGAGTCCTTAACTACTTTTTCAACTTGACTATTGTTGGTGTATATAAAGGCTACCGATTTATGGATGTTGATTTTGTAAGCTGAGACGCTGCTGTATTCCTTGATCACTTCTAGGAGTTTTGTAGTAGAGTCCCTAGTGTTTTCCAGATACACAATCATATCATCTGCGAAGAGCAAAAGTTTGATCTCTTCTGACCCTATATGGATACCCTTGATCGCCTTTTCTTCCCTAATTGCGGTGGCTAAAACTTCCATTACAATGTTAAAAAGCAATGGAGACAATGGGCAGCCTTGTCTGGTTCCTGATCTGAGTGGAAATGATTTCAATTTAACTCCATTCAATATGATATTGGCTGTGGGTTTGCTGTAGATGGCCTCTATCAGTTTAAGAAAAGTCCCTTCTAGACCAATTTTCTTGAGTGTTCTGATCATGAAGGGATGCTGGATATTATCGAAAGCTTTTTCTGCATCAATTGAGAGAATCATATGGTCTTTGTTTTTTAATTTGTTTATGTGCTGAATTACATTTATAGATTTACGTATATTGAACCAGCCTTGAGACCCTGGGATAAAACCAACTTGGACATGGTGTATAATTTGTTCGATGTGTTGCTGGATTCTGTTTGTTAGGATCTTGTTGAATATTTTTGCATTTATATTCATTAGTGATATTGGTCTATAATTTTCTTTTCTTGTTGGGTCTTTTCCTGGTTTGGGGATCAGGGTGATGTTTGCTTCATAGAACGTGTTGGGTAGTCTTCCTTCTTTTTCTACCTTTTGGAACAGGTTGAGTAGTATAGGTACTAATTCCTCTTTAAAGGTTTGGTAGAATTCTGACGTGAAACGATCTGGTCCTGGGCTTTTCTTTTTAGGGAGGTTTTGTATAGTTAATGCTATTTCTGAACTTGATATGGGCCTATTCAGTATTTCCACTTGATTCTGGCTAAGTCTTGGAAGGTGACGTGCTTCCAAGTATTGGTCAATTTCCTTCAGATTTTCATTTTTCTGAGAATAAACTTTCTTATAATATTCATTAAGGATTTTTTGGATTTCTGACGAGTCTGTTGTTATTTCATCTTTGTTGTTTCTGATTGATGATATTAGAGATTTTACTCTTTTTTTTTCTGATTAGGTTGGCCAGAGGTTTATCTATTTTATTGACCTTTTCAAAAAACCAGCTTTTTTATTTATTGATCTGTTGTTTTATTCTTTTGTTTTCAATTTCATTTAATTCTGCTCTAATTTTGGTTATTTCTTTTCTTCTACTGCGTTTGGGGTTGAAATGTTCTTCCTTTTCCAGTTGCTTGAGATATCCCATTAAGTTGTTAACTTCCTCTCCATTCTCTTGAGGAAGGCTTGCAGTGCTATAAATTTCCCTCTTAGAACTGCCTTTGCGGTGTCCCAGAGATTCTGATAGTTTGTGTCTTCATTGTCGTTTTGTTCCAAAAAATTGGCAATTTCTTTCTTAATCTCATCTCTGACCCAGCTATCATTCAGCATAAGGTTATTTAACTTCCATGTTTTTGTATGAGTATGCAGATTCCTGTTGTTACTCAGTTCAAGTTTTATTCCATGATTGTCTGAGAAGATGCAAGGAATAATTTCTATTCCTTTAAATTTACTGAGGTTAGACTTGTGACCTAAAATGTGGTCAATTTTGGAGTAAGTTCCGTGGGCTGATGAGAACTATGTGTATTCAGTTTTGTTGGGATGAAATGTTCTGTAGATGTCTGCTAAATCTAAATATTGGATGGTTAGGTTTAAATCTAAGATTTCTTTGCTCAGCTTCTTGCTGGAGGATCGATCCAACACTGCCAAAGGAGTGTTGAAATCTCCGACGATAATGGAGCTGGAGGAAATCAAGTTACTCACGTCTGTTAGAGTTTCTCTTATAAATTGAGGTGCATTCTGGTTGGGTGCATAGATATTAATAATTGAGATCTCATCATATTGAGTATTACCCTTAACAAATATGAAGTGACCATTCTTGTCCTTCCTTACTTGTCCCAACCCATGGGACAGCAACGGGGGACGCGGGAACCACCTAAAGGAGAAAAACAAACAAGGGGCGCGAGAAAGGGAGACAAGACAGTTTTCTGATCAAGTCTCAAACTTTATTGAATAAGCTGTGCCTTATAAGCATTACGGGGAAGGAGGGTGTGTCTTGTTGGGAGGTTCAGAGGAGTTGTTAACTGGGGATTGGCTAGAGTAAGTAAGATGGGGCATAAGGTGATTGGTTGGCTAGTTGCCGGGTAAAGTTACCGGGAAAAGGTGAAACTGTTTTTTACTTAAAGAGGCAGTAAGGCCGAGCTGTGCCTTATATGGCTTCTGACATCTCCTCCCTTTTTGTTTTAAGGAGGTGGGCATTAACCGAGAGAGGGAGTAGTGACCTGGCTCCTCTCGTAGATTTCCCAGATCCACATTTGTTATTTGCGGTATCTTTTGGAGAGGAGAGGTAAGTGAAATTTTTGATACCAACCTCTATGCAAGCCAGGTTTGCTCTCAGAGAAAAATCAGAGGGGGTCTGATCCTTCATTTGACTTCTCCTTGGGATCGGGAGGTTGAAGGATTGTGGGACCTTCTCTTGCAATGCTTTGCTGTGCACTCAACTCGGTGCCCATACCCTTTTTTCCTTTTATTAGGAATGGGTAAGTGTACCTCTGATCTATACACTGCCCTCATTATGAGGGGAAGCCATGAGATAAGGAATAGTCAGCTTCCTGGTCAGATAAAGCTAGGCGATGGTAGTGAATTTGAGTTGGTTTTGCTAGTGCAGAGTCTATTTGTTGTTTAATGAAGGTGGTGACCTTTTTGAATAGCCAGGGGCCAAAGGAAAGGACTAATAGAAAACCTAACAGGGGGCCTAGGAGTGGGAGGAGATAAGGGAGAAGTCCATTGAGTCCTGTCCAAAGGGGGTTATCACGAAGTTCCTTTCTTCTTTCTTCGAGCTGGCCTTGCAGGGTTTTTATCTTGTCTCAAACAATGCCTGACTTGTTGGCGTAGAAACAGCATTTTTCCTGTAAAGCCAAACAGATACCTCCCTGCTCTGCCATGAGGAGATCTAAGCCTCTACGATTTTGTAGGACTACCTCTGCTAGGGAGTCTATTTGATCTTGAAGATCATGAATTGTTTCAGAAAGAGCTGAGACATCCTCTATTAGTTGACGAGACAGTTTGTGGTAGGAATGTATAGATATTCCTGTTCCGGTAACTCCTGTGGCTACTGCTGTAGTGATGCCTAGTTCTGCTATTAGTGGGATAAGTTGAATAGCTCTTTTAGAGCATGGATGTCCAGCTATATAATCAAGACTGGGGAGAGGAACAAGTTGATCTCCTAGTATAATAGAGATATCAGGGAGTAGTTGGGTGGTTACGCAATAGCCTGTCCAGTTACTTGGTAGGGCCGTGTAGGCCAAATTTCTTCCGCATACAAAAACATGTCCGGGATGGGGGCACCGGTGTGAGGTGTTGTTAGAAATGGAGGAGCAGTTTGTGAAGGTGATGCTTCCTAAGTCTACATCATAATTATTGTTCTGGGGAGGTTTGTATATACAAGGGGTTTGTGTAAATTCTATAGGTTGGACTCTAAAAGGTAGACTGTCGCTACAGTTTAGATGTGAGTTGTTTAGATGTGAAGTGGAGGTGTTTGTTAGTAGGGCTAGGGGCATAGGTATGCCAAGAGTTAGACATAGCCAGCAGTTTTCCACGAGGGTTGGGTTGGAATTATTTAAAGCTTTGAAAGTGGCTTCTAAAATATCAGAGGTTTGGATGTCGAGATCTATGTCTCGAGATTTAGGTAAAGCTAAGGGGTGGTATTGTAGGGGAGTATATTTTTCTTTAATTATTTTTTCAATTTGTTTTTGAACCGCATCTCTTATTTTATCTGATGGCCCACCGCCATCAGATGTGTGAATTGGTGGTTTTAGTGGCCAGCAAACATTCTTGCCAATTGTGCCTGAGCAGGAGGCTTGGGCATATTTGGAGTGTCCCAGGTTATGAGTAGAATCAAGCTCACCTCCAAAGGAGCCAGAATAAGTTCTTTGTAAAATGGCTGTTAGATATGTGTTGCCGTTTGTGTGGGTGCACTGCTGGACACTATTGTAGCACATAGAGTGCATTTGATTGGTTATTTCGCACTCCGTGGGACAAGGTCCTGGTTCGTTTTGAACTGGGAGTATTATTTTGGGTGCATTAACTCACTGCCATTTTTGCTTATGTCCTCCTCCTATCTGTGACGTGAAAGTTAAATAGGCGGTTTTGCCGCTGCAATCAACTTGGCTAGTATGGGAGGTGGGTATTATTGTAGTTGTTCCTCCCTTACAGTCACAAGGTGCCCCATATAATTTTTGGAGTAGTTTTTCTGTGGTAATTGGGGGCCCCATGCCACTTAGGGTAGTGTTTAATAAGGTAAAGAATATTATGGTAGGGTAGAAAACCATGGCTTTGATTGATTTTGTTCCAGTAGGTAGGAGTTTATTGAGAAGTATTGTCTTCAGGAAGATCGTGTTCCAGGGCCGCATCTGTAGGGGAAGATAAAGTTTTCTCAGGGATTTTCCCTGGAACTGATAGTGTTACTGAGGGGTTGATGGGTTTGATTAATCGTTCTGGGAGCCAACGAGGTCCGTCTTCTTTGGTATCATATATACAGGCATGTCCTCGACCCCAAATGAGAACGGGGTCAGGGCCATTCCATTTTAAAGTAAAGGGATCTTTCCATATGACTTTGGCATATTGGGTGTTTGTTTCTTGGTGCCAGAGTCTGTCAGCTGCAGACTTTCCGTGGTAATCTAATTGTAAGAAGTTTAGGACAAATAGAGCATGGTTAAGGAGGTTACGAGGGGAGCCTTTGGTGGGATAAAAGGAGGTAGTTTTAAATTTGTTAATTGTGGTTTTTAAGGTTTGATGTGCTCTTTCAACGATCCCTTGGCCTTGTGGGTTATAAGGAATCCCAGTAATGTGCTTGATTTCTAATTGATGGCAGAATGATTGAAACGCTTTGGAAATGTATCCGGGGCCGTTGTCAGTTTTGATTTTTTGAGGTTTATTCATGGTAGTAAGACATTGGAGAATATGGGCTATGACATTTTTTGTGGCTTCACCACTTTGAAGAGTGGCAAAGATGAATCCACTGAAGGTGTCAATAGTGACATGGACATACTTAAGGGTGCCAAATTCAGGGAGATGGGTAACATCCATTTGCCAAATTTCATTGGGGAGTATACCCCTGGGATTGACTCCCAAGTGAGGAACCGGTAATGAGGTTACACATCCGGGACAGGACTTGACAATTTGTTGAGCTTGTTCTCTGGAAATTTTGAATAGGAGTCAGAGGGTGTGAGCATTAAGATGGTGAGTAGCATGAGTTTGTTGGGCTTTGGTAATAGGGTCTGTAAAGATGGGGTATATAGGTCGGGTATTTTTGTCAGTGATGGCATTGCCCTGGGAAAGGGGCCCTGGAAGTTCTGTATGTGCTCTTAAGTGTCCGATGTAAAAAGGAGTTTGTCTGGTTCTTATTAATTTTTGTAGTTGACAGAATAGGGGTACTGCATTAGTGGTAGGTTTGATATAGGGAATAGTTTCTAATAAAGGGATGGAAAAGGCTATGTAAGAACTGTCAGTGTAAAGATTAAAGGGAGAATTGGGTAATTCTGTAAAGACTTGAAGGATTGCAAAAAGTTCTACAAGTTGGGCAGATTTGAAAGGGGATTTAATGGAATGTTCTTTATCATTGATAGTAAAAGCAGCCGTGCCATTGGAGGAGCCATCTGTAAATACTAAGAATGCTTGTTTAAGTGGTGTTTTTGAGGTGATTTTGGGGATAACGAAGGGATGTAATCGTGCAAATTGGAGTAATTTGTGGGGAGGGAAATGGTTATCTATTGTTCCTTGGAATGAAGTGAGGGAAATGGTCCAATTGTCATCATGTTGAATAAGCCAATTTAATTGTTCCTTAGTATATGGAAGAATAAGTTGATTGGGATCTCTTCCGAAGTATTGTAAGCTTTTTTCTCTCCCTTGTCGTATGATTTTTGTGACTAATGAAGGGTAGGGGATAAGTACCCGGGAGGGAGAGGAGGGTAAGTGAATCCAAAGAAGGGGATTGTCTTGCCATAAAACTCCGGTTGGTGTGTGAGATGTAGGGCATATGATAAGAGAGAAAGGTTTATTGTAGGAAAGGAATGTAATTTGTTTTTGTTGAATGGCATTCTCAACGGAGTGAAGGGCTTTCTTTGCTTCAAGGGAGAGGGAGCATGGGGAGAGAGGATTAGAATAACCCTGTAAGGTGTTAAAAAGGGGCTTAAGTTCCTCGGTTGTAAGTTTTAGATAGGGCCTTAACCAGTTAATATCGCTGAGGAATTTTTGGAAGTCATTAAGGGTTTGAAGGTGTGAAGTTTTTAGTTGGACTTTTTGAGTTGTAATTTTATTTGAGTTTAATTTGAATCCAAGATAATAATAGGGGTCTTTGAGTTGTATTTTATTGGGAGCTATTTGGAGTCCTAAGGTGTTGAGTTGATTTGTTAGTTCTTGGCTGCATTTGAGTACTTTCGAGGCCGAAGGTCCTGCTAGAAGATTATCATCCATATAGTGAATGATATACATAGAGGGCCATAGTGGTCGGAGGGGGTCTATGGCTTGGGCGACAAATTTTTGACATAGGGTGGGACTGTTTGCCATTCCCTGTAGGAGTACTTTCCATTGATAGCGGGGCATAGGCCCTTTGAAGTTGATGACGGGGAGGCTGAAGGCAAAACGCTCCCTGTCCTGAGGGTGTAAAGGAATGGTGAAGAAACAATCTTTGAGATCAATAATAATTTTGAAATAATTGGCTGGAATAGCAATTGGGGAGGGGAGGCCTGGTTGAAGGGCTCCCATGGTATACATGGTTTTATTAATTTCTCTGAGATCTTGGAGAAGTCTCCAGGATCCTGTTTTCTTTTTTATTGTAAATATGGGGGTGTTCCAGGGGGAAGTAGTAGGTTCTAGGTGGCCAGCTGCTAGTTGTTCCTGTTCTAACTGAGTAGCCGCTGTCAGTTTTTCATTACTTAGAGGCCATTGATCTACCCACACTGGTGCGTCGGATTTCCATTTTATTTTGTCAGCGTGGGGTACAGGAAAGTCAATGGCCATTATGGAAAATGTTCACTCCCTAAACCCGAACGGTTACTGTTTTGTACTAGGGAAAGGGGTTGTTTTATTCCTTGGCCGTTTTTACCTAATCCTTGCCCTGGTAAGAAGCCCTGCTTAAGCATTTGATGAGTGATGATTTCATTGGGACTGCACATAATGATTTTCATCTGGGATAAGATGTCTCGCCCCCAAAGAAGATTGATGGGCAGTCCTGAAACAATGTAAGGTTGTACTTGTCCGGTATTACCTTCTTCGTCTTTCCATATTAATATTTTGGAACTTTGTTTAGGGTTGGTGGATTGACCAATACCTTTAAGGTGAGTTATGGAGGCTTCACAGGGCCAACTAGAGGGCAGCGATGACTGTAGCATCAGCCCCTGTATCTACTAGGCCTGTAAAGGCTTTGCCATCAAGATGTAAAGTTAACAATGGTCTTTCAGGGGTTATTTCTTGTGCCCAATAAGCATCAGCTGATCTGAGAGCAGCATTTAGTCTGGGGAAGGAGGAACTATTTTTATTGGAGGAATTTATGGGGAGCAATATAAGTTGGGCTATTTTTTTGCCTTTGGGGATGGACACAGGTCCTGATGGTGCTGAGGCTAAGAGTGTTATTTGTCCTGTATAATTATTATCAATAATTCCAGGAGTGATGTGGAGACCGGCCAGTGTAATACTTCCTCTGCCTAAGACGAGGCTGAAGGTCTCAGGAGGTAGGGGCCCATATGATTCTGTGGGTATGAGCTGTATTCCTTGGTCAGGAATTAATATTGTATCGGTGGCAGCACAGAGGTCCAATCCTGTGCTACCTGGGGTGGTGTGGAGGAGAGATTTGACATCTGAGTGGGGAGAATTTGTTGTTGGTTTTCCTGGGCTTGAAGGATGAACCTGGTGGCCCCTTGGTTCAGTCCCTGAGTTGGGGCCAGGGGCTGGCCCCTCAGGGAGTTTCCCTGGTTGGGGTTTTCCTGCAAAGGGGTAAGGAGTTTACCTTCAATATCAGTTTTGGAGTAGCATTCATTAGCCCAGTGAAGGCCGCGCTTGCAACGTGGGCAACGAGTTTTGGGAGGTGCTCGGGGCTGGGAACATTTAGGCGGGGAATTGGTGGTAGCTGCTGATTGTTTTTTGTTAGGGCAGTTACGGGCGAAGTGCTCTGGCTGTTTACAATTATAACAGGTTTTTTGTTGGTTATTTGAGGTGAAGTCTTTTAAGGCTGCCCCAATGGCTAGACCAAGCGTGTGAGAAGTGCCAATGCCTGAGCATAATTTTATGTAGTCGGACAGACTGCCACAACGATGGGGTCTAAGGATTTCCTGGCATGTTAAATTTGCATTTTCATAAGCAAGAGGTTTAATGAAGGTGCCCTCGGTTTCTGCTTCCCCTAATAATCTTTTGGCAGTGTCAGTGAGGCGGCTGACAAAGTCACTGTAGGGTTCATCAGGGCCTTGGCGAACTTTAGCCAAGGAGGTGGTGGCTGAGCCTTTAGGAGGGAGTCGTCGCCAAGCTTTGAGGCCTGCATTCTGAATTTGGGTTAATAATCCAGGGGGAAATGTTGCTTGGATTTCATTAGTTTCATAGGGACTCCGGCCGAGTAGTTTATCTTGGGTCCAAGAGCGTGTGGTTTTACTTTCACTATTGCGCTGGGCGGTTTCTCGACAATTTTCCACAAAGTCAGTCCGCCAAAGGACATAGTCACCTCCTGATAATGCAGCTCGTGCCAGGGAGAGCCAATCATTGGGTGTTAGCCATCGGTCACTAAGAGTCTCAAGGATGGTAAGTGTATAAGGGGCAGTGGGGCCATAATTGGTTACTGCCGCTTTTAGGTCTTTTAAATGTTTAATGTTTAGGCGTCGGTATTTTTGTCCTTTAACAAGATTCTTTTGGTCAGTGTCTAAATCCTCCGTGTCTGAAATATCAGGATCAGGTTTTATGGAGTCAGGGGAGGTTTCATTTTCATTAGAAGGTTCTTCCTCAATCTCATTGTCTTCAGATTCTGCTACGGCAGGGTTAGAATTTTGGCTACGGGTGACTGGAAATGTAAGAACAGGGGAGTTGTCTTTGGCCCTTTTTGTTCTCCCTATCTTTTGTGGTGGTGAGGGAGATGGATTATTGGTGGTGAGGTTAGGGTTTAGTTTAAAAAGTTCAGTTTCAAGGGCCTGAATTTCGTTAATAAGGTGAAGGTGCTCACGCTTGCTTTGTAATATTTCTTTGAGGGAGGAGACTTCTTGAGTGTGTGTTGTTTTCGCTTGTCGGATGGGGTCAAGTGGGAGATTATTGGGTATAAAGGGAGGTTTTGGAATAACTGAGGTGTTGAGGTTGTAAGAGTGTGGGTTATGGGGGGGGGTTTATTGATGACAGGGGGTGTAAGGCCCCAGGGGTTATCATGGTAATGGACAGCTTGATTTTCTAGGGATTCTTCTTCCTTAGGGTTTAAATGATGTGTTTGATTATTAGAAATGAGCGATGGGTAGAGTTTGGGAGATGAAGGTTTTTGAGGGAAAGGGTTGGTAACATTTGGAGTTTTAAGAGCATTGTCGGGGCTGTTCGGGGGTTTAGGGGAAACTGGAGGGTTGTCAGGAATTTCTACCGTGACAGAGGGACAGGTGGAAGGAGGGCAAGAAGCCTCTTTAAGGACTTCTTCTCCTACTTTGATGACATCTCGAATGTCAGGATCTAGTGAATGAACTTTTAACATGTCGTGAATTAAATTCCAGTAGGAAAAGGCTGTAACTGGGACTTTGTCAGGACCAAAGGTGTGGTAAAAGTCCTGCAAGGCATCTCCTACTCGTTCCCAGCGTTTTTGGCTGATTGTTCCCTCTAAAGGGAACCAGGGGCAGGTTTCTTGAATAAAATTTAAAAATTCTTTAAGGTCCTTTCTTTTAACCCTTACTCCTCGCACTCTGAGTGATCCCTTGAGTCCGTCAAGGAACATTTCATGTGTACTAAGCGAATTCCCCATTATGTTGGCTGGATGGCTCTCTCAGGATCTCGGTTCACGCAAGTCTCCAGCTGACTCGGAACTTAAGTTTCTCTGTGATCACTCTCTCTGTGCCTTACGATCTCTGCTCGCGTGTCATAGGTCGGCAGGTATAATCCGCCTGCTCGGACCCTCTCAGGAAGGACAGCTGCCTACCACCCTCAGGCATAGCCTTTGGGAGGCAGTGTCCCTGGGGGTGCCCTTGAGGTGGATGACCGTATAAGATGTAGCGAGCTCAGAGTTTGTTAGAGAGTGTTAGGCAGAAAAACTAGTCCAAGTGTTTTGGAGTTCTCACTGCTGAAACGGGTACCTCTCGTCCTTCCCTGCTTTGGCGCTGTGAGCGTTGGTAAGTGGATTAGATCCGGGAGAGCCAATAATAACAGCCAAGATGAAGGGGTGAAATGTTTGAAGTCTTGTAAGTTATCGTTTGCCTACCTTATCTTCCGATCCGTCTCACGGCGGGTGAACCGAGGCGATCTGAATGGGGAGTGCATGCGGGTCCTCGCTGCAGCTCCGAAGGGTGCCCGGCCGGGGCTTCCGTAGGCAAGCGTTCTCCTCCAGGGGGTCCCAATCGCCCCACGTTGGGCGCCAGGATGTCCCAACCCACGGGACAGCAACGGGGGACGCAGGAACCACCTAAAGGAGAAAAACAAACAAGGGGCACGAGAAAGGGAGACAAGACAGTTTTCTGATCAAGTCTCAAACTTTATTGAAAAACCTGTGCCTTATAAGCATTACGGGGAAGGAGGGTGTGACTTGTTGGGAAGTTCAGAGGAGTTGTTAACTGGGGATTGGCTAGAGTAAGTAAGATGGGGCATAAGGTGATTGGTTGGCTAGTTGCCGGGTAAAGTTACCGGGAAAAGGTGAAACTGTTTTTTACTTAAAGAGGCAGTAAGGCCGAGCTGTGCCTTATATGGCTTCCGACACTTACTTTTGTTGGTTTAAAGCCTACTGTATCTTCAAATAAAATTGCAACACCTGCTTTTTTCTGATTACCATTTGCCTGAAATATGGATGACCATCCTTTCACCCTGAGTCTGTATTTGTCTTTTAAGTTAAGATGTGACTCTTGTATGCAACAAATATCTGGCTTGAGTTTTTGTATCCAGTCAGCTAACCTATGCCTCTTTAGAGGACAGTTTAAGCCGTTCACGTTAATGGAGAGTATTGATAAGTCTGGTGGAATTTTGTGTATCGAGTTTTTCAAAGGTCCAGTGGACATTTTTAATCCTTTTGCCAGTGTGGAAGTTGGAGTTTGATCCGAAGTTTCTGAGTGAGTTTACTCTTGTGGTATAGGATTGGGTTGGTCATTGTGGAGGATAGGTCTGAGAATATCCTGAAGAGCTGGTTTACTTATGGCAAATTTTTTCAACATATGAATGTCATTGAAGTATTTAATTTCTCCATGATGAATGAAACTCAGTTTAGCTGGATACACGATCCTGGGTTGAAAGTTATTTTGCTGTAGGAGGTTAAAAGTTGATAACCACCCTCTTCTGGCTTGAAAAGTTTCAGCAGAGAGATCTTCAGTTATTCTAATATTCTTTCCTTTGTATGTAATGGTTTTCTTTCGCCGGGCTGCTTTGAGAATCTTCTCTTTCATATTAACTTTAGTGAAGCTAATTATGATATACCTGGGGGATGACTTATTGGGGTTGAATCGTGTTGGGGTTCTGAAGCTGTCTGCTATCTGAATTTCAGATTCTCTATGCATGTCTGGAAAATTTTCTTTCATAATTTCATGCAGAAGGGCCTCTGTGCACATCAAGGCCACTTCATCATTCTCAGAAATCCCAATTATTCGTATATTGCTTTTCTTCTAATTATCCCAGAGTTCTCTGAGTGAATACTTCATTTTTGCTCTCCATTTCTCTTCCTCTTTGAGAGATTGGGAGCGTTTGAAGGCTTTATCTTCAATGTCAGAAATCCTCTCTTCTGCTTGCTCCATTCTGTTGCTGAGGGATTCTACTGTATTTTTCATATCTTTGAGGGCTGCAAATTCTTGCTTCAGTGTGTCTAAGTCTTTGGTGGTTTTTGTCTTTAAATTCATTAAATTCTTTTTTTTTATTTTTTTGTATTTAGATTATTTATTTATTTATTTATTTTTATTAAACCATAGCTGTGTACATTAGTATGATCGTGGGGCACCATACACTTGGTTCATAGATCGTTTGACACATTTTCATCACATTAGTTAACATAGCTTTTGTAGCATTTTCTTAGTTATTTTGCTAAGACCTTTACATTCCACATTTACTAGGATTCACATATACCTCTTTCATGTTTTCATGGATGGAGCTGGAACATATTCTTCTTAGTAAAGTGTCTCAAGAATGGAAGAAAAAGTACCCAATGTACTCACCCTTATTATGAAACTAATGTAGGACCTTCACATAAAAGCTATAACCCACTTACAACCTAAGAATAGGGAGAAAGGGGAAAGGGAGGGGAGGGAGGGGGGAGGGAGTGGGAAGGAGGGGGATTAATGGGATTACACCTGTGCCGCATCTTACAAGGGTATATGTAAATTCGTTAAATTCTTGAGACAACTTTTGAATTTCTCCTCGAATTCCTAATTCCATTTTATTAATCTTGTCTGCAATCCAAATTCTGAATTCGATTTGTGACATCTCAGTCAGTTGTTTATGAACGGGATCTTCAATTACATCTGCCGTATCTTTTCTTGGGGGGGATTGATCTATTCTGTTTATTCATGTTACCAGAGTTTTTCTGCTGATTCCGCCCCATCGTTATTTTACTCCCTTTGATTTTTCTCCTGGGGCTTTATCGAGGGCCCGTAGTACAGTGTTGTGGCCTGAGAAACTGGGGCCCTGTCTTGTGTGGTGGGATGAAGTGGTTCTGTCTTGTTCAACTGGTTTCTGTTCGATCCTATTGTAACATTTACTCTGGCTTGAAGTCTCAGCTGTGTGGAAAAACCAGCAATTAAGTCACCCTGCCCGCCCACCTCTGGCACCAATTGGAAAAGGAAAATCAAACTTTCCTACAACCGTATACCCAGGGCACCACCTGAAAAGTCCTCAGTCTATTAGTTCAGTTCAAAAGGTCCAAATCGATTGTCTCAATCAGCACCTGTCTTGGGTGGGAGAGTTCAAGAAGTCTCTGGGAACTGGATCACAGGGGTCTGGTAACTACTCTGATATGGCTTACTCCAGTGCTGCGTGGAGTCAGGAGGAGCCACCTAGCAAATAGATCAGTCTGGGAAGGTTGATGTCTACTTCCCCACTTTGCCCCTCCGTCGGACCCAGTCACTGGTATCTCTGCAGATGGCTAACCTACTTGCCTGTAGTGAACAGATACTCCAGGGGTTTGCACCTACCTGAATTGCAAGGAAATCTGCCAGGCCCCTGAAGTTTGCTGCTATCTAGCAGGAGGAGATGGGGCCTGACATCTTTGAGTGCTTGATGCAGGTGGTGGGGGGGAGGTGTTCACTCAGGCTTAGCCCCATCCCTGATTGATGTTGCTAACAGAACAGAACAGAAAAGACAACTTGCGGCATTCTGTCTCCGTTTCTGCTAAAATTGGCTGCAGAAGATGGGTTGTTCTGAGTTCAAATGACTTTGCTGCTGGAGGTTTGTGTCCGATTACCTCTCTGAGTTGGCCCTGCCCTAGAAGCTTCCCAAGTTTGTGAGCAGTGTCAGGCAAATCCTTTGCTCACTGGTGGCCTCCTCTGGTTACCCAGGGAGACAGGGGGTGTGGCTTCAGAATATCCAGAAGTGAGCCATTTTGCTTTTGTTTGCATCCTTGTGATCACAGCTTGCCTCAGTGGTGTTGGTGTGCATTCTTCAACCTTCTCTCGGTGCAGCTCAAATACACCAGGATACTTACTAAATTTTTGTCCCTTAACTCTCCTTCTGGACGGGAGCCTCTGTGGAAAGCTGGCTTCAGTCTGCCATCTTGTCTCCTTTTGACCCCACAGCTTGTTAATCCATTCCTGGGTTGGTGGGCATTTAGGCTGTTTCCACATTTTGGCGATTGTAAATTGAGCTGCAATAAACAGTCTAGTACAAGTGTCCTTATGATTAAAGGATTTTTTTCCTTCTGGGTAGATGCCCAGTAATGGGATTGCAGGATCAAATGAGGTCTAGCTTGAATGCTTTGAGGTTTCTCCATACTTCCTTCCAGAAAGGTTGTACTAGTTTGCAGTCCCACCAGCAGTGTAAAAGTGTTCCCTTCTCTCCACATCCACGCCAGCATCTGCAGTTTTGAGATTTTGTGATGTGGGCCATTCTCACTGGGGTTAGATGATATCTCAGGGTTGTTTTGATTTGCATTTCTCTAATATATAGAGATGATGAACATTTTTTCATTTGTTTGTTAGCCATTCATCTGTCATCTTTAGAGAAGGTTCTATTCATGTCTCTTGCCCATTGATATATGGGATTGTTGGCTTTTCTCATGTGGATTAATTTGAGTTCTCTATAGATCCTAGTTATCAAGCTTTTGTCTGATTGAAAATATGCAAATATCCTTTCCCATTGTGTAGGTTGTCTCTTTGCTTTGGTTATTATCTCCTTAGCTGTACAGAAGCTTTTCAGTTTAATGAAGTCCCATTTGTTTATTTTTGTTGTTGTTGCAATTGCCATGGCAGTCTTCTTCATGAAGTCTTCCCCCAGGCCAATATCTTCCAGTATTTTTCCTATGCTTTCTTGGAGGATTTTTATTGTTTCCTGCCTTAAATTTAAGTCCTTTATGCATCTTGAATCAATTTTTGTGAGTGGGGAAAGGTGTGGGTCCAGTTTCAGTCTTTTACATGTAGACATCCAGTTCTCCCAACACCATTTATTGAATAGGGAGTCTTTCCCCCAAGGTAAGTTCTTGTTTGGTTTATCAAAGATTAGGTGGTTGTAAGATGTTAGTTTCATTTCTTGGTTTTCAATTTGATTCCAAGTGTCTATGTCTCTGTTTTTGTGCCAGTACCATGCTGTCTTGACCACTATGGCTTTGTAGTACAGACTAAAATCTGGTATGCTGATGCCCCCAGCTTTATTTTTATTACTAAGAACTGCCTTAGCTATACGGGGTTTTTTTCCGGTTCCATACAAAACGCAGAATCATTTTTTCCAAATCTTGAAATTACGATGTTGGTATTTTGATAGGAATGGCATTGAATAGGTAGATTGCTTTGGGAAGTATAGACATTTTAACAATGTTGATTGTTCCCGTCCATGAGCATGGTATGTTCTTCCATTTGTTAATATCCTCTGCTATTTCCTTTGTGAGGATTTCATAGTTTTCTTTATAGAGGTCCTTCACCTCCTTTGTTAGGTATACTCCTAGGTATTTAATTTTCTTTGAAACTATGGTGAAGGGAGTTGTGTCCTTAATTAGCTTCTCATCTTGACTGTTATTGGCGTATACAAAGCCTACTGACTTGTGGACATTGATTTTATATCCTGAAACATTACTGTATTTTTTGATGACTTCTAGGATTCTTGTGGTTGAGTCTTTGGGGTTCTCTAAGTATAAGATCATGTCGTCAGCAAAGAGGGAGAGTTTGACCTCCTCTGCTCCCATTTGGATTCCCTTTATTTCCTTGTCTTGCCTAATTGTATTGGCTAGAACTTTCAGCACTATGTTGAATAGTAAAGGTGACAGAGGACAACCTTGTCTAGTTCCAGTTCTAAGAGGAAAAGCTTTCAGTTTTACTCCATTCAGTAAAATATTAGGTGTGGGTTTGTCATAGATAGCTTCAATCAGTTTTGGAAAAGTGCCACCTATGCCTATACTCTTCAGTGTTCTAATTAGAAAAGGATGCTGGATTTTATCAAATGCTTTTTCTGCATCTATTGAGAGGATCATGTGATCTTTATTTTTGCCTCTGTTAATATGGTGGATAACATTTATGGACTTGCATATGTTAAACCAGCCTTGCATCTCTGGGATGAAGCCTACTTGATCATGATGAATGAGTTTTTTGATGATAAGCTGTAATCTATTGGCTAGGATTTTGTTGAGAATTTTTGCGTCTATATTCATGAGTGAGATTGGTCTGAAATTCTTTTTTTTGTTTGGGTCTTTTCCTGGTTTTGGTATCAGGTTGATGTTTGCTTCAAAGAATGTGTTGGGGAGGATTCCTTCTTCCTCAATTTTTTGGAATAATTTCTGCAGTACAGGAATAAGCTCTTCCTTGAATTTTGATAGAATTCTGGAATGAAGCCATCTGGACCAGGGCATTTTTTGTTTGGAAGATTTTTTATTGTTTCTTTGATTTCAGTGCTTGAAATTGGTCTGTTCAGGAGCTCTATTTCTTCCTGGCTGAGTCTAGGGAGAGGGTGTGATTGCAAATATTGATCCATTTCCTTCACATTGTCAAATTTCTGGGCATAGAGTTTCTGGTAGTATTCAGAGATGATCTCTTGTATCTCTGTGGGATCAGTTGTTATTTCCCCTTTATCATTTCTGATTGAGGTTACTAGAGATTTTTTCTTTTCTATTTCTCGTTAGTCTGGCCAATGGTTTATCTATTGTACTTATTTTTTCAAAAAACCAACTTCTTGTTTCTTTAATTTTCTGAATGATTCTTTTGTTTTCAATTTCATTGATCTCTGATTTGATGTTGGATATTTCTTTTCTTTTACTGAGTTTAGGCTTAGATTGTTCTTCTTTTTCCAATTCCATAAAATGGCTTGTGAGATTGTTGATGCGCTCTCTTTCTGTTTTTTGAATGTAGGCATCTAAAGCGATAAATTTTCTTCTCAAAACTGCTTTTGCAGTATCCCACATGTTTTGGCAGCTTGTGTCTTCATTGTTGTTATGCTCAAGGAAGTTAATGACTTCCTGTTTTATTTCTTCCTGCACCCATCTGTTATTCAAGAACGGATTGTTTAATTTCCATGCCTTTGTGTGGGATCGAGTGTTTTTGTTAGAGTTGAGTTCCACCTTTAGTGCCTTATGGTCTGAGTAGATACAAGGTAAAATTTCAATTCTTTTGATTCTGTTGATATTTGTTTTGTGTCCCAGGATATGATCAATTTTGGAGAATGTTCCATGGAGTGATGCGGAGAATGTATATTCTTTATCTTTGGGATGGAGTGTTCTATATGCATCTATCAAGCACAGTTGTTCTAGGGTCTCATTTAAATCTCTTATATCTTTGTTTAATTTCTGTTTACAGGATCTGTCCAGCTCTGTGAGAGGAGTGTTAAAGTCCCCTGTTATTATGGTATTATCAGATATCATATTGCTCCAATTGAGTAAGGTCTGCTTCAAGAATCTGGGAGCATTTAAATTGGGTGCATAAATATTTAGAATTGAAACATCTTGTTGTATTTTTCCCTTGACCAATACAAAGTGACCATCTTTGTCTTTTTTGACTTTAGTTGCTTTAAATCCACATGAATCTGAAAATAAGATTGCAACTCCTCTTTTCTTCTGAATTCCATTTGCCTGAAAAATTGTCTTCCAACCCTTGACTTGGAGCTTTAATGTGTCTTTTGAAGCCAGGTGTGTTTCTGCAGACAGCAAATGGATGGCTTGTGTTTTTTAATCCAGTCAGCCAATCTATGACTCTTCAGTGGGGAATTCAAGCCATTAACATTTATTGAGATAATTGATAAGTGTGGTAGTATTCTATTCGTCTTATTTGGTGAGAGTCCATTGCTTAGTTTTATCTTTTGCATCAGTGTGGAGGTTAGGTTCTGTCCTTTAATTTCTGAGTTCTCATTTTGCTGCTGATCCATTGTGATGGTCAGTGTGTAGAACAGGTTGAAGTATTTCCTGTAGAGCTGGTCTTACTGTGGCGAATTTCCTCAGTGTGTGTATATCCATAAATGATTTGATTTCTCCATCAATTTTGAAGCTTAGCTTAGCAGGATACAGAATTCTGGGCTGGGAATTGTTCTGTTTAAGTAGATTAAAGGTAGATGACCATTGTCTTCTTGCTTGGAAAGTTTCATTAGAGAAGTCTGCGGTCACTCTGATGGATTTGCCCCTGTAGGTCAACTGGCGCTTACTCCTGGCAGCTTGCAGAATCTTTTCTTTTTTCTTGACTTTGGACAGGTTCATCACAATCTGAATCTTTTCTTTTGTCTTGACTTTGGACAGGTTCATCACAATTTGTCTTGGAGAAGCTCGGTTAGAGTTGAGGCCACCTGCGGTCCGATATCCCTCTGAAAGCAGTGTGTCAGAATCTTTGGTGATATTTGGGAAATTTTCTTTTATAATATTCTCTAGTATGGCTTCCATTCCTCTGGGTCATTCTTCTTCCCCTTCTGGGATTCCTATAACTCGTATGTTGGAATGCTTCATAAAGTCCCATAATTCTGACAGTGAACGTTCTGGTTTGTCTCTCTTCTTTTCTGTCTCTTTTACAATCTGAGTTATCTCAAGAACTTTGTCTTCTACCTCTGAAATTCTTTCTTCTGCATGGTCTAACCTGTTGCTGATACTTTCCATTGCATCTTTAAGTTCCCTAATTGACTGTTTCAGTTCCTTCAGGTCTGCTATATCCTTTTTATATTCTTCATATCGTTCATCTCTTGTTTGATTCTGTTTTTGGATTTCCTTTTGAATGAAGTTTCAATGAAGTTTCCTTCATTGTTTCCATCATTTTTTTTCATTGTTTTCATCATGTGTATTCTAAATTTCCTTTCTGTCATTCCTAACATTTCTTTATAGATGGAATCCTCTGCAGTAGCTACCTCATGGTCCGTTCGCGGGGTTGTTCTGGACTGGTTCTTCATGTTGCCTGGGGTTTTCTGCTGATTCTTCTTCATGAGTCATTTCTTTTATCTGTTTCCTTGCCCTAATTTTCCTTTCACTTCCTCTTGCTCTTTAAGTTCTCGTTCCTGTGGACTAACGGTTAGATTAGTCCTTTTGGTACAGGACCCGAAGGGTGAGAACAAGCAAGGTTGAACAGCAAGAAAGGGATCAAAGGAAGGAGGACCGAGTGAAAAGAAAAAAAATAGAGAATGGAGAGGGGGTGGGCCAAAGGAATATTGACAAAAAGAAGAGAGGCACAGAAAGAGGGAGAGAGAGCAATATAGGTGTACAGTAGGGTACTTTGACACAACCTTAAAAAACCCCCACCTTCTGGGGTGCTCAGTTGGGTGTTTCCCTTGAGGTCAGCAGCTCTTTGCTGACCTGATCAGACACAGTACCCCACCTCCACCAAGTAGAGAGGAAAGACGAAAATAGTATAAATCAAACCAAAACAAGCAAACAAAAAACTTTATGAGATAATATTGGGTGAAAAACCAAATAACAGTGGTAGAAACACTAGCAAAAATGAAGTTCTAGTTATTAAAAAAGGCAGCAATGGGAAATTATAATTAAACTAGAAAAATTGAGAAGGAAAAAAGATCTGTACGGAAAAGGTTGAAATTAAAAAACAAAACAACATCAACAACATCTAAATAAGCAAAAAAACAACCAAACCAAAAAAAACCACAAAACACAACCAAAAACAAAGCAGTATGTATATGTTGTTGAATATTGTCTGGGCAACACATGGTCTTCTGGGGTATGAGATGTTAATCACAGTTCTGTTACGACTGGGGGCTGCTGATTTCTCAAACCCCAGCAGGTAGACACCCTAAATCTCTTTTCAGCCCACTTAAAAGGCACTTTGAACTTGTAAACTTGCTGAGCAGAACCTTTCCCAGGAAAGTGCTTGTTGCTGGAATCACTGCTGAAGTGGCTATCCACTTACCCAGTGTGCCAAAACCAGTCTCACTCTGCCCCGAGGGTTAAGGCTGCAAGGCCGCTCAGACCCCGTCCTTAGGCTACTCGGTCGCTGGGTTACCCGCTCCCACCCAATTCTAGCTCTGCGACCCTGAGGGCGGAGCTTGCCAGGGCAGATCGCTTACAATGGGTCCCTGTGGCCCACAGCCAAACACTATTAGCTCCGTCTGGCTCAGAGGCTCAGACTGGGGCCCTAGACAACAGCCAAAGTCCTCCACATTCCCGGTCAGGCTCTCCCCAAGGCAGTTCAACTGAGTGCCAAGTCCAAAGACACCAAAACAGTTCATAGGTAAGGCTTTTTTGGTTTGCAGTCTCGCTGCTACTGAACTTATAGTTGCTGGAGGGTTTAGAGTAATTGAACACACGCGACCACTTGCCAGTTTTCCACTGTTTTAGTCCTCCTCTTGGGGTCCAGAATTCTCCCGCTGACGCTCTGTATCCTCACAGGGGTGATGATAGGCAGATCCCACCAGCCAGAGATGCCTGGAGTCCTATCTCTCCGGACTCACGGTGCCCAGATGCAAGGAAGCTGTTACTCGGCCGCCATTTTGCTCTCCTCCGACCCCCAGCTTGATTTTCATTGGCATTTACTTACATATGTGCACTTAAGTGTTGATTGATTAGTTCCAATTTGGAATTGAGTACATGTGTTTGTTTCTGCATTCTTATAATGTTTCACTTAGAAGAATGATTTCCAGATCCAACCGGGTTGTCACAAAAGATACTAGATCACCAATATTTTGTTTAATGGCTGAGGAGTACTCTGTGTTGTACATATATCACCTTTTTTAATCCAATCATGTATTGGTGGGCACTTGGGTTCTTTCTGTATCTTTGCAATTGTGAATTGTGTTGCTATAAACATTCGAGCACAGGTGTTCTTCTTATAGAATGACCTTTTACCCTTTGGGTAAATCCCAGCAGTGGGATTGTTGGATTGGATGGAAGGTCTACTTTAAGTTCTTTGAGGTATCCCCATAATATTTTTCCATAGATGTTGCACTAGTTTGCAGTCTCCTCAATGGTGTATTAAGAGTTCCTTTCTTTTTACATCCATATCAGCATCTGTTGTTTCAGGACTTTTTAATATAAGCCATCCTTTTAGATGCTATCTCGTTGTGGTTTTGATTTTCATTTCATTAATGATTAGAGATATTTAGCATTTTTTCATGGGTTTATTGCCAGAAGTATATCTTCATTTGAAAAGTTTCTGTTCATGTATTTTGCCCAGTTTTTAATGGGGTTGTTTCATTGTTACTTGCTGCTGATTTGCTTGAGTTCTTTGTAAATTCCGGTTATTGGTCCTTTATCAAATGTATAGCATGTGAATACTTTCTCCCATTCTACAGGTTGTCTATTTTCTCCGTTGATTCTGTCCTTGGCTATGCAGAAACTTTTTAATTAGATCTGGTACCACTTATTTTTGTTGTTGCTGTGATTGCTTTTGGGATCTTCTTAATGAATGATTTGCCTATGCTGATATCTGTAGAAGTTTTTGCAATATTTTCTACTAGGATTCTTATAGTTTCTAATCTTAAGTTTAAGTCTTTTATCCATTGTGAGTTAATTTCTGTGAGTGGTGAGAGGTGCAGATTCTGTTTCAGTCTTTTACATTTGGCCATCTAGTTTTCCCAGCACACTCTGCTGAACAGAGATTCTTTTCCCTGATGTATGTCTTTCTTGTTGTTGTTGTTGTTAAAAATCATATGGGAATATGAGGATTATTTCAACTCTAGGTTCTCTGTCCTGATTTAGAGGTCAGTATCTCTGTTTTTGTGCCAGTAACATGCTGTAATTATTTGCTATAGTATTGCTTGAAGTCTGGTAAAGTGATGCCTCCTGCTTTGTTGTTATTAAGTAAGGTTACCTTGGGCATTCAGGGTCTTTTCTGATTCTATATGAAGCATAGATTTATTTTTTCTAGATCTGAAAAAAATGTCATTCATACTTTAATGGGAATTGCATCAAATCTGTAAATCATTTTGGGTAGTATAGCCATTTTAACAATGTTGATTGTGGTATATTGGTATATTTTTCCATCTGTTTACATCCTCTGCAATTTCTTTCCTCACTGTTTCATAATTCTCTCTATAGAAGCCTTTCACCTCCTTTGTTAAGTACATTACTAGATATTTTATTTTCCTTTTTGCTACCACGAAAGGTATCACATCTTTTATTTGATTTTCAGCTTGACTGTTGTTGGAGTATGTGGCCAAATGTAAAAGACTGAATGCTGAAAGCTACTGATTTGTGTACATTTACTTTGTAGCCTGAGACTTCACTGAATTTGTTTACCAATTCCAGGAGTCTTCTGGTTGAATCTTTGGGGTTTTCTGGATGTAAGATCATTTCATCAGAAAAGAGCAAAAATTTGACCTCTTTTTTCCTCATTTGGATACCCTGATTTCCTTCTCTTGCGTGATTGCTCTGGCTAGGATTTCCGGCACTATGTTGAACAGAGAGAAGATAACTACTGTTGATATCAGGGTACCAATCATCTCTCCTTTGCTCCACCAGTCTCCTGACTCTGCTTGTTGAAACCATTCTTCATACCAAAACAGAAGAGCAAATCCATCATGTTACTGTCCAGTCACTGCTTGCTCAAAACCATGCAGTTTATCGCCAACTTCTTGTAATGAGTTTCAACTTCCTTCCTTCCTTCTTTCCTTCCTCCCTTCTTTCCAAGACAGAGTCTTGCTCTGTGATCCAAGCTGGAGTACAGTGGCACAGTCATAGTTACTGTAACCTCAAACTCCCGACCTCAGCCTCCCAATTAGCTGGGACTACAGGCATCCACACCATGCCCAGCTGACTTTTAATTTATTTATTTATTTTTTTTTGGTAGAGACCCAAAGGATAAAAGGTCATTTTATAATAAGGACACCTGCACTTGAATGTTTATAGCAACACAATTCACAGTTGCAAAGATACAGAAATAAACCAAGTGCCCACCAATACATGATTGGATTAACAAAAGGTGGTATATATATGCCATAAAGTACTACTCAGCCATTAAACAAAATATTGGTGATCAAGTATCTTTGGTGACAACCAGGATGGAACTGGAAATCATTCTTCTAAGTGAAACATAACAAGAATGGAGAAACAAACACGTGTACTCCATACCAAAAAACCCCATATGGACACTATGTTCCTCTGGCTGTTCTTCAACTCCTGGTCTCAAGCTATTTTTCTGTTTGAACTCCCAAAGTGCTGGGATTACAGGTGTGAGTCATGTCTGGCCCTAAATTTCTTTGCTTGGTTTTTAAGACTCTCCATAGTTTGCCTTCTACCTGTGTCTATCTCTCCAGCCTCATTTCTTGCTATTCTCCCTCTAAAAATCTAGAACATGTCTCTCAGAGTTCCTTTTTCTCTGTTCCTCTCTATTCAGGGCTTTACACAAAAAGTCCTGTTGGCATTGTTTTGTAAGAAATTGCCAAACTATATTAACTTCCCCTATTCTATGAGTGCAGAAATTTATTCTCTTATTAAGGCTTTTTTATTTCCCTGAATGTAATGTTGTTGCAGTTCATTCATGTTGTCACATTTATCAGTAGGTGTCTTTTGCTTGTTCTATTGTATGACTATAGCATAGTTTGTTATTCATTCAGGAGGAGGTAAGTCCCTCAAGAGGAACTTTATGGGTCTTTCCAGTTTGGGGCTATTATAAATAAAGTTGCTGTGAATATTCTTTTTTTCTTTTATTAATTGGTTCAGGTTCATCAAAGGTACAAAGAATTAGGTTACACTGTTTGCATTTGTTAGGTAAAGTCCCTTATAGTTATGTCCTGCTCCCAAGAGGTGTGCCATACAATGTTACCCCCCAGCCTCCTCCCTTCTCCCCTCTCTTGCTCCCTTGTTCCCCCACCTCCTCCCCTTGAATTGATTTGAGTTTTTCTTATGCAGGTAAGTATTTGATCATTGGCTGGTTTCATATTAGAATTGAGTACACTGCATTCTTGCTGCTTCATTCTTGTGATATTTTACTAAGAAGAATGTACTGTGAATATTCTTGTACAGGTATTTTTGTGAACATGTTTCCATTTCTCTTGAGTAGATATCTAGGAGTGAAATTTCTGGGCCATGTGGTAGATCTATGTTTTGTTTTGTAAGAAACTGACAAACTGTTTTCCGAAGTGATTGTACCATTTAACGTTCTCTCCAACAATGTGTAAGAATCTCAGTTCTTTCACATAGTTGTCAACATTTGATGTCAATCTTTTAAATTCTAACATTCTGGTGAGTGTATGAATAGTGTATATTGTGTCTTTAGTTTATGTTTCCCTGATAACTAAATGGTGTTGATCATTTTTAATGTACTTGTTAGAGATTTTTGTATCTTCTTTTGTGAAGTATATATTGAAATCTTTTGCCTATTCTTAAAAGGTTTTATGAGGCATAATTTGAATACAATGAAATTCATACTTCAGGTGTATTTTCTGTGAATTTTGCACATTTGTATAGCCATGTATTCATAGCTTATTCATAGCTAGTGCATTAATCAAGATGTAGGACCTTTCCGTCACTCCAGCAGTGTGTTTGTACCTTTTGTGTGCTCTCCACCTTCTGCCCTATTTCCCCCCACTGATCTATTTTTTGTCTTTAAAGTTTGCTTTTCCCAGAATGTTATACAAATGGAATCATATTGTATGTAAATATTGTGTTTATTGTCCAGTTTTAATTTGGTTGCTTGTTTTCTTTTTATTGAGTTGCAGGAGTTATTATGTATTCTGGATACCAGTCTTTTATCATATATGTGTTTCATGAATATTTTCTCTCAGGGTGTGATCTGCTTATTCTTTCTTTAAATGGAATTTCTTTTGGTAAGCAGAAATGTTAAATTTTGATAAAGTCCAATTTGTCAATTTCTTTCTTTTATAGCTATTGCTTTCTGTGCCTTGCCTAAGAAATTTTGCCTACCCACCCTAGAAGAAGACCTTGTATACTTTATTCCAGAAACTTTATTGTTTTAGATTTTTATATTTAGTTCTATGATCCATCCTAAATTAATTTCTGCATATGGTGTGAAGTCAGGGTCAAGGTTTGTCTTTTTCACTAGCCCTCTCCATCAAAATCAACTTCTCCTGGGCATGCCTGTGGCTCAAAGGAGTAGGGCACTGCCCCATATACTGGAGGTGGCAGGTTCAAGCCCAGCCCCGGCCAAAAAAACCAAAAACCAAAAAACAAAAAAATGAAAAAAAAATCCACTTTTCCCCTTGTTCTGCCACAGCGTGTTGTACTTTGCAGTAGGCAATCATCATCTCTGCCGTCCATCATGGACTTTTTATTTTTTTTTGTGGGCTCATAGCTCCTCCAATTGGACTACAAGTTTCTTGTGGGCGAGGGTCACACATTTTCTATAAAAAGGCAGATAGACTGAAATAAATTTTGAGATCTAGTGGAACCAGGATTGAATTTAGGCTCCATCACTCGACAGCTGTGTAAACCCGGGCAAATCTTAACAGCTCTTATTTGTTCAGGAAGCATGCACATAGGGTCTACTGTCCATCTGGCATGGGACTAGGCAGTGGAGTTACAAGGTGAATGACCCAAGTAGACCTTGAGGGGTTCCATTCATGTGTGTGAAGAGATTATGGAAAAGGTAATTATTAAACAATGGTCCAAGAGTTGTGGCAGAAATACCAACAGGTAGCTATGGGATCAGAGAGGATGGGGAGTGGCTTCCTGGCAGAGGTAAAGGCCACCCTGAGTTTCAGTGGGTGAGAAGCCAGGCAGAGGTGCATGATCTAGGGATTCTCTGGTTGGGGGAAACAGCAAGAGTCAAGGTTCCGAGTGAGTTTCCTTCACTGAAACAAACAGATCACACACTTCGTGGAGTCTTTTTGAGGACTTTATGAGATAACAAGTGTGGCATAAGTTTGCATTGTATGGAACACATTAACACTAAAATAATTACTCGTTCATCTGAAATTCAAAGTTAATGAGGCATGCTGTATTTTTATTTGCTAAAGCTGGCAATCCCAATGTGATGGCACCCAGCACAGTACCTGATACATGGCTGGTACTCAGTAAGTGGATGTTAAGTTTAACTTTAAGCTGTTTACCTCTAGAATGGAGGAGAAGGAATAAGACCTAAACATAGGAGGCATAATAAAATGGAAAATGCAGAATTTGGCCTTTGGTATCACTGAAAATCACTCCTGTCATGAGTAACAGCATTTCCTGCCAGGCATAAATTTTGTCTTTAAATAAGTCTTCCTTTAGGGTGAGAATTGCTCCCACCTTCTGCTGGATGGCAGAGGTCCTTCTGTATGAGCAGTGGGTGTGGTGCTGGGGCCAGTGGACTAGAAGGAAAATACTGAGCATGGTTTGTTCCTGTCATTTAACTTTCCCTTCTTCCTCTTTCTTCTTTGTTGTATTAGAGTTCTGAAAACCTAGGTGACCTCTTGTAGAAAAAACTTACAGAAGTGCTCTAAGATCCGTGTGGGTTGGTTCCCACCATGGCCCTTACCTGGGCTATCTTGGGAGTCTGAATTATCTTCTACCCTCCTCAAGCCACCCCGAGGGCTCTGCTCCCAGGACCACGCTTCCTGACCCGTTGTTAGAGGGGAGGCAGGGCGCTTCCAGCCCTAGGTGATATGGCTGTGTCTAGATGTGTTTAACAAATTGCCTGTTCACTCAATTACATTTTATTTAATCATCTGTAATCATATAAATTATGCCTGATGGTAGTAAATGTTCGTGTCAGTTCCTAATTACAGATTGATTAATTAGCTGGGGTGATCCCTATTACTACTTATATAAGAATATCTGAGGATGATGATAAATTAGGGCTGGTAATCTGAGCCCAGGAACATGGAACATTTCCAACTACACCCCACTTTTTGGGGGTGGGGAAGCCACTGCCCTTTCCCTGCCATGTTCCTGTCAGATGCCTCCAGGAGGGTTTCTGTTCTATTGATTGATTGATTTTGGCAACACCCGAGTCAAGAAATACTTATTATTTAGTTAGTGTACGTGCATGTGTAAAATTATTGCCATGTGGTGCTCCTCTTTTTGGCTGTGGTGAGATGAATAATGACAAGCTCATTAGGTTCAGTGGGCTCATTACAGCCTGCTAGGCCCAGAAAATTCTCGAGGTTGGATTTGGCCTAGAGAGCACAAATCCAGAGAATGAGGAGGTACGGGTACTTGGTCAGTGTCTACAAAATAATTCTTTATTAGGTGATTACATGTTTTTTGGTTTTCTTGGAACACAGAACGTCAGATGATCCAGAATGTACCTTGTACTTTCTTCTAGGGACATTAGACCTTTGTGGTTGTCTTTAAGGCAATGTGCCTGTGATAGGTAACTGCTAGTTTTTATCATTTGAAAACATCATCTAATTAGAGTGTACCCTACGTCTATGTAGTATCATCCTTGCTCTCCTCCCACTCATACACTGAGCTAAAGCTAAAGAGGAGGCGAAATGGGGTAGGACATGCAAGGGACAGATGGAGAATCTGAAAACCCAAGAGTGGACCCTCGTTTTAGGAAGGAGCCTGAGACTTCATCCCAAGTTCCTTGGTTCTTGAGAAGGAGTCAGCAGAGAAAGGAATAGCAGAGAAGCCTGTGGGAGTCACATGCTTTGAAGCTGCAGCATCTTAGGGGCTTGTTTCTGGAAAGGACCATCAGCTGACCTTTCTCCTTGACAAAGGGGCTGCAGTGAGATCAAAGATTTAATATCATTGAAGATTAGGGGCGACTTTCCTTTCTTGGGTGGTTTTTTGATATGGCTATCACATGTATCATGCCATGGAGCATAGCACGAAATCCAAATACCTGAGTTCAAATCCCAAATACACCACTTAGCTCTGTGATATTGGGCAAGTTACCTAGCTTGTCTGTGCCTCAGCTTCCGCCTCTATAAAGTGGGGATGATGATAGTTCTATATTATAGGACTGTTGCCAGCATTCAGAAAGTTAATAAATAGGTAAGTACTGAGAACAGTGGCTGATACACAAGACACATTAGGAACTGTAAGCTGTTTTCAATATCCACTCACTGAATCTCAGAACATCCCCAGGGACGTACTATGGTGGATTACTAAACTTCTTTGTTGGGTGAGGCAACTGAGTCCCAATGAGGTGAGAAACTTGCTTATGGACAATGATTTAAATAGTGGTAAGGTCAGGACTAACATCTGTAGCAATGAGTGTTTGACCAGAGGATTGCCTGTATCCTCTCTGACACTTGCCTGTGATGATTCTACCCTTTTTGTAGCTTCCTCGTGCTTAGAAGTGAGCTCTTGTCTGCCCAAAGCTGAGATTACTCTTGAGTGTATCTATTTTTCCCCCTTTATTTCCAATGTACACTTTTTTCCAGATTGGTAGAATGATCAATCTACTTTACTTTGATAAGACCTCATGAGTATGATATAGGGGCCAAATTGATCTTCATGACTTCTTTTATGAGTTATCCTCTTGAGTATTCCAGCGTATTTTTTGGGATTCCAATTGAGATAGTTTATTTGTGTTGTGACTGCCAACATCCCATTAGTTAGGAAGAGAGAAGCTGACACCCAATGCCAGGTTTCTATCAGTGGGTAGCTTTTGGCTGCAAGTAACTGCAAGTAAATTAAAATAAATTAAAACTTAACACCTAAAAATGGATTTATTAGCTCATGTAGCAAGGTATCTAGAGTTAGGGCAGTTTCAGGGTTGTACAGTTCAGCAACTCAATGACATCTCAGCCTCTCTGTGACTTGTTTGATCCACCTATCCTACCAGTTTCCCCATGGCCACAGATGGCTGTTATAGTGCCAGATATCACATATAAAGTAGCTGCCTTCTAGCAAGAATATGTTTCCTTTCATTTACTTCTTTATTAGCTGAAGTTCCCCAGCTGACTTTTATTTAGGTCCTGTTGGCCAAGATTGGGTCACATGTTTGCCCTAAATTAATTACTGTCCAAAGGACAGAGACAACTGTGATTGGCTTAGACCTATCATGATTAACTTTCTTGTGGTCTAGGGAGAAGGGTCACTTTTCCTGAACATGTGGCGTAGTAGAGCAGTGACACTGGGACAAAATTGAGGCTCTGACACTCACTGAGGATTAGGAGATTAGGAGTGTGTGTGTGTGTGTGTGTATAGAATTAGAGGAAATTGGTTGTTTTTGGAGTGGGTAGCCAACAGTGTCTGCTCTAGGAAAATCACATGAAGCCTCTGAAATGCAGGAACCACAAAAATTCCATATCAGAGCTGTATGAACGAAAATTCAAGTACCTCAGGAAAAAACACAGTAAATATGACATATCTTCCAATAGGATTTGGTTTTTATTCAGATCTTCTCATTTTGCAAATCCTAATATCTTGCAGTTATAGATGGCATCCATAACTTTACTCTGCATATCACCTAGAGATGTCAACTGGTAAATCGTTACCATCACAACCTCTGTGTGTGATTTGTGGGGGAAGAGTGGAGGTCACTGTCCATAGCCTGTCCAGCATCCATTCTCCCCACTCCTTCTTTCAAACCGACCTGATCAACAACATGTCTAGCTTCAGGGGAGGGTTCTTTTGACTGTGCTAACTGCCAACCTGGTATCCCTTGGTTGTGGTCACAGGTTCAGGTGTGGCCAAGTTGGCCCAATCAGATTGCAGGAAGGGAGTATAGGCACACCTGGGGAAAGGTTCCTTTTACCCTCCTGCTGGGTGGGAACAGGAAGCCCTCTGCCCTACTGCTGTGGCTGGACCAGGGAGTTTGTCTGCCTGCCACCCAAGCCAATCAACAGAGAAGCAGATGAAAGATCAACAGTTTCATTTTTATTTACAGAAAAGCCAGCAATTCTGGAGAACAGTGAGGATACTTCCTCAAAAAACTGTTCTTCCCTCCTCTTTTCCTTTGTTACTTTTTAGTCTCACAGTAAAAGTAAACATCAGGAATGTTATTACTCATCATAGTATATGTTAAACAGATTTCTTCTCATAGGTTATAATTTATACAATGTCTTCCTATCTTAAAGTGGTCATATCTTCAAAGATTTTTTATTCTAGACTAAATTTATAGTTAGTCAACACTTCACAGGGGGCACTGAGTTCCTGGTCCTTAACCAGTACCATGGAGTCTGGTTCCCCAACTTATCTATGACAGAAGGCCTTGGAAGTTGAATAATCTCCAGATCTCAGCACGCAGGCTCACCTGGTCTCGTTTAGGGCCCAATCAACAGTATCCTGCATGAAATGGCCATTCAGGTTAAGAGTGGCTGGTAACACTGCCACTGGCAGCCTCTTGTGAACATGAAGGGGGCAAGAATTAGGTTGAATCCGACATGAGGAAGACAGAGCTGAGGGAGGAAAAGACACTAGGGCCCCTGCTACATCCCTGAGTTGAACCCAGACCTAACAACTCTGACCTTGTCAGTAAGAGGATAACATCCCTTATGATCTAAGCCAACTTGAATTGGGTTTTTTGGTTACCTACAGCTGAGAGAATTCTTTCTGAAACAGGTATCCATTATTATTTTCTTTTACAAATGAAGAAACTGAGTAAGAAAATAAGTGAGCTGCCTCAGGTCCTGCACCCAACAGAATTGTTGACGAGTGGACACCCAGTCTTCTAACCCTGAAATAGCTTTTTCCCCCCTTTTACCTCCCTGTTATCAGGGAGTCCACATCTTGGTGATCAAAAGTTATCTTGAGTTGAACTGGGGAGTCTGAAGGGAAATGTTTCCTAGGAGCACCGTTGGGTCTGGCTGGGAAATCTAATTCCTTCTAGGTTGGCTGCTGGCTGCCATCTGGATGCAGATAATTATTACCCTGCCCTTTCTTTGTCTGACTGGCTCTGCAGTGGGAACAATGGATCAATGAATTGTACTGGTAAACAATATCTTCTGCTTTCTGGGGGAGACTTAGTAAACAAAGGGTGAGGGTGACCCTGTCAAGAAGAAGGGAGCAGGAGAGGAAAGGGACACAGACTAAAGAGTGTGGCAACCAGCACCCCTGAAGCTGGTCATGGGGAAAGGTCGGGCTTGGGCAGACAAAGCAGCTAGAGTCATTGTGAGATTGTCCTGAGGGTTCACACCACTCCCTCTCTGATATTCTGTTAATTTCAGGTAGGAACTATCTGGTGGAGTCCTTGTTACAGAGACATTCGTCTGTGATACATGCCCACTATAGCCTGGCTGGTCCCATAGAGAGTTCTGGAGCTGAAGTGACCCCTCAGAGTTGCTCACACTGGGTGAAATAGCCTGGCCTTTATACTCTTGCCTTCATCAGTCCTTGGATGTGGGCTTCCCAGAGGAAGGACATGACTTTGGGCCAGGTGGCTCTCTGCAGCTGAGGGCTGACCTCTGACTGTGCTCTCAGCAGTGGGGACCACCAAGCCCTTCTTGAAGGGACGTCTTGGTAATACATCTCTACCTCCATTATTCCTGTCTTCACCCATGAGAATTTCCCATGGAAAATTTCTTTGGACTTGACTCCTTAGATTTAAGGGAGCATTGCACTGGTATAGAACTCAGTCTGCAGTGCACAAACATGCATTTTCATGGGAGTTCTGGAGACTGTAACTGTGCTTCCTTTCCCATCCATGATGATGCCACAGGGGGCAGGTGGAGCTGTTTGCACCATCTTGGTTTATGTCTTGTACCTGCTGGAAGCTCAGGTAGAGATGGGATGCTCAGTAACTAGCAGAAAACCTTAAGTCTTAGGAGCCACCTCGAAGCTTCAGAAGGGGGCCTAGCAGGTTGGGAAGCAGTTCCAATCCTTTATAGATGGACAGTTAGAGGGATTGCTGGTGGTGGCCAGAAGTGGGACTTGACCCCAGCCTGTGAAGTGAGTGGTAGAACTTGGTTTTGCCTCTTTTTCCTCACTTGCAAAATGCAGATACCAGATTATCTCTCCTTTTCTGCTTCTCACATAAGATTATCATGAAAGTAAATATAGTAGCAAATATGAAAACAAAAACTTAACAAGCCTACAGAATTGTGGAACAGTGCCAGTGTCATGTTTGGTATTATTAGACGTGGCCAGAGGACCACAGAGAAGCCAAACCCTTGTAGATTAAGGCTCCAGCCCAGAAAAGACAATATGAAACACGTAAGCCTTTGATTTTGACTCTTCCTCTGTGCACCAGTTTCCTCTGCAGAAGAACCATATGCTTGTTTCCTTAGAAGACCCAGCTGAAATCTCACCTTTCCATTGCTTTTCTGATCTGTTTGTCTTGCCTGTGTTTCCTCCTGTTACACATGCTATGTGGTCTTTGGGAAGTCTTGGTTTGGTGTGTGGCCCTGGTAAAAGGACTGGTTTTTGGATGGCAAGAATTATTTTTCCTTTCTTTCCTGTCCAGAGCCTGCCTAGTTTAGGAATAGACAGGGCTATAGGCAGCAGAGCTGTCTCAGACTGTGCCCACAGTTGCAAGGCACAGTGTGAGAGCCTGCTAGGTGTCCAGAGCTGCTGAGAGATGGGGTCAAGGCTGCCCTGTGGCAGGTCTTGGACTTACCAACTAATAGGCTGCCAGAACTGGCAGAGACTTGAGTGGCAATTTGTCACATTTCCGGCTACTTCTCTCCCTTCCCTCACCAATTCGATATTCAACAACTAAAACATGCCAGGCTCCGTTCTGAAATGGGGAGCTGTAATGTTGACTAAAATAGCTAAAGTCTCTGGCCCCGTGGAACTTACACACTGGTTGGAGGTGTAGAACACATAATAAATAAACCAGGTAGTAAAATGTATATTGTGTTAGGTGGTGATAACTGTGTAAAAGAAAATGAAGCAGGTAAGGGGACCAGATAGAGCTGGAGAGGGAGAACGGGAAGAACATCCTTGTGGTGTTTTAAATAGAGTGATCAGGGAAGGTGACATTTGAGAAGACATGAGAAATGAATGAAGAAATAGCCATGTGGATATCTAAGGGAAAAGCATTCATCCCAGGGGTTCTGAACAGCATGTGCAAAGACCCCAGATGGCCTTTGCCTGGCAAGTTTGAGGTATGGCAAGGAGATGAGGGACTGAGGGCCTTGCAGGCCTTTGTGAAGACTTTGGCTTTTGCTTTGAGTGAAACAGGGAGCCATTGCAGGTTCTGAGATGGGCAGTGAGGTGATCTGACTGGTTTAAAAGGAAGGCATAGGTGGCACATTTCTAACACTGATTGAAGCTATCTATGACAAACCCACAGCCAATATTTTACTGAATGGAGTAAAACTGAAAGCTTTTCCTCTTAGAACTGGAACCAGACAAGGTTGTCCTCTGTCACCTTTACTATTCAACATAGTGCTGAAAGTTCTAGCCAATACAATTAGGCAAGACAAGGAAATAAAGGGAATCCAAATGGGAGCAGAGGAGGTCAAACTCTCCCTCTTTGCTGATGACATGATCTTGTACTTAGAGAACCCCAAAGACTCAACCACAAGACTCCTAGAAGTCATCAAAAAATACAGTAATGTTTCAGGATATAAAATCAATGTCCACAAGTCAGTAGCCTTTGTATACACCAATAACAGTCAAGATGAGAAGCTAATTAAGGACACAACTCCCTTCACCATAGTTTCAAAGAAAATGAAATACCTAGGAATATACCTAACGAAGGAGGTGAAGGACCTCTATAAAGGAAACTATGAAATCCTCAGAAAGGAAATAGCAGAGGATATTAACAAATGGAAGAACATACCATGCTCATGGATGGGAAGAATTAACATTGTTAAAATGTCTATACTTCCCAAAGCAATCTACCTATTCAATGCCATTCCTATCAAAGTACCTACATTGTACTTTCAAGATTTGGAAAAAATGATTCTGCGTTTTGTATGGAACCGGAAAAAAACCCTTATAGCTAAGGCAGTTCTTAGTAATAAAAATAAAGCTGGGGGCATCAGCATACCAGATTTTAGTCTGTACTACAAAGCCATAGTGGTCAAGACAGCATGGTACTGGCACAAAAACAGAGACATAGACACTTGGAATCAAATTGAAAACCAAGAAATGAAACTAACATCTTACAACCACCTAATCTTCGATAAACCAAACAAGAACTTACCTTGGGGGAAAGACTCCCTATTCAATAAATGGTGTTGGGAGAACTGGATGTCTACATGTAAAAGACTGAAACTGGACCCACACCTTTCCCCACTCACAAAAATTGATTCAAGATGGATAAAGGACTTCAATTTAAGGCATGAAACAATAAAAATCCTCCAAGAAAGCATAGGAAAAACACTGGAAGATAATGGACTGGGGAAAGACTTCATGAAGAAGAATGCCATGGCAATTGCAACAACAACAAAAATAAACAAATGGGACTTCATTAAACTGAAAAGCTTCTGTACAGCTAAGGAGACAATAACCAAAGCAAAGAGACAACCTACACAATGGGAAAGGATATTTGCATATTTTCAATCAGACAAAAGCTTGATAACTAGGATCTATAGAGAACTCAAATTAATCCACATGAAAAAAGCCAACAATCCCATATATCAATGGGCAAGAGACATGAATAGAACTTTCTCTAAAGATGACAGATGAATGGCTAACAAACACATGAAAAAATGTTCATCATCTCTATATATTAGAGAAATGCAAATCAAAACAACCCTGAGATATCATCTAACCCCAGTGAGAATGGCCCACATCACAAAATCTCAAAACTGGAGATGCTGGCGTGGATGTGGAGAGAAGGGAACACTTTTACACTGCTGGTGGGACTGCAAACTAGTACAACCTTTCTGGAAGGAAGTATGGAGAAACCTCAAAGCACTCAAGCTAGACCTCCCATTTGATCCTGCAATCCCATTACTGGGCATCTGCCCAGAAGGAAAGAAATCCTTTTATCATAAGGACGCTTGTACTAGACTGTTTATTGCAGCTCAATTTACAATCGCCAAAATGTGGAAACAGCCTAAATGCCCACCAACCCAGGAATGGATTAACAAGCTGTGGTATATGTATACCATGGAATACTATTCAGCCATTAAAAAAAACAGAGACTTTACATCCTTCGTATTAACCTGGATGGAAGTGGAAGACATTATTCTTAGTAAAGCATCACAAGAATGGAGCAGCATGAATCCTATGTACTCAATTTTGATATGAGGACAAGTAATGACAATTAAGGTTATGGGGGGGGAAGCAGAAAGAGGGATGGAGGGAGGGGGGTGGGGCCTTAGTGTGTGTCACATTTTATGGGGGCAAGACATGATTGCAAGAGGGACTTTACCTAACAATTGCAATCAGTGTAACTGGCTTATTGTACCCTCAATGAATCCCCAACAATAAAAAAAAAAAAAAGAACCCTCTGGCTGATGAGCAAACAGACTATGGGAGACAGGAGGCCAATAAGGAGTCTGTTGTAATCCAGGCAAGAGGGAGGGTGGCTTGTATAGCATCAGAGGAGGGGAAGCATCTTGGAGGTAGTGCTGGAAGATTTAATGACAGGTGAGGATACTGGTCCAGAGAGTGATTTGGACCAGAAAGGAATGATTTGTTTGCCGTTGTCTAGCTCAGTGCAGACTGGAACCAGAATAGTCTGGAAGGAGCCTGACTTTTGGGCCTGAACCATGCTTCTTGTGTGTTTGATGAGCTTATGTTGGGTGTGTTTGTGTTTATATGCTTTTGTATTTCAGTGTGTGTCTTTGCGAGTGTGACCTTGTGTTAGTGTGTCCTAGTGTCCTTGGGCATGGAGGGTGGGAGGTGGCTGAAGCTGGACTGGGGCAAGTGAGGGCAGCAGCTGGGGGGAGCTGTGCCTCACCTAACCTCCTCCCGCCTGGAATCCACAGCCCGTGTGCGCCTCTCCCTGCCTTCATTCTGCTCTTGCCTCTGGGCCTCTCCTGGCCCAGATCCCTTCAGCTCACCCTGCTGGTGCTGGGCCAGCCTAATCTGGCTTTCATGAGGCAGTAATCCTCCATCTGCTCTGACAACTGAAAGGAAAGATTGAACCCTCAGGGCTTCTTTCTCCTCCTCTTTTTTAAAAGTGTGATTCTCCCAGTCTGTGTCTCAGCTGACCAGCTCTGTGGCTGGGTGTCTCTTTGTGTCTTGGGGCTGGGATGGGAACAGGATGGCATGGAAGATGGATTCAGTGGGAAAGGACAACTCCCACAAGACAGTGACAGAAAGAATGATGTGATGACAACATGAATCTATGTGACTCTAGAAGGAATTGGATATTCACTAGTCACCTGGAAGAGATGCTTGTGACACCAGATCAGAAGAGAGCTCCCATGAGAATACTAAGAGTGCCACGCTGGCTGTCATAAGGCCCAGGGCTCTTAAGTTTTTGTTTGGGGGCCTCTCCTGGTTCTGGCACCAGCTAGCTGAGCTGGGAGGCTTGGGGGTGCTTCCCTTGGTTAGCTGCCTTAGACATACTGTCCAGAAATTTACTGTCTGGAAATTTACTGTCCATGAACTTCACTTGATTACACAAGATGCAAATGTAAGTTTCCTATTATCATCAGTCAACCAGCATGGGTACTACAAAGGACTAGTCCCATATTTGCCCCAAACTAATGCTTCCTAACAGTGCTAATTAGAATTAGCTGGGAGCTTTCTAAAAGTTAATTTTCTTTAATATAAATAATATCAAAAGCTCTGCAGTGGCAACCCCTCCCCATCTTCAGGAAATTTCTCTCCACTGTGTCGTCTGTGTTACTGGTTCCATGGTGGCCTCTCAGAGTTTGTTATGAGAGCAAATATTAATATAGACTCTACTTCACCAGTTTCTGACAAAATGTGGCATACTACGGGAGGGGCAGTCAACAAATTCAGATTCTCAGATTCCACCCTAGGCTAACTGCAGCTGAGTTTCTCAGAGACATGCATTTTAAGAAAACTTTCCCCAGGTGATTCTAATGCAGGCAAAACCCTAAATTAATTGTCTAACCTACATAAGTCATTTTGGTGAGGCAGAATAATGGTGTCTTCCTTCCTGCCTTTCCTATACAATTGTGGTAGAATGAACAATGGCCCCTGAAGGACATGATCACTTCCCGATACATGGGAGCTGGGGATAGCACCCTGTATGGTCAAAAATGTGGTTCGGTGAAGGGTCAAGCACCAGAAGGAGGAAGAGGCAAGGGACAGACTCTCTCCTGGAGCCTCCAGAGGGTGTGTCCTGTTGACACCTTGATTTTGGTCCAATGATATTGATTTCAGACTTCCGAAACAGTGAGAGAATACATTTCTGTTGTTTTAAGCTACCAAGCGTGTGGTAACTTGTTCCACCAGCTTCGGGAAACAGACAAAATGATACACACACATTTTTGTTGCTAGTGAGGATTTGCTGAGGCTGTCCCCTTCACCTAGAGTCTCTGTCCCCTTCCCTCTGCCTGGCAATGGCCTTCCTGGTCTCTAAGACTCACCCAAATCCTGCCTCTTCCATGAAGGATTCCCAGACAGCTCATCTTTGACCTCCTGTAAGGTGTCTTGCTGGGTCCCATAAACCGCCCAGAGTTTTTAGTCAACTTCTCGTGTGTATCTGGCCTGCCCAGGGATACTGCACTGCTTGGAGCAGGCACCATTCCTGGTTGTTCTAGAATGTTCTGGGTGGCATGATTCTGCTCACAAAGGTGTGGGGCCTGCTGGTAATCTGATTATACATGTGTAGCCTTCCTCTGCCTCCTCCCTCTCTTCCTGTCCCCACCTTGCCACATAAACTTAGGTTGCTTTTGTTTTTAGAATTAGAAATACTCAAGTTAGGACATGTTCTGGGCTAGACTGTGTTTTTCCAAAATTCAGATGTTGAAGTTCTAACCCCAATATCTCAGAACACGACTATATTTGGAGACAGCACCCTTAATGAGGTAATTAAAGTAAAATGAGGTCATATGGGTGGGGCTCTCATACGGCATGACTAGTGTCCTAATAAGAAGATGAGATTAGGACAGAGTTACGCCCACAGAGGGAAGACCATCTGAGGACACGGAGAGAAGGTGGCCATCTGCAAGCCAAAGAGATTGGCCTCAGAAGAAACCAAACCTGCCAAAGCCTTGATCTTGGACTTCCAGCCTCCAGAATGATGAGAAAATATATTTCTGTTACAAGGGTTGGCCATCCAACCCCAACTAATACAGAAGGGGCCCTAGGTGTCAATTAGAATGAGTCTGCCTACTCAGGGAAGGGATCTCTTGAACACACAGAGAGAAGACACAAGGGTTGTTCATCTCCCTTGTCACAGAGATGAACAACCAATTTTGGCCTGGTTACTCTCAGCACAGAGGAGCCCACTGTCTCCTGTGGCCACTCACTCCGCTGTTGGACAACTATAGGGGTCTAATTCAGTTGCAGTCAACACTTACTATCTGCAGAGTTTTAGGCACTGACTGAGTTGGGAGGACACCGCAATTGTCCTCAGGGAATTCACAGCTTGATGGGGAAAGCAGACAAGGATGGTACAAGAGACTAACTTTAGTGCACAGGGAGCTTTATGGCAGAATCCTGGCCCAGCCTGGGGGAAGCAGGTGCAGTATAAGGCATTCAGCTGAATGTTAAATAATCTGTATTAGTTTTCTGCGGCTGCTGTAACAAATGATCAACACCCTGGTGGCTTTAAACAACAGAAATTTATTCTCTCACAATTCTGGAGGACAGAAGTCCAAAGTCTGCCTAATTAAACTGAGTTAATGGACGATAAGTGGGAGAGATGGTGGTGTAGCATCTCCAAAGTCATGGAGATACAGAAAGGGGCCAGCTCATGTCAAGCATTGAAGGGCAGCTTAAGGTCTTTGCTTCTAACATAAAGGAGCTGGGCAGTGGGATTAACCAGGACTCACCCCAGGTGCTGCTGACCGCAGGTATACATGGCAGGGAGCCAGTGCATGAGGCTGGCCCCCAGGGGCCTGAAGAAACACATCAGGCAGTCATAGGTGCACTGGAAATACTTAAAGATTTGGGCCTGAATAAGCTCATTCAAGGAGTGTAAACAGAGATAAAGCCATTCAAAGGAACAGATGCTAGTGAAGGGACAGAGGAGAGGCACGGAGGTAGGAAAACCCAAAGGGAGGACTGCATCTCAGGGATACAGAGTGATCACCATTCATCTGTCCCCTTGCCCTCTCTGTGTGGACACTTGCCATTGCCTCCTGCTACCTGTTAAGAAGGGATCTAACAAAAAAGACATCTGCTCCTTCAATGATACCTCCAATACTACTAACAAGACATTTTGAAAATCATGCCAAATACAAATATTTCTATAGGAATACAAATATAGATTTAATTCATTTAACCCCTTAGTGACTGGCAGCCTAATTTGGAAGATGCTGGACTAGTGACTCCAAGGCCCTTCCAGCCTGCGGAATCTGTGAGCCCAGGTTGGTTAAATGTGGCTGCCACACAGGGTTTCTTTTTTTTCCTTTTATTTATTTATTTATTAAATCATAGCTGTGTACATTATGCAATCATGGGGCACCATACACTGGTTTTATATATAATTTGAAATATTTTCATCACACTGGTTAACATAGCCTTCCTGGCATTTTCTTAGTTATTGTGTTAAGACATTTATATTCTACATTTAGTAAGTTTCACATGTACCCTTGTAAGATGCACCGTAGGTGTGGTCCCACCAATTACCCTTCCTCCACCACCTCCTCCCCTCCCTTTCCCCATATTCTTAGGTTATAATTGGGTTATAGCTTTCTTCTTTTTTTTTTTTGTAGAGACAGAGTCTCACTGTACCGCCCTCCGGTAGAGTGCGGTGGCATCACACGGCTCACAGCAACCTCTTAACTCTTGGGCTTACGTGATTCTCTTGCCTCAGCCTCCCGAGCAGCTGGGACTACAGGCGCCCGCCACAACGCCCGGCTAGGGTTATAGCTTTCATATGAATTAGTTTCATAGTAGGGCTGAGTATATTGGATACTTTTTCTTCCATTCTCGAGATACTTTGCTAAGAAGAATATGTTCCAGCTCCATCCATGTAAACATGAAAGAGGTAAAGTCTCCATCTTTCTTTAAAGCTACATAATATTCCATGGTATACATGTACCACAATTTATTGATCCATTCGTGGGTTGATGGGCACTTGGGCTTCTTCCATGATTTAGCAATTATAAATTGGGCTGCAATAAACATTCTGGTACAAATATCTTTGTTATAATGTGATTTTTGGTCTTCTGGATATATACCTAGTAGAGGAATTGTAGGATCGAATAGCAGGTCTATTTTTAGATCTCTAAGTGTTCTCCAAATATCTTTCCAAAAAGAAAGTATTAGTTTGCATTCCCACTAGCAGTGTAGAAGTGTTCCCTTTTCTCCACATCCATGTCAACATCTCTGGTCTTGGGATTTTGTGATATGGGCTAATCTTACCGAAGTTAGATGATATCTCAAAGTAGTTTTGATTTGCATTTCTCTGATGATTAAGGATAATGAGCATTTTTTTATATGTCTGTAGGCTGTGCAACTGTCTTCTTCAGAGAATTTTCTCTTCAAGTCCCTTGTCCAGACTGAGATGGGATCACTTGTTCTTTTCTTGCTAATGCGTTTGAGTTCTCTGTGAATTCTGGTTATTAAACCTTTGTTGGAGACATAACCTGCAAATATCTTCTCCCATTCTGAGGGCTGTCTGCTTGTTTTACTTTCTGTGTTCTTGGCTGTGCAGAAGCTTTTTAATTTGATCAGGTCCCAGTAATGTATTTTTGATGCTGCTTCAATTGCCTGGGGCGTCCTCCTCATAAAATATTCACCCAGACTGATTTCTTCAAGAGTTTTCCCTACACTTTCTTCTAGTATTTTTATAGTTTCATGTCTTAAGTTTAAATCTTTAATCCAGTGAGAGTCAGTATTAGTTAATGGTGAAAGGTGTGGGTCCAGGTTCAGTCTTCTATAGGTTGCCAACCTGTTCGCCCATCACCATTTGTTAAATAGGGAATCTTTTCCCCACTGAATGTTTTTAATTGGCTTGTCAAAGATCAAATAATGGTAAGTAGCTGGGTTCATCTCTTTGTTCTCTATTCTGTTCCATACATCTATCTCTCTGCTTTTGTGCTAGTACCATGCTTTTTTGATCACTATTGATTTATAGTATAGTCTGAGGTCATGAATCCTCCTGCTTTGTTTTTATTTCTGAGTAATGTCTTGCCTATTCGAGGTTTTTTCCTGATTCCATGTAAAACAAAGTATTATTTTTTTCAAGATCTTTAAAGTATGACAGTGGAGCTTTAATAGGGATTGCATTAAAATTGTATATTGCTTTCCATTTCTCTTCCTCTTTGAGAGTTGGGGAGCGTTTGAAGGCTTTATCTTCGATGTCAGAAATCATTTCTTCTGCTTGGTCCATTCTGTTGCTGAGTGATTCTACTGTATTTTTCACATCTTTAAGGGCTGCAAATTCTTGCTTCAGTGTGTCTGAGTCTTTGGTGGTTTTGTCTTTAAATTCGTTAAATTCTTGAGACAACTTTTGAATTTGCTGGTTATGTCTCTGACAAAGGTTTAATAACCAGAATCCACAGAGAACTCAAATGCATTAGCAAGAAAAGAACAAGGGATACCATCACAGGCTGGGCAAGAGAATTGAAAAGAAACTTCTCTGAAGAAGACAGGAAAGTGGCCTTCAGACATATGAAAAAATGCTCATCATCTTTAATCATCAGAGAAATGCAAATCAAAACTACTTTGAGATACCATCTAACTCCAGTGAGACTAGCCTATAGCACAAAATCCCAAGACCAGAGACCAGAGATGTTGGTGTGGATGTGGAGAAAAGGGAATACTTTTGCACTGCTGGTGGGAATGCAAACTAATACATTCCTTTTGGAAAGAGATATGGAGAACACTTAGAGATCTAAAAATAGATCTGCCATTCAATCCTGTAATGCCTCTGCTGGGCATATACCCAGAAGACCAAAAACCACATCATAACAAAGATATTTGTACCAGAATCTTTATTGCAGCCCTATTCATAATTGCTAAGTCATGGAAGAAACCCAAGTGCCCATCGATCCACGAATGGATTAATAAATTGTGGTATATGTACACCATGGAATACTATGCAGCCTTGAAGAAAGATGGAGACTTTACCTCTTTTCATGTTTACATGGATGGAGCTGGAACATATTCTTCTCAGTAAAGTGTCTCCAGAATGGAAGAAAAAATATCCAATGTATTCACTCCTACTATGAAACTAACTTAGGACCTTCACATGAAAGCTATAACCAAGTTACAACCTAAGAACAGGGGGAAGGGGGAAAGCATGGGGAGGGAGGGGGGAGGTGGGTAGAGGGAAGGGGGATTGAAAGGATCACACCTGTGGTGCATCTTACAAGGGTACATGTGCGCCTTGGCAAATGTGGAATGTAAATGTCTTGGCAAAGTAACTAGGAAAATGCCAGGAGGGCTATGTCAACTAATGAGATGAAAATGTGTCAAATATTCTATGAAACAAGTGTATGGTGCCCCATGATCATATTGATGTACACAGCTATGATTTAATAAAAAAATAAAATAAAAAAAATAAAATTGTGTATTGCTTTGGGTAGTATGGACATTTTAACAATGTTGATTCTTCCCAGCCATGAGCATGGTATGTTTTTCCATTTGTTAACCTTTTCAGCTATTTCTTTTCTTAGAGTTTCATAGTTCTCTTTATAGAGATCTTTCACATCCTTTGTTAGATAAACTCCCAAATATTTCATCTTCTTTGGCACTACTATGAATGGAATAGAGTCCTTGACATTTTTTCAGCTTGACTACTGTTGGTATATATAAAGGCTACCTATTTATGAATGTTGATTTTGTAACCTGAGATGCTGCTGTATTCCTTGATCACTTCTAAGAGTTTTGTAGTAGAATCCCTGGTGTTTTCCAGATACACAATCACATCATCTGTGAAGAGTGAAAGCTTGATCTCTTCTGACCCTATATGGATGCCCTTGATCGCCTTTTCTTCTCTAATTGCAATGATTATAACTTCCATTACAATGTTAAAGAGCAGTGGAGACAATGGGCAACCTTGCCTGGTTCCTGATCTGCACACAGGGTTTCTTATTCAGCAGAACTGGTTGTTGCTACATCAGCAAAGTGGTGCTGATATGGCTGCTGGCTGCTGCGTGGACAGGCCTCCTTTTTGTGAGCTGATAATCTGTGCATGCTTTCCTCATAAGCCCCTATAAAGATTAAGATCCAAATGTTTGGTGTAGCCTTTAAGCCTCACCTCAGCCTGCTTCATCCTCCCTTCATGGCCTCCTGTATACATCCATACACTCCCCACTTGGGACCCTCCCCTCATGCTGTCTGCCTGCCTGGTACATGACCTCAAGCTGCCTGCCTGCTGACCCCTCGCCTCAACTTCCGACGGGACTTCCAATCCCTCGATTCTCCTCTAACCCCTGCTTCCTTCACACTGGGCATGAAATGACTCATTTTGCAAATATGCTGCTATTGTCTGGCCCAGCTCTCTGTGGCCGGAACATGCTGTGGTTCCCCTGCCAGTGTCTTTCCTCCTATGTGGACTGCTCCTCTCTGCTCTTCCAACTAGCTTCACAAGTTCTTCCCTCCCAGCAGGATGGCCCTCATGATGTTGGTCCTCAGTAAGCTCAATTTTATCTCCACTTACTCAGTAACTTTCATGTGGCCAGTATCCCAGGCTGCATAGTGACAACTTTTGTATTTCAATACCTGCTTCTATTACAGGACACCTGCTATGTACTAAACTGTGTCCTCTCCTGTTATAATTTGAAGCCCTAACCCCAATGGAAAAGTATTTGAAGATAGGGCTTTTAGAAGGTAATTAAGGTTAAATAAGTTCATAAAGGTACAGTTTTAATCTGATACGATTAGGGGCCTTTTAAGAAGATTTCATCTCTCTCTCTCCTTCCTTGAGGAAAGGACATGTGAGCACACAGTGATAAAGTGACCATTGCTAAGCCAGAAGGAGGTACCCTCACCAGAAACCTACCATGTTGAAACCATGATCTTGGAGTTCCAAACTCTCAAACTGTGAAAAATAATTATCTGTTGTTTAAGCCACCCAGTCCATTTTATTATGGCAGCCCAAGGTAACTAAGACAACACTTTTAGCACTTTTATAGTCTGTCTGCCCAATAAACTCTGTGCTCTTGGGACAGAATTGTGGATTTAAAATTTTTTTTAAATGTATGTTTAATATGCATATAGACAGACATGAACATTTATAAACTGAACATGCCCATGTGAACGGCAGCCAGACCAAGGAACAGTGCATCACTAGTACCCTGACAGTCCCTAGCATGCCCCCTGCCAGTCTTTGTCAGCACAGAGGCAACCACTGTTCTGACTCCCAAGTATAGACAAGATTGGCCTGGTTTTGTACTTCATGTAAACAGAATCATAACAATACAAACTGGGTTGCAACTGGCTTCTTTCTACCAGGTTCAATGTTCTTTTTAAAATGTAGAGGCCAGAAGAAGAGACTGCAATGCAAATGTCATCTGCCCAGCACTTCCCTAGATAGGAAACAAGTATTTTTATTAACACCATGTAAAGACTTCTGCTTTCCTTTTGGCAATTCTATTACACTGTTAATTCATACCAAGTTTGTGGTTAGCTTAAATCCTGCTCACCCCCACATCTTTTCAATGTAAGCTGCTGTCCTTCCCCACTGGGAACTGTTATTGTTTCTTCTGGTTGTAATATTTCACAATGTTCTCTATTTCATCTGCAGATTTCAGCCTAGGGCCTCCTCCATCTGACCTGCAGGGCAAGTCAACAAGTCCCATAGCTTTCCCTTGTTGACTTTTCAAAATTTCCCACATCTTAGTCCTTCTCTCTTTGCTTGTTCCCTTGCCTGGACTGCTCTGTCCTTTCCTCTCCAGACTCCCCACCACTTTCAGCTTTCTCTTAGGTAGTTCTTACCTTTGCTTGCCCTGGAAGAACTTCCCTGTCCAAATCCCAGCAGCCAAGACCTGTCATCCCTAGGAAGGAAGTGAGCTGAGATTAGCACATGCCGTCACAGACTCTTGGTGGACCTCTGGGCGGTGAGGGGCACCTCTTGGCATCAGCATAGTTGGAGAGATGAGGAGTCTCCTCTTCCCCAGATGCGGCAGTGGAACAGGCAAGGAAGGAGTTTGGCACTTGGGATGCATGTAAAGGCTTCTCATGGTGAAGTTGTGCTTCCTTTGGTGACACAGTGCTACGGAGAGCAAAGTGCTGGGTATCTTGCTGAAGGAGCTTTGAATAAGCACTAAGGATGAATAATGGGAAGGAGACCTCATACTGCTTTCGATCTAGCTGGAGAGATGATCTAAGTAGGGTTTCTCTTGGAAAGTAGTGGGAGGACATAATTGGATAAATATTTTGCCTGCTTCCCCTCCCTCGCCCTGCTTTTCTTTCTCCCTCTCTTCCTTCCCATCTCCTTTCCTTCTGTGTTTATGGAGAACTCAGTATGAATCCTGCACTTTGCTAAGCCCAAGCCCTAGGGATGCAGCAGTGAGGGGAGTAGTCATGGCACAGGCCCTCATGGGCTGACAGTCTAGTGTGAGATGCAGAAACCAAGCCAATTGCTCCATGAATTATGCAAAGACAGCTGTGAGGTACAGAAGGTGATGTATGGGAGCCTTACCTAACCTGGAGAAGTGAGAGAAGTCCTCCCGAAGGAAGGGACACTGGGGCTGGTTCTAGAGGGCAAGCAGCTTGTGTTGTGCTGTTTTACAATTTGAGTTCTTAGTCCGCTTTCACTAAAGGAAGAGCTCTATGGCCAAAAGTAGACAATTGAGAAGCTCTGACCCAGTGCATCCCGTCCCTTCTGTCAGTGAAAAGGCTGATTTGGGTAAGACCAGGCACACACATTGTTAGTTGATAGGACCGGGATGAACTCTGTTTCTTCCATAGTAACCACCTCATAAATGTCATCTTCAATGTATTACTGTAATCATATTATTAGTGTTGAACTAATCATATTATTAGTTCTCATAATTCGAGAGTCTGTGATGGCATGTGCTAAAATGAAGAAAAGATAGCTTTATAGAGTAGAAACTAAAGCATATATGTTGTTTAGGACAAGGCCCAGTGGCCTTATGAAAGTGGAAGGAATAGTGAGGGCCCTAATGGAGGGTTGAGAAGGGTGCATGGCTCTTCCTTGGAGAGAAGGCTTTGAAATATAATCTCAGTGTAATTCGATGCAAGATTCTGAGCCCTAATTAAAGAATGGAGAAAGGAACAGGCTGGAACTGGAAGAAAATTACAGGGAGTATGTGTCCCCACAGCACCAGACTCAGAATTAGAGCTCCCTATGGAACAGTGGGTGCCTCAGCTTTAGAAGTCTCTAGAAAAGATTGAATGCCCAGGAGTTTTTGCTTGAGTGGGATGCTACTAGCTCTTTTCTCCCTCTCACTGGAAGACTCTGAGATTCTGTGATGTCCTAGCCTGGGTCTTTTAGGAGGTGAAAGTGTGTAATGAAAAATAGCTCAACAAGAAATGGATGAGGAATGGACCGTGAGAGTGGGTTGACTATAAACTCAGGGAGTAAGATATTGGGGGCATTGATTAAAATAACAAAGAGTCTGGTTTGACTCAGAGAAGACATCTTGGTCTTGCAGTTGACGATGGAGGTGGGAGAGTATGGTGGACTACGTGGCTCTCCCTAGAGATTGTCAGAAATCTCAGTGTGTTCTCAGTTGTGGGGGATTAGGAGTGATTCTGCCTGAGGCAGAGGGTTGGACCAGATGACCTCTCAAGATTCCTTCTCTCCTATGATGTTGGGAAGACATTTCTCATTGTCTTGACAGTCCCGAAATATCTTCTCTTAATGGGGAATTTATCTGCCGGTTTCAATTTAACTGTTGCATTTGTATTTTGTACATGCACCTGCCCTGGGGCAATGGTTACATTTTAAATAAATCAGATAAATCAATAAATATGATACGCCTCACTTTAATCATTACATAATGCAAAAAATTATGGTAATGCCACATTAAGTTGCAAATTAAGATACGCAAAAGTAAGGAAATGTGGAAATGAATGTTCTCCCAGCTACATTAACTCCCCTGCCTTGTGATGTGGTATAATAAAGTCTATATTTATATCTGTCTACCTAGCAATCTCTCATTCGGCACGGGCCAATGTGGGAGATTATTGCCAATTTGAACCTTAACTTTTCAGTGTGATGGCTTGTTGCAAATGTGCCATCATAAATGAAGCATTTCCCTGTCTCCTTCAAGAAGGATAGGAGGGTCCAGTGGTGAGATCCCACATTTCAAGCAAGATTACCCAGACTAAAAATGCCCGTTCTGCCTTGGAGCATCTATGGAACTTACCCAAGTTACTCAGTTCTCTGGAATTCTGTTTTTGCAACAGAATATGGGAATTAAGGAATCTGTGTGCAGCATCTAGACTTTGTCCTCTCCCCTCCAGCATCAGTCAGGTTACTCTTATTTTGTTTTATTGTGGTTCATTTATCATTTCATTTTAAAGAAAAAGGTTCTTCTGCTCAAAATAATTTTCCAAGCACAGCTCTATTCCTAATTTTACAGATAAGGAAGGTCAGGGAGGTGAAGTAACCCTGCAAAGGTCACACAGCTAATTACATTCGGGGAAACCTTAACCCCAGGCCATAACTCCCTCTCAGGCCAGCTACTTTCCATTGCCCTACATTTATCCCCAAATAAAAGCTGCCTCTGCCTGGTGCCTGCTTCCTGGCTGGCGCATGCACAAGGATAGACTGGCCATGTGTGTGCAAGACAGAAGAGGTCCCCAGAGCAGCAAAGGGGGAAAATGAGGAGGATGGATGCAGATTCTAGCTCCACCACACGCTGCTATGTGACCTTGGACCATTTTGAACCACCTCAGTTTCTTCTTCTGAAAAGTGGTGGAAGAGAATTCAATCTTTTTTAGGATCCCATATAATGATGTATATAAAATGCTTATCATGGGCAGCACCTGGGTGCTGGGCTTATCATGGGCTAAGTGGGTAGGGTGCTGGCCCCATATACTGAGGGTGGCTGGTTCAAACCCAGCTCCAGCCAAACTGCAACAAAAAAATAGCCGGGCATTGTGGCAGGCGCCTGAAGTCCCAGCTACTTGGGAGGCTGAGGCAAGAGAATCTCCTAAGCTCAGGAGTTGAAGGTTGCTGTGAGCTGTGACGCCATAGCACTCTACCGAGGGTGATAAAGTGAGACTCTGTCTATAAAAAAATAAATAAAAAATAAACAACAACAACAAAAAAAATAAAATGCTTATCACAGTGCCAGGATCCTTGTAAGCACTAAAGAAATATTTAATGTAAATATTAATGTTTTACATTGAATGTAAAAAAAAATGTTCTGATTTGAAGTATGAATATGTTTCCCCAATTTCCTCTGAGCTACCTGTAATTCCATCAATAGGGAAGGATTTAAATAGGTGACATGTTTTTCTTTCCCCACCAAATAACCTTGCCACTCCTTCCACTCACAGAGAACCTGAAAGATGTTCACACTATAAATCTCCTACTTCTTTAATGGCTCCCCATCGCCTATGGGGTTAATTAAAATCGTTTACTCTTTGCAGTTTGTGACTTTCCAGAGAGGGAAATTTCCTTACTTTCCAAAACCTTCTTGGCTTTTGGGCACCCCAAATTTGCCAAGGGTGGGACCTGCAAAAGTGAAATGAAGAACCTCATCGAAAGCAACCAGGGCCCAGGATAAGAGGATGTGATTTGTGTTGTTTATAGCTTCATCATTTCTCTGCAATCTTTTGGAAGCTCGTCAATTTAATTAGCCCAGCCTCTCACCAGGACCTGAAGTTGTCAAGTCCTGAAGATGGCATTATTGGGCTTGAACTGGAGAAAATGTGACTCATTTTTCCTGTTGTTTTACTAAAAATCTATGAAGGCCAAATGCTGTGGCTCACACCTTCTTTGGGAGGTTGAGGCAGGAATATTGCTTGAGGCTAGGAGTTTGAGACCAAACTGAGAACCAAACATAGAATGAGACCCCATGTCTACTAAAAATAGAAAAATTGGCCAGGCATCTTGGCCCACATTGATAGTCAGCTTCTACTTGGGAAGCTGAGGCAGGAGTATTGCTTGAGCCCAGGAGTTTGAGGTTACAGTGACCTATGATGAGAACACTGCATTCCAGCCTGGGTGACAAAGTGAGACCCTGTCTCAAAACAAACAAACAAACAAACAAACAACAACAAACCAAAAACAAAACCAAAAGCAACTACTGAATTGGGTTCATGATTACACTTGGGCTGCACACCAAGGAACTTTGTATTTTATAGATCCCAATTCTTAGGAAGAAGAAGGAAGGTCCAGGATTGGGAAGGTAAATTCCTATTTCCTGTAAAAGTCATGATGAAGTTCACAGCAATCCCAAGATATGATACTAGAGGTGACATCAGAGAAAGAGAACAGATGCTCCCTTTTTGTTATGCTGAATCAGGTCTAGTCTGGCTAATCAGCCCCATGGTAGGAATTTATTGAATACCAGCTACATGCCTGAAACTCTGCTAGAGGAAAATTATTTTATTTATTTATTTAGACAGAGTCTCACTATGTCACCCTTGGTGGAGTGCTGTGGCATGATAGCTTACAGCAAAACTCTTAGGTTTAAGTGATTCTCTTGCCTCAGCCTCCAAAGTAGCTGGGACTACAGGGGCCTGCCACAACACCTGGCAATCTTTTTTTTTTTTGTGGTTGTCATTGTTGTTTGGCAGGCCCAGGTCGGGTTTGAGCCCACCAGCTGTGGTATGTGTGGCTGCGCCCCAGCCGCTGAGCTACAGGCACCGAGCCAGAGGGAACTCATTTTGACAAAACAAGAGAGCTGGTATTCAGGCTCCAGTGCTGCCAGCCTGCCTTTGTGGGCTGTCTTCTCCTTTTCATCTATTTCCTTGTTCCCAGAGGGTTTCACTTACCAGGATGGCAGACCACCTTTTGGTATGTGAGGTGAGAGGCTGGGTCCCCTGACCACATCATCAAACAGATCTCTTTTGGGAGTGACCACAAATATAGCGGTCTATTCTGTGGGTCACTCATTACGTGAGGCTTTTTGTCCTCAAATTATGAAATATTTCAAAAGTGTAGAGAAGTGCAGCAAGTGTGAACTCTGTACTTACTCAGAATTAACACACGCTAGCATTTGGTCATATTGATTTCACATTTTTCTTAAAATGAAACTAGAACCTCCACGGTATACTTAAGGTCTTCCTAGAACACCCTCCAATATATTACCACATTTAACTCTCAGAGCAGCCTGTTTGCTCAAATAATGTGACATGTCTCCCTTCTCCATTTTTAAAAATAAATAATGAAGATGAGCTTCAGCAAAGGTAAACAAGCCACATACTCACAGTTTATAGGTGGGAGGCTGAGCATTCACGTTTACTATCTCTGAATCCCATGACCTTTTAACTTCACCACTCTACTAGTTTTCTTCCCGGGGAGGAAGAATGACTACATTCTCTGGTAAAAGGAGTTTTAGAAAGCAGCCAGCAGATGAAAGAATGCTGTCATTGCAGCAGGGAGGAAGGAGGAAGGAAGCTTCGTGAGTCTTGGAAACTACACTGCTCCCAAGCACCCCCCTTTCTAGCAAAGCCCCCTGTGAAACCCAAACCATTGGTAAGTTAGTTAAAATCGTGTACAGCCCAAGTATATGTGCATGTTAGATCTTCTCGCTTTCCTTTAGAGAAGTTTATAAAGGGAATTAGAAGCATACAATGGACAGAAGTAAGAACTCTAGGTTGGTTTCCACTGTGATTTTTGTGAGAGGTTGGTGCCCCACACCAGCTACATCTACCAAGCTGATTTGGAGAGGGTTGGGTCAGTTCCTCCTAATTTTGAAGCCCCTTAAATGGGGAACTGTATTAAGGGAAGATGTCTTTTGCTGCAAGGAATAGGCAGAAATAAATATCACTCCTTTAGTTACCTCCAGTAGTGTAAGGCCCAGAGATGGAAGGTTCTAAGAGGAAGTCCAGAAATAGGTTGTTCAAGGCTGGGTCTGAGCCCAGCACTGCCACCAAGGATGTAAACTCTTGCCTTCTTTAAGCAGAACCATCTTTTCATCCTTAGGATTATTTATTTATTTATTTCCTCATATTTGTTACCACATAGTCCCTAACTGGCTGCAGAAGCTCCTGGCATTGTAGCAACCATTTTGGTCAAGGGTGCAAAGTCAGATAGGAGGAATAAGTTTCTGTGGTCTATGGCATAGCATGGTAACTATAGTTAATAACACTTTAATGCATATTTCAAAGTTGTTGAAAGAATAGATTTTAACTGTTCATACCACAGAAAATAATATGTATGTAAGGCATAGAGATATTGTTATAAATAGCTTCATTCAGTCGTTCTGAAATGGATACATACATTTATCAAAACATCACGTTGTGCTCTATAAATATATATATAATAATTTGTCAATAAAAAATGCATATTTTTGGTTAGTGCTTACTAAATCAGACTCTCAGGGAACAGGGCACGAGAATGCCCAGTTAATTAATGCCCTTCTCCCCTTAGCTGAAGGGGAGAAGCCAGCTCTACCCCATTTGGGGCTGGGAGCTGCTAGTTTAGGGGCAGCAGAGTGCAGTGGAGAGAAAAGTGGGGTTAGGTGAAGAGGGCCAGGCTCAGCTCTGGCAGCTGTGTGCTGGACTGTGGGCAGATCACTCAGCTTTACAGTGGCTGGTGACCACTTTGGAGCATAGCAGGTGGCCTGTCCTTCCAGCCTTTAGGCAAGTCAAGGCTGTCCAGTTTAATCTCCATGCTCCCTTATTCTGGCTTTGCTTTTTCTGCATCTCTACCTTCCTGCCTTGGATCAGGATATTCATTCATTCATCTATCTGTCCAAACATGCTTTCTGAGGGTTGATACTTTCTCTTTGCCTTAGCTATTCTTTCCCAACCTTTCTGCTCTTTTAAATCCTTTCTGGTTCCTTCTTGAAGCTTTTTTATGGTTCTTGTCCCTCCCTTTCCTCTTATTCTTTCTCACTTTTAGTTTGAACCCCATAATAGCACCATCTTTATTCCACATTCAGCTACTCTTGATTGAGTAGCTTACATCTCTCAAGAGTTTACATCTCTGCTGCTCAGGGAATGTTCTAGATGCTGGGGACGCAGAAAAAGTCAAGACATATAGCACAGACCTTCAGAACAGCTTACAGTCTAGTCTTAATTTGGTCGCTTTTTATGAAAGTGTTAGAAGATTATAAAAAGTAGTAGAGCAATTTCTAGCCTCTGGTTCTACATGTTAAGTAAAAAGCCAAACAAACTGAAAAGTAGTACATTGTTGCGAAACCTTCTGGTGGTGCACAGTGTATAAAGGAAAAAGCAAAAGGAGGAATGTGTTCTCCTTCCTCTGCCTTCCCCCCTTTCTAGTCTCCAGAGATAACTGGGATCATCAGTGTCTGTGGGTCTCCAGAAATATTCTGAAACTTTGCATTTTCCTCTCAGGGGACTCCTGTCTATGAGTCCCCTTCTTCCAGGTGGGTTATAAGGACAGGGGACCTCAGTTTTCTCTCATATCCCTCCATATCACCCTTCCTAGGCCTGGGTACCTGGAAGGTGACTGATGCTAAAAGACTGGCATGAAGTTCAGGGGAGCTTGTGTAGATATCCTAATACTTCCTGTGTGAGGCTCTTTGCCCTACCTGGGGGTGTGCCCCTGAAAGGGGGGGTCATCCAGCCTGTGCTGAGACCCCTTCTTCCAGGCCTGTGAATCTTCTTGTTGCCTCCTCTTAGCTGGGGCTTTAGGACATTCCCTGGCTCAAGCAGGGGGTGGCTCCCACATCAGCATCTTCACCAACCAGCCATTTACACCATTCCACTTGTCTCATCAAAGAAGTATAAGACGCCAAGCTCCATTGCTGGTGTGATGCAGCTTGTAAGATGTTCAGGGGGCCAGTGAATGTGGTGTCTGCTGGGAGCCCAGGAGGGAAGGCTGAGCTATCTGAGTGAGAGATCTGGAGAGGGAGCAGGGGAGAGCAGGATATCAGAATGAGTGATGTGCAATGTTCAGGGGTCAGCACATTACAAAATGATTCTCGTTAATTATTTAGAGCCTGCCATCTAGCGCGTGGCAGGTGTGGACAGCCAGCATGGGATCTCTGGCTTTCTCTCTGAGCCACTGAGAGAAAGCACGGTGGGGCTGCCTTGGATCAGTCTTTGGAGGGTGTTATCTGGGAGTGGCTTCAGAGTGGGGGTCCCTGGAGGGGGTAGGACCTGCTAAACAGGACCCTACCTTTGAGATTTCTGGCATTCAGCACTGTGGTGGAACTGACTCTTGGTCTCATATAGGCAGAAGGCAAAGAGAAAGACCACCACTCGCGATGAAACAATTTAAGACACAGGAATGCAGAGGCATGGCTTAGCACCCGTAGTTCAGTGGTTAGGGCACCAACCACATGCACAGGACTGGTGGGTTCGAACATGGCCAGGGACTGCTAAACAACAATGACAACAATAACAAAAAAAAATAGCTGGTGTTGTGGTGGGCACCTATAGTCCCAGCTGCCTGGGAGGCTGTGGCAAGAGAATCACTTAAGCCCAAGAGTTGGAGGTTGCTGTGAGCTGTGACACCAAGGCACTCTACTAAGGGTGACATACTGAGTGAGACTCTGTCTCAAAAAAAAGAATACACAGACAGGCTAAATAAAGCTATCTGTTCAGGCAGAGTAAGTAGATGTGTGGTGAAAGTGGAGGAAAGGAGAAACTTACTCTCCAGTCTTCCCCTTTTATGAAATATCCCCCTCTCTCCCAAGTCTTGCTGTTTTCTGTGAGTCCAGCCTTAGCCTGTCTCCCCAGGAGGGTCAGCTTGCCTGGCAAGTGAAGTGTCACCTGCTGGAGACTGGCGGCCTGGACGGCACAATTTGGCCCCGGGTTCCATACATCAGTAGCTAAGGAAGCTTTTTTTGGTTTGCTTTTTGTTTTTCCTTTTGTTTGAATTAGATTGTTGTCAGAGAAGGACTAGAAGATGTTGAGGAGAAAATAGGACAAGAAGATCTAAGTAGAGAGAGTGATTATGAGAAGAGGCAGAGTGGCTGGGTGGTTCACTGTGTGGGGCCCGGCCAAACACTCTGGAGGGCTGAGTGACTTCGGCAAAGCTATTAACCTTGCTTAGCCTCAGTTTTCTCATCTGTAAAGTGGGACTAAAACTAGTAGCAACTGTAAGGATTCAAAGAGATGATGTCTACTAAGTGCCCAGTACAGAGGCAGCATGTGGAAATGGTGGCTGTTCGTGTTGCCCCACTTGGGTGACCCTGAGTCCATGTGCTGTGCCCTCAAGGGAAGCAAGGACAAGTGCCTCCCTCACCTAAAGGCCTTGCTTTGGTAGGTAAAGGAAATCAAGAGCTGGTGGAGGGAGTGACCGGGGGCGAGGTCTTCCTGGTCTCCAGGGAGTGAGCTGCCCAGATGGCCACTTGGCACACTGGCCAAGCCCACTGCCTTCTTTTCTTCAGCCACTCCAATCTCAGTCTCACCTGGGGCTGAACTTGCCCTGAATCTGAACATCCAGAAAAGCAAACAAACAAGGCAAAGGCACATGAGCGAGCAGACAGATCACCAGCCCAGGAAGTGAGAGACCTGCTTCCAGCCTGGCCCTGGGGCTGACCAGCGTGTGACCTTGGAGGCTCTGCATTTCCCTCCTTGATTTCAGTATCTTCATCTTTCAAATGAAAGAGGTGGGCGAATTAACACTTTCCGACTTTAACATTCACATAAAGCGGTGGACTATTATTTGAAGATCACACAGAACTGAAGTGAGAGCCCCACAATGTTTCCTGAACTAGAGGTAGCAGCTGGTGAGTGAGGCCAAGTTTCTATAGATAGGAGGGGCCTGTCTTTACATTTCTTGTGCGATATTCTTTCCTTTTAAAATTGCACCTCCTCCGCTCTCTGGTCCTCCCGTTCGTCAGACAGCCACTTCTTCTAGTGCAGCGCCAGCCGCATCCCCGAGGCACCATGGTGAAAGTGAAGGTCGGAATAAACGGTTTTGGTCGTATTGGGCGCCTGGTCACCAGGGCTGCTTTTAACTCTGGCAAAGTGGATATTGTCGCCATCAATGACCCCTTCATTGACCTCAACTGCATGGTCTACATGTTCCAGTATGATTCCACCCATGGCAAATTCCATGGCACAGTCAAGGCTGAGAACGGGAAGGTTGTCATCAATGGAAATCCCATAACCATCTTCCAGGAGCGAGATCCCACCAAAATCAAATGGGGTGAGGCAGGCGCAGAGTATGTTGTGGAGTCCACTGGTGTCTTCACCACCATGGAGAAGGCTGGGGCTCACCTACAGGGGGTGCCAAAAGGGTCGTCATCTCTGCCCCTTCTCCTGATGCCCCCATGTTTGTGATGGGTGTGAACCATGAGAAGTACGAAAACAGCCTCTGCATCGTCAGCAATGCCTCCTGCACCACCAACTGCTTAGCCCCCTTGGCTAAGGTCATCCATGACAACTTCGGCATTGTGGAGGGACTCATGACCACAGTCCATGCCATCACTGCCACCCAGAAGACTGTGGATGGCCCCTCTGGGAAGTTGTGGCGTGATGGCCACGGGGCTCTCCAGAACATCATCCCTGCCTCAACTGGTGCAGCCAAGGCTGTGGGCAAGGTCATCCCTGAGCTGAATGGGAAGCTTACTGGCATGGCCTTCCTGGTACCCACTGCCAACGTGTCGGTCGTGGATCTCACCTGCCATCTAGAGAAGGCTGCCAAATACGATGATATCAAGAAGGTGGTGAAGCAGGCATCAGAGGGCCCCCTCAAGGGCATCCTGGGTTACATCGAGCGCCAGGTCGTCTCCTCTGACTTCAATGGTGACACCCGTTCTTCCACCTTTGATGCTGCGCCTGGCATTGCCCTCAACGACCACTTTGTCAAACTCATTGCCTGGTATGATAATGAATTTGGCTACAGCAACAGGGTGGTGGATCTTATGGCCCACATGGCCTCCAAGGAGTAAGAACCCCCAGACCACCAGCCCCAGCCAGAGCATGAGAGGAAGAGAAAGGCCCTTAGCTGCTGGGGTGCCCCTGCCTACTCAGTCCCCCACCTCACTGAGAATCTCCCCTCGACAGTTTCCACACCAGACCCCCTCAAGAACAAGAGGGGCCTAAGGAGCCCCACCTTGTCATGTAACATCAATAAAGTTCCCTGAATTAAAAAAAAAAAAAATTGCACCTCCTCCCTGGATCCTTTACACATAGCTAGGAAGAGAAAGGAAGACTCCCCTCTCCTTGTCCCCATCTCGCTGATGCTTTACTCCTGCCTATGTGCAGTGTGCCTAGTTACGCTTTCAGTTTTCAATTCACATGCCCGCTCAGCCTCTGCATATCCATTTGAACCATGCCTGTGTGCTGTGTTGGAACAGAAACCCTTTGAGGACAGAGCCTGCTGGTTGAAGTCAATCTTAGGGTTTAGTAACAAGTTGAGAGGTCGCCAAGTGCCCAAGGAACAGCCTTTTTCCAAGCCAGCATCGGAAGACACACAAAAGTAAATCTTGTGCCCGGTGGCCTCTCCCCCTCCGGACATACGCTTCCTGTGTTAGCCGATTTCCTTTGCTGCATTCCAGCCTCTGTGTTGTGGGAACTTGGCTCTTTGGACCTGTGGATCCCTAGCACCTGTTGCAGTGTCAGGCACAGAATGGGTGCTTAACAAGTGTTTCTTAGAGCACAAGTCAGTGGACAGTTTTTGTAACTCAACAAAATCAGGGAGGAGATAAGATAGGAAGACTGTTTGATGTTTGTGGAGTGCTTAGGCAAACGAATTTTTCTGAGTGAGTTTTTATGTGTTAATCCTTTTTTTTCCATTAAATCATAGCTGTGTACAATAATGCAATCATGAGGGTGTAAATCCTTTTTAACTCTTATAATAATTCTATGAGGCAGACACAATTGTTACTGCTGTTTTACTGATGAATTAGAGTCATAGAATAGTTTAGACACCTGCCCAAGGTTACATAACTAGTCAAGGTAAAACTGAGGTTCATGCAAAGGCCAGTCTGTCCTGTGAGTTAATGTACTTAGTCACTGTGCTATGTGACTGTAAGGATGGTCTTCACTTGCAAAAGGCATCAGAGAACTGGGAGATGTTGTAAGTGAACAGGGACTTCAGTATAATTCTGAGGTCACAGAAATGCTGGAACAGTCCTGTGTCTTTCATCACTGGGGTATCACTTGCTTCTGTTGCCCAGAGGCCCCATTTATTCACAGCTCCTCATCTGCTCTGATGTCTTTGGGGCGCTTAGCTGGTATTTCCAGCAATGCAGTAGAGACATTCATGGTTTTATCTCCCTCACCCTGGCTTGTTCTCTGGCTAACTCTCAGTGCCTGGTATTTCCAAACTTCCTTCCAGGAGAGGAGGTATTTTTGGTGAGCTCTGCCACAGCCCATTGCACATGCTGCCACCAAGCTGAACACCGCTCTTTCCCACCCTGGGTGCTAATCCTGGGCTAGGCTTTGAATGAGGGATGCCCAAGGAATGGCTGTGGCACTTGACAGTTTTCTGATCTACCTGGAAACAGAATGAATAAATTTTAATAGAGCATAAAATCAGGTGTGATATGGCTTCTAGTAAGTGTGAGAAGGAATTCAGAGAAGAGGGATGAAGGTATGATCAGGCCAGTGGGAATTAGGAGATGTGTGATCCAGTTTCAAAGACTCTAACCACTTGCTGTGTGACCTTGGGTCACTTACTTTCCCTCTCTGGGCTTCATTCTAATGTTGGCTTCAACTATAGGATGTAATAATTGTAAAGCTTCCTTTTAAGAGAGATTTAAGATTTGCCCCCACAAGAGAAAGGCTTTGAGTGGGGGAACAAAAGATCTGATACTTTCTGGAAGTCTCCATTCAGCAACCCCAGGGCTGCCCTTTGGTCAAATCTCCTCATCATGATTGGACCTTGCCTTGGGTTCCACTTCCCCAGCTTGGTCTCAGTGCTTTCCTCCTCCCTCCTTCCCTTTTTAAAGTCTAGATTGTGTCAGTTTTGTAACTGGTTCTCTGCTTCCCTCAGACACCTCCGAGTTGAGCTCAGCCAATTTCCCTCCCTCTTGATGCATCTCTTTTAATCCCTCTGCTGTTGGACCTTCCTACCCCTCCATCACTGCTTTCACTTTCCCAGAACCTTTTCCCCAGCTCATCCATCTTCCCAGAGTGCGGCTGGTCCTGGCGTCTCCCTCCCAGTACATTTGGGGACAGGTGCTGCTGGGACGTACACGTGGAGAGAATGAGATGCTCCCCCTCCCTGGATGCAGGGAGGATAATGATCCTGAGCGCTTGCCTCCCAGGGCATGGTGAGAATCAGTGAGCTAATGCCCATAAAGTATTATAATTACTCCATGGAGTCATCTGATGGAGTGATGAGGAACTGGGCATCTGGCTCTAATTTACTTAGAGCTGGAGAATTCAGGCAGAAGCAGCAGCCTCAATTTTTTTCTTTTTGTACCAACTACTCGCCCCGATGCAGAGCAGAATTTCTAAGCAGGGACTGACACCGCCTAGTGAGGTATAAATACACCAAATTCTTGATTCATGAGACCTGTGTCTGGAAGGTTCATTTCAAATATCCTGTTGTCCCTCTACCCTATTCCCTCCCTCTTTGGCAGACTAAGAAACAGGTTCTGAGCCTTTAAGTGACATAATCTCAACCATCCGGCTGGTTGGTAGTAGGGGCAGAAAGTTCATCTGATTCCATCCCCGTGCTGTGTGTCTCCTTCCCTCTCTCCCTCCCTCCTGCCCTTCTCTCCTTCCATACTTGTTTGTTGGGGGGCCTCCTGTGGTGCAACCCCATGCTGGATATGATACAAGGTCAGGGGAAGAAGAAGAAACAGCCAACCTAGAACTCAAAGTTCTATTAAGAGCATCGTGGAGCCTCTGCTTCTGATGTACATGCCCCGCCTGATCTGGCTGTGTGCTGCTCTGCCTTTCACATCTTTGCCATTCTGTTCCTCCTTCCACAGGTTTCTCCTCGGCTCGTCCCTTAAGACACAACCTTCTTTCAGAAGCCTTGTCAACACCCATCCCCGCATCTCTCATATAATCTGGATCCACTGACATCAGACTGTCTTGGTCATCTGCTCACTCTGTCCACCCTGCAGGCTCTTTAGGCATGAACTGCTGTTTAGATTGGTGTTGCAGGAAGACTATTGTTTTTACATGGTGGATTTGATGGAGAAGCCCATGCCATTTGCTTCACTTAGTACCATGAAGCTGGCAGCAAACTCCTCTGTTCTGCCTTTGTTCCTGCCTCTCTAGAGCCTGTTCCTAACTTTGCCACTATCTTTCAAGCCATCTCTTCCCCCCACAGGAGTTCCAGCCTCTGGCTATGCTGTTTCTGTCCTACGTGTAATTCCTTATGTTAACAGGTGACCATCCTTTGTAACAGAATTAAATCTGGATCAGAGCTCTGACTCAGCTCAGTGTCTTCTTCTCCTGCAGTCCAGCCCCTCCAACAATGAACTTGAGTTAAAACATACACTGACTATCTCAGTCCCTGAAACTCTCTTTCCCCTCTCACATACTCTAAGCTCTCTAGCTTCGCTCCTTTGAAAACAGGTAAGCTTTATTTCTGTCTGTAGAACATAATCGCTTAGAAGAAGAACTGTGATTGTTATAGCATCTCAATAAAGCTCAATTAATGTGTTGATTAATGGGTTTGCTGACATTACTGGGCCACATATCTAGTTTTTGGACTTTGATGTTGGGTCTGTTACTTTCTGTTAGGCCACTGAGGTCATGGGTTTTGACTGGCCCAGACTCAGAGATGGAAAGGTTGTAGATTCTGGTGCTCGGAGGAAGTGAACCAAGAAAATTACTAGAAAAAGAGTATTTGGCAACATTCCTGACTTTGTAGCCAAATTTGAGTTATGCCTTTTAGCAAACACTTTAATTCTGGTCCTGTGCTAACTCTGTTAGGAGGAATGGTCATTTGTTAATGTGAGTAAGGCTGTGTTTCCCAGGACTCTCATTCTGCGAAAATATTGAACACACTTGTAAATCTAAGCACTTTCTCTCTCGCTAGCAAGCAGTAATGACTGTAGGAGAAAACAGCTACTGTCAGTTCAAATGCATAAATGTTTCTCATTGATCACAGAAATATAAACACACCCCTAAGGAATGAGTTCATAAGGCATCTTCCACAATTCATGGAATTTTCCCCAATTCTCTCTATTATCTGTCAGACCTTGCTTCCCTACCCACTTCTGCATTTCCTCCAGTCTGACATGGGGGGCACCTCCATTAGATTCTTACTGGCTTCAACCGTCAGTTCTGGGAAGAACCTGCAGAATTAGCCAGAAACATATATGTCTACACAAATCCTCCAACAGTGGAAATGAGGTGGGTCCTCAAACGCCTCAGCCTGTGGTCAAGAAAGGCTGAAGTGGAAAGGGCCTTTCTGAAAGACAGTCTGCTCTCTCAAGGTCGGGCTTACCATTGGATACGCTCCTGCCAGAATGAAAAGTCCTCCCGCCACCCTGACAGATCTGCCAGTGGGCAGTCTTCTGCTGGGAAGGAAGCGGCTGCCGCTAGCAACCTGACCACTGCCTGCCCTTCTCTGGATCCTTCCAGTGACCCTTCAATCAGGCAGGGAAAGCTGTACTCTCTCCCTTGGCCATGTCCATCCCAGCCCAGGGAGAGGCAGTGGTCTGTTCCGGGGGCCCTAAGCCACATCCAGCTTCCTGTCTCTTTTTCTTTTGTTAAAGCCAAATGAAACAATGTAATTAGCTTGTTACAATTAAAGTGACTCGACTGGATAAATTGTAATCACCCAGAATCAAGTCAGGCATCCCTGCAGGTCCCGGACATCGCAGCTGAGCTGCCTCATTTGCATAATTAAAATATACAAATGATAATGGATTTTGTACTCAATTTCCAGCGGCTGTGAATTTGAGAAACTCTGAAATTAGAATAACAGAGATGAAGCCTGCCTAGAGGTAATGGGGATGACAAGTTTTGACAGTAGGGGTGTTTATAACGCTAGTTTCTCGCTACAAAATAAATAAGTACAAAAAAGATTAGAGAGCGATATTAGTTAATAGTCCACGGGCAGTGGGAAGTGGAGATAGACTATGATTACCTCTGTGAATTTACACTGCCTTTTTTTTCCCTGACAAGCTCTCGCCTAACCTTAGGGGATACCTTCCCCCTGATTATGAGAAATCGAGAATGAATTAAATGCATAAAAAGGGTTGTCACAGATCTACTCACCAAAGGAAAAGAAGAGAAATGAAATTAGTCTTGCTGTTCTTGCTTCCAGCGAGGGATGTATTGAAGGCAACGTGTACTAAAGGGGGCAGAGATGGCAGGAGAGGTGGGAGGCTTTGATCAGAGGAGGTGGTCAGAGGAGGGGGAGGTTGGCATAGCCGGGGAGAGGGCAGACATTGGGGGTTCAGGCAGAACTGAACAATGGCAGAGCCAGAGTACAAAATTAATTATGGAGCAAGATTCCAAAGAGTCTGGGATTGACTCTTCTACTCAAAATATACTCTGCAGAGAAGACCAAAAATTCTGGTACATACACTTTCATATAAGCACTGTGTTCTCTGCCAATACACTGAATATCAGAATACAAAAAAAGTTACATTTTTTCTTATAAATTCCAGGAAGTCAGGGGTTGGATCATACTATTTATCTGCTATTTCTAGGATCTAGTAGAAATACCAGGTAGTATTTCTGGTATTTCTAAGCACTTTCTAGTGGATATTAGGTCCTCATAGTAGGTTCTCAGTAAGTCTTTGTTGAACAAATAAATGAATGGATAGGTGAGAACGAGGACAATATAAGAATATTGGGATGGATGGAAAAAGACCTGGAGTTTTAAATCACCCATTTTCCCTTTTTTCTTGGAGCCAGCAGAGCACTGGGCATTGGAGTCCCCATTTGAAACGGGTGCAAGGTATCAGAGTTAGTCAGTCTTTCCAGGGCCAACCTGCCTTTATCTTGCGGTCAGTATGTTAGAACAGAATCCCTGTGCCAGAGACAGACAAGACAGAGCAGCAAGGCAATCAGCCAGTGAGGGCTAGGAGCTCTGCTGTCTGGGTGGGAAGTCCAGAACCAAGGCTCTGTGCCTCTCCAGGGGTGGGCTCAGCACTGAGACTGTCCAGCAGGTCAAGGAGGGAAACTGCCTGTTGAAGAAATGGGATGACTTTGCCTGAAGTATCTTTCCATCTCACTGAAAAGGGTGTGCAAAGTGGGGCAATCAGGAAATTGACCAAACAGCTAATTTACTTTATGGCCAGAGAGTTGGGCAAAGAACTGCACCAGGGGAGCTGGGGATGGGGGTTAGAGTGTAAGGCTAGGGGGAGGGGTAGCTGCCAGTCATCCTCTCTGGGAGCCTGTGAACTGTACAGCTGACCTTGGCAAAGGTGTGAGCCCTCTGCATAGAGAAAGTGAGAAAAGAAGGGTCACTGTCAATTTCCCAGAGGACTCTCCTCACTCTGACCTCCCAGCCAAAGGGTAAGTAGCAATCCATGTCTTTTCTTAAAGGCCTCAGCTCTGGGGTACGAGGCCCTGCCCAATCTCAGGTCCTGAGGAATGGTGGCCGGCTCCTGTCACATCAGCACTGGCATTAGATTCTTACAGGAGTCTGAACGCTACTGAAGACTGGGCACGTTAGGGATCTAGGTTGCACGCTCCTTGCGAAAAGCCAATGTCCCTCCTACCCTCTGTGGAAAAATGGTCTTCCGTGAAACCAATCCCTGGTGCCAAAAAGTTTGGGGACCACTGATCTTGACCTCTTCTTATTTCTTTTGGGTTTGGAGACAGGGGTGGTCAAATTCTACCAACTCGTGTACGATTATCCCTCTTGTAACTTCCAGCCATGGTGTTGCTGTCATTTGAGAAGCTTCTCAGATTTGCTCCTCATCCCGGGGATATTTAACTGCCTCCCTATTCTGCCTGGGGTGTGGCAAAGCCTGTGAAATCTACTCTGGGAACAGGAGGCTCCTCATTCATCCCTCAGAGAGACTACCACACCCTGTCCTGGCGGGTGGGCCAGACTCCAGGTCAGACTATGCAAAGGGAGATGCTGGTTTTCAGTCTGATGCTGGTGGCCTGGCATTGCCACTGCAGCTACACGGCTGGCTAGAGAAGGTGCCAGGGAAAAAGAGTCCTTTTAGTGATGTCTGGGCAGAGAGTTTCCACATGTGGATACAGAGAGGAGTGGGAGGAACAGTTGCTCCCTCCTTCCATCTGCTTTTTCTAGAAAGCAACACTATGTCAACATGATAGTATAAAGTGAAAGTTGTTTGAGGGTCTGGATCATATTTGTTTTATTTTTATATCCTCAGCTTCTAGCGTGTGGTGTGGCACATAGTAGATGCTTAAGAATTATTTGTGGAAGAAAGTAACAAATGAAAATGTGCTGCTTTCAAAAGTTAAGATGCATTATGGAGCATTGCAAAAATAGACCTTATTAGGGTCCAATTTGTCCGTTTATGATTAAATCTACCAGGTGATGTGAACCACACCATGGGTCGACCCAGGACTTGTTTTCTGAGTCCTTCCTTACATCCACCTATTTATTCTTTCCTGCCAGGCTCCATTCTCAGCCCTGGGGGTCAGTGAACAGGTTCCTGGTTCCCTCAGTTGCACTTGCTGTGTCTTACTTCTCAGCGTTGCCTCTGTCACTGCCCTGGGTCAGGCTACCATTGTCTCTTTGCCTTGTTGGGTTCCCCAGAATCAATCTTCCACTCCCTCCTGTTATCCACAGTGCGGCTCTGGAGATCTCTTTGAAGAAAGACATCTGATCACCTCTCTCTTAGTCTTCAAAGCTCATCCAGTTCATTTCACTTTTTCAGCCCCAGATCTCACTACCTTGGGTCACAATCCACCTTGAATCCCTCCTGGGCTGGGAGCTTTATAGCTCTCTTTCCTCACTGAGCCTTGTGCTCACCAGCATTTCTCTTCGGCCTCTCTCGAGCTGCTAGTCTGGGCTCCAGCCAGAGGGCCTCCTCTCGGAAGCCTCTTCCTGTGCCTTCTCCCACCAATTCCCTGGGGTTGCAGCCTCTGGCCTGGTGCCTCCCTGGCACTCTGAACTTCCTCCCACTTTACTGGGGTCACTTGTTTTAGTTGGCTTTTTCCCTTCCACAGATCTGGAAACATCAGAGGGCAGGGATGGCCGTGTAGCTCTAGCTCTGAGCACAGCACTGGACACATAGTTCTATTCATACTTGCAGAGTCAATGAGTGCAGAAAATGTGATAGCAGAATTATGAAACTGCTAAGAAAGAAAGGAAGTAGAGGGGGGAAGATGACCTTGAGGAATATTTGCACTCAGGGGTCAGAGAGGAAAAGAAGCACTAGAGGGTAAACGCTCTCTGAGAGGCAGGCATCCAGCGAAGCCCCGTGTCACTGATGCCCAAAAGGGCCAGGAGGAGCTGAGCCACCTGGCCAGGACTGGGTTGTCTGCACATAAAAATATCTGTCTTTGTCCCAGGTGGGCCCGTTTTGGGTCAAAGAATTTGTCTATGTCCACTATTTTCTAGTCCTTGACTAGAAAGACCAGATCAGCTTCCTATCTAGGCTTTGAGACACCCTGTCTTTGGGGCATATAAATGTCACTAGGGTTGCGCATGGAGTCTTCTGGATGCGATGGTCTTGGGCGGGGGAAATGCTCTACTCCTGGACAGCCCCTTCCTTTGGGTCTCTCCCTCCTACTGTAGAAGCAATGAACATCTGCCCTGTATCCAGAACCTCTAAGCAGCCAACTTGAGCCCTTGTCTATTAGAGAATTAATTTTTATTGGGTTTTATAGCATGGTGGATAAATCATTTAGGGAGAGACAAAGAGTTGGCAATGCCTAATGAATATCGATTGGGCCATTTAAAAGGGAAACCTTGCCAAAAAGGGGACAGCCACCCAGCAGAGTCAAGATCAGCTATGCTGGGCGATGAAAGGGCATCAGTGACTTCTCTCTCCCCTCTGAGACTGAAAATTTTCTCTAACTTGTTGGTCACCAATGCCAGAAATTTCATCACTTTTTGGGTAAAGGCCATGTCTTTGGTTAAGATTCATGTACCTCTGAGACAGAATGAGGAACTTATTTTCTAATATATAATCCCCAGTATAAAGTAGTAATGTAGATACGTCCCAAAGGACAAGAACAAGAAGGGGAGGATTGAGACAGGGAAATCTTGAGCATTTTCCTGCAGTTGACCACGTCTGGGAACCCAGAGGCAACATCTCAGACAGAGATACGCACACTTTTGGGGATTACACGGTGGTGTTACAGGAGGCAGGCAAAGCCTTAGGAATAATATTGCACATCTGCAATGCCCATTTTTACTTAAAGACTTCATGAAAATGTTTTTTATTAAAACTTATTTTCAGGAAGGAGAATGCACAAATGGCATGCATAAAGAAAGATCTTGTTTTGTCCCCACTCCCTACTTTCAGCCAAAGGGAGACATTCAGTGCTGCAGAGGGAATTGACCTCAGAGGGCAAAAGCTCTGGGTTTGAGTCTTGGTTTTAAGCCTAGCAGAGGTAGAATGATAAGGAACAGATCATTCATTATCTTATTAGAGAGTATGCAATTAAACGCTAACATTTGCTATGTACAGACTAAAACAAAGGGGTTAAATAGACTCTGAGGACCCTTCTATCTCTAATACACCATCATTATTAAGAAGGTTCATTGTATTTAATATGACATTTTGCTAAGGCTTATTATTATATGGGCCATATTTGTAAGTATAACAAGTTTGCCTTTTAGCAAGTCCTGTATCTTCTCAGTGATGATCTCTTCATGCAAACTGTGCCAGGAAATTTTTTTGGAGGATTACTTTCAGGGCCAGTCTATGAACTATAAAGAAACACTCATTTCATTGAGAGCAGTTGTACCCCTAAGCACAAGGTATGTGAGAAAATGGGAAGGCCAGGGGATCAGAAAAGACCAGATAAAGTGGCCTTGGGCACAGCTGTGGAGTTGTAGGAATTTCAGTTCAGTTTGATTAAGTGTCATTTGTTTATTTTTGTTGTGATTGCCACTGAAGTCTTCTTCATAAAATCTTTTCCCAGGTCAACATCCTCAAGAGATTTTTCCACACTTTCTTCTAGGATTTTTATCCTTTCATGTCTTAGATTTAAATCTTTTATCCATCTTGAGTCAATTTTTGTAAGTGGTGAAAAGTTTGGGTCCAGTTTCTGTCTTCTACATGTGGTTATCCAGTTCTCCCAGCACTATTTATTGAATAGGAATTCTTTTCCCCCTTGTATGCTTTTGTTTGGTTTATCAAAGATCAGATGGCAAGTAGAGACTGGTTTCATCTCTTGGTTTTTATCCAGTTTCATATGTCTATGTCTCTTTTTTTGTGCCAGTACCATCCTCTTTTGATCACTGTGGACTTGGAATATCACCTGAAGTCTGGTAGAGTGATGCCTCTGGCTTTGTTTTTATAACTAAAAATTGCCTTGGCTATACGGGTTTTTTCCTGGTTTCGTGTGAAATGACGAACTATTTTATCCAGTTCTTCAAGGTATGATGTTGATATTTTAGTTGTAGGGATCTTATTTTAAGGCCTTCTATTTCACCTTGTTCCTTTATCCCATGACATTTGCCTTCCTATGTTCAGGGTTCTCTTGATATTGCCAAATGAGTAGTATTGCAGTTCCATCCCTCCTTGCCCCAGGGACACCTTTCTACCCTATGCTTTATGTATTGGGGACCCAGGCTTGATTCAGGAATTAGTTGAAACAGTGGTTCTCACCATGTGGGGCATGTCAAAATCCCATGGGTGGAATTTCCCTTTCCACCTCCATGATATCCCTTATTTCCAGGGAGGGTTTGGCATGCTGTGAAACCCAGAGGTGTGAGTCTGATAGGGAAAAATCAAAGACCATCCATTTGTGACAGTTTTATGTGTTAACTTGAATGGACCACAGTGTACCCAGACATTAGGCTAAGCATTATTTCTGAACGTGTTTGTAAGAGTATTTCTGGATGATATTAGCATTTGAGTTGATAGACTGAATAAAGCAAATTGTCCTTTCCAATGTAGATGGGCATCACCCAATTTGTTGAAGGCCTGAATGGAGCAAAAAGGCAGAAAAGGGGAGAATTTACTCTCTCTGCTGGATTTTCTGAGCTGGGGTCTTGGCCTTCTTCTACTGGTGGACTGGACTTTTACCATCAGCACTCTAGTTCTCAGGCCTTTTAGCTAGGACTAGAGCTATATCACTAGCCTTCCGGGTCTCCAGCTCCAAGGTGGCAGATCCTGTTATTTCTCAGCCTGTGTAATTGGTGAAAGCCAATTCCTTATTATAAATCTGTGTGTGTGTGTGCGCGCGCGCATGTGTGTATAAAATGTTTAATTATTCTGTTTCTCTGAAGAACCCTAACACATCACTCCAGAGAGGAGTTAACTGAGAAACTGGTAAGACCTTTTCTTGTGTTTCAAATTATATTGCCAGTTTAGAACTTATGTGAACTAATTCACATTTTTCAAATTTGTAAGCCCATGGGATAATATCTGGAGTTGGAAGCAAATTTAAGAGATCATTTAGGCCAACCATATCTTTCTATGAATGAAGAAACAGGTTCACAGGGGTTATGTTTCACTAACAGTTTAAAGCTAGTTAGTGGCAGAATTAAGTACAGATGGTCCTTGATTTATGATTGTTAGAATTTCCTATGGCATAAAATTGACACACACTCAGTAGGAACTGCACTTTGAGTACCCAGAAAACTATTCTGATTTTTACTTTCAGTATAGCATTCAATAAATTACATGAGATAGTCAACAATTTATTATAAAATAGGCTTTGTGTTAGATAATTTTGTACAACTATAAGCTAATGTAGGTGTCCTCAGCACATTTAAGGTAGGCTAGGCTAAGCCACCATGTTCAGGAGGGTAAATGTGTTAAGTGCATTTTCAACTTAGGGTATTTTCAGCTTACAATGGGTTTGTTGGTGCTTAGTAACACTGTCCTAGGCTAAGGAGAATCTTTCTGGAAATCTTAATACCCTATCCAGATTGTAGGATCCCTGAAGGCAGGTACCACATTTCCTCGTGTATCCCATAACATGTAGCAGAGTTGCAGGCATGTAGTGAAGGCTTAGGAAAATCTTAGTGATCTATAGTAGTAGTTTTCAAACTTGAGTGAAAGTCAGAATCACTTTGTTAAAACACAGATTGCTGGGCCCTACCCCTGGAGTTTTTGACTTAGTAGGTCTGAGGAGGGTGCTGAGAATGTGAATTTCTAACACATTCTCAGATGGTGCTAAGGCTGCAAGTCCCAGGGCCACACTTTGAGAACTGCCGAGGTGCATGCTTTAAGAACCTACCCATTTCTGATATAATTTGAAATGCTTCATTCCCAGGAAGCCTGCCTTATTAGACACTAAATGGCTACGTGAGAAATCCCAGACTTAAAAAATACTAGTTTAAAAGTATTTAAAGTGAATAATTACCTTCAGGGTGGTCTAGGTAGAAAGATTAAATAAATTAAGTTGAGTCAATAGAAGTTTAAGCATCATTTGTTAAAGCAGTACTATTAGTTTTCCTTTTCCTAGTGGAAATTCTCTTCTTGTCATATAATCCTAATTAATTATTGTATGAAGACCTGAAAACTTAAATGCACAAGGGAGTAATAATCTTATGTTTCATTAACCAGCAGCTTCAAAAGCCAGAACCAAGTGTGTAGAAAGAGCATGACTGCGTACACGGAGCAGAGGCCCTTCCAAGTGGACCTGAGGTCTACCGTGGGTCGGGCTTTCATGTGTCACCGAACGCGTTAACATGAGCACACATTTACACTCTTAAGTATATCATCTCTGTTCAATATAATCTTATTGGACTTAGCCAATCAATATGAATTTCAGGAGTATGTCCCATTGATTTTGCAATATGCTTTGTAATTACTGAATCAATATAAAATTCTCAACTCATTAGGAGATTAGCTGTTTTTAATCATTTATATTAATGTGTTTAACCAAAGGCATTGGAGTTTCTTTTTTTTTTTTAATCACTTGTTTTATCATCTACATTAAAAATGAACAAGTGCTGTGGACTGAACCCTCACTTGATCTGATTTCTGAGGAGCATCTGCCCCATTTCTTGCCTTTGATAGGACTTCAGCAGATCAGTTGAGCCCAAACCATCATGTGGAGCAAAATGGGAGTGCCCATCTGAGTGACTTGGCAGAGAAGAGGCCAAGGGGGAAGAAGTCATTGCTCCTGATAAGCATTGGCTCTGATTCACCAGTTTAATTCTGGGAGTTTTGAATTCTGTGTCTTACTAATTGCTTATTTGTGATGACTGCTCACTGGAACAGAGCGTATAGTATTCGGTCAGTTAAGAGAAAGCGGACATTCAGGCACTGAACACATATTTGGTGGGTAAAAGAAAGAACTCTTTGTCTACTCATAAAACTTCTGACAACAAATATGTGGGTTTTCCACACCAACAATTCTGCAGTTCTCTGCCGACATCAACCGGGTCTCAGACAATTTAATTCAATTATGACACCAAACATCAGAAGTTTTTGCAGACCACATAGATTCAGGGCTCAGTCCCACAAGTCTGCTCCTCACTTCAGATGCCAGTTGCAAGTACTGGGCACCAAGGGTACTCACACATTCATCAAACTTGGCTGCAAGGTCAGGGCTTCCCCCAACCTTTTTCTCTGTGTCCATAATTTGCTATAATGGCTCAGGGAAACATGTTACTTATGTTTACCAGTTTATTATAAAAGCTATTATAAAGGATGCAATAAACAATCACATGAAGAGATCCATAAGGCTTGTTCGGGATGGATTTCTGTCCCTGAGTGGGGGGGTAGAGGGTGCACCACCCTCTTAGCACATGGATGTATTTGCCAACCTGGAAGTCTCTGAATCCTGTAGTTTAGAAACTTTTAGGAAGGCCTCATCACATAGGCATGATGGCTTTTCTCTCCTCTGCAGAGGATGGGGGTGGGACTGAAAATTTCAGTCTTCTGATCCTGATTTGGTCCTTCTGGTGACCAGCTCTGCTTCTGAAGCTATTCAGGAGTGTAAGGAGAGTCACTTCATCAGAACAAAAGATGCTCCCATCACCCAGGAAATTCCAAGGGATTTGGGAATTCCATGTAAAACAGGTTTCTATCACCTTCATTACTCAGAAAATTACAAGGGCTTTAGGACTCTGTGTCAGGAATCAGGGGTAGACACCTGTGATATATTTCTTATGTCACAGTGAGTTACATAGACATGCAGTTTTTTGATAGTGATAACAGTAACATCTCACAATAACCCACGAGTAAGTTGGGCAGATGCTGTCTACTTCATGAATACAGAAATTGAGTCCTGGGGAAAATTACCAGCAAACCCCAGGTCACCTTTCATGGTTGTAGCAGAGACAGATCTAGAACATATGTTTCTCTTTGTTGGAACACACAGTGAGCTGTGTGGACAGTACTGTCCTCTAAGGGGTTGTAGCTGTCACTTGCAAAAAGAGATTCCTGGTAACCTTAGAGCTCAAAGCAGTCCCCTGTGGTCCCTTCCTCATGGGCCATGCAAACCCAGGCTGCTCTGGCTCTACCCAATGGGGTACAGTTTTGCAGTGTTTTGAAGATGTTTTTCCTGTCCACCAGGATTATGTACCCCTGGTTGCCATACTGGCAGTGACCACTGGTGGTCAGTGGGGCACAGGCTAGCTGGTCTGTGCCAATGAACACGTGGGAGAGGTGGCAGAGAGAGTGAGGGCTCTCCCACTGCCCTGCACACAACAGTGATGTCGGTGCTCCCCCTCCACTCAGGGCTCCCCTGGTGCTGTTTGTGTTTTGAACCAGCTCCCCCTTAACTCAGGGGTCCCCTACATTCCAGTGGCCCTTCCTACTACTCCAGACTACCAGAGTCCTTTCTTCAGATTCTATTGCCAGGCTCTGCAATGTTCCCAGTACATATCTCTGCTGGGTTCCATTCTAACACATGTCCTGGCTGGCTGTAAAGGAAGGAGCTGAAAGAGTAGTTCACCCAGAAGTGTAAATGTCTAATGAGGTTCTAATGTGTTACCCCTTTGGGGTTTGGGGTGCTGGATGTCTTAAGGAAGCCATTTAACTCTGGAAGGAATGAAGAGCTGAAGGTGTAATTGTGGAATTCCCATCACCTGCATGTGAGCTGGGCCCTAATGGAGGATGCACATCAGTTGACTTTTGGTCCCTGCTACTCTTCTGGAAAGAAGGGTGCTTTGGCTGCCATCCCAAGACTCCTGTTAATAAATCAGAGTTTTCTGCCACCAGCTGCTTGGCATATTGTTCTTGTACCAGCAGTACCACTGCCAAATTGTCAGTGTGCTGGGCTGTGGGGTGGCATGGGTCTGAGATAATTAACCCCCTCAATGCATCACAGCCTGGAGTTCACCCAGAGAAACTTAGCTGCAAGGCAGCCCTGTGGCAGGGGGATGGAGGGCAGTCAGCCTGGCTCAACAGGAAGGGAGGATTAACCCAGGCAGGGTGCTTGACAGACTGGGGAGAGAGCAGCTGTTTCCAAGAGTGGAAGGGAGGGATGTTGAGAACTGGCTTGGTCTTGGTATAGAAATTCTCACTCTAAATGGGCATCACTGCAATCTAAGCAGTGTTGCATCTTTGGAACTTTGAACTCCTCCTACCCTGCTCCACAGCTCATTTTGCCTCATATCAGCTATTTGAATTATCATTAAAATATAAAGTAATGGGGAAAGAATTTTTTAAGTGACCTTTGGTGCCACCATCAGCAAGAATTTCATATTTGCATATTACCACAGAGGTCCAGGTCACACACATGCTTTATTTTATTTTATTTTTTGTAGTTGAGAATGGGGTGATTTCATCATTTTCACTCTCATCATGAGTGTTTTTTTTTTTTTTTCATGGATGGGAAACAGGTGCAAGTCTGCCTACAGGTGAAGCTGCCTGTCCACCTGCAGAGCCTGGCTTTAGGGCTGTGCCTCCTGACTGGGGCCACTTGAAGGCAGGACCAGTGTTGCGCATGTTATAGGCAGAGGGATAGACAGAAAAGCCTAGGGGACTTCTGGGTCACCAGCCATGTCTTATTCTGAGATCTCCATGGGGTTGCTATTGGCAGCAGTGCTCAGAGCCTAGCTGGCATCTTCACTGGACAATGAGCCCCGGGGGGCAGAGGGGTGACAGACTGTTGCTTTTACTTTCTAGACTGTTGGTGTAAGTAGGAACCCTAGAAAGATTCTAGCCCAACCTTCTCATTACACAGATGAGAAAGCCGAGGCTGCAGGACAGGGGTGACTTCTTTCCCTTTTCTAAGGAGAGAATTCTCTATGGATTGTGTACGGGGTGGAATCAAGACCACAGAGAAACATCTATGATTCACAGTAAGGAGGACAGTGGGACATTTAAGTTGAATCACAGTAAATGAACATACAGTTTTGACTTATAGAAACAGCAGTTTCATATGGTTCAAGCTGCTAGTTGGGGAGGTAAGATAATGTGAAGAGGCCTCCCAGAAGATAAGCAACAAAAACAGCTAAATAACAAGGCAAAGGATTATTGAAAACCTGCCGGAAGGTATTTATCATTTAGAAAATTTCCATTTAGTTGGAGGGAAACAGCAGAATTGTGTTTAGATTTGTGTGCTCCAATATATTAAAAACATTTATCATAGTACCTGACACACAGTAGGTGCTCAATGAGTATTTCTCTCTTCCTTGGCTTTTTTTTTTTTTTTTTTTTGAGACAGTCAGACTCCTGGGCTCAAGGGATCCTCCCACCTCCGCTTCCTGGGTAGCAGGGACTATAGGTACAAGCCACCATGCCTGGATTTCAAAAAATATTTTTTGAACAAATGAATAGCCATATTGTTCATTTCTGGTTAGCTGTTGACTAAGTTAGGATTCTGTTTGGCTGTCTATAGTGGAACCATAGTAGCTTAAGCAATTAGGGACTTCAGTTTTCTACCATGAAAAATAGACCAGGAACAGGTTGTTCAGAGCTAATGTAGTGATTCAAACAAGTTGTCAGGGACCAGACCCTTTTTTCTCACTCTGTCATCCTGAGCATGTGGTTTTTGTTAGGCCCAAGATGGTCCTGAGATGGCTACTCTGCCTCAAGAAATCAGGTCTAAGTTCCCGGCAGGGGCTTTTGCAAGGGCAAAAAGCACTGTGTTGACTTATTCTTTCTTTCTTCATCCAGAAAACAATAGGTTTCAGAATGTCCTGCCTGCTAGATTTCTGCTTACAACTCATTGGCCAGAAGCGAGTCATGTGGCCACCCTTAGTTGTGAGGAGGTCTGAAGAGCAGCCCCGAGCAATGCTGGGTTCTGTTGATCAGAAAGCAGAGGATGCACATTGGTAGATAATGTGCATCATCTCCCTTGGCTGTTCTAAAGCCAAAAGTGATTAGATAGAAACAGGTAGAGGTTCTAATTTGGAAATCTCTGAGTGTAGTTAACGTGCTCACTCCTTTGTTTCTCCGTCTTGCAAATAGTCATGGAACATCCACTATCAGAGGGGTGTTGGCCATTTATAAAGCCTACAAAGGAGGGTAGAGCAAATTTGACATCTGTCCTAAGGGGTTCAGGCACACACAGGTAGGATAGTCATCAGATCCACTGGGCAGCGAGGGAAGAGAGATCCAGGTAGGTGGCAAGAACAGAGTGTGCAGAGTCTGAAGAATGAAAAGACCCGAGGGGCAGCAGCTGGGTAGTCAAGGGGAAGTGGGACTTTAAGTGACCTAAGTTAAAGAGCAGTTGATCCAGTAAGTCAAGGTTGACAATACCAGTCCTGGGGCAAACACTGTGCACATCCATGGGGATTGGGGTAGGGGGTCCACAGTGGCAATCTGGGCCATGTAAAACACATCTTGCCTAAAATGTAAGATCTTCAGTGTGACAGCCCTGGACACTCAGGGTTGGCAAATACCTCACTGAGAGCCCCAGCTCCAGGACAGGTGAGCTCTGGACCAAAAATCTCATTTTACAGGTGAATGAACCATGGCCTGGAGAACCCAAGTGACTTGCTAGTGGCTGTCCTTGCCAGTCAAAGTCAACATTTGTATCAAACCTGCCATCTCCTGACTGCTGTAATTTTCCTCTTCAGAAACATTATATTTTTACGTGCACTTAATTTTCTGTTGTCTGATTTTGTCTTGATAGCAGTTCAATGAAATGGGTCCAGTGGGATTATTTTACCCAATTTTACACATGGGGAGTCTGAGGTTGAGGAGAGTAAAGGGCCGTGGAGACTTTTGCTTCCCTGGCCCTCTTCAGGTGGGCAGGTTAACATCTGCCTGAAAGTGTCAGCTCCCATCAGCTATGCCCTCCACTATGAGATGTACACCAGTGGCACACCCTGGGCCACTTCCTCTTGTGGGCATGCACAAGTGAGAGAAGGTTTTCACAGCATGATAATGAACATGGGGCATTTTCACCCCTCTCGAGCCCTAGGAAGACAGGGGTCTGCTGTGCACTGAGTGTCCTAATTCCTTCTGACACTCTATCTTTTGTGATGATCCGGCCATGCTTGGCCACCTTGGGTGAGGGGGTGGCTTCAGGGGTGGGGGGAAACCATTAGAGAGCTGACAGGGTGCCGAGCTGTGGAAGGTGATGGACTGGCCGCCAGACGACATCACTGCAAACACTTGTCCTATTGATTGACCTTTTGGAGAGAGAAATGGGTGCCCTTGTTGTCACTGGGCTAGTGAGGCTGGGCTGTGATGAGAGTGATTCCTAATCAAGACAGATTCCATTCAGGGTTCATCTCCCCTGTGCTATCCTGGGAACAATGAGGACAACCTAAGAAGGCATTTCCATAGGGCAGCTGTGTAGCGGTGTACCCTGTGGCCTCGTGGGCTTAGCCTGCAAGGAGCCCTTGGGAAATGGGTCAAGTCTGGGGCACTCCTCCCTTCTCCTTTCCCAGCCTGCTCCCCAACTATTGTGCCCCACACTCTCATACTACTCTCTTGCTCCAGGGAGGCTCTGGGGCTCCAGGATATAACTGCCCAGGCCAGTGCTGCTGTGTCAAAATTTCTTCCTTCCCGTTTCTCAGCAAAGAATCCTGCTCTCGGCTCTGCAAGGGTCATGCCAGACTCATCACTGTCACACCACTAGCACTAATAGTCATCTTCTCAGAGCCACTGGTCTCCTTGAAGAGGCAGTAGTGTCTTAACCTGTGTTTCTATAAACTGGACTCTATGGGAATTTTAAAGTCTTAATGCTTTTTGTTAGAGGAAAATCTAGAAATGAATTCTGAATTTGTAAGGGATTTCTTTAAAACCAAGAACTATCTCACATTTCAGGATCCCATATGCTTTTGAGATGACAATAATAGTAAAGAAGTATTACTATTATTATTATTTTAGAGATGAGTGTCATTCTGCTGCCCAGGATAGAGTGCCCTGGCATCAGCCTAGTTCACAGCAACCTCAAATTCCTGGGTTCAAGAAATCCTCCTGCCTCAGCCTCCTGAGTAGCTGGGACTGCCATGCCCAGGTGATTTTCCTGTTTTTAGCAGAGACAGGGTCTTGCTGTTGCTCAGGCTGGCCTTAAGTTCACGAGCTCAAGAAATCCTTGGGCTTTGGCCTTCCAGAGTGCAAGAAGTACTATTGTAATGTACTTGTTTGGAAACAAACAAACAAAAATGGGAGGGCACTGAAACTCAAAGGCGTGACTCTCAAATCAAGACATTTGGGACACTTGGATTCAGGCTAGCAAAAGATATTTGGGGTCTTTTGCAGTCCCCTAGGGATGCTGTGAGAGTGATGTGGCTACTTCCCAAGTAATTCCAATTTTGTCATGGCTTGTGGACAAAGGTCAAGACACTCTCATGCCTACTTCCCATTTTCAGTCCCCTGGCCAGGGTAGGGACACATTCTACCATTGAGAAAGATTGAGAACAGAAGTATCAAGAGAAATAGTGATGTCCCAGACAACTATTGCAGAGGAGGGTCAGGGAGGTATTTTCTGCCTTTGCAGGTCTTCTTATATTTAAGATAGCTCCTTTGGAATACGAAGCGAAGTGATAGACAGTGAGGAAAAACTTAATCAAGCTGCCTTAGCTCACTTGGGCTGCTACAACCCAATACCATACACTGGATGGCTTAAACAAAAAGCATTTATTTCTCACAGTTCTGGAGGTTGGGAAGAGAACCCAGTGTCTGATGAGGATTCTTTTCTTGGTTTGCAGACGTCTGCCTTCTAGCCCTGTCCTCATGCGGCCCAGATAGGGATCCTCTTTCTTATATCTCTTCTTATAAGAGTGCTAATCCCCTTCCTAGGCTCTACCCCTAAGACCTAATCACCTTCTAAACTCCCTACCTCCTAATTAACTCTGGGAAGTAAATTTTGACATATAAGTTTTGGGAGTGTGTTGTGAGGGGCACACAAATGTTTTGATCACAGCACAAACCCACTGCTAAAGGAGCAGCTTGATAGTAATACTGATGGGTTACATTTATCAAATGTTTTAGGACTGAATGCTTTTAGAGAATTCACTTGTTGAATCTTTACAACTCCACCAAGTGGGTTCTATTCATTATGTCCATTTTGCAGAAGAGAAAACTGAGGCACAAAGAGGTTAGGCAAATTGCCTTAGTTCACATTGCTAACGGGGGCTATGAAGAAGGTTCAAACTCTGTTCCTTCTGCCTCTGCTACACTGTACTGAACAGGAAGATGACGGTCAGGGCTCTGGTCTGGTCTTCTTCCAGTCTGTGGATTTGAGTAGGTCCCTTCACTTCCCAGATCCTCAGAGTCCTCATCTGTACAATGAAGGAGTTGAGGGTCACTTGTGGGTCACTTCTACTCATGTGCCCAAAGAAGTCCTCCTTGGCTGGCCTGGGAAAGATGATAATACTCTCTTTGCAGACTTCTTGGTCCCACAGCTATTTTAAGTCCCATTTCTTTTAGACCTGCTGTGTGGGTTTGCTGCTGGGCCCATGAGGTCCAGCAGGCATTGGTGGACCCTAGAATGTCTAGATTCTTGGTTTAGCTGTGCAAATATGTATTTATGGACCTTTAATAGCACATATTATTGACCAGTTAGGCCCTTAGGGCTATTTGTGTGTAAATCCATATTTACTATACTATTGATCCATATCAGGCAGCCAAAGTCATATTAATTTGAATGTGAAGATTAAAAATATTTTGTAAAAGTTGTTGCAGAACTTGTACTTCATGAGTCATGAAGAAATAGAAAATATGAATAGAACAATAATGCATAAAGAGATTGAATCAGTAATAATAATTATTTTTTCTTATTTATTTATTTATTTTTTTATTAAATCATAGCTGTATACATTGATATGATCATGGGGCATCATACACTAGCTTCATAGACTGTTTGACACATTTTCATCACACTGGTTAACATAGCCTTCCTGGTATTATCTCAGTTACTGTGCCAAGACATTTACATTCCCATTTACCAAGTTTCACATATACCCCTGTAAGATACACCGCAGGTGTAATCCCATCAATCCCCCTCCCTCTACCTACCACCCCCTTCCCTCCCCTCCCTTTCCCCCTTCCCCCTATTCTTTGGTTGTAAGTGGGTTATAACTTTCATGTGAAAGCCCCAAATTAGTTTCATAGTAGGGCTGAGTACATTGGGTACTTTTTCTTCCAGTCTTGAGATACTTTACTAAGAAGAATATGTTCCAGCTCCATCCATGTAAACATGAAAGAGGTAAAGTCTCTATCTTTCTTTAAGGCTGCATAATATTCCATGGTGTATATATACCACAATTCATTAATCCATTCGTGGATCGATGGGCACTTGGGCTTTTTCCATGACTTAGCAATTATGAATAGGGCTGCAATAAACATTCTGGTACAAATATCTTTGTTGTGATGTGATTTTTGGTCTTCTGGGTATATTCCCAGCAGAAGAATTACAGGATTGAATGGCAGATCTAATTTTAGATCTCTAAGTGTTCTCCATATATCTTTCCAAAAGGAATGTATTAATTTGCATTCCCACCAGCAGTGCAGAAGTGTTCCCTTTTCTCTACATCCACGGCAACACCTTTCACCATTGACTAAGATAGACTCTCATTGGATTAAAGATGAATCAGTAATAATAATTAAACAAAACCTCCAGGAGGTTTTCTTTCTTTTAAACAAAAGAAAGTCCCAGGACCTTATGCCTTCTCTGGTAAATTCTATTAAACATCTGAAGAACTAAAACCAATCCTTCTCAAACTCTTCCAAAAAATTAAAGAAGAGGGAACACTTCCAAACTCATTTTACAAGGCCAGCATTTCCCTGATACCAAAGCCAGACAAGGACACCCCAAGAAAATTACAGGCCAATATCTCTAATGAACATAGATGCAAAAATTCTCAAAATACCAGCAAACTGCTGAATTCAACAGCATGTTAAAAGGGTCATATTCCAGGATCAAGTGGGATTTATCCCTGAGATGCAAGGATGGTTCAACATATGCAAATCAATAAATGTGATACAATACATTAAGGATAAAAATCATAGAATCATTTCAATAAATGCAAAAAAAGTTATTTGACAAATTTTGATATCCTTTTATAATAAAAACCCTCGGGCAATTGGGCATAGAAAAAAATGTACCTCAGTATAATTAAGGCCATATATGACAAACCCACAGTTAACATCATACTTGACAGCAAAAAGATGAAAACCCCTTCTCTAAAATCAGTCATAAGACAAGGATGGCACTCCTCCCCTCCCCACCACCCTTCTCATCCTCTAATAACCACAATTCTATTCTCTACTTGTATGAGCTTAATTTTTTATCTCTGACATATGACTGAGAACATGTAGTATTTATCTTTCTGTACATAACTTATTTTACTTAATATAATGTCCTCCAGACTCATTCATGTTGCTGTGAATGATAGGATTTCATTCTTTTTTATGGCTGAGTGGTATTTTACGGTATATAGATATACCACATTTTCTTCATCTGTTCATCTGTTGATGGACATTTAGGTTGATTTCATAAGTTGGCTGTTGTGATTAGAGCTGCAACAAACATGGGAGTCCAGGTATCCCTGATATACCGATTTCCTATCCTTTGGATAAATAACCAGTAGTGGGATCACTGAATCATATGACAGAATTCTATTAGGTTTTTGAGAAGCCTCCATACTATTTTCCATAGTGGCTGTACTAATTTATGTTTCCATCAACAGTGTATAAGAGTTCCCATTTTCAACATACTTATCAGCATTTATTTATTTTGGTCTTTTTGATGATAACCATTCTGCCTGGAGAGAAATAATATCTCATTGTGGTTTTTATTTGCATTTTCATGATAATAACTGATGTGGAATTTTTTTTTCACCATGTGTCTTCTTTTGAGAAATGTCTATTTAGATTCTCTACCCATTAAAAAATTAGATTATTTCTTTCTTTGCTGTTGAGTTGTTTTTACTCCTTGCATATTCTGGATATTAGTTCTTTGTTGCATGAATACCACATTTTGCTATGTATAATGTGCACTTTTTTGCCCAAATTTTTGAGGGAAAAAGAAGGATGAACATTATTCATGGGTACTATAGCTTGGTAGCCGGAGAGCCCACTGGGCCTCCAGGGGCTGCCAAGCCCTCCCTCCTCGACCAACTGGGTGCATGGGATTCCAGTTCAGGAGGATCCAGGACTCAGTGAAGTGGGCTGGAACGGCTTCTGCTGAGTGCCACTATCAGGGGAGGGGACAGTGGCAGGGCTAGTGAGGTAGGCCATGGCTCTGAGAGGCTTGAGGGCCATCTGTGCAGAGAGTTCTGGTAGCCCTGCCCAGGTCCCAGGGATCCCTCTGGCTGTCCACAGGCTTAGTGGCCTCATAAGTTCCCACTCTGCTGTCTACACTTGTAGCCATCTTGCCCGCAGTCCTTGATGTGGTGAGGAGGGAAGGGCTCCCAGGAAAAAGGGAAGGAACAGGCTTCACAGAGGAAGTGGCTGTAGGAGGGTGGTGCAATCTGCAAATTTACCAGGGGAGCATTACCTCTCGCCAGATGTGTCTCTCCTGGCCAAGTGTTGGCCACTTTCTTGAGGGGCATTTTCCTGGAAGTTGGGGCCAAAAATGTGGATGCTAATTACAAACAGAACTGCATCATACACAGAAAAATATGTTAGTTTTCAAATATTTTTTTCCACTATATAGATTGTCTCTTCAGTCTGTTAACTGTTTGCTGCAAAATAGTTTTAGTTTGATATAGGCTTATTTGTCTACTTTTTTGTTGTTATCAGTGCTTTTGAGGTCTTTCCTATGAAATCTTTGCCTAGACTAATGTCCTAAAGTGTCTCCCGTATGTTTTAAAACTAGTAGTTTCATAGTTTGGGTCTTATGCTTCAATATTTAATCCACTTTGAGTTGATTTTTGTATATGATGAGAAATAGGGGTCTAGTTTTATTCTTCTACATATGGTTATCTAGTATTCCAGGACCATTTATTGAAGAGCATATCTTTTCCCCAATGAATGTTTTCGGTGTCTTTGTCAAAAATTAGTTAGATGTAAATATGTGGACTTATCTCTGGATTCTCTATTCTGTTTCATTGGTCTACGTGCCGGTTTTTATACCAATACCATGATGATTTGGTTACTACAGCTCTGAGGTCAGGTAGTGTAATGTTTTCACCTTTGTTCTTTTTGCTATTTGGGATCTTTTGTGGTTCCATATGAACTTTAGAATTGTTTTTTCTATTTCTGTATAGAATGTCATTGGTATTTTGATGGGATTGTTTTGCATCTGTAGATTGCTTTGAGTACTGTAATTGTTTTAACAATGTTAATTCTTTCAATCCATGAGCATTAGATGTCTTTTCATTTTTTCAGGTCTTCTTCAATTTCTTTCATCAGTGTTTAGTAGTTTTCATTGTAATGATCTTTCATCTCCTTGGTTAAATATACAATATTAATAAATATCTTTTTTCTAGCTATTAAATGGGATCACTTCTTGATTTTTTTCCCAGCTAGCTCATTATTGGTGTTTAGGAATGCTATTGATTTTTGTAGGTTGATTTTTCATCTTGCAGCATTACTGAATTTGTTTATCACGTCTAAGAGTGTTTTGACGGAGTCTTTAAATTTTTCTATATCCCTTTAGATTTTTTATTTATAAGATTATGTTGCCTGCAGAAAGAGACAATTTGACTTTCTCCTTTTCAATTTGGATGCCACTTATATCTTTTTCTTGCTTAATTGCCCTGGCTAGGACTTCTTGTACTATGTTGAATAAAAGTTGTGAAAATGGGCATCCTACCTCATAATAGTTCTTTGAGCTGTTCTTAGTTCTTTCAAAGGCTGAAAGCCTTTGTTAACTGTGGTTTTGTCATATGCAGTTTTTGTTATTGAGGTATGTTCTTTTAGTAACAATTTGGGGAGAATTTGCATATGAAGGAATGTTTAACTTTATCAAATAATTTCCTGCATTTATTGAGCAGATCATATCATTTTGTCTTTCATTCTGTTGATTTGATGCATCACATTTTTTAGCAGCATATGTTGAACCATCCTTGCATTCTGGGACAAATCCCACCTATTCATTGTGTATTATCTTTCTGATTTGTTCTTGGATTCAGTTTGCTAGCATTTTGTTAGGCATATTCATGGGTATGTTCATCAAGGATATTGGCCTGTAGTTTTTTTCTTAATTTTTTTATTGTGTCTTCATCTGTTTTTGATATCAGGGTGATGCTAATCTCACAAAATGAATTAGGAAGAATTCCTTCCACTTAAATATTTTTTAATAGTTTGAGAACAATTTGTATTAGTTTTCTTTGTATATTTGGTAGCATTTATCAGTAAACCATTGGTCCTGAGCTTTTCTTTGTTTGGGGACTTTTCTTAATAATTATTGAGACAATTTCCTTATTATTGGTTTGTTAACATCTTCTGTTTCTTCTTGGTTCAATCTTGGTCAGGCATGTGTAGGTTCCTTAAACCAAGGGATTAGTGGAATGGGGCCACTCAGGCCACATCTGTCTACATTATAGGACATCTCTAGAAACTTGTCAGGTAGTTTCTCCTGTACTTTACCTATCACAGGAAATGATAGCCTAGCTATTATTGTTAAGCCTGTAGAGTTTCTTATAATAACAGCTTTGTTTCTTCAGTATGAATAACTCATTTAAACAATAAACTTAATTTTATGTAGTTTCATTTATCATGTACCCAAATTACTCCATTAACCTCTGACATTACAATGGTACATTTGTTACAACTAAGAAGTCAACACTGATGCATTGTGATTAACTAAGCACTGCCATTCCCATTACAGTACCAGGAGCACACACCATCAGCATGACTTATTACTCCTGATGTTAACCTCTATCCCAGGCTTAGGTAGTAAGATTCCCCTGAACAATTGAATTTTAACCTTTTCTAAAACTTTGCCAAGGAGCAGCACATAGGTTTCCTGATTTATGCTTTTTAGAATCTATTTTTCTCCAATGCCAAAAAGATGAGATGTTTGTGTTTAGTTTTCTGATTCCTATCTCATTCACTGTGACCCTTGAAAGATTTGATCCATTCTCTTTAATTATATTTGGAAAACCTTTCAGGATTTGGGGATACAATAAATCTCAGGCAGGATATATTCAGATTTCACTTTTTATCTATTCAGTGCATATTTAATATCATTCTTATTCCAAGGTCTCTCGTAGGTTCTGGAGAAAAATAAGCAAATTCACAAACTATAACTTTACCCCTAGTAGGCCAGACATGTAAGAAGTTACTATAGTTCTATATACCAGTGTTACTAGAGCCTTAATGGTGAAGGCTATCTGATGAACTCTGCCCAGGGGTGGAGTTTAGAGATCAAGGAAGATCTCACCGAGTTGGTGTAATATAGAGTGGTTCATCTTTAACCCTTTTTTAGCTCTCTTTGACCTTCAAGGACTTTCACATTTGATCCTATATGGCTTTGCCTAAAACCCCAGTGATAACTACATGCACACTACATTGATGTCTGGGACCTAAGATGGAACCAATTTTAGACTAAAGGAGCATCAGGTAACAGCCACACCACCACCCTTTGTGTCAAGTTGGCCCCAGGGACTGCCTCCCCATAAGGAGAGAAAGCTGGCAAGGCAGGAGCTCCCACTCAGTCCCCAGGGTAATTCAGACTCTTCAGTGGTGAGCATTACCTACAGCCCGCAGGCTATAAACAACCCTAACAGGCATAATGACTTTCGTGCCTCCACCTGAAGGGGCTCATTGCAATAAGGTAACAGCTCTTACAGATGCCTCTATCTTTAACTATGGGAACACTTGCTTTATAGCACCACCTGAATGATCTATATCCTGCTCTCATCAATGGCAATTTCAGAAGTGATTTGGCTTATGTCTTTTGTGCATGCGTGTCTACACAGCGCCCTGAAAACCTTTGGCATTGAGAATATGTGAAGGGGGAGGGTGTCATGGCTGTGGAGCTAAAGATGGGTAGACATAGGCCCTGAGCTAGATGTCATTAGGAGATAACTCTTGGGAATTCACAGTAGTCAGAAGGACAACATTACCACCATTCTGCTTTCATCCACCCATTCATGCATGCATTCATTCACACTTACTGAGCCCTCTCTTTACTATACACAGTATTGCACACATACCACGACTTTTTCTGTGAGTCAGGTTTCCTTCTGAGATCTGTTGGCAGATGGATACATTTCAGGTAAGTTGTGTTTTGGGGGATAAATGCTATGATAACAATGAGTGGAGCTAATGGGGCTCTGTGTAGGTTAAGTGGTTTGGGGAGTTTCCTAAGTCTAGGTTTCATCCTTCAATCTTACGTCTCCCTTTCCAGGAGATGCCCCTGCCAATTAATGCAGGCCTTGTCGATTTTACTGCCTAATGTCTTTCTTGAAGTATTTATTTGCCCCCAACCTCACTGCTCTGACCACAGTTCATTACTTCTCACTGGATTAATGCAATGACCTCTCACCTGCTCTCCCATCACCACCTTGTCTCCCTCCATCTATTACACCCCAAAGAGCTTTCTAAAGTGCAGATCTAGTCACCCCTCACTTCTTCTTAGTAGTTTCTTACTGTCTTTAGAATGGAGTCCTAAACCTTAAACAACCTTTTCCTGATTTCTCCGCTACATTTTTCATTTGTCTGTTCCCTCTTCAAGGGTGTGCATGCTTGTGTGTGTGCCTATGTCTGTGTGTGCATGTGTCTGTGTGCACCCACATATTCTCCCCATCTTCCCCTGCCCTCCCACCTGACCACTTGGCCGAGTCTTGGTTTTGCTTTTTTTTTTCCTTGGCAGAAGCTTTCCTGATCTCTTCCATAACTGTTACCATCCTGCATCTTAACGTACTTACCTATTTTCCCTTTAGGACTGTGGGCTTTTCTAGGGCACAGACTCTGTCTATTTCTTTATCCTCTACCCACCCTCTAAGGACTATTATAGTGCCTGGCCCACAAGAGTTAGGAGTTAGTCAACATGTGTCCGATGAAAGGAAGGAATAAATATTAAAAAAAAAAAAATTCTGAGCAAGAGTGAGGGTCTGTGTGCTGGTACCAAGGTGGTACTGGGAACAGAGGGATAGGGCTGGCATGTTTGCACTTTCCAAGTCTTGGAGGAGTGTCCAGTCATGCTCCAGAATAGTTCAGCATGGAGTAGGTTTCTGGTATTAAGAGTAGTAACAATTAAGACAATTATGCAATTGTTTTATTTGTTTTCCAGTGTGTTCCAAAAAGGATTTATGAAAAAAACACACATGCGGGCGGCACCTGTGGCTCAGTCGGTAAGGCGCTGGCCCCATATACCGAGGGTGGTGGGTTCAAACCCGGCCCCGGCTGAACTGCAATCAAAAAATAGCCGGGCGTTGTGGCAGGTGCCTGTAGTCCCAGCTACTCGGGAGGCTGAGGCAAGAGAATCGCTTAAGCCCAGGAGTTGGAGGTTGCTGTGAGCTGTATGATGCCATGGCACTCTACCGAGGGCCATAAAGTGAGACTCTGTCTCTACAAAAAAAAAAAAAAAAAAAAAACATACACACGCTACAAAATGTAAAAAAAATAAATAAGTGAGAAGATTTGGCTTCTGGAAAAGGTTAATACTCTAAATGAGGTTAATATTTTCTAAAAAGTATGTACATTTGGGTCATCAGTTGGCTCTGAGATGCCTAGCAGGCCATACAGAGAGGGAACTGTGATGGGTTTTAGGGTTTATGGTTTCCAGAAAATTAAAACAAGACAACTGTAGAGGAGAAGAAACGTATCCTGTGGATTCTTTCAAAGAAGAAGTCAGCTAACATGATGGACAATAATCTTAGCTGTATCACAAATGTTTATGTACATTTTTCTAGGGTGAGGGCTCATAATTTTTCCCTTGAAGTTCAGAATGACTAAATTAGAGAAACAGCTGGACAACATCTCCATAGGTTATTTATTACCCCTCAGTCTTTTGCTGTATATTGTTTGGCCGGGAGTTTGGGGCTATACGATTTCATGAGTACATGGAATCAGGTATTTGATGCTGGAGGTTAAGATGGTCAATTGAATTGGGCTGGAGTTTATGTCTCCCAATGAAAGTTGAGTGGCTCAATGAGCATGCATGTTTGAACCCAAGGCCAGAGCTGTTGCACTAAGTGTTTATGGAAGAAATAAACAAAAAGGGCAATGCCCCATCAAAAGACACAAGGGCCAGAGCAACCAAGCTGCCATCTAGGCCCTGTGGAGTCAGTCAACACATGAAGACGCAGAGCAGCAGCCTGTCAGAAGGAAGGGAGATGGAGGTGCTAAAGACAAGTGGTCCCCTGCTCCAGGTTGCCTTTAATCAGGTCGATTAATGAGTCAGTAAACAACTCCCAGTCAAAAGATGCCCTAAACCCTGGAGAACTCTCATGTTCTCTCTCTTTTTTTTTTTAATTAATTTTTTTCTGAGTAGAGATGAAAAAGGAGCCATTATATAAATGAGGCTAGGTAAGGTGATTAGATGTTATTTACAGAAAGGGGCTGAAGTCAGCCACTGGACCTGGGGTGTGCTTAGCAAGGCATTATTTTGTTATCGGGATCACTGTTTTTACAGTTGCAAAGGGACACCTCCGGTGTGGTGAGGAGGAGGGATTTCCTTATTTCAGTAACCACTGATTACAGGAACTTGAAAAGTCCGTCATTTCCAATATGGCAATACTCAGAGGGCCGGTACCTAATGCAAACCACAGATTTTTCAATCTATCAATCAACAGATATATATTGATTGCCTACTAGGTGCAGGAAGATTCATGAGAAGTGGTAGAGGTGGAGTCCAGCCCAGACTCCAGCAAACTTTCTTGCAGATGCAGTGTGCCAGGCAATACTTAACTTCTAACATGCCCCAGTGTTGTCTGGAGACCTTGGTAAAATGCAGAGTCTCATCTAGGAGGTCTGGGGTGGGGCCTGCGGGTCTGCACTCCTAACAAGCTGGAGCAAGAGCATACTTTGAGTAGCTAAGTGGAAGACTGCAGATTGCCATGAGGGAAGAGCTGGGAGCGTGTGCTTCCCATAAATCTTCAACGCTAACTATCTGTGTGACCCTAGCCAAACCACTTCACTTTGAGCCTCAACTTCCTTCTACATGAAACTAGGGGTCTTTTGGGAAGTGTTGTGAACTGCACAACTCCTCCAAGGGCAGAGTGATACGGGCTATGCGTGAATGGTGTCCTCTAGAGTTGTTTTGGAACATGACTTACAAATGTCTGAAGAGCTAAAACCCAAGCCCCCCTCTGTGATTCAGGCATAATTTTTTTAGAATGAGACATGGGTGTTGGTTTCTCAGAGATGAGATGATCCCTAAGGTCCATTGCAGCTCAAGATTCTATGATTCTTAGATATTGCCATTGAAGTCTTCCGTTGTTGAACTCTAGAAAACCCAAGGAGGGAAAAATGGGTACAGAACGAGGAGTCCAGTGGGTGTCCTGGGAAAAGTAGGTGGGTTTCAACAGAGTGACTAGGAGTGAGACACCATCCTGAGAGAAGCCATCCTAGGAGGAGCCGTGTGCAAATTACTGAGGTTTCTGTTCATGCAATGTATTTCTGTTTGGGCTGATGCTGGGGATAGACTCCTGTCTACCAGGGGAAAAAGACAAACAGCATTGTCCACGAATGTATAATCACACGTAATAGCGAGGCCTTGGGAAGCAAGATGGTGGGCAGGGAATTTGGCATTTAACAGTAGTCCTGATCTGGATTGGGGGGTTGAGGAAGAGGCAACAAAGCTGAGAAAAGAGCAGGTAGAAGCATACCCTTCTGTCCTGGACACGTGCATTTGAGGCCTTATGGAGTCCTCCAGTGAGTCCTGAGAACATGGGATGAGGGTTTGGGAGTTAAGAATGAGCCAGGGCCTTTTAGAGTCCTGCGCTGGCCCCCAGCAAGGCCAGCTGTGTGTCTGTCTTGAGGGATGGGGATGCCTCCAGGGCTACGTGATCATGCCTGAATTTGGTCCTGCCTGGCCTTGGAATAGAGGGTCTTGTGAGTGTCGGCATCATTCTCAGCTTAAGCCCACAGAGGGAGTTTCCTTTAAGTCTAAAATGCATGTCCTACTTTGTCTTTCTTGTCAAGACAATGAGTCTTTTTCTATCTCATTGTCCTTTTTTCTTTTAGGACTTGGACATGGAAACTGTGGCCAGAAGTTCTAGAGGAGTGACCTGGGGCTGGGGACTGTCCATCTCTCCCCTGCACCTAGCTCCACCTAAGCCCTATGCTTCCCGGGCATTTTAACTAAAATGGATCCTGCCTGCTCTGAGAAAAGGGGGCCTCCCAGATCCACCCGATGAGTGTGACTGATAGCACTGCTAAGCTGTGAGACAAAGAAACCCTGTCTGGTTTTTGTATTAATGCTGGGTTATCTCCCACAGTATTGATTTTTTTGTTTGGCTTTTGAAATTTCTCTTCTCGGTTTCTGAGCCATTTCTATAAAATGAAAGAGGAGGTGAGGGATGATGGTGCCCAGGTTGACAAGCTTTGCTGACTTGCAGTATTAGCTGCTATTTTCCATTAGCTCTTTCCAAGCCTGTCAACTGCCTTTCCTGGGCAGAAATATATTTAAAATGTGGTATGAAAATGTCCCCCATGTGTCAACAGTAAGAGCCTGCCACCAGGTTTAGTCACTGGATTAATCTTCCCATCCTTAGCCCTTGGGTCTCCTTCAAAGGGCAACAAAGATTTTGATGGACTCCAACCTGCCCCTCCCAGTTCTCCACCTTCCTTCTCCAAAGGTAGCTCATCTTCTGCAAACTGTCAAAAGATAAAGTTGGCGCTGGGGACTCTCAGCCTCCCTTCTCTTCTGTTTCTCCCTCAAGTATGTTCTATTCCCTCTTCTCTCCTCCTCACCCCTTCATGCTCTGAGAGTTGCTATCAACACCTGGGTGTAAATGACTTAGTTTGGAGTAGAGGGATCCTTACCAGGGGATTTTGTCTTTACTAGGATTTATGGATTAAGGATGTTAAATTGTCAATAGTAGAAATTCATACCTTCCTTCAGCAGAGAGATGATGTTTTGGAGGAGAGGTGGGAAAGCAGGACTCCCTGAAATACGGGTGTCACCACCTACGTGTGCTTTAGTGGAAATGCCTCCATCATACTTGAAGGCATGATGCATCTGACATCCTTAGGCCATTCATTCATTCAGCTAGTCAATAGGAGTTTGGATTGAATTAAGATCCATCTGCTTACAGGGTTCTGCTGGACCCATAGCTCTATTTTGTCAGGGTTTACCTCTTTTGCTAGTCATTTTTTTTTAATTAATTAATTTTTATTATTGGGGATTCATTGAGGGTACAATAAGCCAGGTTACACTGATTGCAATTGTTAGGTAAAGTCCCTCTTGCAATCATGTCTTGCCCCCATAAAGTGTGACACACACCAGGCCCCACCCACCTCCCTCCGTCCCTATTTCTGCTTTCCCCCCCATAACCTTAATTGTCATTAATTGTCCTCATATCAAAATTGAGTACAAAGGATTCATGCTTCTCCATTCTTGTGATGTTTTACTAAGAATAATGTCTTCCACTTCCATCCAGGTTAATACGAAGGATGTAAAGTCTCCATTTTATTTTTTTTTTTTTATTGTTAGGGATTCATTGAGGGTACAATAAGCCAGGTTACACTGATTGCAATTGTTAGGTAAAGTCCCTCTTGCAATCATGTCTTGCCCCCATAAAGTGTGACACACACCAAGGCCCCACTCCACTCCCTCCGTCCCTCTTTCTGCTTTCCCCCCCATAACCTTAATTGTCATTAATTGTCCTCATATCAAAATTGAGTACATAGGATTCATGCTTCTCCATACTTGTGATGCTTTACTAAGAATAATGTCTTCCACGTCCATCCAGGCTAATACGAAGGATGTAAAGTCTCCATTTTTTTTAATGGCTGAATAGTATTCCATGGTGTACATATACCACAGCTTGTTAATCCATTCCTGGGTTGGTGGGCATTTAGGCTGTTTCCACATTTTGGCGATTGTAAATTGAGCTGCAATAAACACTCTAGTACAAGTGTCCTTATGATAAAAGGATTTTTTTCCTTCTGGGTAGATGCCCAGTAATGGGATTGCAGGATCAAATGGGAGGTCTAGCTTGAGTGCTTTGAGGTTTCTCCGTACTTCCTTCCAGAAAGGTTGTACTAGTTTGCAGTCCCACCAGCAGTGTAAAAGTGTTCCCTTCTCTCCACATCTACGCCAGCATCTGCAGTTTTGAGATTTTGTGATGTGGGCCATTCTCACTGGGGTTAGATGATATCTCAGGGTTGTTTTGATTTGCATTTCTCTAATATATAGAGGTGATGAACATTTTTTCATGTGTTTGTTAGCCGTTCGTCTGTCATCTTTAGAGAAAGTTCTATTCATGTCTCTTGCCCATTGATATATGGGATTGTTGGCTTTTTTCATGTGGATTAACTTGAGTTCTCTATAGATCCTAGTTATCAAGCTTTTGTCTGATTGAAAATATGCAAATATCCTTTCCCATTATGTAGGTTGTCTCTTTGCTTTGGTTATTGTCTCTTTAGCTGTACAGAAGCTTTTCAGTTTAATGAAGTCCCATTTGTTTATTTTTGTTGTTGTTGCAGTTGCCATGGCAGTCTTCTTCATGAAGTCTTTCCCCAGGCCAATATCTTCCAGTGTTTTTCCTATGCTTTCTTGGAGGGTTTTTATTGTTTCATGCCTTAAATTTAAGTCCTTTATCCATCTTGAATCAATTTTTATGAGTGGGGAAAGGTGTGGGTCCAGTTTCAGTCTTTTACATGTAGACATCCAGTTCTCCCAACACCATTTATTGAATAGGGAGTCTTTCCCCCAAGGTATGTTCTTGTTTGGTTTATCGAAGATTAGGTGGTTTTAAGATGTTAGTTTCATTTCTTGGTTTTCAATTTGATTCCAAGTGTCTATGTCTCTGTTTTTGTGCCAGTACCATGCTGTCTTGAGCACTATGGCTTTGTAGTACAGACTAAAATCTGGTATGCTGATGCCCCCAGCTTTATTTTTATTACTAAGAACTGCCTTAGCTATAAGGGTTTTTTTCCGGTTCCATACAAAACGCAGAATCATTTTTTCCAAATCTTGAAATTACGATGTTGATATTTTGATAGGAATGGCATTGAATAGGTAGATTGCTTTGGGAAGTATAGACATTTTAACAATGTTGATTCTTCCCATCCATGAGCATGGTATGTTCTTCCATTTGTTAATATCCTCTGCTATTTCCTTTCTGAGGATTTCATAGTTTTCTTTATAGAGGTCCTTTACCTCCTTCGTTAGGTATATTCCTAGGTATTTCATTTTCTTTGAAACTATGGTGAAGGGAGTTGTGTCCTTAATTAGCTTCTCATCTTGACTGTTATTGGTGTATACAAAGGCTACTGACTTGTGGACATTGATTTTATATCCTGAAACATTACTGTATTTTTTGATGACTTCTAGGAGTCTTGTGGTTGAGTCTTTGGGATTCTCTAAGTATAAGATCATGTCATCAGCAAAGAGGGAGAGTTTGACCTCCTCTGCTCCCATTTGGATTCCCTTGATTTCCTTGTCTTGCCTAATTGTATTGGCTAGAACTTCCAGTAATATGTTGAATAGTAAAGGTGACAGAGGACAACCTTGTCTGGTTCCAGTTCTAAGAGGAAAAGCTTTCAGTTTTACTCCATTCAGTAAAATATTGGCTGTGGGTTTGTCATAGATAGCTTCAATCAGTTTTAGAAATGTGCCACCTACGCCTATACTCTTCAGTGTTCTAATTAGAAAAGGATGCTGGATTTTATCAAATGCTTTTTCTGCATCCTTTGAGAGGATCATGTGATCTTTATTTTTGCCTCTGTTAATATGGTGGATAATGTTTATGGACTTGCATATGTTAAACCAGCCTTGCATCCCTGGGATGAAGCCTACTTGATCACGATGAATGACTTTTTTGATGATAAGCTGTAATCTATTGGCTAGGATTTTGTTGAGAATTTTTGCATCTATATTCATGAGTGAGATTGGTCTGAAATTCTCCTTTTGCTTGGGTCTTTTCCTGGTTTTGGTATCAGGTTGACACACTGCTTTCATAGAATGTGTTGGGGAAGATTCCTTCTTCCTCAATTTTTTGGAATAATTTCTGCAGTACAGGAATAAGCTCTTCCTTGAAGGTTTGATAGAATTCTGGAGTGAAGCCATCTGGACCAGGGCATTTTTTGGTTGGAAGATTTTTTATTGTTTCTTTGATCTCAGTGCTTGAAATTGGTCTGTTCAGGAGCTCTATTTCTTCCTGGCTGAGTCTAGAAAGAGGGTGTGATTCCAAATATTTATCCATTTCCTTCACATTGTCAAATTTCTGGGCATAGAGTTTCTGGTAGTATTCAGAGATGATCTCTTGTATCTCTGTGGGATCAGTTGTTATTTCCCCTTTATCGTTTCTGATTGAGGTTATTAGAGATTTTACTTTTCTATTTCTAGTTAGTCTGGCCAATGGTTTATCTATTTTATTTATTTTTTCAAAAAACCAACTCCTTGTTTCATTAATTTTCTGAATGATTCTTTTGTTTTCAATTTCATTGATCTCTGATTTGATTTTGGATATTTCTTTTCTTCTACTGAGTTCAGGCTTAGATTGTTCTTCTTTTTTCAATTCCATAAGATCTCTTGTGAGATTGTTGATGTGCTCTCTTTCTGTTTTTCGAATGTAGGCATCTAAAGCAATGAATTTTCCTCTCAAAACTGCTTTTGCAGTATCCCACAGGTTTTGGTAGCTTGTGTCTTCATTGTTGTTCTGCTCAAGGAAGTTAATGATTTCCTGTTTTATTTCTTCCTGCACTCATCTGTTATTCAACAGAAGATTGTTTAATTTCCATGCCTTTGGGTGGGGTCAATTGTTTTTGTTAGAGTTGAGTTCCACCTTTAGTGCCTTATGGTCTGAAACGATACAAGGTAAAATTTCAATTCTTTTGATTCTGTTGATATTTGTTTCGTGTCCCAGGATATGATCAATTTTGGAGAATGTTCCATGGGGTGATGAGAAGAATGTATATTCTTTATCTTTGGGGTGGAGTGTTCTATATGCATCTATCAAGCACAGGTGTTCTAGGGTCTCATTTAAATCTCTTATATCCTTGTTTAATTTCTGTTTAGAGGATCTGTCCAGCTCTGTAAGAGGACTGTTAAAGTCCCCTGTTATTATGATATTATCAGATATCATATTGCTCAGACTGAGTAAGGTCTGTTTCAAGAATCTGGGAGCATTTAAATTGGGTGCATAAATATTTAGAATTGAAATGTCTTCTTGTTTTTTTTCCCTTGACCAATATAAAGTGACCATCTTTGTCTTTTTTGACTTTAGTTGCCTTAAATCCACATGAATCTGAAAATAAGATTGCAACTCCTCTTTTCTTCTGAATTCCATTTGCCTGAAAAATTGTCTTCCAACCCTTGACTCAGAGCTTTAATTTGTCTTTTGAAGCCAGGTGTGTTTCTTGCAGACAGCAAATGGATGGCTTGTGTTTTTTAATCCAGTCAGCCAATCTGTGTCTCTTCATGGGGAATTCAAGCCATTAACATTTATTTAGATAATTGATAAGTGTGGTAGTTTTCATCTTATTTTGTGAGAGTCCATTGCTTAGTTTTATCTTTTGCATCAGGGTGGAGGTTAGGTTCTGTCCTTTGATTTCTGAGTTCTTACTTTGCTGCTGATCCATTGTGGTGGTCAGTGTGCAGAACAGGTTGAAGTATTTCCTGTAGAGCTGGTCTTGTTGTGGCGAATTTCCTCAATGTTTGTATATCCATAAATGATTTGATTTCTCTGTCAATTTTTAAGCTTAGCTTAGCAGGGTACAGAATTCTGAGCTGGAAATTGTTCTGTTTAAGTAGATTAAAGGTGGATGACCATTGTCTTCTTGCTTGGAAAGTTTCATTAGAGAAGTCTGCGGTCACTCTGATGGATTTGCCCCTGTTGGTCAACTGGCGCTTACTCCTGGCAGCTTGCAGAATCTTTTCTTTTGTCTTGACTTTGGACAGGTTCATCACAATGTGTCTTGGAGAAGCTCGGTTAGAGTTGAGGTGACCTGGGGTCCGATATCCCTCTGAAAGCAGTGTGTCAGACTCTTTGGTGATATTTGGGAAATTTTCTTTTATAATATTCTCTAGTATGGGTTCCATTCCTCTGGGGCATTCTTCTTCCCCTTCTGGAATTCCTATAACTCATATGTTGGAACGCTTCATAAAGTCCCATAATTCTGACAGTGAACGTTCTGCTTTCTCTCTCTTCTTTTCTGCCTCTTTTACTGTCTGAGTTATCTCAAAAACTTTGTCTTCTACCTCTGAAATTCTTTCTTCTGCATGGTCTAACCTGTTGCTGATACGTTCCATCGCATCTTTAAGTTCCCTAATTGACTGTTTCAGTACCTTCAGCTCTGCTATATCCTTTTTATATTCTTCATATCGTTCATCTCTGATTTGATTCTGTTTTTGGATTTCCTTTTGGTTATTTTCCACTTTATTAGCAGTTTCCTTCATTGTTTCCATCATTTCTTTCATTGTTTTCAACATGTGTATTCTAAATTCCCTTTCTGTCATTCCTAACATTTCTTCATAGGTGGAATCCTCTGCAGTAGCTACCTCATGGTCCCTTGGCGGGGTTGTTTTGGACTGGTTCTTCATGTTGCCTGGAGTTTTCTGCTGATTCTTCCTCATGAGTGATTTCTTTTATCTGTTTCCTTGCCCTAATTTTCCTTTCACTTCCTCTTGCTCTTTAAGTTCTCGTGCCTGTGGACTAAGGGTTACAGGACCAGATGGGTGAGAAGGTTGAAGGGCAAAAAAGGGATGAAAGAAAGGAGGACTGAGTGATTAGAAAGAAAAAGAAAAATAGAGAAAGGAGAGGGGGTGGGTAAAAGGAATATTGACAAAAAGAAGAGAGGCACAGAAAGAGGGAGACAGAGCAATATAGGTGTACAGTAGGGTACTTTGACACAACCTTAAAAAAAACCCACCTTCTGGGGGTGCCCAGTTGGGTGGTTCCCTTGCGGTCAGCAGCTCTTTGCTAACCTGATCAGACACAGTACCCCACCTCCACCAAGTAGAGAGGAAAGACAAAAATGCTATAAATCAAACCAAAGCAAGCAAACAGAAACTTTACGGGATAAAATTGGGTGAAAAACCAAATAATAGCGGTAGAAACACTAGCAAAAATGAAGTTCTAGTTATTGAAAAAGGCATCAATGGGAAATTATAATTAAACTAGAAAAATTGAGAAAGAAAAAGGATCTATATGGAAAAGGTTGAACTTAAAAAACAAAACAACATCAACAATAGCAAAATAAACAAAAAAAAAAAACCAACCAAACCAAAAAAAAAAAAAAAAAAAAAAAAAACAGAACCAACAACAAAGCAGTATGTATATGTTATTTAATATTGTCTGGGCAACATGTGGTCTTCTGGGGTATGAGATGTTAATCACAGTTCTGCTACGACTGGAGGCTGCTGATTTCTCAAACCCCAGCAGGTAGACACCCTAAATCTCTCTTTAGCCCACTTAAAAGGCACTTTGAACTTGTAAACTTGCTGAGCAGAAGCTTTCCCAGGAAAGTGCTTGTCGCTGGAATCACTGCTGAAGTGGCTATCCACTTACCCAGTGTGCCAAAACTGGTCTCACTCTGCCCCTGAGGGTTAGGGCTGCAAGGTGGCTCAGACCCCACCCTTAGGCTACTTGGTCACTGGGTTACCCGCTCCCACCCGATTCCAGCTCTGTGACCCTGAGGGTGGAGCTTGCCGGGGCAGATCGCTCACAATGGGTCCCTGTGACCCACAGCCAAACACTATTAGCTCCGTCTGGTTCAGTGGCTCAGACTGGGGCCCTAGACAATGGCCAAAGTTCTCCGCACTCCTGCTCAGGCTCTCCCCAAGGCAGTTCAACTGAGTGCCAAGTCCAAAGACACCAAAACAGTTCACAGGTAAGGCCTTTCTGGTTTGCAGTCTCGCTGCTACTGAACTTACATTTGTGGGCGGGTTTAGACAGATTGAACACACAAGACCACTTGCCATTTTTCCACTGTTTTAGTCCTCCTCTTGGGGTCCAGAAGTCTCTCGCTGACTCCCTGTATCCTCAGAGGGGTGATGATAGGCAGATCCCACCAACCAGAGATGCTTGGAGTCCTATCTCCCCAGACTCACAGTGCCCAGATGCAAGGAAGCTGTTACTTGGCCGCCATCTTGCTCCTCCTCCTGCTAGTCATTTTTTATTCCACAAAGAATCACCCAGACACTGTGCTAGTGCTGGGGTTGTGGGGGGTGAGCAAGAGAACCAGAATCCCCATGAGCAGGGAGCCACCCAGGATGGAGGCCAGGTATCATCCTTGCCTTTGCTCCTGTCCAACACCAGCATATCCAGGCATCTTGTCCTGCCTCGCTGCCGCTGGCTTTGCCCCTTCTCATAGAAAGCTTCTAGGTAGTGCTCTCGATACAGTAGGCCCACGATAGATGTTGGTCTAAAGTTACCTCCTCCATACTCCCGAAACCCAATTTAACATGCAAATTGAACTCCTTGCCTGCTCAGAAGTCTCCAATGACTCTCCATTTTCCACAGAATGAAATCAGAATGTCTTTGAATGGACATAGGTCATTCAGGGGTTGGTCCCTGCCATCTGTCCAGCCTCATCGTCCACAATCCTTTCCTTCACCAGTCAGTCTCCGGATAAATAATGACAGCAAATATGTATCTGTATATTCAAGCTTTGGGAATGATCTGTGTTATTCAAAGCTCAGCAAGTAAAATATTCAGCTCATCCTAAAACACCTGCCAATTGGATGTGTGAAATGAACATCATACCCCTTTTGCCATTTATGTTCTGGAAATACTGCACTTCTCTTTAGCTTCCCACCCCACACACTGTCCTTCCTCTGGACTTTGTGCCTGCTGTCCCCTCTACTGGCTCACCTGCTCCCATTCTTGTCTACTTAGCAGACACCTCTCACCCATCCAGCCTGGGGTGGGGGAGCACGTTTTCCCCTTCTTGAACCCTCACAAACAGATTTTGGAGTTTTGGCATCACTGCTCCTACTTTATTTGCACTTAGCTTTGTCCCCTCATTGGTCACGGCACCAGTGTTTGCTGGCACGGTTTCTTCCCACTGATAAGGCAAAGACTTATCTTTACATTTTTGTCTAACTCAGGCCCTGGGGTGGGTGTTGGGGAAAATCTCTCGAGCATTAGGGCCTTAACCAATGATCTTACAATTACTCTAGCACCTCATTTCAGTCACTTACAGAGTGGGGGATTGAACTAGTAGGGCAGTGACCACAAATCTCTTACTGATAGTTGTTCTCCCTTATTTCACAGTCATAGAGATTTTAGCTGAATCCACGGCCACCTGGATGTAAAACTACATTTCCCTGAAGACTGGACAGCTGTATGTGGCCATAGGACTACACTATAGCCAATAGGATGTGAATGGAAGGTCCTCAGTACCTTCTGGGAGCCTTTCTTCTCTGTCACTTCCTCCACTCGGTTGTGTGGAACCAAATGTCACCATCTGGCACCATGAGGACATGGAGCAGAGGCCCAGAAGTGGTTTGCAAATAGATGTCTATATACTCTCCCTTGTCAGATTTTTGCTGCCCACATCTGAAATTTTTTTTTTTTTGAGACAGAGTCTCACTCTGTTGTTCTTGGTAGAGTACCGTGGTGTCACAGCTTACAGCAACCTCCAACTCTTGAAATTAAGTGATTCTTTTGCCTCAGCCCCCCAAATAGCTGGAACTACAGGCACCTACTGCAATGCTTGGCTATTTTTTGTTGCAGTTGCCACTGTTGTTTTAGCTGGCCAGGGCTGGGTTCAAACCCTCCACCCTCGGTATATGGGGCCAGCACCCTACCCACTGAGCCACAGGCGTCTGAATTTTATGGGAGAGAGAAGAACATCATTATCCTGTCCTGGCCTCTATATTTGAAATTTTTTTTTGTTTTTTTTTCTCAGACAGAGTCTCACTATGTCGCCTTCAGTAGAGAGCTGTGCTATCACAACTCACAGCAACCTCAAACTCTTGGACTTAAGCAATTCTCTTGCCTCAGCCTCCCAAGTAGCTGGGACTACAGGCCCCCACCATATGTTTGGAATCTTTGTTTCTTGCAGTTGTGCCTCGTCCTAAGGACACATCTTGAGAAGACTTTCCAAACTCTTCAAAGGAAGTCAGGAGCTATCATGATTAAAGGGGCTCTAACAAGGCTGGGCCAGCCCTGCCCAATCCATTCCAATCCAGTGGCACCTGTTCCACCCTCATCCATTTTACACGTTGACTTACAATTTGGAGATGGACTAGCTAGAAGCTCCCTAAAGTCCCATCCATTTCTGTTACCTATAGAGATAACAACATAACAAAGGGAATGATTGCAGAAAAAGGAGGAGGATGTATTACAAACACATATACATAGACAAGGAGGGACATTAGTGGCCATAGACTTTATTCCTGATGGTGGAACTTTAGGCACCATGGGGGAAGATCCCTGCCCCCTCTGCCTGTGTCTCTGGGCTGCCTGAGCAGTGTCCTCTCACTTCCTTTCTGCCTTGTATTTTCCATCCCAGAGCTGGGCAGGTAGTGGGCATTTAGGGGATATTAACTGGATATGTTGAATGAACACTGGACTGAATGCGCACATGCCGACCACTCTACACTAACTTTTGCATATTAAATGCTCTCCCTGGCTGTCTGAAAGAGCTGTGTGTGGGTTTGTTTCTTGGCAGTTCGGCAGTGTGGCCTTATTTCTTCCCAGTCTTTCCCCAAGGAGTCTTTGTGGCAGGCTGGAGGTTCTGCACAGCACCAAGCCCATGGCAGAGACAGCAGACATGGGGAGCAGGCTGGACCTGCAGTGACCAGGCCAGTGTGGTGTGTGCATATGCATCTGTGGTTCGTCACTGTCTGTCTTGCAGCCTTCTGTCATTCTACCCAGGAATTCACCCAGGCAGCCCAGAAGGGTTCCTCCTGTGAAAGATGATAAATAAAGCATAGGGCAGTTGGGAAGTCGGGAAGCTGCAGCCATCAGCAGCTGAGGCAGGCAGCGGCAGAGCTGAATGACATCCTCTGGATTTGCAATGGAGCCATCCTAACTCCTCAATGGCTGTGGCTTTCATCAGGTGCCGTTCTTAACCCTGCTGTACAGATGGAAAAGCAGAGGCCCAAGGAAGTTCAGTCACTTGTCTGTCATCCTGCAACCTGAAAAGAACTGTCAGCTCCAGTTTTTAACCTCTATTTATGTGGTGATCGGGTGGGTGGAAGTGCTTTGCAGACTGGGTTGCACCTCATGTGTGAGGCATCACTGCTATTAATGCTATCTTCCAGGGACAGGTGGTGGCAGGTGGCACCTTCTCCTTGAGCTGAGTCTTACTTCATCTTCCTGGGTCTCATTCATGCAGCTGAGATGCAGTGAGTGTGTGAGCAAATGTGCATAAGCATGTGTGCACGTGGTTGTGTGAGGATGCTCCACCACTGCCGCCTCCAGCTTTAGTGGCAGCTGCTGTTTCCGGTGCAGGAGAACCTGCCCTTTGCCCTCTCATGCAGTCCATCATTTTTCCAGTTGGGTGCCTTTCACTGACACTTGGGAGAACATGTCATCTGGACCTGAAGGATGGCTTGGCCCTTCGAGGGGCTCTGATGGGAGTGGGGAATGTGACCTATGGCAGGACTGGGTAGGACAGGGCAGTCTCTGCCCAGTTGCCCTAGTAATGTGGGAGTAGCTCCAGGAGAGGTAACCTGGTCCCCATCCCACCCTCAGGCTCTGTGTCCTGCCTGTCAGGTCGTATGACAGAGGCAGGCTGATTCCAGGGGAGTGGGGGCTGGGTCACGTGAGCCCTGCCCCAGGTCAGCCTTCATTCATCACTTTGTCTGACATCTTCTCTGCTGCAGCTTCTCTCTCCAGTGGAAGGTGACGGGGAGGAAGGGAACCTTCCACAGCCTTCAAGGCCTTAGGGGTTAGTGAGATGGAGATGAGGCTCAGATTTAGCTCCAGGGGTCTGGGTCGGCCTTAGGAAAATTAGTGCAAGGGTAGAAGCTGGGCCCAGGAGGCTGGAAACCTGGGTGAACTGGCAGGTGCCTACTGGGCGTGCACACTAGCCCTGCCACCAAAGCCTGACTTCAACCCAGGCACTGGGAAGGCACTCAAAGGCACTGGGAAGCCTCACCTCTCTGTGCCTGTTTCCTCCCTCGTGGAAGATGAATATTAATAATCTTTGCCTTACGGGGCATTGTGAGGGTTACATGACTTAGAACATGGCTTGGCCTTAGTAAGGATTTAATACAACATAGATGCTACTGTCATCCTTACTGATCTGGCTGAAGCTCTGCCCTTAACCCTCCATGGAACTTGGCCCAGACAGTCCCATCTCTCTTGGCTCCAGCTTACTGTCAAGCTGCATAAGCTCCCTAAACCCTGTGGGCCATGTATAAGGAGGACAGTAATTCCTCCCCAGCTACAGAGGAGTCCCACATAAGGAGCCCACAGGAAACAAGGGGGCATTGGTCTAGCGATGACTTGGAAAGGCCCTTCCAATGCCCGCATGAAAGGGTAGTTTGCTTTTGGTGCACCCACCCTTTCTCATGAGTCCCCAAATTCAGCCCCATCTGTAATCTGTTCTAGAATTTTGCTCATAGGTAGTTGTGAAATTGGGGAACAAACTGAGAAGGTAATGCCCCAGGTTTAACCTTGCTTTGGATGTGGCATTTTCAGAGGAGATCTGGAAGACTGAAAACCTTTGGAAACCTACTGGGAATGGCATGCTGACCGGGGTGTTCCAGGCACTGTGGCAGGCAGGGTTGGGGCAAGCTGGGTTTTTCCAGGGGAGAGCCTGCCCTGTGCTTTCCTACTCACAGTCTGTAGGCAGCTGCTCTGGGGAGTGGGCAGTGCTTGATACAGGTGGCTACTCTGCTTTCCCTTCCTCCCTCCCCCTCCCTTCCCCTTCTCTCCCTCCTTCTCTCCCTTCTTTCCTTCCTTTCCCTCCCTCTTTCCTCTCTCTTTTTCTTTTTCTTCTTGGACATGTGATTTTAATACACCAGATAGTTCTGTTTTCCCTGAACCTTGTAGGGGTTGGGTCCAACCACCCATACTGTGCACCTGCCCACACTGTGGGCACATGTGTGAGTGTGACTTTCCCTGAAGCATGGAAGCCCATTGGAGAATGTTGCATTCACACCCAACACTTTATAGCAGAGAAAATGGAGGACTGGGGTTGTGAGAGATTTCTGCAAAGCCATACTGCCAGTTAAAGATAGGGCTGCAGAACCAAGGTATCTTTCCTTCTGCAAATATCTTTCTGGATATCAAGTACCTCACTTCATAAATGAGAAAATAGCAGCCCAGAGAGGTGTAGAGACTTGCCTTAGGCCATACAGCTAAAGGCATTTATCTGCCTTCCCCAAAGACCCCAGTGTTCTCTGAGGGGGTAAGTACCTTTGGACTGGCAGCTGGGGATCCCAAGTAAAGAGCCAGGGAAAATGATGAATTTTCCCCATGTTCCCTCTGGCTCTCCAGTGAGCAGCTCATCCCTCTGAAGGCTGAGTTAATTTATTTCCTTCTAGAGCCAAGCAGCTTGCCCGGCAGTGCAGACTTTGAAGCAGGCCTCTGCCCTCCTCCCCTGTGTGACTGTGCCCTGCTCCCCAGCAGTCTGCCAAGCAGCTTGCCCAGCTCTCAGTGCACACCAAGCCTCCAGCCACTGGTCACTGGCTGCGTTACAACCTGGGCCAGGCCCTGCCCGAGCCTGCTATAGAGTCTGGGCTGGACAAAGTCATAGAGGATTGTTTTATTTCATTCTCCAATGACCCTACAAGGGAACTACTGTGATTAGCCTTAATTTACAAATGTAAAACTCCAGGCATAAAGAGTTTAAAGTAACCTGCCCAAGATGAGGCTGAGTGGTGTCAGCAGGTGGTTAGAAACAGGACCACAACATGTTCCGGAGCCCAGGTTGTCTGCAGCCTTGGCGTACTTGAGCCCAATGCAGGAGGACCCAGACTCAGTCTACAGCCCTGTCATCCTAGGGCCTGGCAGACATTCTGCTCTGCTGTCCCATCTTCTGACCTCCCGGAGCAGACACCAAAATCCAGATGGATTTGTTCAGACACTGGCTGTTGTTGTCCTTGCTAGTTTCTCTCAGGAACTTGATCATACTAATGTATACGGCTATGGTTTAATAAAAAAAAAAAAAAAAAAAAAGAATGACTGTTGTCTAAGCACAGAGCCCACATTTGTGCTGCCAGTGAGCTGTTCCTAAGGGAATTCAGGTGTCACAAGGGACCTTTAAAACAATCTACTCCACACTATCTTGTGTTGTTTTCTTTTTATAAATAATATTTATTGTATTTTTTCTTTTTAAATTGTATTTTTCTTTAAAAGTGATAATTCACATTTAGAGAAGTCTCAGAAAACATAGGTGAGCTAACTAAATAAATAAAACTAAATAAATAATAAAAATATAAATTAAATAATCCTACCTCCAGAGATGATGATGAGGAACATTTTGGTCTATATTCTTTCCACTCTAAAAAATAATAAAAATATTTCATACAAAATAGTGAAAGTATAGAAAATAATATAGCAGACACTCATATGCTCACAGGTGGGAAAAATGTTTTACTTTCTTACTCATTTTACTAAATGAAATGCTACCCTATCATTGAGGGCTTCTTTGTCCCCTGCTCTACTCTGCCATCACGCTCTCCCAGAAGTATTAATACCATCAATTCTGAACCCAGAGAGCACCTTTACTGCTCAGTTCATATACTTACCATACTGGTAAGTCTTCACTCATAACAATGTAAGATTGCTTTGTATAAACTTCATGTCAATGATCACTAGTACATAATCATTCTGCAACTTTCTGCTTTTCCTTGTTTTTTTTTTTTTCTTTTTTGATATTTATCCAAGGTATTACATATAGATCTAGTGAGTTAGTTTTAACTGCTAGATAGGATTCCACTGTATGATGAGATGATTATACTATACTATAGTAGGACTATACTACAGTAACTCTACTCTGTTACTGTACTATGTTTTTCCAGTCTACCAGTGATGGTCATTTAAATGTTATCAATGTCTAACTATAGCAAATAATGTTACAAGTCTATACAAGGTATAGATCTGCTGTACATAGTGGGAGGGGAATTGCTGAGTCATGGGCTATGAGCAGCTTTAACTTTACCAGTTACTGTCAAAATAGCTGTATCCTTTTACATTGCTACTGAGCATGGAAGAGCCCCCCTGCATCACACCTTTGAGACAACTAGGCATTATTAGGCTTTTTGATTATTTTTCCAATTTGATGAGTATGAGCTGGTATCTCATTGTCATTTTTAATTGAGATTCCCTGATTTTTAGTGAGGTTGAAGATCTTCTCCTAAGTTTATCAATCATTCTTCTCCATTGTCAGTTATATTTCACATACTTTGACCATTTTTCTGTTGGGTTGTTTGCCTTTTTCTCATAGATTTGTAAAAGTTCTTAAAGATTCTGGCCAGCCTTCCATTTTTCATCATGAGGGTTGCAGGTATCTTCCTCCAGCTTGTCACTTCATTTTTCACTTTGATTAGGGCATGTGTGTGTTTTACCATGGTCTAATTTGTCAGATGTTTCCTTTATGGTTTTTGCCTTTCACTTTTGGTAAGAAATTCTTCCTAATCTGATGCCATAGACTTCTACAGTTTAGTTTTTGGTAAAGTTTTTAGAGTTTTGCTGTTTTACATTTAGGTCTTTAATCCACCTGAAATTTTTTTTTTCTTTTCTTTTTTTTTTTTTTAATTTTTTTATTAAATCATAACTGTATACAATGATATGATTATGGGGCATCATACACTCACTTCATATACCATTTGACACATTTTTATCACAGTGGTTAACATAGCCTTTCCGGCGTTATCTCAGTTACTGTGCCAAAACATTAATGAGACTAGCCTATATCACAAAATCTCAAGACCAGAGATGTTGGCGTGGATGCGGAGAAAAGGGAACACTTTTTTTTCTTTTTTTGTGGTTTTTGGCCGGGGCTGGGTTTGAACCCGCCACCTCCGGCATATGGGACCGGCGCCCTACTCCTTGAGCCACAGGCACCAGCCCTGAAATTTTTTTTTTAATATGATTTAAGGCCGAAATTTAACTTCACTTTCCTCCACATGAGTTGTCTATTGTCACAGTAATTTTCCAACTCTTTGACACGATACATGACAAAATGGAGAGGTGGATGGAGTCTCCTAGGGTCACACAATCATTCAGTGGTGGGATTATGACGGGGAATATGTTTTCTTAACTCCCAGCCCCGTGTGCTAGTACAACGATACTGAGGATACTACTGTGCTACAAAATTTCATCTTAGACTGTTTTTACTACCCTCAAAACTGACTATACATTTCCCCAAAGTGGAGATTCTTCCCTTTTCTCCTTTCACCTCTAAATATTTATTTAGTGCAAGGCCAAGTATCTGATAGGCACTCAGGAAGACCATGCAGAGTGGTCTTCCACTGAAAGAATGCTGAAAAAATAAATCACTGAATTCAATAGCCTGATTCTATAATAATCACTTCTTTTTACATTCTGCTTTTATTTCATCTCATTCAGGCTTTTGTATTTAGATACATCCATTTATTCAACATTTACTGAGTGCCTATCATGTTCCAGGCACCATGCTAACTTCTGAAGATTAAAAGAGGAGTAAGACATGTCACCCGCTCTCAAGGAACTGAAAGTATCGCGTGAGAGACTCAACAGTCAATATGTTGTGGTACAACTATGCTATTAATATGTGATGGGAGACAGGCCGGGATAACATATGGCAGAAAATCAGGAAGGCTTCCTGGAAGAGATGACTGTTGAGCTGAGTACAATATTCAGAAGTAATATCACGGACAAAGGCAGAGATATAAGATACCTGGTCACGGTTCACTGTGACGAACATAAAATAATTAAGCAATTATACCATATTGTTCATTTTTAAGGGTTCAAGGGCCCTGATTTCTAGCCTAACTGAAGTTTAATTTCTAGCTTTAACTAAAGCAGAAAACAGCACCCCAAATGCTGTCTGTCTTGTCGCTGATTAAGCCTCTTGGATTATTTTATAATTTTCTCTTGTCTAAAGTGGGCTTCAATTTTTTTGTTGAGGAGTAAGGTTTTCACCTTGTTTCATGATTGTACATTGACATCCCCACTTTTGCCATCATTTCTGCTGCCACGGATATTATGCTGGGCTTTTCTCGTGCAGCTGGAATTACATATGAGACACCAGCCTGGAGTGACAGTGACAGTACGCTTGACAAAAACAGAAATAGCCCAGCTCATATTATTTGCAAAAGAATTATCCCCTGGAGGTGATTTTTAATTTGGGGGTTTGCTGCAAAACGGAAACCTGACTAAGGCTGCTTTGCAACCCAGTGCTTGTCTTACCAATCAGTCACCAAAATGAGATTTGCTGGGTACCTTAGCAAGTCTTTCTGGGCTCTCTCCTTTAATGGGTCAACTCCAAGTTGCCTCTGATACTGGGAAAAGCTGGGGGAAATTGAGCAGTTTAATTTGCTGGTGAGGGGGAAGGGAAGACAGGGAAAAAGGTTCTCATGTTCAGATAAAGAAAAGCACAAAAGATGGGTGGAGCAGCCCTAAATTAGAGCCAGCTACCTCATCTGGGCACCAGTGGTGTGATGGCGGTTGTTTGTAAGGGATTAATAATTCAGCCCCAGGAATGAGGCTAGGGCTTACGCACAGCAGAAGCAAACTTGCATAAAGGTTAATTGGTATCTATCGGGTGCTGGCAAGTGGCATTTATGCTATTTTGGTATTTTTTTTGGGGGGGGGGACTTGAGAGAAAAAAGAAAAGAGATAGAGACAGAAGCAAGTTGAATGTGGAAATGAAATTGTTCTCCCAGCCCCAGCAGGGAAGAGAAAGAGGTGGCCTTAGAGCCTTGAGAAATGAATCCTGTGTTGCCTCCCTTGTAAGCCTTGCACATGCTATTTAAACTTGACATGTCATCAATCCAGTAGCAGCAAACAGGATGGCATTGGCTTGCTGTCCACTTTTCTGTGAGCAGCTGCAGGTAGTGATGTGGGCATGTGAAAGTGGTAGACACTGTAAGCCATGCAGTCTGAGGGACTGGGGGGGTTGGACCTGGGGACCCTAAGATGCTGAGTTGTGAACTTTTGTGTGATGTAGGGCATCCAGTCTCCCATGTCACTGCATGGCTGGGCTTAGGATCAGGGCATCTTCTTAGCTTCCAGAATAACCCTTATTGCAAAGGGATTAGTGTCTGTGTTTCTGAGCTATAATAAAACCATGTATAATCAACTATCTCTCTTACTTAGCTCCTTGGGGACAGGACCATGTCTTGTTCATGTCTTTTTTTTGTTAAATCATAGCTGTGTACATTAGTGCAATCAAGGGGTACAATGTGCTGGTTTCATATACAATCTGAAATATTCTCATCAAACTGTTCAACGTAGCCTTCATGGCATTTTCTTAGTTATTGTATGTAGGCATTTGTATTCTGCATTTAGTAAGTTTCGCCTGTACCCGTTCTAAGATGCACCGTAGGTGGGGCCCCACCCTTTACCCTCCCTCCACCCTAACCTCCCCGCTCCCTTCCCCTTCCTTGGCCCTTTCCCCATAGTCTTGTGCTATAGTTGGGTTATAGTCTTCATATGAAAGCTATAATTTAGCTTCATAGTAGGGCTGAGTACATTGGATACTTTTTCTTCCATTCCTGAGATACTTTGCTAAGAAGACTATGTTCCAGCTCCATCCAGGTAAACATGAAAGAGGTAAAGTCTCCATCTTTCTTTAAGGCTGCATAATATCCATGGTATACATGTACCACAATGTGCTAGTCCATTCGTGGGTCAATGGGCACCTACAGTGCATCTTAGAATGGGTACAGATGAAAACTCCCTCTACCCTAACCGCCCCCCTCCCTTCCCCTTCCTTGGCCCTTTCCCCATATTCTTATGCTATAGTTGGGTTATAGCCTTCATGTGAAAGCTATAAATTAGCTTTGTTCACGTCTTTATCCTCAGTGTAACCACAGCATAAGACACTAGGTATGCATCCAGGTCATGTTTGTTAAATGAATGGAATGGATGGAAGTTGTAGAATTGTGTAAGGACCAGATATCTTCAGTCTGTTCCAGATCCAGCAGCCATTTAAGTGCAGTGATGACTTGGGAATTTGAAGAATTCTAAAAGATTTTCCTGTGTTCACCATCTCATTCTTGGCCTCATTAGTCCAATACCCTGCGCTTATCAAAAGTCTCCATTGGTGCCTCTCCATTCCTTAAGAACTAACAAAACATCTTGTTATGGAAGCCAAGGACTGTTAGTAAGCTCTAGGTTTTATAGGAGGCCTAATGTTATCTAGACAGAATTCACCACATTCTTCTAAGGAAGAATTGGGCTTGGAAGAAGAATTTCTAAGATGTTCTTTTTCCGTTTCCTCTCCTCTCCTGTGTGATCAGGGAATGCACCAAAAAGTCACTTCTCAGATAAGTGTCACATTATAGAGGACAACTCACTGGTCTTGTGAGTGCCAGCACACACTCTTGCTCTTGATCATATTCAGGAGAATTTTAATATTTTTAGGGAAACTTCTTATTAAAGCCAATGGTGTTAGAAACATAGAGAAACCAGTGGAAGGACCTTGAAAAGATTTTTGATGCATTCTCTTGCTTCAGTGTTGGACTTAAAAAACTCACTTGAAGGCCTCAGGATCACCTAAGAAGATTCCTCAGTCCTCCAGGTTCTGTCTTCCTTGGCCCCAGACCTCTGTTGGTTTGAGCATTCATCTAACTTTCTAATCACTTATTTTCCAGCCAAAAATTCACCCCAAAGGCTTTCTCTGTATATCAAAATAGGTTTCTTTCCTTCCTTTCCTGTTGTGTTTTGTGTCTGGTGGGGGGAGGGCGGGATACAGGCAGGAAGGAGGCCAAATCAAGAAACTCTCAAATTTGAGCATCATTGGTCGGTGTTCCACCCTGCCCACAGGATCCCAGAAGCCTCCCTTGCCTTGTTTCTCTTCATGAGCCCAGAGATGTCAAAGGCTGGTGAGTTCTGAGCTTTGAGTGAAAGGAACAAAGAAAGTGGAGTGCTGCCCTTAACCAAAGCTTCCTGAAATGAACACTGCTTCTCTTCTCTTCCTGTCTGCTATGGCTGAAAGAGCTAGGTAGGCCTGGGTTTGAATACCAGCCCCTGACACTTTGCAGTCATGTGTTCTTTTGGTAACTTATCTAACCCCTCATGCTCAGTTTCCTTACTTGTGAAGGGAATAGCAGCACCTAATTTTTGGACTGTGGTGAGATTATGTCTAAAGCATTTTGAGAGTGGTGGCTAAGAGCATAGTCAGACCAGCTAGGTGGAAACCCTTGTTCTGTTACTCATTAGCTTTGAAAATTCGTATGTTGCATTCTTATCCTCTGTACAATGGGCTCAAAATAGCACCTATGTCGCATAATTAACAAGAAGCACGATGAAGGTTAAGGGTGTGGCCTCTGAAACTAGATTCCCTGGATCTGAATCTCAGCTCTATCATTTCCCGGCTGTGTGACCTTGAGTAATTCACTTAACCTCTCTGTGCTTCAATTGTAGCATCTTTAAAACATGGATCATAATAGTTTTAATATGTACGATTAAGTTAATATAGGCAAAACACTTAGAGCCCAGCCTGGCATCTTAAAAGTGCTATATAAGTTCTAGAAATTATCACTGAAAAAATGAAGTGAACGATACATGCAAAGTCTCTGGAAGGGTGTCTGGTACACGCTAGACACTCAATAACCACAAGAACTGTTTGCCAAGGCACCTGGAACCAAGAGTGGGTCTTCAGTAAATGTTAGCTGTCTTTCTCACCTGCCTCAGGGGTGTGGAGGGGGAAGCCCTCTCCTTTCTTCACTTACCCAATATATGCCCAGCGCCAGGCCAAGTAGACAGGTAGAGAAACTTGAAGCTCAGGACTGGAGCGGGGATGGGGATTGGGTTTATAATGTGGGTTGAGAGGCCACGCTTCAACAGCACTCTTTTGATTAAAATAAAACTACAAAGCCAAGCAGAAGTACTGCTCTAAGCATTCCTATTTTTGGTCAATATCCTGCGAGGAAACAAAGGAAGTGGGGGCTGAATTAAACCAGCATTTATAAATACTTTAATAATGATGAATAAATGATTCATCTAAGTTACTTTGCAAAGTCAATTATTCCAAGACGCACAGAGACCTGTCGGAATGATTGTAAACTGGTTAATAGATGTTATCTCAACTTGCGAGGAAGCACTTCGGCGCAGCAGCCCAAGCTGTTATTTATGCCTCTGCACATCCTAGCATAATTTAAGAAAAAGGGAAATTTATTTATCAGCTCTTAATAAAGTATTTATGCTACTTAATGTGAAATGTTACCAAAATTATTTAGTGATTTATTGATTTAGCTGGGTATTATGATATACTCTCGGCATTCCTTGTGTGGCAAAGTTAACTAAGGCAGTCTGGCCTTTGATTTATTTATTTATTTATTTTATTTATTTATTTTTTAAAGGTAGTACTTTGTTTTTATTTTTTTCTTTTCTTTTTTTTTTTTATTGTTGGAGATTCATTGAGGGTACAATAAGCCAGGTTACACTGATTGCAATTGTTAGGTAAAGTCCCTCTTGCAATCATGTCTTGCCCCCATAAAGTGTGACACACACCAAGACCCCACCCCCCTTTGATTTAAACAATTCTTTTCTATGGCAAACTCTCAGGGTTTCTGGAAACCTTGCAGGGTCTAGGGTGGGATTGGAGAAGGGCCTAGGAGCTTTCCTGGGGACTAGAACATGTGGGGCCAGATGGCAGACCTGGATGTCTTTGGGAAATTGTCACGTATCTGTGAATGGTCAGAGTTGGAAGGAACGTCTCCTGTCTTCTGGCTCAACCCTCAAACAAGGAAGCTGAAGGCTGGAGAGGCCAAAGGACTCACTGATGCCTGCACAGCTGACATGCTGTGCGAAAGTCCTATCTGGTGTTTCTCCCTCCACAAGACACCCTGCAATGGGCCAATAGGGATCTATCCCATATAGTGCAAAAGAAGTATTAAGCACTTACTAAGTGCATGGCATTGTGCTAACCACTTGGGGCAACTAGATATTAAGTTTAGATATATAAAACAGGAAACCCAAATAATAGTGGTTAAAATGAAAAAGTGGTCATGAACAGGAGGTCTGGGTGTAGGTGGTTGTTTGTGTGAGTTAGAGCCAAGATCACTACCATTCCCTTGGCCTTTCCCTCATGTCTGCAAAATGGCTGCATCTCCAGCCATCACCTAGCAGGAGGAAGGGCAAAGGTAGGAGAAAGGAGCAAGACCTACATCAGGCAAGAAAACATTTCCTGGAACTCTCTAGGGGCTTCCACTTCTATCTCTTGGGCAGAATTATATCCTCTGACAATTCTGGCTGCAGAAAGGCTGGGAAATGTAGTTTGTTTAATTTGGCTTAATGACCCCCCCCCCCATTGCAGCTCTGTTAAGAAGGGAGGAGAAACTGGGTATCAGGTTGGCAACATTCTCTTCTATGCCTGAATTAACTGATTTCATACAGAAACCCTATAGAGTACATAATACTATTACTCCCATTTAACAGATGAGAAAACTGAGGCCTAGAGAGATCAAGTCATCAGATTTAGTTGGTGCTTAAATGTAGAACCCTAAAGCATCCAAGGCCTTACTCTTGACCACTGTGCATCCTACCTCTCTGGTAGGAAAGCTTTTCCTGCCCTTAATTTGACAATGGCTTTCTAGAGCCTCAATATACCCAAATCGAGGGGTGGGGGAACTGGAGCAAAGGAAACCTGCTAACACAAGGCTTTGAGTATAGCGGAGCCTCCCAGAATGTTTGCTGTGAGAGGAGGGAAGTAGGAGGCTCAGGAAGGGGCCTCAAAAGGGGAGCGTCAGATATGAAATTCCACAAAGGGATGAGTATGACAGACACCTGCAGTGGGCAACAGCATCGAGAAGAAGGGAAGTTGGTTCTTTGGTCTCCAGCACCTTCTGTCTCTTGTCGCTGTCCAGGTCTGCTCCTCCCCTGAATGGAGTCCCACTCTCTCCTCAGCTGCCCACTGCCCCCTGTGCTGTCTCTGCTTTGTGAAATCCTGATCTCATGAAAACACCCTCTGCCATTTAGCTTGCATCTGAGCTTACATTATAGAGAGTCATGGAGGGACAACTGAGGATATGGAATTTAACTCCTTCTCCATGTTTTACAGAGAAGGAATCTAAAGCACAGAGACAAGTGTATTCTCCAACTTTGTACAGAGAGTCAGTGGAAGAATGGGAAGGAAGCCCAGGACTCCTAGACTAGTGTGTGCATGTGTGTGCACATGTGTACAATGTCCACTCTGTTTGTGTGCATGTGAATGTGTGCATAAACACATGTACTTTCTGTTTGCATTTTAAATCTCATTTTGCACAGTGTAAATAAGCTGACCCCAAGCTAAGTCTCTAAGGAATAGAGACTTCAGGAAGTACATGAGAAAAAAACTGGTGGCAGAGAATAGTTTTGAAATCTTCATATACAGGTGAATGCTTACTCTACCTAGTCAGAGATTGAAGAAGGTCTTGTCTCTTGACAATTAGGGAAAGGGAGACAGAAAAACCGACAGCTCTGGAGAAGACAAAGAAGAGATCTTGAGTCTCAGATAACCTGTCGACAGCAGTTTTGAAGTATCCAGGTGCAGACCTTTCTGCTCCATTGCAAACATTTAGTCTCTGAGGCAGGGGCAAGAGCTTAGAGCAGCTTAGCTTTGCCCTTGGCTGAAGGATGAGCTTAGATCTGCACATGCAGAGATCACCAAGGCAGCTAGCTCTCCCAGGGGCCTGGCCTTGCTGCTGATGTGATACAAGTTGTCTTGGTTAAGGGTGGGCCAAGGATTCTTCTCTGAGTATTTTTCTTTGAGGTTTTATAAATCAGCCTGCAAGACAGCCAATTTCATGCTGAGATGTCATATTGAAGGCCTTAATCCAAGATCAATTGCTGGCTGACTTTGATTCCCTGTCTGGAGCCTGGGCAGGTTCTATCCTAAACTGAGACACTAGCAAAATTCAGCTTTTGATATTTTCCACTCAGCCCTTCTTTCTTTTTTTGGCCCCACCTCTGCTCCCTAGACAAACTTTTCCCTGTTAAAGGCCCCTAACTCTTTTACCCTGCAATACTCTGACAAAAGAGTCAGTTGCTCCTGGAACAGAATATCCTGCAATTTGGCCATGTTGCCATAAGGGGGCAGTAGTTTCATTGATCAGGTGCTATAAATAGTAATGAGAAGTGAAAACTAATAGTGGTAGAATGTTTAGTTTGGCATTTTATTTTATTTTTTTAGAATATTTAATTTGTCAGAAAAATAGGAGACTATCCATAAAAATTCTGATCTCGGGCTACTTTTGAAATATCAGGACATTCAAAAACATTCTCCTGGGCTGACTAAGGGTCATCTCTTGGGACAGGACATGAAGCTTCTGTGGCCACTGTCCTCACCTGGCTGGAAGTCTCTCATTTACATTAAAAGCTTCTGTTTAAGCTTTAGGCATATTTGAGTTAGAGATAAATATTAATTTAAAAAAATTAAATAGCATAGCTTTAAAAAATTAAAACATCTAAATCTAGGTAGCTTACAATGTCTACATTTAAATAGGATGCCGTAGGATCAACTTTCAAGCAAATAAAGTGCAAGATTCTTTGACACAATTAGTTGTCCTAAACTTTAATTTCAATATCCATAATACACCACACTTTCTCTTACCTCTACTATGACCAATCATTTCTTATTGCTGGGGCTGAGGGGTTTCTTAGGATGTAGAATTTTCAGTGCTAAAAAGAAGAAAGTCCTGGGGCGGTGCCTGTGGCTCAAAGGAGTAGGGCGCTGGCCCCATATGCTGGAGGTGGCAGGTTCAAACCCAGCCCTGGCCAAAAAAAAAAAAAAAAGGAAAGTCCTAGGCAGACTAGGACACACTGTTTGCTCTACTTACCTATGGGCTGCCCTCTCTGCCTGGAACTCCTGTCCTTTGCCTGGGTCTATCCTGACTACCCCTCTCCTCTAAGCCTGTGCTAAATGCCCCATTTCTCCTTGCTCTGTACTCTCCATCTTCTCACTTGTCAGCTCTTGCTGGACCCTGGAATCCCGGGGCCTGGCCCATGGCTCTCTTGCTCAATCAAGGTTGTGTTCTCAGCACAAAGTACAGGGCATGGCACAGGGTAAGTGTCAGATGCTGAATACAGACTAATCTTGAATGTTATGGGATAGTTGTGATAGTTGGGCACATGAGAGGTGCCCAATAAGGTGTTTGTTGAATTGAGTCACATTGAACCAGGCCAAAGATTTGGATAGACAGAGATCTATTCTGATAAAAGGAGAGGATAAAGGAAAATAATGATCTCCCATGACAGTCTCTTTCACACTGTTTTGACTTTGACTTACAGAGAGAAATACATTTTATATTGGGACTCAGTATACTTTACACACACACACACACACACACACACACGTTCTTATCACACTTTTTGTGTCTTCTGACGGCTTCTTTTCTGTTCTATTCTTTTGCTCCATTCTCCTTTACTTAAAAACATGCTGGTAATAACCTATTAAATTGATTCTATCAAAACTAACGGGATCACTACCTATGGTTTGAGGAACTGCCCCAGAATGTGACTTGTTCAGGTTCCCAGAAGACTCTGGACTGCAGATTTTAGGTCTTTCCCAGGGCACAAAGATGACATGGAACTGATCAATTCTTCCCATATGTCAATTCTCACCCCAGGAAGCACCACCATAATCCCAGTCAATCCTCCTCTCTACTGACTACTCATATGAACTACCATTGGGACCATCTCCTATGTCACTCAGTTTTATTATCTCTTACAATATATTGTTTGTTGATTACATTGTTCTTTTTTGTTTCCTGGGTGTTTCTCATTTTCTTAAGCAGATACTAAGCCCCCTGTGGGCAAATGTCCTTTGCATTTTAAATTATTTTTTATGTTTCTCTTTTAATGGGTATGCCAAAAGGAAAAACAAACAAACAAAAAAAATCTGTTAAATTGGAAGTGGGTGGCACCTGTGGCTCAGTGAGTAGGGCAGTGGCCCCATATACTGAGGGTGGCGGGTTCCAACCCAGCCCCGGCTGAACTGCAACCAAAAAATACCCGGGCGTTGTGGCGGGCGCCTGTAGTCCCAGCTGCTCGGGAGGCTGAGGCAGGAGAATCGTGGAAGCCCAAGAGCTAGAGGTTGCTGTGAGTCCTGTGACGTCATGGCACTCTACCGAGGGCGGTAAAGTGAGACTCTGTCTCTACGAAAAAAAAAAAAAAAATTGGAAGAAGGCACAGTTCACATTTTGTTTAATACGTGCCACTTTCAAACCAAAGTGGGCCCTCTAGTGAGGGGCTGACTGTTCTGTATGTTAAAATGTTCTCTGGCCATAATTCCTAGTAGCCTAAGATCTGTAAAGACCCTGCTCACACATCCTCCATTCTCAGGACAAGAATTGCTTCAAATTGGGTCAGACACAGATTACTGTAAGAGAGATGAAATGAAAACAAAGAATGGACTTCCATATTAAATAATTTAATTATGGAGGACATCACCATAGGCAGTTTGGATTAGGAATGGCAGCCCTGTTCTGCAAGACATGGAATGACGTTAATTGCCTCTTTAGGCCTCATTCCAACCTGAGAATTGGTGGCTTCTGGAGAGGGTAATGGGAGCATATTGGGGTACGGTGGGTGCACTGGAGCAGCTGAGTGCTCCCTGCCCAGTGGGAAGGAAGGGGATCCACGCCAAGGACAGCCCTGACCACAGCTTGCTCCTGCACGGTCACATGAATGCCTGGGATGGAGGCAGTTTCTCCTACTTCCACACTTCCTTCAGGCACCGGGCTTCTCAGTCTGAGGGTCGTGACTGGGCCCTAAGTTGCTGAGCTGTTGCCTGCTCAGCCGCCTGGGCAGCCAGGTAGGTCCCATGATGGGGAGGATGCTCTGGTTGGGGATCTCTCCAGAGCCATCCCTCCACCTCAGTCTCCACAAACAGCCTCTTAGTATATCTGCATTACTTGAAAGTGGTGAGGAGGCTCTGTCTTATCTCACACCCAGGGAGCCACCAGCTGTCTGTGTGATGCCCTAAACATACCGTAGCAGAGTGGGTCTGACCTGAAGTGCAGAGGCATGGGCTCCAGTCCTGGCCCTGCCTTCTGCCAGCAATAGTGACTCATCCTATTTCATACCCATGTTATGTGAGTCACTGCTAGAATTCCATGCATGTTGCCGATGCTAGTGGGAAGAAGGCACAGTTCACATTTTTGTTTAATACGTACCATTCTGTATTGAGTTGAACTTTTCTCAGATAATACGCAACAAACATTTTGGGGGGCACCTTCTCAGGGCCAGCACAATGATCCTGGGGAGTACAAGGGTAAGAGAAAGCCATCTTGGTGCTGCCTTCACAGAGGCACCCCCCGCCCCCCCCCAAGCTGTTTCTGGCCTTCTGTTGGGGAGGAGTGAGAGGGATAAGTAGTGGCACCTAGAGATAAGGCCGCAGAGATGTTCAGACCAGGTTTACTGAAATGGGAGGGTGACCCTCTTGGGTGGTGCAAAGGTGGCATCTGCACCCCCAGGGGCAGGTAGAGTCCTCTTTTATATGGGACCGTTGGGGGTGGGCAAATTTCACAGCTTCCCTGGAAGGTTAGGGTCCTTTGGCATGAACTTCTGGGGGTGAGGCTAACCAGATCCTCTCTGTCTTTGTCTTAGGAGGAGAGAAAGAAGAGAAACCATTTATGTGTGGCTGCTGTAGGCCCGCCAAGGAGCAGGCCTGAACTCAAGCCGAGGCCTTACCATGCAAAAGCTTGTCCCTGAAGTGGGGTAACAATGCTACCTTACTCTGTGAAGGGCCGACTCTCAGCTCAAGTTCAGTCCTGAGACCACACACACCCCCGGGGCATTCCGCCCTCTGCGATCACCCTCACCTGCCCCTGTGCCACACCACTGACTGAGGAGACTGCATGGGCCTGAATGTGTCCTCCACTCTCTGGGCACTGCCTTTCTGACATCTGGTGTACTTTCAACACTTGGATCATCATCCCAGCCCTCCTTTGACAATCTCCTCTGTCCTTGACCCAAATGCCTTCTTTCCAAGAGTGCCTGGGAGCAGCCCCAGTGAGAGAGGAGTCGCGATTCCGACTCCCACTGCTCTAGCAAAGAAGAGATTTGAGCCTGTCTCTGGGGCAGCTGCAGCATCTTTTGTTGAAGAAAGCACCTTTTACGTGAAGAATAAGATAAAATGACACGTTGCTAATGATGTGCTTTATGGTCTGCCATCTGTCTCTGGAAAGGTCAGAGAAAAATGGCAGCTTGGTTGCAGGCGATTGGGTGGCGGCAGTGGTTGGCGACAAATGGCTCTCATCGGAACCTGACAGGGAGCCTTGGTGACATCATATAAATGCCCTAATTGGGAAGTGGTCAATTGAGCAGGCCTGACTTCTGAATTTGATGTGTCAATAAACAAGCTCAAGGTGAGATGCTAGATCAATACCACAGGACAAGAACCATCCGGCAAATTTACTGCAAAGTAATTGGGTGCAAAATGACTCAACCCAGCCTTCACACCGCCAAAAGCAAACAAACAGCTCGTCCACAGGCAACGATTTGTCCATGTCAGCAGCTGTTTACAAGCACTCGCTGCCTGGTAAGGGGGCCAGGCAAAAGGAACCCCAAAAGGCAGAAGAAACCATGCACCCTGTATGATGATGCTGGCTCCCCAGAAGCTTTCTCACAGTTGGGGAGTGTTATCTAGATGCTTCCACCAAAAATAGTCTTAAATATAATATGGTATTTATGCTAAATTTATATCAAATAATTATTGTCTGTCCACGTTTGATTTTGATTAGGTTGCAAAATGTACAAAACACATCCATACCTCTGTCTCCTATTGGTTGAGATTGGTGGGGCTTGTTCTCGCCACCTCTGGGTATAGGAGAAAGGGAATAAAGATTCTCTGCTACTAACTTCAGGGCATCCTGGCCTAGAGGTGGGTGGTGGAATGAGGGAGGCACACCTGCCATGGCCGGGTGGTGGGCAAGGCAATTCCCCTGCAAAGCTCCCTGCTGAAAGTCTGGGCCTGCCAGGCTCTGAGCAGGTTGAGCAAAGGTGTGCTGGAGCTGTCTGATACCAGCTCACAAGTTCTGATTGTTAAATACTCAGGAATTTTGTGAGCTCGTTGGTTAACAATTAGTAGCTTAAAATTAGCCATATTGGGACATTCATACTCCAGGAATCAGCAAACACACTACACCAGGACCCTCGAAAGCGTACCAGTGGGAGCAGGCATAGGTCCCAGAGTTTGAGATCTAGCCAGGGAAGGGTGAGTCCAGGCTGGGGCTGCACCCTTGGAAGTGGGCTGGCCTCTGGAGAATCCCACTTGGGCTTGTGAGGTCTGGGCGAGGTTGAGAGGTGCTAAAAACATCAGGACAGCCAATGCCCAAGGAAGAAATGGCATTCACACCTTGACCACCTTTTTGCAGAGGGACTCAGGTAGGGAGGCCTGCCTGGGGTAGGAACAAGAGCCCTGGTGCAAGCACTAGTAGGGCAGCCTTCTAGCGCCAGCTTTGCCCTTTCCTGGGTACACGTCCAGCACTGATAATTAGCTAGCAGGCCCCAGAGACTCTTGGAGGTCTCGACATATTAATACATGTCTGTCTTGGCTCCCTGTCCTGGCTCCCCTGGGGCACCATGTCCATGGCTCTTTTCTGGCTGAGACCTCTCCATCTCCATCCCCCATCTCCTCACAATGCCACAACCGAAGGGCTAACACCTGGTACACCTGGGTGCAGGAGGATCAGTGGGACAGCGGGAGGATCAGTGATCTAACTATTGAGCTCTGGGTGCCTGCGGTTATAGACTATTAGTACAGCATGTCCTATCACCACCATTGGATCACAGGGATGGGTGGGGCCGCCAGCCAAGATGGACAGAGCCACCACATGGGAGAAACCCAGAGCTCCCTGACAGGTGGCCAGAGCCAGTAGGCCACCGCCTAAGTTCAGTCCTTGGCTCGGCTGCTGACTGATGTTATGTGGCCTGAAGCAACTCAGACTCCACACTCCAGGGCACCATCTGTGAACAGAGGTGTGTAGAGGATCCACCTTGTTGGGTGGCTGTTAGGTCTGAAAGTGCTGATTGGTAGAAGGTGCTTAGATGGTGTCTGGCTCTGGGGTGGTGAGCCCTGGTGGTTCACTGAGTGCTTCTGTCCCTTCGGGTGAGCCTCACAGCCACTGTATGAGACCAGTCTTATCACCAACGTCCCATTTTTATGACATGGAAACTGAGCCTCCAAGGTCAGCTGACCTGCTGTGGTCTCACAACCTGTTGGTGCTGGAGCCGTCTGAAACCCAGGCTGTCTCCTGTGGCTACAGTGCACTCTCCATACTTCTGCTGGGTTTTTGGCCTAAACAAACCCCATGTCTTTGTCAAGCTTCTAATTCCTTAAGCTAAAATACTTTCTGTACTAGCATTTCTTCCATGAGTCAAAAAAAAAGAAAAAAAAAACCTTTTGGCAATTTCATTGAGCTCATTGTTCAAAGCTGGTGCTATCTTCACATGTCCAGAGACACCCGGAGCAAGAAAGACACACAGGTTGTGTAAATTGCTGAACACGGGGTTGGGCATCCACTTGGCAAGAGCTGAGTAATGGCTCAGCAGTTGTCAGATGTTGTTGTCATTGTCATCTTCATCATCATATTGTGTATTGCTGACTTTATAGTATTTAAGAGCAAGAGAGAGAAGCTCAGAGACAGCCACACTTGTGCAGTAGGTAGAACGGGCAAGTTGGGGGAGCCAGGGCCTGGGGGAGGGCGTCCTAAGGGCAGTGAGGTAGAAATGGGGATCAGAGCTTCCCAGGTCTCTCTTTCCTCTCACCAATTCCTGTCATTCCTTCTCCACTTTGCCTCATTTGACATCTTTGCATCCCAGATTCATCCTGCCTTTTCACTGGATCCTGCTGTTTCCTGTGTCCTCCGTGTTGGGAATACTGTCTGGGCTTCAGTCTCCATCTTGACTGCAGCCCTGTGGGATACACTAAGTCCTGACAAGCAGCTCCCAGACTCCTCATCCTCAGAGCTCATGAGGTAATAGATGCTTTTGCTATCAGCCATCAAGTCGTGGGTTAATTTGTTACACAGCAGTAGATAACTGATACCCTTCTGCATTTTCCTCTGAAGAGGATGTTTCTCATTCTAGTACATTATAGCACAACTTTGGAGGCCTAACAAAGAATTCAATACATTAAGGGGAAGAGTTTTGCAGTGACAAATGCCTGAGAGGAAAATACAGGAGTTTCCTGACCCCATTCTGTGATCACTGTGTTGGGTCCCTGGGGTCAAGACCCTTTCCTCTCTGGACCTTAACCTCCTCATTTTTGGATGAGCTATTGGACTAGACAATCTCCGAGGTGGCTTCCAGCTTTAATTTGGTGAAGGTTTGTGAAAATGGGCCACCATTTTGCAGATGGGAGGGACCTAACTCTCCTGACAGGACATGCCTAGCAGAGGCTGCCTGCCTGCCTTTTGCTCAGGGTTCCTGTGAGATCTGGGAGTCCTGGTTTCATCCACATATTTGACCTGAAATGGGACAGGAAAACCAGTCACAAGAGGGGCTGGGCCCTAGCAGATGATGCTCATCCTAACCTCTAGAGCTCTGGGCCTCCCCAGCCCCTTCAAACCTCCTGCTTACTCGCTGGTGAGAAAATTCTGTGTGCTCCCTGGCCCACTCGTGGGAGCATCAATCATACTGGTTATTTTCTTCTTTGACTTAAGAGGATTATCCAGAGTGGATGTTTTACTTTCTCAGTATTATGTTGTGACACTTCTCTTCACTGGCCCCACCTGGCCCAGGATCTGAGCCCACCATGCTTTCTTCCAAGTCAGACACTGTTCTGGCATCACAAATTATTATGTCAGTGTCTCAGGAAGGAAGGGGCTGACTGGGGGGAGGCATGCAGGCTTGGAGTTCCTACCCTCCCTCCACTTGCCCGCTTCATGGCTGTTAAAGGAGCCTCCTTTGCCAGTATAGCTGGCAGGGTCTAGCCTGTGCACAAGAGAAACTGATGACTTGTATCTTGAAAAAAAAAAAAAAAAAGAAGAAGAAGAAGAGTGTTTGTTTTGTTTTGTTTTGCTTTGCTTTTAAAAATTTACCCCAAATTAGAAATACAGTGGCAGTTGGCATTAGTCAGTGGCTCTGGTCCAGAGTGACAACCATTCAGGGCAGGAAGAAAGAAATGTCACCAGCAGGTGTCTGCTCATGTCTCAATATCTAGATGGTGTCCCGTGACTGCCAACTGAGAAGGAGGCTGTGGTTGCCTGTCTGCTCGAGGCAGGTATGAGAGAAATGGGTCAGGGTAGAAGTTAGTCAGGAATGTTTGGCTTTGTGGGAAGAGACCCTGGTCACACCAGGATAGGCCAAAAGGGAACTTGGTCGGCTCCCGTAACCAAAGTCAGGGTGCGGCCAGGCCTCTGGCATTGGTCAGCTTTGCGTTTCTCAGTGCGTTGGAGTCTGTCTCTCAGTAGCCTTCCTCCTCCATTTACTTGAAATGCAGCCTCCCACACAGTTCCTGAAACCATGCCCTACAGAGTGGCCCCCAAAGCCGAGCATCTCAGGGAGGGGATCTGGCATGGCCTGGTTTACAAGCCTACCCCTGCACGTCAACCCTGGTCAAGTGGGGGGACCCACAGGTTAGAGGCAGGGTCATGGAGGAACATCCATGAGAGGCTGGCCCCTGGCAGCCTGACTCTGCTCTGTCCTGGCGGAGGGGGGAGGAAAAGTGGGGGATTTGCAGGGAGAACTGTCACTCTGAAGAGTGTCAGGGGACACAAGCTGTCCTCATTCCCCTGCTCTAGTGGAGGACTGGGGATGGATTTATTACTCATCAGGTCAATTTCAAGGGCTTGGGTGGGCAGAAAGAACCTGAGCAGAGTCCAGGTTCATGAGGAATGATGGAATCTGGGCGATGTGCTTCCAGGCCCCTCACTATCACATTCTTTGCTCTTTTCAGGCCAGTTTCCAGACCAGGCAGCCCTGCCCAGGGGCCCTGCATGGAAGGTAGGCACAGGGCTGGCACCTAGGAGAGGAGGTGGAGGCTCCTCTTATCTTTCCCTTCCTATAGCTGCCCTGTTAAGATAACACTTTTCATAGCTAATTTCTTGCTTCAATCTGAAGGTCCTGGATTTTGATTTGTATCTTTAATCTTCATCAGCATCATCATATATTTACCTCATATTGTGCTGAAGAGAATTGAACAAGAAGTAGGTATATACCCAGACTGGAGGAGACGTCTACAGGAAGAAACAGTTACGAGCTCCTACTTTCATTAATGCACGAGGCTGATACACAGGAGACAATTAAAAAAACTATGATTGAGATTTAAATAAAATACATTAAGTAGATTATCAATGAAGGGGAATTTGTGTGTTTTGTTTGGGATTAAGTCAGTGTTAATGGTGTTATCTGTCCTGGAGGGCTTCCTGGAGGAGGCAAGGAGGAAACTATCCATTCCTGTGGGAGGAACTCCAAGTGCGTACAAGGCAGGACGAACCCTGGCACAGGGCAGGTGTAGCCGTTGCACAGCCCTCCTCTGTGGCTGGTAAGGCTTCACACAAGGATTCCCAAGTGTCTGCATTGCTACCAGCACCTTTCTGGGCTCTGCAGGAGGTGGCTGGTGAACTGATTTGCCACGGAAGCTTTCCCTGAGGCCATTACCTGCAACTTCATTTCTTTAGGAACAATCTTCTCAGCAATTTCATTTCTGCTCCAGTTTGTGTTTCACACAAGGCTGAGTTTCCATCCACCTTCAAGTGTCCTTCCCCTTTCCCATTTCATGCTCCTGTCCCTAAATAATGTTTGTGTTTTCTATTAATAGGACTGTCTTGATCGTGGCTGGTCCAGCTGACCTACTTTCTCCAGTTCTCTATTCCAGAAATGGTGCTCCCTGATTTTCTTGGCACTGTCTACTCTTCTGTCATTTATTCCACATGTAGTTATGGAGCTCCTGCTGTTTAGAGACTGTGACAGCAACAACAAAAAAAGTGTGAAATACAGTCCCACGAGAGCTTAGAGTCTAGTTGGGAAGTCAAGACAGATGCTCCTGCTACAGTGATTTAACCAGGTGATGTGATGCCTTCTGGGTGCCAGGTGGCCCTGTCCATGTTGATGCCTGCTGCTCAGAGAACGGACAGAGCTCAGGGCTGGGTAAACCTTGGAAGTCTTCCTGGAGGAGGTGGAGGCTCTGTGAGTTATAATATTTTTCCAGACAGAAGACCCATAAGAGAAAACTATCTCGCTTCCAGGTCATAGTTTCTTTTTCTTTTTTGTAGAGACAGAGTCTCACTGTACCGCCCTCAGTAGAGTGCCGTGGCGTCACACAGCTCACAGCAACCTCTAACTCTTGGGCTTACGCGATTCTCCTGCCTCAGCCTCCCGAGCAGCTGGGACTACAGGCGCCCGCCACAACGCCCGGCTATTGTTCTGTTGTAGTTTGGCCGGGGCTGGGTCCGAACCCGCCACCCTCAGCATATGGGGCCGGCGCCCTACTCACTGAGCCACAGACGCCGCCCCAGGTCATAGTTTCTTAATCATCAAGAAGAGAGAGGGGCCCAAAGGAAGGGAGTGTTCGCAGGTTTGCCACACAATTATGACCCCAGCTCCTTGCTCATCTTCTCTTCCAGAGCCAGGTGGATCTCATCCTCTCTCCTGCCCACCCCGCCATTGTGATTTCAATTTCCTCCTGGCTCTCCTCCTACACCAGACTCAGATTTCCCTCTGGACCTTGACTTAAATAGTTATCCCAGGTCTTCCAGTTCTTCTTCTTCCTCCACACACACATACTTCCTTGCCCTGCTAATTTGGGGCCCAGCTATATGACTTGCTTTGACTTCATGGCAGACAAAGTACGTACCTCACCTTCCTTGAGGGCTTGGCCATGTGATTTGCTTTGGCCATTGGGATGTTAGCAGACATGAAATTAACAGGTCCTCTTGTGCTTTGCTATGGTCATGAGAAGAACATGTCCCAGCTGGCCCGTTGGTGCAAAGAGGTTGAGAGACCACTGGGCTCACCTGGACCTGACCTGCAGCTCAGAGCCAGGCAGGCCCTGCTGAGCCCAGCCTGGATCAGTGTCCTGTGGTCACACAATAAAAGGAAATGATTGTTGTTTTCAGCCACTGAGTTTTGAGATGTTTTGTTACACAGCATTAATGTAGTAATAGATGACTGATACAACCACTGATGCAGAAGTTCTCCTTTTTTCATTTCTTTAGGGCCCAAAGTTGCTTCCTTGGAAATGTAGACCTTGTAGACCTTGTCTACATCTCTTTGTTTATCTGCTCCCTGCTGCCCTAGCCGTTTTTCAGTTCATAAGTGTACTCTCTCACCATCTCCTATGTGGGCTTCCTGCCTTTGTAGCTATGCTGTGAGCTTGAAGAGAACATGTCTCTTTCCTGTCTCTATGTTACTGTAGGAGCCAGGCACATTGAAGGCTCCCAGAGCCACCCAAAGAAAAGCACATGCTAGTTCTGATATCCTTGGGATTCTTTCCTAGGGACCAACTTGAGTTCCAATGTCACTAAAGAATTTAGTATCTAGTCTGTGTTTCTAGAATGTCCGGGACAGTTAGGTGCAGGCTGGATTCCACAGGTGTGGCATCCAGGGGACTATCAGGGATTTGCTGGTGTACTTGGCCTGTTGACCTCTCTGATCACCTGAGTTTCTGCAAAGGTATTTCCACTGGTAGACTCATTCCCAGGAAATTCCATGGGCCTGGAGTTCCTAGGCTCTGTGCCCATCTTTTTGTTTTGTTTTTCTTTGTACCCATCTTTACAGGTGTGGGGAAAATAACCATATCTGGGGCTGTAAAGCTGTGGGTGTTCTCTGAGGAGGTGCCTCTAAAATATTCGTCTACCAATGTCCCCTCTAGATGCTCCCCGGATGTGGCCCACACTGCCACCTTTGCTAGATTGCTCTCCACTCCCTCAAGCACACACATCGCTTGCCAGAGGTCTCACCCTACTAGGTCCCTTTCTCTCTGTCTGGGAAACCTTCTTGGCCCTGGGAAGAATTCATCTTTTCATTCCTAGGTGATCCCATAGTCCTTGACTTATTCATATTTTTGGCACTTGAAATTACATCATATTCTAGACATTTGCAAAACCTCTCTTGAAGACCTTTAGCCTAGGAGCTCCTGCTGGGGCAGGGGTGACTGTTGACTCATCTCTGGGTACCGTCTGTCCCTACTGTACTATCCTGGGGAAAGGGACAAAGAGAAATGAGAAAATGAAAAACCAACGAGAAGTGTTCCATAGAGACTTTGAAGGCTTGAGAACAGTAGATATCATTCCTGTGTGTTCAAGGGTGACACTTTGTAGATGGTGGGAAGGGCTAAAAGGACAGCTTCCTGAGGGCTGAGGTGTATATCTGGATGAGAGTTATTAAAGGATGGTCGTGGTCAAAGGGATAATGAAGCTTGGGCTGAGGATGGCCTTTCGGGATGATGACTGCTGCTGACTTCTTGGCCACTGAAGGGTGTTGGGGGAGGCAAGGGAAGATTGCTGTGTCCAGAAAAAAACAAGTTTCTGGGACTGACTCAGGACCACAGACTATCAGGGCTGAGAAGAAGCACACTAGCAAAGTGTCTCTTTTACAGGTGAGGAAGCCTGAGCGCAGGAGTGAAATGCTTCATGTCAGCTCACCCAACCAAAATAGTGGTAGATTCAGGACTAGAGTGCAGGTCTTCAGGTTCTAAGAACAGTGTGAAACATCTCTGAAGATGTGAAGGGGCTGAACAGGCCACAGAGGACATGGGCCAGTGGTTAGGAAGAAGGGGTGAGGTCAACCCATCAGATATCTACTCCCTCCTCGGCCTCATGCAAAGGGTACAGCTGTCTGTGCACTTCCGGAGCCTTCCATTGCAGTTGAGGCTGGCTCCAGACGCCTGGGAAGGCGGACACAGCATTGCTGGACGTTTTAGTATCTCATTCTTCTGCCATTCTCCTTTGCTCTCCCTCCCAAGCATCGTCCCCCCCCTCCTGCCTCCATCATATTGAATCACTAGGGTGTGAAATATAATAAAGCATTGTACCATTCAGTCTGTCGGCTATTCCTTAAAGGTGTACTCCAGGTAAATATCCCCTTGGCCTGTGAAAAATGAGCTTACCTGCAACAAATGACTTTGATGAACCTTAGGAGCCGGCCCTCTATCATTCTTTTCCAATTGGCTTCCCCAGCCAAGCATGATTTCCCCGCACAAATTTGTCTTACTGAAGGAAGAGTTTCTCTGCTTCACCCCCTTCCTGGTGCCCCAGCTTCCCAGCCTGAGTGTCCCTTTATCTGGACACCACTCTCACACATGTGTCATTCTCCCGAAGCTGGGAACGCTTCACACAGTCATCAGGGGCCTCACCAGGTGGATCAAACTCAGAATCCAATTAAGCAGTCCTTCCATGAGCACTTGGTGGCTGTGGCAGACTGGAAGTGGACTGACCCCAGATTTGCAACATGGGGGTCGCCCAGGCTCCATTACTTCCCAGCTCTGCACCTCAGTTTCCTCTCTTGTGAAGGGGGGACAGGTAATACCACCTGGTCTTCCTCCTTCACGGGGGCATTTTAACATGTGAAAATGCTTTGAAAAATGTAAATCACTATACAAATACAAGACTTACTACTATTATTGTAGATCTAAACTCTTTAGGGGAAGAAAGAAAAATTTGTTCATTTATTTCATTTAAAGTGAATTGATTCATTCAACAAGTGTTTCCTGGGTTCCTATGATGTACCGGGCATTGTGCAAAACAGTGAGTGGGGCTAGTTTAGGGAATAAAAGAGACCAAATGTTTGCTCCCATGGAATTTAATTGCATTTTCTTACAATTTAGTTGTGATGACAAAACCAACATGCATAAAAATCAGCTCTGGGACAAAGGAGAGTGTCGTATGTTGATAAACTAAATATATAATGTATCTTAAAATATAAGTTCCTATTGCATTAGTACCTAATATACTATGATGTGTAATTTTTATTTAATTTTCAAACTACTGTCAGGATAAGCATTACAGCAGAGGAAACTGAAGCTTGGAGAGGGAAATAATTTTTCTAGAGTCCCAGAGGAGAACTGGGACAGAGACTTGAGACTGTTAGACCCTTCCTGGGCTCCTTCCCCTCTACTCCAGGCCATGCAGCCTCATGCCTGCAGACTCAACCTGCTCTGTGTGTTCAGAGGCCAAGAGTGCTCACAGGGGCTGTGTGAAGAAGCACACTAGCAAGTTGCCCCCCACTTGGCTTTTCGTTTCACAGCTCTCTATGTGGAAATCCTGGTTAGCCCATCACAACTGATGAGCGATGCTGGGTAATTAACATCTTTCTTCTGGGCCTCAGTTTCTCCATCTGTAAGAGGAAAGGGAAGGAAGAGAGAGGAAACCAAGGCTCTTCCACCTCTGAGGTGTCTTGATTTCATGATTTCATAATGAACTCGAAAGCACGTATGTATGCAGATCACAGCCACGTACCTGGGAGGGCTTCTTTTCCTTCTCTGCTGTTGTAATTTTAGATAAGTGCCAAATACCTCTTTATTCTCATATATAAAAACATCGAGAAGATTAAGCCATAGCCTGTCTCATAATAATCTGGGCATCCAATTCCAGTTTTCTGATGAAACCACCACTGTTATAAGAAAATTGGAAAGTTTAATATTTGCAAAAACAAACAAATAATCCTCCCCCCACCCTTGAATGAGGCTGAATGTTATTGGTGACTTAATGTTTCTATTCCAAGTTTCTTAACAGATGGAACTTTGTGTTTGGACATTTTGGATTTCTGGAAACAGCTGTGGTTACAGTCCTCATTTGGGTCAAGTCTCTCCTTTACGGGTGGATCCTGGGTCACAATTGACAGATCTGTGGCCTCCATAAGAAAGAAGTTAAGCATTCTTACACAGCTCAGCTTAGTTACAAAACTATTTTGAGCCAAGTGATGGACTTATGCAAAATTCTCCTGCTGCTGATGATGAAGAAACACATTTAATGGTTTACCGTGCACCAGGCGGGCTCCTTAACACTTCCCTTGCATTAATTTGTCGCATCCTCCAAACAGTTCTCTGAAGTGAGTGCTACTGTTATCTTCCTTTTGCAGAGGAGGAAATTGAAGACCAGAGAAGTTAAGAAATTTGCCCAAGGCCACACAGCACTCCAGTGGAATCTGAATCTGGCAGTCTGGCTTCAGAGCATTGGTCTCCCATGATGCTTTACTGCCTTGCAAGGAATCAGGCTGCTGCAGTCAGGAACCATTCCTCATCTGTCACCCTCACTCATCCTCTGTGGCCGTTTGTGGCTTTTTCTTTATTTTTCAGGCAGGTCCACTCAGGTGAATGACTTAATGGCTTGGGCACCTGACCAGCAGACACCAAGTTTCACCATTGTTGGGCACCTGCAGGCTCCAGGTACTGAGAATGCCAAGGTGAAGAAGACGGGCATCTTCCTTGGAGATTTCATATGCCAGTAGGGAAGCCAAGAAACAGTAATGGCACAGTGCACTGGGGGCATGCTGGGCTTAGGGGAGGAGTGACGCTCTTTATAGGAGGCAGCACAGGGCTGGGAAGCCTCATATCCTCTCATCCGTTCTCACTACTGTCCTCCTGTCCTCCTACCAGCAGGTCTGCTAATCCAGGATTTCCTTCAGCCTGTGGGGCTAAGTCCACCATCTCTTGGTTCCCCACTGACCACTCCACTATCTTGGGTCTTTCCTCTAGCATCTTTCTTGGTGGCCTTCTCTTCACCCTTCTGTGGCCAGTAGCTCACTGCGATCCTGTACTGTTCTGATGTTCAGCACTAGGGAGGTTCTGACTAGAACCTCCTCTTAGCATCACCATATGGGTAAAACTTAAACCAGGAAATCTCAGCTAAAGTGGGTGTATTAGTCAGGGTTCTCCTGAGGAATAAAACCAGTAGGATGTGTGAGTGTTCTGTGTGTATGTGTGTGTATTTTATCAGGCACTCTCTCATCCAGGTAGGAAGGATGAGAAGTCCCATGATCTGCAGTTCACAAGCTACAGACCTAGGAGAACAGATGGTGTAAGTTCTAATCTGAAAGCTTGCGGGCTTGAAACCCATGAAGAGCCAATACTCCAGCGCAAGTACGAGGCTGGAAAAGACCAATGTCCCAGCTCCAACAGGTTTGTGGGGGTGGGGGTGGGGGGGTTCCTTTCACTCAGCTTTTTTGTTCTACTTAAGCCTTCAGTTGATTGAATGAGGCCCACCCACCAAAGGGAAGACAATCTGCTTTACCCCAAAGTCACCGATTTAAATGTTAATCTCATTCAGAAACAGTCCATCTTTGGGGGGGTTATTCCAGCAAACTCCTGTGTCCCTACAAAACCTTCCTCACTGGGAAAAGAAGCAAGGAGTGCAGCCTCCTGTATGTTGGGAGAGGGGGGTGGTCTCCCAAAGTGGATGGGTGGTTGAATTTCTGTGATGCAATGTGAGCAAGTCCACTATTGCCACAGATCTAAGGCTGCATCTGCCAGTCTGGCCATAATGAAGCTGATTCTCCCTCTGTTGGACCCACTGCTTCTTGAGTCATCTGTCTGGGAAGAGAAGTATTACTTATTGAACTCTGAAATCTCATTAGAAATCCCTTCCTAAGTAAAGCAGAGGACAGGAGCCAAACCCTTCCAAAGCAGAGCTGCTTAAAGGGAATTGACTAATCATCTGTACTGTTACCCCCATTCCACAGATGGAGAAACTGAGACTAAGATGGAGAAAAAAGGGGGAAAACTAACAATTGGCCACATTACTCCTAACAGCCCTCCAGGATTGACATTATTAACTGATTTTACCAGTGTGGACCCCAGGAAGGGAGGAATGTTCCACAGTTGGTGGCAGAGCTGGGGTTTGACAGGTCTCCTGAATCCTCTGTCTACTTTTCTTTCTTTCCCCTGTAATATGGGGGCCATGTGTGTAAGCCACATTAAATAGGAGGAAGAGGAAGAGGAGGAGATGGAATGAAGAAGTAGAAAATAAAACAGGAATCAAAACCTTAAGCTACGGGGAGGACTCTCAGATGGTGACACTGATGGCATAAAAGAACAGGTGGAAGTGGAGAATGATTTAAACCCCAGAAATCAAGCCGTGTCTCACCCTCAAGTGAGCTGGCCTCAACCTCTGTTCCTTTTCTTCTCTCTTCTTTATTCCTCTGGAAGATGCTGTCTTGCCCTTCCAATAGAAATTCCATTTCATTCTCTTCTTCCTTGCTAAAATCCCCCACCAATATGGGAATAATCATTGTCTGGATGATGGCTAGAACTGTGGGCTTGAAGCGGGCTGTTAGGGAAAGGGCTGAACAGGGTCAGGAAGCTGAGGAGGCCAAATTTTTGAGGAGTGGATGCCATCAGCAATGCCAATGAGAACAACCCTATTAGTGAGGGAGGTGGCACTGGAGGACCGGGTGCCTAGGCATTCCAGGCAGTGAGTAGACTTTTCCTTGATGGGAGGGAGTGACTTAGGCTATTATAATAATGCAGAAGGTGCTGGAAAAAGGATTTGCCAGATAGAAGCCTGTTGGGAATCCTTTGAAACCATGACAGTAATGAAGGCAGCTCACCATCTTATAAGGACTCTCTCATTTCATCCCAGTAACTGTGAAGCAGGTGCTATTATTCCAGCTTTCAGACACTGAAATTGAGGCACAGAGATTTTAAGGAGCCTGCCCGGCTACTTAGTGAAGTAGCACAGCAAGGATCCAAATCAGTGCTCTAAAGGTGGGGAAGGTGTAACTGGGGAGGGGGAGGTGTCAGCTGCTGCTCAGCTTGAGGATGATTGATCTAGCAAAGGTCTGGAAGAGAAGGGAAGGGCCAGGATCAATAGTCCAGGTGGAGGGGTGCACCTTGGCAAAGTAAAAGAATACGTCTTCCTTTGAGACAAGAGGGAGATGAAAGGATGAAGGATAATGATGCAGGGAGCCTCTGAGGCGGAGAGAAGAAAGTCAAGATGGTTCATGTTAGATGACCTTGATCTCCCCAGGAAAGTAGGGAGCAGCCTAGATGGGTAAATCTGGTCTTCTTGATTACTTCCTCTGTTTTGCTTTCCTGTCCTCCTTATTTTCTCATAGAAGAAACAGCCCAGGTTATACTCTTTCATCTAAATTGGACCTTTATTTGTAAATAAGAGATGAGTTGCTCTTGAATAAGCAGAGGAAAGTTAAAACAGATTGCCCTAAGAAAGATTCTGGGAGTTAAAGATGAAGGTGGAAATGTGACAGCACAGAGGAGGTAAGTACTGCTTTGATTTTTATCACAAGGACTTAAGGGGAAAGCGTATCTCCGTGAGGCATGGGGGCTGAGTCATGCTGCTCCCAAGAAGGAGGGAAATGTGCAAATGTGGAGTCCATGAGTTTGGAGCCTGGAGTTACAGAGTTACGATGACTCTTGTGTGGTAGATGGATTAAAAGTAAAGACTACTATTTTGTTAGTTTTTCTTTTACTGTCTTTTCAATGCATTAAAAAAACCTTAAAATCCCACCATTTCATTCTTTTACTGTATAATTGTATTGTAAGAATTTTTCCATGTTATTGGAAAACTTCTATTACAGGTATATTTTAAAAGCAGAAGATGAGTGGTTAAAATTATTGATGTTTAATTTCATTACATGGTTCATAAATGTAAACACGCTTTGTAATTGCTGTGAGCAATCCTTCATCTGGGCTCACTGCATGTATTTAGCTAGTCCCCAGACGCTGGACAGTAGAATGTTCCCAGTTGTTTGCTTTGGTGTTAATGCTCTGTCTCTGCACACAAACCTTCATGTGCCATTTGATTATTTCCTTAGGAGAGATTCTGAGAAGTAAAACAACCGGGATGAAAGGTGTGAATGTTTTAAAGATTGCTTTCTCAAAGTGTGGCTTATATTCATTTCCATCCCACCCATAGGGGCATGCGGAGAATGTGTATCTTGGAAGCGTCCTGACTCCGGAAGGTCAGGGTTGGGCAGGACAGCGCTGGTGGCTGACTGGGACTCTGACCCAGGAGCCTGTTTGCTGGTCACTGCGCTCTGGGTGTGAGAGACTCTCCATCAGGGGTGTGCTTTTGGCACAAGATTAGATGTCCCTGGGTAGTCCTGCCCCAACCAGAAGCCAGGAAAGGGGTACTGGCCTGTGTCTACAAGTACTACATTCTAGGGAAATGGAAAAAGGCAAACCCTTGGTCTGACAAACATAATATCTGCCCTGTAGCAGCTCTTTCTTCCAGTCATAAACGTTTAAAAAATCTAATGAATTCAAGGAAGCCTCTCCCTGGACACATAGCGTGCGCATGCACACACACACACACACACACACATTGCCTTCAATTTCAAGGGACTCATTGATCCACGGAGGTCTCAGGGTGTATAAACACCAGATTAAGAACCTCTGCCTTAGAGACCATTAGCAGCTCTGGCTCTCTTTCCAGAGAGTTTGGCACTTTGGGGACCCTTTTCCAGTCTAGAAATTTGAAGTTGCATTCAGTATAACTGTAATGGTCTGACTCTGGCCTTTGCAGGCAAGACCCCTGCATTGATAGCTTCTTTGAGAAGAAACTACTTTTCAGTACTGGGGATTAGGCAAGGTGTCTGCATGGTTTAAGTTGGGACAGAAAACACATTCACGTGTACATATTCCCAGGGACACGCGTCCCTTCACACAGACACACATACTCACTCATACACGTAATTCTCATACCTGCACACACACACACACTCTCGCGTATGAACACACACATGTTCCTGGATAACACGTGCTGTGACACACACCCATGCCCTCTCTCAAGCACACACACAGCTCCGGGACCGAGTCTTCCCTTGCCTCGGGCTGAGCCCGGGCCCTCCCTGTCCGCCTCCCTCGGTCTTGGCCTAGGTTCCCCCTCCTGCTCTCTTTTCCTCCCAGTCAGTGGTAAATATACCCGCCTGAGTTCGAGCAAATGTAAAAGAAGTACAGGAGGAAAGTGGTAGATAAATTTAACAAGCATTAAAGTTAATATATAATTTAAATATGTATAAAATTATTCCACGTATCGATTAGAAAATGGGCTGCTGACCATTTCAAGGCAACAATCAATTTCAGAGTTCACAGGTCAGGTCAAGTTTCTTTCTAATGATCTAAGAAAGAAGGCAGCATTAGGGGATAATGAACTCCGTGGCTGATAGACGCAATCTATGGCCAGTGGCCTCCGAGTGGAATCCGGGGGCAGATGGAGTTCTCTTGTGGGCCTGTGTAAGAGCTTGGCCAGGCAACAGCCCATGATGTAATCAAAGCAGCCTCTGGGATGACTGGCCTTTTTTTTAATTCTTTTTTTTTAAAGACCGAATGATTGCCAAAGCTCTTGGTTGTCAATGGGCAGCTGCGGTGGAACCTGTTAATGTGGTTTTCGCAGAGAGCGTCCCCTTTTCTGGGAAGTGGAAACGGGTCCGGCTGACACTGTTAACCACCTGGCCTGGAGGGGGCTGGGCAGGCTGGGGGAGGGTGCAAACCTGGGAGCCTGACCCAGGGGCCCAGCTGCAACTTGTCAAGAAGCAGGGATCCCCAGGTCACTGGGTAGTTTTGCAGTTGGAAGTGGAAGACTTTGTCTATGGGTACCCTGAGACCAAACTTGGGGAGAGGAGCAAGTAGCAGGGGTGAAACAGGACAATTGGCCGAGAGAAAATGTGAAATGAAGGTGTGGCGAGTAGCCAAGGATGGCTTCACGCAGCTCCTAATCCTCTTCCTACCTTGAGAGCACACGGGGAGATTTGAACTGGATTAGGAACCAGCTCCACCCTCTGATTACTGCCATCATATGGCCAAATGGCCTATGGACACCAGAGCAAGAGACACTAGGTCCCAGAGCTTCCATTTTTCATTTAGAAAGATATTTGCTTTAAAAGCCTTTGAGATTTTTTGATGTAATGAGATGCTTTAAAAATGCCCAACTCATTATACCTGAATTGGTCTGGCATCTGTCATTATTTGAGGGGCAGCAGAGATGGGGCTCTCACCCTAAAGTAGCCCTCCAGTGGGCTGATCTTGATGTCTGAAACCTTGCCCTTAGAAAGACTTCTGTTTCATTTAGCATCATAGCCTCTTCTCTGCAGGTGACCAGTTTACCAGTGCAGAGTAGGTGGTGAATTTGTTGATAAGTGGCCCAGAAAAGGAGGGAGAAATGAAAAGTTGGCCATTGCCTTCAGTGTCCTTTTAGAGGTTCACATGGGCCATGAGCCCCTGGCAGTGCTCCTCTGGGAATGAGTAAGGAGGAGTGGGAGAAGCGGGGAGTGGAAGCGAAGGGGAGAAGGAGGAGTGGAGAGAGGTTGGAAAATGGAGCCGTTCCCCCACTGCCACCTTCATATCTATGCACATTTGCACACACTATTCCCTGGCCCTTCCCGCCGCCCCCTTTCCCTCCTGTTGGTCTAAAAACCCTGGTGTTGTTTCAGGTCTCGCCTCTGCTGTGGAAGTGCTCCTGAGCGCTCTTCCCACCCCCAGAATTTACGAGCTCTCCTCTCTGCCCTCCCCTGGGGCCACGCACATGAATGTGCCAGATTCGATTGTAATGGTCAGTTACCTCCCGGTACACCTCAGTCCCTCTCACTGCTCAGAGGGTCCCCACAACAGGTAATCAAGAAGTGTTTGTGGATCTGAGAGCAGGTAGAGCTGCTAGCCAGGCCTGGGTGTGCAGAGGACTCCCTAGGTGACCAGACTGAGGGCACAGGTGAGGGTGGCAACAGAAGCCAGAGCCCTTTCTAGAGGACCAAGCCCCGGCTAAATATTAACATACACTTCCAATCCCTCTCCAAGCATTCGAAAGGATGAAATGTGGCTATAATCACCAGGGCAAATTTTGTTAGGGAAAAGAGCACAAAAGAGCAGTTCTTGATGTGTAGGGCAGAAGAAGGGTCTGTCCCCCCTATTCTGTCCCACGATGACAGCAGGGATGGCTGGGCTAAGTTTATAGGCTGACTAGATATATAGGTGTCTAGAAGACATCTAGCTTTTCCTCTCACTCCGCTTCCCATAGCTTCCTTCGAATGCCCTCTAGTTCTGTCTTCTTGAGTTATTGCCTTGTCTTTGGGCCCAGAAGGCCTCAGAATTTCAGACTCTTGCCATAAGGGGCAGCTTTAACTCTGGAATGCACACCCAGGTCAATCCCTATAAGACAGACCCAAGCAGCAGATGGAGGGAAGCGTCTGATAACAATTGAAAATGCTGGGCACCCACACCCCTAGGATGGCCATTTGGAAATAGTTGTTAAAGAAGATGAGACATCGGGACACCATGGAGGAGCTGGCTTGTAAGAAGTTGGTGGAGACTGCATCCTCATCCAGGTCTACATCCCAGGCTCGCCAGTGCCCCCCTCCAGTTCAACTGCCTTGGGGACTGTTGCCTGTGCCCCTCCTTCCCTGCACCCACACTAAATGACAATTCTGCTCCCCATGCAGGGTGGGAAAGGCAGCCAACCGCTGAGTGGCTTCGCTCAATTTTGGTTGTTATCATAGGAGGTGTGAACAAAACTCCACGAACGGGTCTGAAACAATCTCCCTTTCCCTCCCCTCATTAATCTCTGGCAGCAGAGGAAGGGGAAGAGCGGCTCAGCCCCGCAATGTACGTACATTACTGAATTAACCAGGCATGTAATTAGCGCTCAGGTGCTCAGTGGAGGAAGAACTGCTTGTGATTAGTCAAATTTAACTTTCATGCCCTGAAGTTGGGGAAGCTTCAAGTGGTGGAGCCCCAATCTCCAGCATCACCTTCCTGCGTCCCCTCTCTCCTGTTTATGGAATGTGATGTTTGGGGCATTTGCGGATGTTTACGGAAATTTGTGGAACTGTTCCAGTGCTGTAAACCAGGTCCTGAGGAGGGAAGTCTGTGATCCTGGTGCTGGGGTGTGAAGGCGAAGGTGCCTGTACCAGCTAAGCCCGGTTGTGGGAGTAGCTGGCCTCCTCTCTGTTTCAGAGTCCTACGTGAAGGACATGTTAACCAAGCCTTGGTTATAAAGCGGTCTTTGCAGTCCAAGTGAGGCATTGTCTATGAGGGAGGCTATGTTACAACCACAGTTAAGAGCCCATGAGGTCTCAGATCTAAGACCGAAAGATGAGGTTCTGACCTCAGTCGTACTCCACAGCCTCATTTCCTACAAATTCTTGGTAAGAATGGCCCAGCAGGCAAAGCAATTCATCATCCTAGACTCTAGCTTGCCTTTATTTATTTATCCTTATTTTTTGATTTAATTTTCTATTAAATCATAACTGTATACATTTATGGGGGTAAATGTGCTGATTTGATATATAAAGTGAAATGCTAAATGAAATCAACATAACCATCACCTCACTTATTTTTTTGTGGTAAGACATTTATAATTTACTCTTGTTTGTTTTGAAAAGTACCCTTGCATTGTGGAACTTGTGTTTTTAAATTATTATTATTATTTTTTGCTACTTTGTTCTGTATCTGTTTTTTTTTATTAAATCATAACTGTATACATTGATATGATCATGGGGCATCATACACTCTTCATAGACCATTTGACACATTTTCATCACAGTGGTCAACATAGCCTTCCTGGCATTATCTCAGTTACTGTGCCAAAATATTTGCATTCTACATTGCATCTTACAGGGGTATTTGCGAAACTTGGTAAACTTGGTAAATGTAGAATGTATCTGTTTTTGAATGCCTCTTCTCACTAGCCCCACTAAATTCAGTTCAAATCTCACCTGTTCCATGAAGCCTCCTCTGACCAGTGCTTTTGCAGAAAGAACTCCAGAGGCCTGGGAGGTAAGACTTCACCCTGCCAGGCCTCAAACGGGTTGACTTTATTACCTCTGCAGCAAGGTCAGTTTAATGCTAGCAGTTACCCCTGCCCCCGGATCACTGGGAAATGCCACAGGGGAAGGTTTGTGTGGAGAATGGGGGGCTGGCAAAGAGGGTTGGGAAAGGTGGTCCGTGCCTCCAGGCCAGCACACAACCTTGCCAGCTTCAGACATTTGAGCTTGAATTTAACCTATAGGAGTGCTGCCTTGAAAAGATGGCAGCTGGTGATTCTTATTTCTACAGCACACATGTTCTTAGTTTGTACTTATTAACATGTTTGTATGTGTACTTCTAAGGAGTTTGATACGCTTTTATACACGTATGTGTTTGGCTTATCACCTATTATGCAGAGTTGGGGTTCATGGGTCTGGCCCAGCCTGCTGACACTCAGATATTTCTGTGCATTGACATGGATTCTGCATTTCATGGTATAACAGTCCAGTCCCCTATCTTAGGGATCCTGAGGTTAGGACTGGAAAGAAGAGGTGATTAGACAGTATCAATGATGTGAGATCAGCTGACCCTATATAGAACAATGCCATCCCCATGCAACTCATTGTACCTGTGAATCTTCAGAAGTATCTGGTTTTGGAGCAATTCAATTTCACGATTTCCCAAGCTCCTGGTGTTTGAACTGTATCAGAAAATTTCAGTAAATTCTATGATACTGAACCTACCTCCCGCTTTCTCAGTTATAACTGGCAGCTAGTCTATTTTGCTTTTATGCAAAACCATGCCAACAGAGTTTCAGGCCACCTTAGGATAAGACATGTCTCTAAGCCTCTCGTCTCTGAGCAATGTGTGCCAAAAGTTTATTGTTTGGGTACTCATTGATGGCCCTAGTCTCCCATTCTTGAATCTGCTCCTTTTGATAAAACGTGCTGTTTAATTAAAAACATCCTCTAGACACTGAGACGGCTGCTCATTCCCCATTCAGCAGCAGCAGAGCTGGAGGAGGAGAGAAGAGCCAGGGAGATGGCTGAGGCCTGTAACTTAATTCCTGTGCATTAGCCCTGTCCTGCATTCGCCCTTTCCAATCTTGGCTTCCCTGCTAGTAAAACAAGCAGGATTAGTGCATGATAAGAGAAGCTGGGGTCGTAATTACACCCTATGTAACAGGACAGCAGAACCACCAAATAAATCCCTGGACAATTATTAAAATGGCCCAATGCATTACACAAACTAGAACAGGCTGGGACTTTTGGGGAGAAGGGAGGGGAGCGAAGACCCAGTATTTAAGTGTTCTTGTAAGCCATCTAAGATATTAATGTTGCAAAGCTCCTTATGAATATTTAAGAACATAAAATGGAGCTTCGCTGCAGCCCCACATCACCACAGAAGCCTGTAATACAGCTGAGTCCACTTAAGAAGCAAAGCCTATGTCCACAGCAGATTGAAGCCAGATGAAACAGGGCCAGTGCTTTTGCAGTGGAAATGCTCATCACAGAGCGGTTTAATGATGTTGCATTATGTCCTCATGGACATGGATTTAGTTAAAGACATAAACGACTTCAATGGGTGGTCGCCCTAGTGGTTATTAACCCGTTTTCGCCACTACCCAATGATTTTAGGGGATTGACGTTGTCCCTGACTGGTGTTAACGCAGAACTGATGAAGCCTTTGTTTACCCATCTTGTTAAAGTTCAGGTCCCACATAACCCTCTTAGAATTGGGAGTCATGGGACTCTTTGGCTTCCCAGGCAGTGATTTCTCAGAACTGCCTTTGTGGCTCTTTTAAGCTGATTCCCACAAGAGACAATTTAGCTCTGAGTTCTTGCAAGGAGTGTATGAAGTCCCCTGGATGGCAGGGAAGGGCTGCTCTGCTGGGGAAAGTAGCCTGAATACTCTGATCAAGTTAGGTGGATCAGCCCCCATGTGTCCTGATGTTGGGAATGGAAACATGGGCTCCAGATCAGTGGCTGGAGATACTGGGTCAGAGGGACACAGGAGAGTGTTGGGTTCAGAGAGCATGGGCTCTGGCTTCAGCTCAGCCACGGTCTCACTTTCTATCCCACTTCTTCCATCTGTCAAGTGGGAATGATATTCCTGGGAAGTGTGGCTAGTAACGGAATAATAGATGTGGGTACACTTGGGAAGAATAGTGCTCTAGAACATGTGATGTTAGAATTATTAATCTTTGTTCTGCTTTACCCCTTCAGAACTTTTTTTTTCATTTTGCCTGAAGGTGAAGGGAAAGAAGGAAATGATCCTATCTCTGCTCACTGACCATCTTCACCCCTCCAGACTACTGGCAGCCTCTTTTCAGGCTCAGGGCAACTCCAAGGGCAGCAGACTCTGTAACTTATATGGCAACCTGCAGCTGGAGTGGCCTGTGAACAAGCCAAGGGAGCATTTGCCTGCATTGGGATGGGTTTGGGGGTGGTGGTTTTGAGGATGCCCAAGAGCCTCCTTCATTGCACACAAATTTTGGGGTAGAGAAGAAAACAAGATTCCATACCTCCTAAGTCTTCAGGGCCCTGAGGGGAATATTGCATAAAAGGTAGCAGGCTTACTGGGGGTGACCAGAGTGAGCCAGGCTGCAGGGTGCTCTGTCTTTCAGGTCCACCCCGCTGTCCAAGTTCAGGGCACACTTGTCCAGTTAGGCCTGGCAATTAACACCAAGTGGCATCCACAGCTCACATGAGACTATGAGTTGGCAATGTATTCCTTTTCTTCAGAAGCTTACAACAGAACAATTCCTCGATGTCATTATTTTTCAAAGTTTGGTAATGATCACTACAATTTATTAAGGAACCACACAACCACCTTGAGAGCTGGGTTTTGTCATCTCTGCTTGACACATGGAGCTCAGGGAAGTCCACACTCCCACTGTCAGTGTGTGCTCACTCCCCCCAACCCCCACCCTTTCTCTCTCTCTCTGTCTCGAGGGCTCAGGTAACACACACGAAGGTGCCATCTTCCCAAGAAGCATTTTATGTCTTGCTCTGACCATTTGACACCCACTTCTAGCCCTACAGACACCTCTAACCAGTCTTAACCATAAAAGAATCTATAAGCCATTAATTATAGTTTTATTACTTCTAAATGAATCCAGCCCTAAAAACAGTGGCTCAGCTGACCTGAGTCCTACCTCCTTACTTACCAGTGGTGTGACCTTGCACAACCTATTTATCCTCGTTGATCCTCAGTTTCTGCACAGAAAAATGAGTGGGGGATGAATAAGAGCACCTCCCTCTTCGGGTTAATGTGAGGATCCAGTGAGATAATTTCTGAAAAGTGCTTACTACACAACAGACTCTGTGCACGAAGTGGTGGTTATTCTCACCTCCACGCAACTTCTGAGATTCTTCTAGCAGAGATTTATTCCACTAAGAGCTTAAAACTCAGATACCTGGAGGAAAAAAATAGCACAGATGAAGCCTGTATCTGTGAGCAGTGTTGTGAGTCTAACAGCATGAAGAGTGAACCACACTGTTCATGGTCCCTGCCAGTGCTGAGGGTTTTTGATTCTATTAAATATCTTAGAGTGATGGGGACTTCATAGGAAGGGGGCACAGATGAGATGCCTAGAGGTGTAGAAAGGAGGTGGTAAGAGGTAAAAGAAGCCCTGTTGCAAGGAGAAAACAATTTTCAGGAGAGTTGTGTTCCTCTAGGTTTCTGAGTGAGTCCAATTCTCTGCATCGTGGTTCCTTTGGATTTTTTTTGGGGGGGGGGTTATTTGAGAAAAAGGTAAGCAAAGCTAATTTTCTCCTTAAATAACATGTGATTGGCAAATACCATCAACTAACCTCTCTGTATTATTAAACAAATGCTATTAGTATTTGTGAGCCATGATACCCACAATAACCAACATTCTTACATTGTAATTGCAGAAACTCAGGGTTATGGTCACATAGTTGGGAAGTAGTGGTGCTGAATTTGAACCTGGATCGTCTGAATTGAGAGCTGTGGCCAGGTTATACCACCTTATAAATATTTCTGAGATTGTAATGCTTTCAGACTGTCCCTTGCTCCCTTTCACTTCGCAGTTGTAGAATTCATGTGGTCCCTGTCCTCTGGACACTTGTATTAAAAAAAATACTTAGTATCTTTTTTTTTTTTTTTTTTTTGTAGAGACAGAGTCTCACCTTATTGCCCTCGGTAGAGTGCCGTGGTGTCACACAGCTCACAGCAACCTCCAAATCCCTGGGCTTAGGTGATTCTCTTGCCTCAGCCTCCCAAGTAGCTGGGACTACAGGCACCCGCCACAAGGCCCGGCTATTTTTTTGTTGCAGTTTGGCTGGGGCTGGGTTTGAACCCACCACCCTCGGCATATGGGGCCGGTGCCCTACCCACTGAGCCACAGGCGCCGCCCATTTAGTATCTATCAGTGTACCAGTTGCTAACTTAGTCTGCTGTTGGGAAAGATGTGACTGACCCACTATAACTCAGGCCTAAAGGGTTGGATTGGAGTTTGTACTGGGATATCCATTCTCCCTTAAATTCCTTTGAAGAATGGCTGCTCAAGATTGGTGACATAGTCTGGAGCCAGAGATAAGAGGGTTTCTCTTTTCATATGAAACTAACTGGCTGCCAAGTGTAATGGTGGCTCCCTGAGTATTACAGGGTCACAGGCTTGTGGAGTGGGAAGAGTCTTTACTCTGACTGACTGAACTGACCAGGCCCAACTGAGGAAGACAGGTTATCAAACATACACAGAGCCAAGGCACTTACATACATGCAGTGTACAGCTCACCTCTTGCTTGGAAAAATCTTCATCTTTTTTTGCTCTAAATCCATTATTTTTGTGTGTGTTTGTGTATGAAAATTTTGGTCTTTTTCAACTTTCACTCATCTCCTTCTTCTTTGAATGTTAGGGCCGTTTATAATCTGTGAACATTCATGCTATTGTATTCTTTCAGTGTTCTTTAACAGTTTTATGCTGAAGAGTTTTGTTTCTCATGGAGGATGGTGAGTGCTTTGAGGGAGGGGTTGTATTCACCAGCATAGTGGCTGCAACTCAGTAGTTACATGGCACGTATTATCTGGTTAAGACAATGGCTGGTAGAGCAATACTACATCTTCCCATGAATCTCCACTAAGCCTAATGCAGGACTGACTGACCACTCACATGCTAGGCACATGCTAGACACATGGTGTTAAGGATACCATCAATCATTCATCGAGTAATTCCTTTAAAATATTGTTTTTAGAAAAACTCACTTCCAGTCCCCAGGTACCATGGAGGGCGCTGCATAACCTTGTGTGGCCTTTGAGAAGCTGTGCTGTTCACTGAGAGAAGTTGTGTGTCGTGTTGTATTCTTGGAATGCAAAGGTATGGCTTCCTGACAGGCCCAGCAGATTTAGGGAAAAACAAACCTGGAGATCGGAACACAACAACTATTTCTGGGATGCTCCTTGGGGTTCCACTGAGGGGCATCGAACCAGCTTGTGGTAACTAGAAAATCTTCCAGGTGAGCTTGAAAAATGATATATTTTTTGTGTCTTTCTAGCCTTTTTAAAAATTTAATAGGCCTTAGACCTCTTCCTTAAATGAAACTCTATCATTTGAATTTGCTGTTTTGGTGATTGGAGTAGAGTGTGGTCCCCCAGAACCTTGTGTTCTTAGCTCCTAGAGGATCTCTGAGAATCCTATAGACAGACACAGAGAACACTTTGAGAACAAGTATTAGTGATTATAGGGAATGGGCGTCATTCATTTTGATGACCCAGCATCTAAATGGCTTTCCATTTGGCAAGAACATAATTTTAAATCAGGATGAATTTATAGATGTGGGTGCACTTATCAGAGATATTGTATTCAACATTTTGGCTCAAGTATTTGGGATTTCTAAGTATTTTCTAAGATGGCTTGCTGAAACCTACACTCAATAATGACCTGTAAGGAATTAAGGTACCACCAAACCCTTGACATGCTGGAAAGAACAAAAACAAAAAAATAGAGAGAGGAAGGTTGACATGGATTTATCATATCACTTATCTGCCTTTAACTGTATCCCCTAAGAGGGACCAGAAGATGCCTCCTTTACCAATGCAGTGAGAAATACTAATGGGCTGTGCCAAAATCTTTGATGAGTGCTATAAAGGCTATTATCTTTATGCTGAGAGTGCTGTAGTTGAAATTGAATCCCTGGTTTCACTGGGGATACTAGCATCCTCAAGGGGGGAGACCAAGGACTGACACTTGCAAAGCCTCCAGAGGCAAGGTGGTGTATGCATTATTTAATGTTAATTGTATCAGAGTCCATGCTGGTTAGCTTAAACAGAAAAGGGATTTTATAAGAGGATATTAGGTAGCACATAGGATACCTTTGGAGGGAGAGTGGCCTATGGCTTTGGAGTGGTTGTAGTGAGATGCCACTGCTCCCTGGCACTGGTAGCATTCAGGACTGGGTGCCAGGCACTCTGCACTCTAATCATTATAGGGCTGGCTGCCTCTACCATTATGCTTGCCAGATGTCAGTTCCACTGCACTTAGCCTCCTCTTCATTTTGCTCACTTCCAAATCCAGTTTTTACACAGCTGTATCTGATTTGTTAGAATCTAAGTCACATACATGCATTTTAACTGCAAGGGAATCTGGAATGTAAGAATTTTTAGCTGGGCATTTTCCTGCATTGTGAATTACTGTGTTTCTGTTAGCAAGGAAAAAGTGGAGAATGGCTATTGGGTAAGCATGTCTAACACTGCATGGTTCCAGGCTAGTCAGAATGGTCTAGACCCATGGGATCTTAGGCATGGTGAATTGATTGTAATATCTTTGCACTGAAATATGTCTTCTAAAAACTTTCTTGGTCCATATAATAAAAACAAACTAACAATGTACTCCATACAAATATGAAACTAGTAGATGAACAACTACATAGCTGGAAGAGAGAAAAATACATTTAAATTCAAGAAGGGGTGGAGGAGGAGAGGGTGTGTGGTGAGCTCTTACTGACCAGGTACAATGTAGGGGTACACGGCACACCTCCTGGGTGAAGGGCTCAACTACAACTTAGACACTACCTAAGAAACCCAAAGAATGTAACCTAATCATATGTACTCTCAGATTAATCTGAAATAAAAAATAAATAAGTTAAGAACTCTAACAGGGGTGGCGCCGTGGCTCAGTGAGTAGGGCGCCAGCCCCATATACCCAGCCCCGGCCAAACTACAGCAACAACAGCAAAAAGAAAGAAATCTAACAAACAGCAATCATCCAGTTTCTAACCTTGAGCCATAGACCCAGAGCCTGTTTTAAAAAGGAATGGCCAGATACCCTTGGGGAAGAACCCAGCAATTAAATCACACATATATTCTGCAAACTCTAGTCCTGGCTGTCTTCAAAGAGCTCTCAAGCCATTTATCAAGGTAACAATGGCTTGGAGGAAAGGGAGCGTATCTTTTATATTTTTCATTAATTTAGAGAAACTTTCATTAATTTTGGGGAATCCAGTATACCCCTTCAGTCCACTAGTTTGGGGGGAATCTTCTGGTAGTTAGGTGATAAATTTTGATGCCATAATTGGCCTAGTGGACCACAAACCCATTCCTTGTTATTTGTCTAAGTTCCTGACTGCATAGTTGGAATAGATACATTCAATACAAGGCAGAATTATTACACTGATTTGAAGACAGGTTTCTATAATGCATCAATGTACTAAGATATGACTTAATAAAAAATAAAAAAAAGAAAAGTTTCTATGTTAGAAAGTGCCAAAGGAAAGACCTAGACCAAAAGCAATACCCTGTCCCTGCGGGAAATCATTGAAGGCCATGAAAGACTTGAAAGCGGCAGATATGGTGATTTTCATCACAAGGCCACTTGAACCACTTATTTGTGCATTGCAGGAGGTGGAGCCATTCTGGCAGTGGCCGTAGATTATTATAATTATGACAAAGTGGCCTCCAATTACAGCTACTCCAGATATGGCCACCTCACTGGAGCAAATCACCTAGCTCCTGACATTTACTCTGCAGCTATTTGTAAGGCTAGTGTTTTATTAGAAAAATTCAGTTTTGATAAGAAGACACCATTTGCTATCATCTGGCAAGGACTGCAGTATACGTCATTGCTCTAGCTGCTCATCTCTCTGTCACAATTTAGTCACAGAGATATGTAGGCATTGCTTTATCCTACAAGAAATAGAGCTGCTTTAGCATATTGACAAAAACTACACTGAAAGGACTTAGAGAGGAGGAGATGTACGTGCTACAGACACCCAAGTAGGCCGTATCAACACCAGAGGGTAAAGGTTGAATTACATGAAAATACAGATAACTAGTGATCATTAAATTATTTCTTATTTTCGCTTACTGTCTTTTGTAATATACATGTATAGATTTATAAATAAATAATTAGTTCATTGTTTCCATTTTATGTTTTTTAATTTATCATGATTTTATAGATGTATGGCATAGGGACATTGTGAGCTTTCATTCCTACCTAAAATACTATATAATCTGCTTAGCTTAGCTGTCCCATTAGAGCTTAGGTTGTTACTGGTTTTTCTCTATTCTAAGTACTGTTGTTATAAATGCCTTTATATAAATTGCTTTCTTTGATTTGGGTTATTTCCTTAGGGTATGTTTCCTTAAAGTTAAATTATTATGTCAAAAGGTATGATGAATTTTGTAGCTTTTGTTACATATTGCCTATTCCTTTCTAGACAGATTGAACCAATTTACAGTGTTGCTGACTTTAAGTACTAGGCATGCTATTCTCCCACAGTTTCCCTAAGTGAGTTTTCTATGTTTTATTTATTTTGGTTAATTTAGTATTGTGCAATGATACCTTAAAGTTGTATTAATACACATTTCTTGAACTGTTAGGAAGTCTGGTGCACCACACGATGTGACAACGCTCTGTCATTCTGTGGTGTGTTCATGTTGTTCTGGTTTCCCTGATGAGGCTGTGAGCCTATTCCATGGTAGAGACTCTACGTCATCTATGTATTGATCCATCTGTCCACCATGCACCAGCACTATTAAGTTCCAGTTCAGCCACTGTGCTGGGATGGAGGAATACAGAGGTTGAGATGTAGTGCTCACTGTCAAGGGGCTCCCACTATAGTTTGGGAGACCAAAAAAGACCAGTGATTATAAATACATGTGATTTAAAATGTGCACAAGGTGCTAATGTGGTTCAGAAGGGGAACATAGGGGAGCTTATCCAAGCTTCCTTAAAAGAACTGTTGGAATACTTCTAACAGGAACTGTGCTTGTGCTCAGGTATCCAACACTCAGGTAGAGTGAATCAAGTTTTGGAAGGTAAGTAACAGTTAGCTAGGGGGTGAGAGGTGTGGGGGAGAATGAAATATGGATCATGTACTTCAAAGAGAGAGAGCCGCGAGTATAGAATGGCCATGGAGTAAGTGCATCAAGGAAGGGTCTAAGCAGGGATGTGCTGGGAGAGAGGCTGTGAACTTCAGTGAACCTGCTGGGATGTTTTCAGCTGTAAATAATACAAAACTCTGACCCAACTGATTTAGACAGTGAGATAAATTTATTAACTAGTTAAGAAAGAGGTTCAGAGATGCGGCTGCTGCAGAATCAGTCAACTCATACTTTGACATCCTAGTGGGATTTCTTTAAGGATAGTTCCCAGGTCAAAAGGCACTATCTCTTTTTTTAGTGCCTCTTTTCAAGAATAATGAAACCTTTCCTAACAGTTTCACAGAGAACTTTCCACTTCTTGGTAAATGCTGTGTCATACCCACTTTCCCCAACAAAGTTCCAGCAAGAGGGATGGAATTGCCGTGACTGGCTGAGATGCTGTAGGACTTATTTAAGGGCTGAGACTAGGATAACCTTCCCTGAGAGTTGAACCTGGTTAAATCATGGGTTAGCAAAGAAGAGAGGGGAAAGGGATTTTGGACAATCAATCACATGTGCTATATTAAGGAACTTTATTTGTATCCTCTACGAGGCTGCTTGATTCTGAATTATATTCTAGGGAGACCTTATTATTAATCAGTTTTGAGTCGTGTAGAGTTCCGGTAGTAACAGGAGAGTCATAGCAGTGCTCTCCTCGCCCTTCCCCAGTAAAACAGTGGGGAAAGAGAGATATGAATATAGTCACTAAATAAATGTTTGTTGCACGCCTACTGTGCGCCATGGATACAGAGCAGAATAAGCTGTAGCACTTTGTTTTCGCCCTCAGTGAGCTCACAATGAGGGGTAGGTGAGGAGACAGATAAAGGAATAAATAGTTTCATGCACAGCCCTCCCCTGACAACATAAACAAAACCTTTCTGTGGATGTTCTTGGCACTTCGGTATTTGGGTTAATGGCAAGGAGATGATAAAGCAGAGCAGTTAAGGGCATGGTCCCTGAGTCCTCAGACCTCAGTTTGAGTCCTAGCTCTCACGCTTACTAGCTATGAGGACAAGGTACTGAATCCTTCTGAAACTCACTTTACTCAACAGCAACAACAAAAGTTGTCCTTTTCTGGGTATCTGCTCTATTCTCCCTAAGAGCTTTACCTAGTTTTCACACTTAATTTTTGCAGCTACCCTTATTCTCTTGTTCCCTCTATTTGCTGTATTTTGTCCAACCTTTGGAAGAGACAACTTTCCTTACCCATAGGGCTGCTTGAGTCATAGGCTCATCCCAGATCAATCCCTGAATCTAGGGAAGTGGGGTATTAAGGTGGCAAAGCCAGGATCAAATGTCCAGTCCCGTGGTTAGAAGAAAGGCAGTGGGCAGCTCTCCTGGGCAGCTAAAAACAATACCTATCACACTGCACTTCAAACACTGTTGGCCAAGGGAGAGGCAGCAGGGTTAGGGCATCTAATGGATTTCACTCCTGTTCTGATTTGGACGTGTGGGATTCACAGCATCAAACTCTCCAGCAGATTCCAAATACTATCATATTTTACTGACATCAACATGCTGGTGAGACAAGGAGGCTGACAGACAGCAGATGGCTCCCACACAGAAAGGCTAATCAATTCAGACAAACAACAGCCATCATAAAAAGAATGGGATGTACACAGCCTGCACGCACAACTGAGCAGCTCAGACAAAGGCTCTTTCTTGGCCTCGTCAGGAGGGAGAACAACTTCTAGGAGACAACATGGTGGAAAGTCTGGGCCTTTCAGACCGTCTCTGGCTGAACTTACCTTCCTCTGCTCACCCATGCAGACCTCTGCAGCTCTCGCACTGAACCCTTCCGACATTCTTGCTGTGACTTCGTTCACTTCCTTCCTGTCTTCCCAGAGCACTCCACCCGCCTCCTCTGTCTGAGCTAGTCCTCAAAGTCCAGCTCAAGTCCACTCTCTTTTTGAAGACTTGGATTTTTGTTAATGTTCCCTGGATGTGTTTGTGACCAATTATCTCAACCAGATTAACTAGACTGCTGATTTCTCAAGAGCAGGGGGCATGCCTTACACATCCCCACATCCCTAGGAGCACTTGGCACAGACTTTGAACTAAGTTGTTAATGAAAGTTCATTAATTCACTTCCAACCTTGAGATGAGGGAGTTACGTTTTTAAAAAGATATAAAAAGTATCTGCCTCTTATAGTATAAGATTAATAATGTCAATATATTAGAATAAGTCTTTACAAATAAATAATAAAGCATGAGAAATCCACCCCGGAAGCAGGTAAAGAAAATTAATATGAAATTCACAAAATAGCTTATACTTATCAAAAGGTCAACTTTTCTAGTTATTCAAGAGATGTAAATTAAAATAGTGTTATTCAATTTTTGCTTATCAAGTTAGGGGAGATTTAAAAATGGATTCTGGGGTGGCGCCTGTGGCTCAAAGGAGTAGGGCGCCAGCCCTATATGCCAGAGGTGGTGAGTTCAAACCAAGCCCCTGCCAAAAACTGCAAAAAAAAAAAAAAAAAATGGATCTGGAGTGTTAGTAGGAGCATGGTGAAATAGCTACTCATGTGCTGTGTATGGGACTGCACACGGGTACAGCTTTCATGGAGATTAATTTGGCAATTTTTATTAAATGTCTTAAAAATGTCCATACATAAAAATCTGTGATTCTGCTTCTAGATGTTTATCCTAAGAGTATAGTCAGAGCTATACATATAGATTCTAAGTATGTATATCTCATTATGATGGAGAATAACTTGGCTATTCTCACTTAATTCGGTATCTAGAAGGCAGCCCAGGAAGAGAGTGAATTTGTACAGTTTCTTCCCATGTACCCCATTTATAGGTTGACAATTAGTTCAATGCTTGCTGGAATATAGTACCAGCTTTCATTCTATTGCTAGGGGATGGTATGCTTTCCCTGGTGTACCTCCACCAGTCTCTTTTGTTTTTATCTGAGCTTCTGCTGTGAATACTTCTATTTTCCAGTCATACTCCATACTTTAATTCCTATCATTTTCCTCCTCACCTCTCAAGTGTTCCAGCTCTTTAGGGGATCTAACACACTATACTAGAGCTGAACTAGCTGGTGGGATGCAGACTAGAAGAAGGAAAATTATTTTATTACTCCTTGGGTTATTTAAGCATTATTAGCCCATCCATCCATGCACCCATCCAAATGTCCATCCACTCATCCATCTAAATATCCATCCATCCATCCATCTATACAAACGTCCATCTACTCATCCATGCATGTACTGACATATTCATCCACCCATTCATCCATACACCCATCCATCTATTCAGATATCCTTCTCTTTTTCCTTTCCAATATTAATAGAGCACATGCTGTATGCCAGGAGCTATGCAGCATTGGGTGCTAGGTTTACACAGGTTTTGGCATTGTCACTACCAAGACAGCACTCACAGTTCAGGGGCATGATGAACTATGAAAAAGGTAGTGAATTGTTTCTTCTAGAAGTCAACACACAAGGCCTGGGATTGAGAGGAAGCATGAAGCATTGGAGGAACTGTAAAGAGTTAGCATGACTGTGGGATTTAGGGATGTAAGGGAGGAATGAAAGTTTGGGAAAGGCAGGAAATGAAGGTTCACCATGCTAGGAGTTGGAGCTGTATCTGAGAGGCAATGGTTGGGGTATTGAAATGTTTAGGGGAGAGAAGTTTTAAGTATTTTTGAAAAATCAGACTGGCGATTAAGGGAGGTGAATGGTTTGGAGGCTTGAGGCTGGTTGGGAAAGTGATCCGGACAAGGAGTTATAATTCTCCAGAGGAAGAGCTGGGCTAAAATATGGAGAGGATGGAAAGGGAATAGAATTGAGAGATGTGTTCAAGGCCACCTTGCCAGAACCCAGTGATAGGTCAGGAGTATGTGGGTTGGGGAAGGTCACAAGAAGGCATCAGCAGAGCTCTCAGGTTTTTGGCATGAGCTAGCGAAGCTGGTTGTTCGGAAAGCAAAGAAGATTATTTCTGCCCTTACTGCCTTTCCTATGGGATCCCACTCAGCAAGTCAGTCCTCCTCTCTTCTTTCCTCTTCCAGTCTGTGTCTGGAATTGCTCGGAAGTGGCTGCAATGGATGCCCAGACATAGCCCTGTGGCCACATCTGCATAATGTTCAGGACCATAGATGGCTTTCCTGACAGTGAGTTCAAGTTCTGCCCCTGGCTTCAGGGATGGGCAACTGGGGATGCTTGTCCCTGCTCAGAAGAGTCTTATATGGAGTTTATACTTCATTTAACAGAATTTTGTTGAGGGGGGACTGCTTTGCAGTCAGCATTGAGGAAGGTGCTAGGCAAAAGCACTCTCTTAGATGCTGACTGTATCTTTGATTCTACTTTCGAGGTCCAGCTTATATAGCATCTGTCCTAGAAAGTATTTCTTAGGTCCTCACCCCTACCCTGTGTCTCCATGGTTTAGACCTCTATTACATTCCACTTAACCATCAAATTGTCGGTGTTTGCTCATACATCTATCCCTCCAGATAGGCTGGGAATTCTCTGGGGGCAAGAGACACACATAATCTCCTTTTCTCCTCTAGCATATACCAGCCCAATTCCCATCTTTGCTTTTCCTCATCCCCCAACATTTTGAACAGTGTTTGATACAGTTAACATTCATCACTGGCCTTGTAACTTCTTTGGTGAGGTAACGCTCTTGTTTATTTCTTAGCCGTGAATAGTTGCTAAGATTGCTGGGGTCAGATACAGAGAATTCCCTGGGTTTTAAAAGCTTGTCGCTGTGACCTGAAGCTCTTAACCCTCTCCTGAGTGACTTTTTCAGGTGGGTCTGACCCACTCCAAGGAAGGTATTTTGCCCTGGAAATGTGATGCTTTAAAGACTCCATAGAAAGCGAAACACCCGGCTTTCCTCTTGGGAGTGGGGCTTGTGCCTTTAAGACCTGCCTTGGGAAATCAACCTGAGCAACATAATTGTGATGAAATTACCCCAGATCACACCCACACATTCATTACGAGATTCCTTATTGACACCTTGATAATTTGTTTCAGAAGACGTTATTGCATATTCCTCCCTCTGGAGTAGACACAGATGCATATAGACAGACGAGCCCACACGTAATGTATATGCATATCAGTGTGTTTTTATTATATGATTATACAAGGCTATCAATCAGTTTTCATTTGGAACTCTTTGCATTTATTGTTCAGGAAGTTATTTAAAATCAAGAGGTAGAGAAGAGAGCCTCTTAGAAGAGCTAAAGAGGAATGGTCAGATTGGGGGAGCTCGTGAGCACCTCTTTGCTATTTGAGAACTGCACCTCCCTCTGCCAGGTACATTTTTCCCCTTCTTCACCATGCCAGGCTCTACTACCTAGGGAACTCAGACCTGGAAAACACTTACAAGTGAATAGAACCCAGGGAATGACCCCAAGGAGTCATATGGTGCCATCTTTGACCTCTGAAGATCCTTCTGTTGGCCTTGGGGAAGTCTCAGGGCCACACTGATGTGCAACCAATGTCAGCTAGTCACGTACCACTCTGGGTTTACGAAGATCAAGCACAATACCTTAGAGCAGGGCTTCCCAGCCTTTTAAGTCATGACACACACGGAAATGGGGATATTTGTATTGTACACAGTAGTAAAGTGCTGGGGACTTAGAGTATCTATACAAGGGTTGGAAAAAAAAGTCATTCCATTTTCCTTACATTATACAAAATGAAAAATAACATTTAGTGTATTAGGAAAGACATTATATATTGAATTGGTATAAAGAATTTTTCTACTTTTAAAGAGAAACTTGAGCTTGCTTCCTTCCATGAATATAACTATCTCATAGGAGGGTTTATGCTTGAAATGACTCCTGCACAGTGCCCGATCAAGACTTTGAACATGATGATCTCTACAAATTCTTGGTAGTCACCCTTGGTAAGAAACTTTGCATAAGCGGGTGATAAAAAATTTAAAGCCATTTTTATACCCATTAAAGATTCATAACACTTGCAATTATATTTAAAGAATTTAACAGCTCTTCCCTCTTTTTTTTCATTGACAAATGTGGCTTTGAAAGTTTTTGTGATGATGCAGATAAGTTTCAAGTCCAACAGACCTTATTCACATCAAGGACTCAGAAGAATGATGGCACTCTCACTTGTGGGGTGTAGTGGGTGTGCTGCTGGAACGTTCACTCTGCAGCTGCCTTGGATGGAGCTTAAAGGGAACAACTACAACAAGCAAAGGTATATGGCATGGATGAAGCCCAGGTCAGGGTAACTGCCACTGACTAAACACTACCCATCTCTCTGTCCCTTTTCCTTCTGATTGCTGCACTTGGGACTGCGCATGGTAGCCTTGGTGTATGAACTGCTCCAGCACCTCATCAGACTCCCTGTCCCTGTGATGGTGACCAGGCAACCACCATCAGCTGGCAGCTGGAGTGGGTGTCTTGGCATGTGTTGAGCACCACTTGCCTTGCTCACTCTCCACGGGGATCATAGTGCATGCCAATAGACCCTTCCCATCTTGGGTGGTCTTCTGAGGAACCACAGACAATGTAACTTGTGGCTATAGAATGCCATCCATAGATACTCTGTCTGCCTAAAGCCCTGCCCCGACATCCTAGATCTAAGCAGGTCTGATCCCACAGAATTGTAATTCATTTGTGGTGTGCTGGCTGGGAAGCATGTTAGACAAGGCCCTTCTCTTCACTGCATTTCATTTCCTCATCAGTGACATCACTGGTTGCTTCTACTTGAGAAATATATTCATGAAACAGAGAATCAGATGTGGTTGAATACAAATTGGCAAATAAGTTAGATGACAAGTGTGCTAGGCATTTTTCTGGAGGATACTAGTCAGGGAGGAGTCTGGTAAGTTGGGTCAAGGGAGTCATGTCCCATGTGCTCCTTTGTGGCTTTGTGGTGGGTGTCTTCATATACTTGGAAGGAACACCACCCCAGCAAGTGGAAGACCTTGCTCCAGAGCTGGGGCAAAGTTGTTTCAAAGAGTAGCTGGAAACACTCAGGGGGAATCACAGAAACAGAGGGCCCAGAGGGATGACATCAGAAGAACTGACCACCATCACAGCTTATGTTTTTTGACCCTTATTAGGTGCTTGGTAGTGTGATCATGTATTTATGTATATTAACTAATTTAATCCTCATGACCTCTGACAGGTGTGTACTGTATTTCCACTTTACCAATGTGAAAACAGAGGCTTAGAGATGTTATTTAAACTGTCAGGAAATGACTCCAGGCTATGGGCAGGACCTCCAATCAGAGTATGAAAGTAGTTCCTGCAATTGCATGTTCTTGCTTTATGTGGGCTCTACTTCGTTCATTTGGGAGTATTTAGGAAGAGGAGACATTGTCCTTGACTTAGAAAACTTTCAAACAATTCAGAGATCTAAGATCTAAAGAAAAGTCATGAATCATTTACAGTGGCCAGCACCTGAAAACTCTTCCTTTGCAAGGCCTCTGTCTATTCATTTGGGGCCCTCTATCATTACGGACCTGTTTATAAAGGCTCAAACTCCATGGGACACTCAAGGTCACTGTAATCTGTTTCCAGACTGAAGCCTGCAAGAGTAGCTGGCCCTCAGTAGGTACCCAGCTGATGTTTACTAACTTAATGGAGGGAAGGATGAATGGTGCCTCTGACTCCTTCTTCCTTCACCATCTGCATGGCCCCAGGTCTCACCAATCCCCTCAGCTTGCCATGTCCTTAAACAACCTGTACATTTCATGCTGAGGTCTTTGCTTACACTTTAAGTGTTTAGGAGTGTTTTCCCATTTCCCATCCTCATTATTAAGTTCCACCCGGTGTGCAAGGCCCAGCTCAAGCCCTTCTCTGTCAAATCCTATCTGAGTCATGTGATCCAGAAAGAACTTTCTCCCTTAAATTCAGAAAGTCTGGGCCCTCAGGTGGTCCTGAGCTCAGTGACCTGTGCTACATTTGTGCATTTAAATCTAAATGTGCTCTTGTCCTGAGTGGAGAGTCAGCACCCAACTGCAGCTTGTGTCACTGAGTCCCTGAACCAGGGGACTCTGAAAAAGACCATCTGTTGCTTAGTTCTGCCCAGCGCCTTGCATACAGTAAGTGCTCAATTCATATTATCTGAGTGATTGAGAGGAAGCAACATGCACACAGTGACCACAATTCATGATGACGCTGTTTAATACATTCTATCAAAAATAATAGTATTTAGCACCAATCTTTTATGGAAAGTTCTGGGAATACCAACAACTTTTCAGAACAGAGAATGTTTGAATTATGACTAACAAAATGTGATAATGGGGAGTGGTCAAATAAATGTCCAAATAAATATAATATTACAAGCTTATTAGCATCTTAAAATAATTTTATCAGTCAGACCAGCATTTTCATTTTGTCCAAGGGGCATTTTTGCTATAAGGGAGGGCTGTAAAGACGTAGGCTAGTGGTTTTTTTTGTTTGTTTGTTTGTTTTTAGATGGAGTCTCACTATGTTGCCCTCAGTAGAGTGCTATGGCATCATAGCTCACAGCAACCTCAAACTCTTAGGCTTAAGCAATTCTCTTGCCTCAGCCTCCCAAGTAGCTGGGACTACAGGCACCTGCCATAATTCCTGGCTATTTTTTTGTTTCAGTTGTCATTGTTATTTAGCAGGCCCTGGCTGGGTTCGAACCAGCCGGCCCCGGTGTATGTGGCCGGTGCCCTAACCACTTAGCTACAGGGACTCACCCAGGAGCAGACTTTGCCAGCTTGGTAGTGTGTGCCCCTGCAGGTCCTAGAAGGAGACAGTTAACAGCCACTTTAGGGACTTTCTCTAGGTAAACTTGGAGTTCAAAGTTCTAAGTTGCTTGGGTGCCTGTTTTGTTTTTTTCTTAAGTTTGTCATTGACTTATGATGTGCACTGACACTTTTAACAGACTCAGATAAAACACAGTAAGAGTTCAGAAAAAATGTAAATGGCCTCAACGAAAAGGGAGGGCAAAAAAACAACAATAATCTTTTTTAATGGCTGTAAAATGTACGAATGGTAGATCATGAGCTCTCTGCATGGGGCCCTCATCTGATCTCAATCCCATATTGTAATTTAGACATGACTTTTTATTTAATTTCTGACTGAGAAAGGGAAATTAGAAAACAGCATTATCTCAGCTGCATCGTTATAATGAACAATATTTCACAGTGCCAGCCCTGGAGTTACCTTCAGAACTTCTTTTATGAGGCTGATGTTGACTCTAGTTCTAGAAGAGCTTGAATTTTCCCCATACCCTGGTTGCTTGTGGAGCTGAAACATAAGTATGGTTTTTAATTAGAAGCTGGCTTAAGGCTCAGGCAGCCCAGAGGTTTGCAGGTGGGAGAAGGGAACAGAAATATCATAAAAGGAGGTGCTGGAAGGCACTAAAAGCTGGACTAGGCTGCTTTGGACTTTCTTACATGTAAGTAACAGTCCCCTTCTAATCTCTCAACCCTGCCTGTTTATTTAATTTTTAAATCGGGGGGATTTATCCCATCTGTAATTAACCCTTACATCTAGCCAGAGTGGTACTGCCTTCTGTCCTTTCCACTCCCTGCTCCTGGCCACTAAATACATAATGGTCTGATAAATATTTAAGCAGTGATGAGGGAGATAATGCAAGTAATCCATTAGAGCCGCCTGCCTGTGTTGGCACTGAGGAACACGGTAGTGCTAAAGTGGATGGAGTTGGTGCTGAAATCCCAGGCTGGGTAGCAGGCACACTGGCCACAGAGGGTCCTTAGAGCCGAGTCTGGCTGTGAATTTGGGGTGCAAGACATTTGAGGTCCAGGGAGCATTTTCTCCCCCTTGGCCATCCTTGTGTGTGTGCACCGACCTGCCTTCACAGGTCAACCTCACTACTCAGGGCAATGGGGCAGGCCCATATTCTGGAAGAAGCGAAGCTCCCTCAGTGAGGTGAATGGGGATGTCCACACTGCTGCTAGCACAGGGTCTCGAGGACAGCCTGCTGCTAATCTCCAGAACCAGGACGGCCACATCCCCAGCTTGCACAAGGCAGTCCCAAGTGATGCCAGTGGTCCAGCATCAGGGTTAATAGTGCCTCTGTTAACTTTCAAGTGACCCAACTTGGGCAATAAATTGTGTGGCTACCCCACCTACGACGTCCTAATAACATGCTTCAGAATGATGGAGGATTGAGATTTAGGAAGTTATAGCAGCAGCTCTCTCATAATACAGACATATACAGGATCTTAAAATCCTGCCCTCAACCTCAGAGGCCCTTCACCAGACACACAAGTTCATGCTCACACCCCAACATAGAATGTCTTCTCCTGGCTTCTCCAATCTGCTCTTACACTTCACCCATATATGTGTGTATCCCTCTTGGCTCACTGCAATCTGTCCCCTGATTCTAGTGTCAGAGAATATGCCTTATCACCACTGTTTCCCTCGGGGAATAATCTGGGTCTGATCCACCCTAGCTCCCAGATCAGAGTTGAGTACATTTCTGGAGTGAGTGAATCAATTGTGGTTATCTGTGATTATGGTAAATCTCCTATCATCTCGGAAGGTCTTTAGCTACAGCAATTTTTTTTTTTATCCAGCTTTACCCAAGATATCATTCATATACTCAATACACATCCACATAATATTCCCGGTATACAAATGCACACATCCAGAAGTCATCTATGTGAGCTTCCTGCATACTTTCCTCCAGTTCCTCTTCTCCACCCTCAGAAAATAGAAAGATCAAGTGCCCCAGATTTTATCATTTAATCTCTATCTAGCCTTCTCTTATGTTTCTCCTCTTTGGAACAGGAGTAGACAATTAAAAATTTAAGGTGATCCCTATTATCTATTCAATGAATCCTTCCCATTCCCTCCCTCCCTTTCATTCATTTCCTCATTCACTAGACATTCACTGGATACTACGCGCTGGGCTAACCCAGTTCCTGCTCTGACCTCAGATGCACCCTCTGAGGCCTCAGTTTCCTCATGATGAGAATGAATCAAATATTACATTGCTGGCTTCAGTAGCACCATCCAGGCCATTCCTCACTGACAGATCTGGCATAAATCCATGCATCCTTCAAGCTCCCAGGGGGGGAATCTGGAGAGTGAGAAGGGAAGAAGCCTCCAGGGACTTCACACCCTCAAGTCTATTTGTGAGTTCATTTCTCCTCCTGCCCTGCCCCCAAATTGGCCTGGGCCTGCTACTGGTGAGCTCTGCTTCCCTGGGGAAGCCTTGGGCCCAACTCAGCCACTCCAGGCCTCCAGGGTTATGAACTCCTATGACCTTGACGTCAGACCCCTCCCTGCTGCAATGCCTTTGGGGCTTTTACTTCAGCTAATGGTGGCCTAGATGCCAATAGCCTCTTCCCCACTTGCCCTTTCCCAGAAGTGAACCTGCCTGGACACACGGGTCTTTGTGCCCTGCCAGTGATTTAGTGGTTCACCCATCTGCCACATCTTTCCTCAATGTCAGCCGCATTACCATTATTTACACATACACACACACACACACACACACACACATAGGCATAGGTGGACACATATGCACATGTATGTGAAACACACATGCATTAATACATGCATAAGGCTTGCAAAATTGCCTATAAAATCAACACATGCTTGTGCACCTATAAACTTGATGTGTGCACACATTTTATACACATACATCATGAGCATACACACCCTAAAATCATAGAAAACGTGAGATAGACACCTGTCTCTGGACCATCTTTAGAACTCACAAGTGTGAAGCACTTTGCTGTGTGGGATGCAAGGGGTGAGGGTGTGTGTTTGTGAGTACTATACACACCCTGATCTTGATATGCACCACTTTCCTCACTCACATTAGATCCTGGCATTGCAGGTGGCTGCTTGTAACAGTTTCCTTTGTTGCACGTATTCAAAGATGAGGACCTTTGAATTCAGCATGGATTTTGGTGCCAAAGTAAAACTTAATTCCAACCCAGAGCCCTGTTGGTGAAGATATCAGTGTGGCAGGTTTGTGTGCTGGTGATAACTTCCCTGATCTTTGGCACGGTCACTTAGCTGAGCACTGGGCTTAGCCATCAGAGACCAGAGGTGAAGAGATACTTTCTTCACAGGTGAAGAGAGATAAGCACATCTATAACATCAGCCAAGGCCAAGGCTGATGTTGGCCCTGTAGTCACAGCCATCCCTTTTCATCAATGTTCCACATTATTAGGGTTTAACTTCTATAGAGACTTTCCAGCTGGACTTCTCCCCCGCAAAATCTGATCTCCTAAGTCCTGCTACTGTAAAACTTTATGAGGCTTTAATGTGCAATTCCTTCCTGGGGTTAATTACATGTTGACAGGGACAATGTTTTAACCAAAATGGTAGACTTTCCAAGTAACAGAATTTTAGGCATTTAGAAGAGGTAAGTTGGTATCCCTAGACTCTCACAGACAAGTCCTGGCTAGGGTTTCCTTTCCCACTGCAGACGCCAGCAAGTGGCTGCATTGTGGCAAATAAAAGTCCACCTGTAGCTGAATGGCCCACTGCTCGTGACTTAAGTAGAGGGGAGAGAGAAAAGGCAGCTGAGTCTGGCACTGCTCGGTGAGGTCAGGAATTGGAGAAAGTTTTCTTACATACTACACATTGCACCTGGATCAACAAACAGGTTTTGTTTTTTAATTTTTATTCATTTTACAACTCAATAAAGCTTAATTATGAGAAAGCAGGAAGACAAGCAGAAGCCCTGCTCACATAATATCATCTTCCTTGCAGCAATTCCTGCGGGGCACTCACACTTGCACTGAAATGTCGAACAAACCAAATTATGGGGACTATTCAAAATTCATTTAAAAACATCATTGAGGAGCATCGTAATAAAACACAATGAAAAAGACAAGCATGGTTGTTAATTTGCAACGCTGTGCTTGTGCTGTGCGTGTTTATGGGGGTCTGTGTGCGTGTATACGTGTGAGTGTGAGCACACGTGTCTTGATTAGCTTTGCAGGGAGCAGCCGGCCGAAGGGCTTAGAGGGTTTAAGGCAATGGACTGGACTGGTCCAAAGTGGACACAGAGAAGGATTGGGGACTGTTGGGAAGTACCTGCGCCCTTGTTTGCTGTTTGGCCAGAGGTGAGAAAGGTGATGTTGGCGAGTACCAGCGCACTCTCTGGGGGAACCAGGATGTTGACAAAGGGCTGAGGGGCATCCCTGGGTCAGGCTCACTCTATTTTTTACCTCTCTATTTTTCACCTCTCACTCTACCTGGCTGGGCAAGCCTGCTTGCCCCCACCTGCAGACAAAGAGCCCCACACTTTGATTAACGCTTGTCCCATTAGGGAACATCAGGAAGGTGTTGATGGCCCAGAGGGTTCGATTGTGTTCCCAGGACTACCAGGTGACCAGTGGGGCACATGTCTATCCCTCAATCCAGCTGACTATGGTTTGGGTGCCTGGCCTGTGAAGGGCTCAAACCCTCTGTCAGGGGCCCACTTAGCCTGGTTCAGGATCTAGGGTGCCTGACCCCTGATGTCAGCACCTAGTGCCCACCTGGACTTGTCCCTACATTGAGTTATTGTGTCTTGGCCTCCTCTCACTCGGCTTCAGCTTCTCTCCCGCCACCCTCCTGGCTCTTTCATCCCGAGCCCTTCATTGCCCAGGTCTCAACAAGTTGGATTGGAGTTCATATTACCCCCAACTGCCAGCCCTATTTGGCCATTTTCACTGTTGGGACTCTGGGCCTCAGTTTACTCATCTGGAAAACAGATGTCGCTAAGTGTTCTGTCCCTCCCTTCAGGAGTGTTTTCTGAATTAATTAATTCTCTTAATTAATTAATTAAGTAAAGTGCTTTGAGATACTTAGACAAAAGGTGCACTAGAAGTGCAAATTATTGTTTATTCTTAATGAATTCTTCTTTGGAGATAATTTACTCCTGATTCTGAAGGGAAGCACAGTGGACCCCAGGGTAGGAGAAAACGACAAGGCCGGTTTTTGTTTGTTTGGGGGGAGAGTAGTGGTGGGTGGTTATTATGTGTAGTTATTTTCTGGCAGGCTAACAGTGAGAGGATTAGCCAAGCATTCATTCCACTGCTCTGTTGCTCTGGCTCAGCCAAGATGGTTAACCCGAGACAGTGCAAAGGCAGGTGGCTGCAGGGACAGAATGGTTTTCAGATCTAATCACAATCTGGTTTTAAGATCAGGAAGTCACCAGTATCAGAAAGGAAGAAAGAGAGAGAGGGAGGAGAGAGGGAAAGACAGGAGAGGGCGAAAGAGAGAAGAGGGGGAGGAGGAGCGGGGAGAGAGAGAAAGAGAGGGAGAGAGGGGCGCTTGTCAGTGTGTACTGTTACTACCTGTGGTCCTCAAGGAAAGGCGAGCCGTGGAGAGGTTGTGTGTGGGGTTCTTTATCAGCCAGATTCAAGCCTCTTGGGACTCTCAGTTGTGTTGCCAGGACTACCAGGTGACCAGCAGGGCACATGCCTGTCCCTCAAGCATGTTCCTCAAGTGAGTTTCCTCCCCAGCTCTCACCATACCTGACTTCCCTTAGGCTTCCTTCCCTCCTGATTCCATCCCTAACCGAAGGGTGAAGTTTACATATTTCATCTGTAGCACTCCTGTTTCCCTGTCCTACCCAATCTGAGACCCTTTGTCCCCAACCAGGCATGCGGCCTCCTGGTTATCTTTCCTAGCGCACGTGCACATTTGTGTGTGTGTGTGTGTGTGTGTGTGTGTGTGTGTGTGTAGGGTATGATTATGACCCAAGAAAAGGCAAAGGGTTTCTTTTGAGGGGAATATTTGCCCTTCAACAAACATCAGTTTCTACAACCAAATAACCTGGAACCAGAAGGGAGAAGGAATGGGAAGGTGCTGTAATTATTTTCCTTCTATGCCTTTCTATGGCTTGACATTTTTCTCAGTGAAGATGCATGATTTTTATTATCACCAGCTATTATCACCAGCTTCTATCTCAAGCAGATTAACAAGCAGTCTAAAGTGGACATTTAGGGCATCAGCCAGAGGAGGGTGGCCATTCTTCTCCTTGACAGTGCCCGGCCTGCCGTGGAAGGTGCTCCTGGGCTGGCCTGTGAAGGGAGGAGGTTGGTCAAGGCTCCGGGATGGGGAGTGAGCAGGGGTGGGGAGGAGTGGGAGAGAGCCCAGCCACACAGGTGCAGCCTCCCGCCTCCTGGAGTCCTTGCAGAATCTGGATGCTCGCAAGGCACTAAGGGTCTCCCTGCAAGACAAAGAAGGGCTGGGGCTTGGAGACTGTAGCATGATGTAGGCTCTTTCAAGCCATGAAGCTGTGCAAATACCTTCTACCAGAAGAGAGCACACGCTCGGCTCTGGGGTCTGATTAGAACTGCCGGGTGATTCTTATGGTCACCCCGGTGGGCTCTGGAGGTGGAGGGCCCGGGTTCAAATCACAATTTTGTTCCTTGCTTTCTGATAACCTTAGGCAAGTTGCTCAAGCATTTCACACATCCGTTTTCTCATTTGTGAAATGGAATAATAGTAGCCTTCACTGCACAGGGATGCTGTAGTACAACGGTACAGGCTCTTAGAACATTGGCTGGCACCTGGAATGTGCCACACGTACATTAGCCAGTATGATCATTGATGTTTATTATAGCTTAGTGTCCCTGTGTAGCATGGCCTGGGCTAGCCTGGGTGCCATGTGAGTTTAGGCCTATTGTGCACATGTGGAAAGGAGGGATTTGCCCTTAGTCTGCTGTGCAGGGCACCGCAGAGCCTCCTGAGGATGAAGCTCTTCTGAGGGAGGGTATGCATGCAGCTCCAGGTCTGTCAAAACGGATTCTGTGCCATGCCCAGGTTGCAGCCTGACCCCTACCTGCCCCCCAGGATGCCATCAGTGTTCGTGGAGAGGCCAGGAGCTGTAGGGAGATGAAGAATGAGCAAAAATGATACAAGCTGGCAATAAGCATTTCTGTGAGACCCAGAGAGGAGCAGGCAGCATGCTCGGCTTCAGGGCTGGTGTGAGGTGGTGTGGGCATGGGTTGGGAAGCGAGGGCCTGTGGACCTGTGCCTGATGCTGGAGCCCAGGCCTGAGCTGAGCAGAAAGAAAACTGAAGACCAACTTACATGGTAGCTGAGGGACACTGGGGACTCCTTGGTAAAAATCTGAGGTGGCAGCAAATGCCCTAGCATGGGTGTGGTCAGTCCCAGAAAAATGGTGAGCTTGTTGTTACCAAAGGAAAAATCTAAAATACTATTTATGATGCCTCCTGCCTTCTAAGGAGAGTGGGTTCTGTTTCAGAAAAGGCCTCTGGGAGGTTCATCAAATTCTTGGTGCTGAAGGATCAGCTTGATCTATTTTACTTTTAAAATTTTTCAATTTTTAATACACTGATACTTTTGGAAAATGCAATAAAAATGAATTATTAGAAAAAGCAAGCTAGGCTCAATGTGGCTCATGCCTGTAATCTCAGCACTTTGGGAGGCTGAGGTGGGAGGATTGCTTGAGATCAGGTGTACAGGAAAACCCGTCTCTACAAAAAATAAAATAAATTAGCCAAGCACGGTGGCAGGTGCCTGTACTCCCAGCTACTCAGGAGGCTGAGGCAGGAGGATTGCTTGAGTCCAGGAGTCAGGAGTTTGAAATTACAGTGAGCTATGATCAGGCTACTAACTCCAGCTTGAGTGACAGAGCAAGACCCTGTCTCTAAGAATAAAAAAAACAAAGAAATAAAAATGAAATAAAAAATAGATGCACATTATATAGCTACAATTTTTAAAATTACAGTAGAACCTCCATAGCTGACTACCTCCCTACACTGACCACCTTCATAGGACATGTACCACAAGGAGTATCAGTACAGTAGACCCAGTTCCTTGTGTTGACCACCTCTGTATGTTGACAAGTTTGTTACAGTCCCTAGGGTGGTCAACTTTCAGAGGTTCTACTGCATTAGAATCAATGGACACAAAATTATTCTGTCAAAAAGTGTGGGGCCTGGCACTGGTCCAGGTCCACTGTGAGTCACACTAGATCTGACCTCATGGAGACACTGGGGCTTGGGTCAGCAATTCAGGGCATGTGTCTCTGGATTGAAGGGAAGTGGGAGGACTGTGTTAGTGCTGCCAGGCCAGGTGGCTGGGAGCACCAGAAGTCCAGAATTTGGGTGTCCACAGGGCTGTGTGCTTTCTGAAAGCTCTGGGAAGAATTCTCTATGCCTCTTCTGCTTCCAGTGGCCCTCCAACAATCAGTAGGACTCCTTACATGACCACAGCCTCTGGCTCCACCTCCACATGGCCAACTTCCCTGTGTGTGTGTGTCTGTGTGTCTCCAAATCTCTCTCTCCCTGTAAGGAGGATTTAGGGCCCACCTTTATCCAGCATGACTTCACCTTCAGTTGGCCATGTCTGCAAAGGCCCTACTTCCAAGTAAGGTCACATTCTGAGGTTTCTGGTGAACATGAATCTTGGGGAGACACTAGCAACTCAGTGCACACAGCACGCATGGATCCAGATGCTATAGGCATGAAACATGCAAAAGTCAGGGGATGGCCTTGGACTCTGGACTTGGGAAAAGTCTGGGCCAATTATTCTCAGATCCCCAGAGGGCAAAGGAATCCCAGCTGACTTACTCTAATCATGGGCATCATTACACGTGAGCCACAGTAGCTTGAGGAAGCTCTGTGTCCAGGGTCAGGAAGGGAACTCCTGTGGCTACTCAGGGCTTTCTCTCTGACAGGCTTCCTCTCATCTGAGGATGCAGAAGAGGTGAGCAAATATAGTCTGATGCAAACCCCATCATTCTTCACACGCTGAGTGTCTGGGAGAGCCTTGGGCAGAGTTCTAGAGGGCAAGACAAACTGCTACTGAAGCCTTTCTTGTATGTACAGAGATGTTGTCCAGCAATTAGAGCACCAGCCCTGGCATGGACCTGTGGGGCTCAGTCTGACTCTATCAGGAGAAGCTCTATAGCTTTGGGCAAGCTACTTATTGTTCAGAACCTCATTTCCCCCATGTATAAAATGCAAGTAATAATAGCACCTGCTCCTACAAGGGCTGTGAGTAAATAATGTGATAATATACATAAAGAGCTTGGCACAGTGTCTGGCAATGGTAACCACTCAATCAATATTATCTATTGTCAATACAATGATTTTTAGCTGGACAAAGAAATGACTGCTATTCTCACCTGTACGTATCAGGAAAAAGAAACCTTGTGTTTATTAAGCACCTTCCATGTGCCAAGCATTGCTTGAGGTATTTTATATGTTAATATAGTATCAACAAATGCTTTTAGTGGTTACCTTGTGATTGATTTATTTATTAAATTAATTTTTCAAGCATTTATTGAGCACCTACTATGTATAAGGAGCAACGGGGAATTCAAATACGTTTAAGTAAAGGGAGATGCCTTTTGGACAAAGAAATAAGATGATGTTGGTCCTAAATAGGGTGTCAGCCTTAACAGTAGGATTTTATGGCCAGTGTGGAATTCTTGCACGCCTGCCTTCTTGTAGCTGCTTTCTCAACCTAGCCCAGCATCACCATGGTGGACGCCTTCTTGGGTACCTGGAAGCTAGTGGATAGCAAGAATTTCAATGACTACATGAAGTCAATCGGGGTGGGTTTTGCTACCAGGCAGGTGGCCAACATGACCAAGCCTACCACAGTCATCGAAAAGAATGGGGACACTATCATACTAAAGACACACAGCACCTTCAAGAACACAGAGATCAGCTTTAAGCTTGGGGTGGAGTTTGATGAGACAACAGCAGATGACAGGAAGGTCAAATCCACTGTGACACTGGATGGAGGCAAACTTGTCCACCTGTAGAAGTGGGATGGGCAAGAGACGACACTTGTGCAGGAGCTAAGTGATGGAAAACTTATCCTGACACTCACCCACGGTAGTGTAGTTTGCACTCGCACTTACGAGAAAGAGGCATGACCTGTCCATGCTTTCGCTGACTGCTGCCGATCGGCTGACCCTCCACTCAGAACCACATTGCCTCATTTGTTTCCTCTGCATTTTGAATAAATACATCGAGGTTGAGGGATTCTTCTGGAATCAAGTCCCACCAGCCCGAAAAAAAAAAAAAGAAAAAAAAAAGTAGGATTTTATGTAGTTTTATCTTGGAACAGGAGACTTGATTATTTGACCTCTTAAGGACCCTTCCAGCCCTTACTTCTCAGTGCTCTGAAAGAAGAAGGTAAATTATTTTCACTAATGTGAAGCTTTGCATTAATGCTTCTCTTTATTTCACTAAGATAGTATTACTAATTCGAACTCTTAAATAGCTTCTCTGTTCCACCAAAGAAAAGTCTTTTCAGTTCATTTTGGAAAGTTATCTTATTTTACTTCATTCTCATGATGATTCATAACAAAATTAAAAAAAATATGAGTTATAACCAAAGAAGATTACTAATATGTAACCTGTAGCATTGCTTAATTTGGCTTGCTATTAAAGTTTTAATAGACAGTATCATCTGATTGCAATTTAGAAATAAAATTTGATTTCCATATTATAACTAATATGAATAATAAGCTCAAAAATGTCTGATATACTTAGGCATTTTTATTAACACAATGAATATGTTTTGGCTGCTTCTGGCATACTAATTTGCAGTGTCATCATCTCCTTGTACTAGCAGGTTAGCTTTGTTGAGCGCTTATTGACCTCACCCAGGCATTCTTTACCAGCAATTAGTTCTCAGCTGTATTAGCCCTTTGGAATGCCACAATAATTAAAGTGTTATGCCTCTTTAAATGAAGTTGGCTTCTGATACCAGGCTGAATTGCTCTCCTAAGAGTGCCCCTTTCTTTGTGTAGTTCGGGGTTATGGGTAGCTCTGTCCCTGTTGGCTCTAGCCTGGGAGCAGAGCTCATTTACTCATAATATCGGCCATTTGCAGATCCCCAGTCTTGTTCTGTATCCCCATAAAGGGAGAAACTGTGTGCTTTCCTTCCCTCATAAACGACTGCCATTCATTCAGTCATCATTCATTCATTCAATAACTGTGAATTGAGGGTCTACTATACGCTAGCTCTGTGTTGAAGGTTGGAGTTACTACGGTGATTAAAAAGAGGTACGGTGCCTACTCTCATGGAACTGAATAATCATAACAAAGAATACATGAATGCATATTATGGAAAAGAAAAATAAGGCTCTCAGCAAGCCACAACAAAGGAAGATGTCGAAGTTGAATTTTAGGGGGGAACTTTCCTTGCTGAGTAGACTTAGAAAGAGAAAGTTGAGTTGGGGAGTGTGGGCAAGTGCCCCGTGTGTGCAAGAAGGCCAGAGAGCCCAGGGTGGAGGGAGGTTGGGGAGGGTCTTGTGTTACCAGGAGAGCCTGGGGTCATTCAGACCATGCTGGGCCTTGACTGGCCAAGATGAGGATGCTGCTCCATGTCCTAAGAACAACGGCTAAATACTGAAGGGTTTAAGTCACGCGGCCAGACGTGCATTTTGTAAAGATCACTCTGGCTGTGGTTTAGAGAATGGATTAGAAGGGTATGAAAAGGGAGGCAAAGAGACCAAGAAGAAAGTGTTTGCAGAATGTGAGTCAGATGTCATAGCAGCAGTTTGGACTGAGGTGGTGGCAGACAAAGAGATAGAATGGAATGGAGGAGGGGTCAGAGGTCAAGGGTATTTTGGATCAGGCAAGTGAGAGGGTTATTGTGTTCAGGCTTAGTGTGGATTTGGTACATTGGTGCTTAATAAATGCTTTATGGATCTACCAATTATTTTCTAACTGCTTTGTCGCCTTTTATTGAACATCCATATATGTTAATCTTGAGGAATTAGGGAGCGGAATACAATCCATGTCCATAAGGAGCTCAGAGTTTTCAAAGGTCCTGGGCTGGTAACCTCCACTGGCTCTCTGGCTGAAGTGCCTGGTGGCAGCCGTGTCGGGAAGGCTGGTGTTGGTCTTCCCTGGAGAGAGCTGGCAACGAGAAAGCCAGGCTGCGGCAGTGATTCTGCCTCCCTTTCTGGCAGGTGGCCCATGGCACTTTGAGGGGGTTGGCAGAGAGAATAAGAATGTCGTTAGCATCAATTTTGTTTCACCCCGCCTGGGTTCCTGTCCCTAGTGACATTATGTGGTAGATCTCAGCCCTAACTGTTGTTCTGCACGTGGGATCTGCAAGAATCTGCCCAATCTAATGGAGTTCATTGAGCTTGTCTTCAGTCCCCTGGGAGGATGGCCCTGACTGGAGGAATGGGGTAACTGCTGAATGTCCAGGCTCAGACGACAAGGCAGGGGACAGCTCAGAGCCCAGCGTGTGAGGCAAAGGGACTGTTACTAGAAGTGAGGTGCACAGAGGAACTAGAAGCCAGAGTGGCTTGATGTCCACCTGCTCTGACTCGCCAGACTGGGGACAGAGCTGACCCCAGGATTGAGGGGATGGGTGGAACAGGGTGGCTGGAAGTCAGGAGAGACATAGGTGTCCTCACAAGTAGTAATTGTGGCTCCTGAAATTACATTGTAGGTGCCTCAGGGGATAGACCAAGTTAAAAATGGTGTAGAAGGAGTCCCAAGGAGATGGCCTGCCTTCTGGCCCCCCATCTGCCCCTGCCCTGCTGAGAGCTAGTGCTTACTATCACAGCTACTGCATGTGGTCCTCAGGAAATCAGTCACTGGGGCACTTTCTCAGAGAGGGGCTAACCATCTCGGGAATACCCTAAGGGGCTTGGGGTTCCAATCCAGCCCCACCTCTGACCCTCACTGTGACCTGGACAGTGGGTGACAGGTACCGCGTTCTCTTGCAGAGAAAGGAAAAAACTGCCACCTCTACTCTTCACAGAAGTAAGTAATGCAAGTGATGAGAGGCAGCTGTCAGCACTCAGTGACACGGGACTTCACCCAGCTCTTCCCTGTGACATGAGCCACCAGTAGACGGGAGACCATCATCGTTCACCTTGCGGGGGCTGGAATTAAATGACAAAGACACGTCTCTCTCACAGCAGGCACTCACAGAGTATTTTATTATTATTATTAAATCATAGCTGTGTACATTAGTGCAGTCAAGGGGTACAATGTGCTGGTTTCATATACAATCTGAAATATTTTCATCAAACTGTTTAACATAGCCTTCATGGCATTTTCTTAGTTATTGTATGAATGCTTCTTTCCGAGAAGGATTTGGATGAGATTCTGAGTTAGCAGAGTTAGGGTGAGAAAGGAATCTACCGGGTCCTAAGGGTCCAGAGGGCAGAGAACGGGAAGCTGCTGCATGCCCAAGGGGCCGAGGCTGATTTCTCTGTCAGTGCTGCCTCCCCTGCCACGGGAGGAGGGGCCGGGGATCAGGAGAGTTCATGTGTAGTCGGCAGGCTCTGCTAAGGCAGGGGCTGCTTTGCACCTTCCAACATGTGGCCCAAATCCAGCAGGTACACAGCCCTGCTTAGCTGGGCCACGTCCTGGGTCAGTTATGTTCTCTTGCCTTGAGTTTATGTTTATTTTCCTCCCACTGAGAATACTCGCCTCCCCATCCCTGACCACTGGGTCCTGCACAGCTCCTGAAAGACGACTCAGTTTCTCCTGCTTTGAGATGTTTCCTCGGGGGGGCTGCTCCCTCCTCTGGGTCACAGGTTAGTGCTCCGGTGCAGGCTCTGGGTTTGAATCCTTGCTCTATGCCTTACTAGCTGTGCGGCAGTAGGCAGGTTCCTCAACCCCTCTCTGCTTCAGTTTTCCCATCTGGAATGGGTGTGTCCATACCTTATTAGGTTATAATGAAGATTTGAAGAGTTAATTCACACAGGCACATGGAGCTGAGTGAGCTTAAAGTTACCATGAGAAGGGACACTATGCATCTGCTCCAGAGCTGGCTTACACGCCACCCTAACTCCGCCCGGCCAGCCTACATGGCAAGCCTTGGCCACCTGCCTTCTTTCCTGGCCACAGTGGCCCTAGGGACGTTTTATACTAACCTGTGGTTGAAAAGCCCCAACTGCTTCCTCTACCACAGCCCAGGGAACCCCTGCACACAGAGCCAAGTGACAAGAAGAGACCACAACGTCTGAGGACTGACGGGCCGGACCCAGGAGGTTCTGGCCAGGTAACATACCCGGATAGTATCTCCTGGGGTGGGCTTTGATCACAGGAAGTAAAGAGGCAGGAACAAGCCACAGGTAAGGTTCTTGCCCTTCCCCTTCTCACATTCCCAAGAACAACCAAGAGGCAGCTGCTCCGCACGGCCTCTCTGGAAACGTCTCAGGAGCCTGAGCAGCCAGGTGCGTTTGCCGTGAGCACTGCGTGGCCAGCTTAGCCACACACCTCTGGTTTTACCCTCGCTGCTCCCCCTGTGCTGGGATTGCACCCCTCAGTAGAACCTGGCAATTACGCCTTCGCCTCCAGTCCTGCCTTTTAGATGACTCTGGCTAAGGCAATCTCACGTTATGACATTTAGTGCTCTTTTAAAAGGAATGCAGGGTGTTTTTTGCCTAATTAGAAGATAACCTCTTTGATGTGTGCAGGAGGTTGTATTTTTCTTTGTCTCCCACCGTTACTTGGCAAAGTGGCTGGCCCAGAGTTTCCTGCTGGGTTAATCAGCCCCGTCTGTGACTATTCAAATCAGCATGTCAGAGCCCAGTGTGAATATCCCAAAGTCCACTCACCCAGGGCTTGGAATGACCCAGAACTAATCCCGCTCTGAAATCTCAGGCACCAATAGCTCCGTCTCAGACAGCAATCTCTGTCCAGCTCACTCTTTCATGCCCCCTAAATCTTACACCTCTTCACCTCCACGATCTGAAAGCATAACACGTTCAGGTCATTCTCACTTAAAAACTAGCCAGACTCCTCCTCCCTTCCCCTTAGGGTGGAGGGAGGGTAATGGGTGGGGCCACATCTACCGTGCATCTTAGAATGGGTACAGGCGAAACTTACTAAAGGCAGAATACAAATGTCTACATACAATAACTAAGAAAATGCCATGAAGGCTACGTTGAACAGTTTGATGAGAATATTTCAGATTGTATATGAAACCAGCACATTGTACTCCTTGATTGCACTAATGTACACAGCTATGATCTAACAATAAAAAAAAAAAAAAAAAGAACCAGCCAGACTGCACCAAGCCCTGCCTGGGCCACATGCTGCCTTTCTAGGTGTGGTCCTATCTCTCCTGCCCTGCACAGCCAGGTGTTCTCATCCCCTCCTGCTTCCCTCTCAACTCACTGCAATCTGGTTCCTGCCTCACAAATCCACTGAACCTCTTCCTGCTGGTCAGCCTTGAATCCGGCAGAGATTTGTGTTCTTTCTTTGCTTGTGCTGTACTGTCATCATACATTGTTAAGCATTCCTTCCTTCTTGAAACTCTTCCTCTCTTGCTTTGTGTGATTCTCTGGACTGTTAGAGTTTTTTTGAGACAGAGTCTTACTCTGTTGCCCTGGGTAGAATGCTGTGCTGTCATAGCTCACAGCAACCTCAAACTCTTGGGCTCAAGCCATCCTCCTGCGTTAGCCTCCTGTGTAGCTGGGACTAGGTGCCTGCCACAAGCCCAGCTAGTTTTTCTATTTTTAATAGAGAAATCTCAAACTCCTGAGCTCAGGTGATCCACTTACCTCAGCCTCCCAAAGTGCTGCGATTACAGGCGGGAGTCAACCATGCCTGGCCTCTGCGTACTCTCTTTCTTCCACCTACCCCTCAGGGTGCTCCTCAACCTCAGCAACCTTCCCTCCTCCTCTCAGACTTGTTCTTGTCTATCTGCTCCATTTTCCGTGTAACTTTTGGGAATCTCCTTCACACTGTGGTGTTAATTATCACAGATTAGCTCCTGAATCTCTAAGTCCAATCTGAGTACCAACCTATTGCTCACCTATCTGCAGGATACACCAGCACAACTTTCCCAAACAGAACTCTCTCTCTCTCTGCAACCTATCTAACCTTGCTTATCTGAATGCCATCATCCAGCCAGAAACCCAAACCAGGACCTCTTTACTAGACTCCACCTTCTTGCTCAGCTTCCCTTGCTAATGCATTCAGAAAAGTCTGCAGTCTCTCTCTCATCACTGCCTTAGTTCAGGCTCTTATACCTGGATCATGGAAATAATTGTCAAACTGATTACCTTGCCTCCAAACCATTCTTTCCCTTTGATGCATATTTTCACTACCACCAAAGGCTAGTGCTTCTGAACTTACAATGAGGTTATGTCCCATAAAACTTATCATAAGATGAAAATATCACAAGTCAAAAATGTATTTAATACACCTAACCTACCAAACATCATAACTTAGCCTAGACTAGCTTAATGTGCTCTGAATACTAGCCTACAGTGGGGCAAAATCATGTAATACAAAGCATATTTTATAATATAGCATTGAATATGTCTGGTAATTTATTGAATCCTTTACTTAAATTGAAAAACAGAGTGGTTGTATAGTTACTCAAAGTATGGTTTTAACTTACAGGCATATCACCTTTGCATGGAACCAATCAGAAGTTGAACCATAGGAGACCATTTGTAAACTTTTGATCTGTTGCCCAGGCTAGAAAACAAAGGCATCAGTCTAGCTCACAGCAACCTCAAAGTCCCGGGTTTAAGAGATCCTCCTGCCTCAGCCTCCCAAGTAGCTAGGACTATAGGTGCCTGCTATGACACCTGGCAAATTTTTCTATTTTTAGTAGAGAGTCTTTAACTCAAGAATTTGAACTTGAGCTCAAGCAATCCTCCTGCCTTGGCCTCCCAGAATGCCAGGATTACAGGCATAAGCCACTTCACAGGCTCATTTGTAATCTCTAAAAAATCCACACCAGATTTTGTCATGTCCTCAGGTGATAACTCCACAAAGCTTTCTTCTTCTTTTTCTTCTTCTCTGTCTCCATCTCCTTCTTCGTTTTTAGCAAGATGGAGTCTTGCTATTTTGTCCAGGCTGGTCTCAAACTCCTGACCTCAAGTGATCCTACACGCTAGCCCCCAGAGCATCTGGGTCTACAGGCTCAAGCTACTGAGCCTGGCAAAGATTTCAACTTGAGGTTCAAATTCTTGAGTTTCATGCTACAGGTCATTTATGGTCACCTAACTCAATTATAACTTATCCATTTACTCTCCTATCTACCTTTCAATTTCCTCGAACACGTCACAATGTTCCAGATCTCCATCTCTTTGCAGTTACTGTTCCCTCTCTCTGGTATCCCTCCTTCCGCACTTCCCTGGCTAGCTAATGCTGATCATCCTTCCAAACTTGGTTCACATGCCCTTCTTCTGAGAAGCCCTCCTGGGGCCTCTTAGTCAGGGACCCGGTGCTCTCTGTTTATATTTTTCCAAGTAGAAGCATTATGACACTGACTTAAAAGAGTTGATTTATCTGTGTCTCAAGCCCTTTGAGGTCAGGGACTATGTCTTGCATGTCTTTGTCTCTTCAAAGCTCAGCACAATGCCTCGCACATAGTAGATGCCCGATACATACATGGTGAGTGAATGAACCTAAACCCGCCATCCCGTCTGCTCCGCCTCAGAACTGTGCCCCACTGATGACAATGAGGAGTGGTCTGGAGAAGATGTGTCGACGGTTCTCGTAAACCACTCCCTTGCCTGAGAAGGGCACTGCCTCTTCTGCCAGCTATAAATGGCGCTTTGTTCCTTTTTCTAACTTGGACCTTTCAGGTCTCCTTAGGGGAATGCTTCTGCCATTTCCCCTCACTGGGCCCACAGCACCCCTCATCCTCCTCCGTCCCTGACTGCCTGCCCCAGGTGCTCCCCAATTCCCTCCACACCAACGGAAAGCCAGCCTCCCCTTAGCCCAGCTCTTCCTACTTTAGCTTTTAATCTTTCCTCATAAATTAATCTCTCCCACTACCTAATCATGTCTGATGCCCTTCCCTGAACTCTCTCACTTTGCCTCTGTCAGACAATGAGAAGCCCACCGCCGGCTGCAATATCCCAGGGCCCTCAGACCCCCAGAGATGATTTCCTCCTGGCTTTGTGTCCTGGCCCCTGCAAGTGCATGCCCAAATCATCTTGCCTTTTTTATTTATTTCTCTGCCACTTCCCATTGCAAACTCATCTAATTTGCACTCTGCCCTGGGCTGCGTCTCTCTCAGTGGGTGCCCGCTTTTGAGGTTCCCCCCACTTATTGAATCCATCTCTGTCTTTATGATTATTTTTTCCTTCCTGTGCTAATGCTTATGCATTTTCAAGCTGAATCTCATTTGGGGGCATCATACCCAAACTGCTCCTTCTCTGGGTCATACATCATTTTCCCTCACCCCTTCTCAATAGGGTGGGTATCAGTTTCATAAGACACTTTTTTATAAGTGCCAAGAAAAAAGTGGCTTTCTCCCATCCACACTCACTTTTATTAGAAAATGTCATCATCTTTTTTTGCCTCAACTCTCAGAGAACCTAAGGATAAGATTTGGATTTCGTGGCAGCAACTGTCTGTCCCCTGAGTCTCTGTGAATCTCTGTTTTCCCCTTATTATGGGGCACTCTTTAAAATTAGCCATTGTTATTATAAAGGGATCACAGTGTATGGGTTTCATGCTGAACATTCCCTCTGCCAATCCAAATAATTTTGGAAATAAGTAAGGTCTAAAGCATATATTTAATAACTGGACAGTTCAAATGCTTTCTTTTCTTTCTTCTCTTTTTAACCCCACCCCCTCTCCTTTGACCCTCTGAACATGAGTAGAAGTCAGTGTGGTTGAGCCTCTGAAGCTGAACTTCCTCACTGCCCCCCACTCTCCACGGCAGTTACTCGAGGGGCCGAGCTGCGGAGTGGATAAGGTGATCTGCACAGGTAGGCAGAGGAAGTGGGGCAAGGGTGTGGGGGGTGAGGCTAACTTTGGAGGATGGCAGGTATCTGCACCAGGCTTGATTCTGTTCCTTCTGGTTCTATAACCTCAGACTAGTTAGCCTTTCTGAGTTTCAGATTCCCCATCCGAAGAGGAATAGTGAATAAAACTGCCCAAGATCGCAGGAAATCAATAAAACAAAGTGCAGAAAAGAGTCTATCCTAGGACCTGGCATCGGAGGTGGGGTGTGGAGAGGGACTCGATTCAACTTCTGTCTTTGATTTCTTGGGGGTGTCTGCTGCCCCAAAACATGCCCCCCAGGTTGTTACACAGCCTGCAATTCCACCATTAGAGTCTTATTACCTAAATCTTACTTTAAAAAGAAAAATAATCGCCATAATATTTATACCTTATTTGGCTGAGACTGTCTAGGTGAACAAGCTGTCACAGGGCAGTGAGGTAATAGTTTATGATGGAGCATGGGAGGGTGAATTTTGGATTGACCACAGCCTTTCCTGGATGAGAGCATTGCTGGGGGACAGGGTGAAGGTAAAGGGGAGACCCTCCTGTTTTCCAGGGTTTGGGAGCTATTTCTGGAACATCTGTATGCTTCTTAAGGAGGCCTTGTCACGTGCAGATGTGGGCGTAGGAAGTCTGGGATGGGGCCTCGGATTCTCCTGCTGCCCCCAGACCACTTAGAGTGGGAAGACTTTTAGCAGGCTTCACACAAACCTCCATTAAAAGTTGAGTTCTGGGCAATATGGGAGGGGGGCTCCTACAGTGTGATACCCAGGCCAGGATCTCCTACCAGGCCCGTTTGAATTGTTACTATCGAGATTTTACTTAGAACTTTGCCCAAGTCACTATTCCTAAGCACTTTCCTAAAATCACGAGCTGTTATATTCATTGCTTTCCTTTTTATCTCCTCATTTGGCATTTCTATAGATTACAAAAAAAGCAATTACATTTGTCTGGCATGATTTGTGCTACATCAACTCCTGCTATTTACTGCTTGTGGGTGCATCCGCTCCACGCTGCATCCTTCGCCCGCCTGGGAGGTGACTTTCATTTTAAGTTTTCTAACAGGGTAATGTGCAGGCCTCAGTTTACTCAACTAAATGCCCCACTATTTTGAAACATACACATACATGGTCGCAAAATGGCCAGGATCCAGGGACCCCAGGCCTAGCTCTGCCCTTGACTAGATGTGTGATGTTAAAATTCACATCCAAGTCTTTGGAGCCTCATTTTGGCATCTTTTAAAATGAAGGTAGTAAGACACACCTAAAATGTTTCCTGCACAAAGGTCTGCTGGAGAAGTTGGTGCATATTAGGTGCTCAATGCATGTTTTTGGAAAAAACACAAGTCTTACTAAACAAGACCCAATTCTGTTCAGGATGGTGCTCTGCTGGAGGTACACACCTTCCCATGCTCCCGGCGGCTGGAGGTGGCCATGAGATACTACTGTGGTTTGAATGTGTCCCCCCCACATTCATGTGTTAGAAATGTCCTCCCCAAATTCATATGTTGATGATGGGACTTTTGAGAAGTAATTATGGTTAGATGAGGTCACAGGGGTGGGGCCTGCATGATGGGATTAGTGGCTTTAGAAAAAGGCAGAGAGACCTAGGCTTCCATGCTTTCTCTCTCTCTCTCTTTCTCTCTCTCTCTCTCTCTCTCTCTCTCTCGTCTCTCTCTCATGATGCCTTCCTCCATATTATTAACATAACACAGCAAGATATGGCATCTCAAACTTGCACTACCCAGCTTCCAGACCTGAAAGAAACAAATTTCTTTTCTTTTTAAATTGCCCATGCTCTGGCCAATTACATTTAAGCTTTTGGGGGGGTTGAGTTTGGAGTAATTTTGGGAAACCTATGCTTTCCTGATATAGGGGCCACTCCCTCCTCCTTCTTTGGATTTGAGACAAAGACATCATGCATGGAGGAGCAGCCATTTTACAACACCAGGCAACAAGCACGCGGATGAAAACTTAAAAAATAATAAGCTATGTTGTGGAAAGATGGGAGAATAATGGCTCCCTGATGGCATTGCTGGGCTTCCGCACAGCCCTGCTACCTTTGCCTTTGCCTGGACTGTTTGTCATGGCACAGTGAACAATTCAACAACACTTTCGTCCCTATCCATCTCGTCTTTCACTACTCCGAGTGTTGCCTGTGAACCAGTAGCATCAGTCTCCCCAGGGAGCTTGTTAGAAATGAGGCCTCTGAGTTTCCACCCCAGATCTGCTGAGTAAGAACCCACATTTTAACAACAATCCCAGGGGAGAACACTCACATTAAAATCTGAGAAGCACTGTCTACTCAAGGGTTCTGGTGCTTGCAGCTAACCACTTGCCTAACCTAACCTCTGCTCTACATTTCATAAGAAAGAGATACAAGTCAAGGTCTGGATTTTTTTAAAAAAATGGTATATCCTGGCTCTGTTTGGAACTTTCTTTCACACTGGGAGAAATTTTCCAATCTGCCTCCCTTATGGAAATTGTCACTCTACTATGTGACCAGCACAAAGAAGACTTTAAATAAACATTTGTTGTTGATGAAATATTTATTTGATGACCTGTTGTACCTTCCTTGTTAGCTTAAAAGCTCCACATGGGCAAGGATTGTGTCTGATACCCTCTAGTGCTTAGTGATGTATCCATATAGCAGTGAGTGACTGATAAATTTTAGATATATTACTTCACTATGTATTCTTCTATGGATAATTAAAGGGAATTTTTGGAAAATCCTCCATATTACCCTCAAAATTCTGTAACACTTTCTGATAATTCAGGAAGAACATGTCTATTCTACATAGTTAATACATTTACTCTTATTAGCTATGCAATAGAATGACTTTCTTTCTTCTCTTTGGCTCCCAAGAAGCTCACAGCTAAATGTAGTTCAGTGGCAAAAACTTACTTTGATTTGGCTTTTCTTATTTCATCTAATCTCTCCAAGGCTCCTGATTTGCTATTTTCGTTATAATGTTCTTATTTTATTTTTGACTTTCATTTTACAGTTCTTCAAATACTTGTTTGGAAACACCAAGGTGCAAATTGTATATAGAAACAAAACATGGGGAGTCTGGCTTATGTAAGGAATGGAAGAATTTTTCTTGATAGTAAGAATTTGGTTTGAGGTTCTTCCTTTGTAGAAGAGAATTTGGTGGGGGTGACACCTGTAGCTCAAGGAGTAGGGCGCCAGCCTCATATACCAGGGGTGGTGGGTTCAAGCCCGGCCCTGGCCAAAAACTGCAAAAAAAAAAGAAAAGAAAGATTTGGCAGATTTGCCACCAGCAGCTGCACTGTGGAGATATTCACAGTTTTCCTTTTTCTGCCTTTGCTATGAGGCCCATGTCAGCTCTCTCCTCCTGACCACTGCAGCTCTCTAGGAGACCTGCCTCCCAAAGTCAGCCAACTTTGTCTTGTTTGGTCCTTGGCTTGCTTCGTCTGAGGAGTCTTCTCTTCCTAGGGCAGGATTAGGGGCATTGCTTTGTTTTTCCAAAAGTGCCTAGCTGCAGGTTGGTATACAGTGGGCACATAATAGGTACCTCTTTGGGTGCTGTTTAGAGTGTAACCAGAGTCCTAGCATGGTGACATTATGTGCTGTGCTTCTAATTCTATATGCTTTTCTGTGAGAACACAAATGAGTTAGTCTGTAAGTCAAGCTCATTTCTTCATACAAAGCAATAGGGTTAGTGTTAGAAGAAACCGTAGAACCACCTGAATCCGATCCTTCCTTTCCAGAAGAAGCCCTGAGAGGAGAGGAGTTGAGAGCGGGGGCACAGCTGATAGGTGTACAGCAGAGTCTGAAGTGCAAGTCATTTGTCTTTGAGTCCTGCATCCCAGCGGCCCCCATCCCTCTGTTCATCTGTGCCAACCCTCCCACTCTCTTCAGAGATCTAACATGCATGAACCAGGCTGAGATTTGGATTAAAGCAAATCAGGGCAGATTTCTGCAACATAATGCTGGATGATTGCCTGGAAACACGAGTGATACAAAATTGGATACTGGACAATTAAAGGATTTTGAAGGTAACACGTTTCTGTAAAGTGAAGAATCATTTTTTGAAATGAACATTCACCTCTTTTGACCATGGAGATTTAATAGTGGTTTGTTTCATAAATGGAAGATATGCCTGTTATACATCTTTGTTAGGCTCAAAAGTGAACAGTTATGAATTCCTTTATAAATTCTGCAACAGATATGAATTATTTATACAGCTGTGATCTTAGATGTGCAAAACTATGACTTTCTATGTTTCTCTGTAACAGAACCCACCTTATTCTGTACCTCTTTTTTCCTCCAAATGTTGAAAACAATCTTCCTAATTCAAGATCATGAGCCACTTCTCATGTAAACATTGTCCTTTCAGATTTGACCTGTGTTTTACTCTCTTCCTAGGATAATGTAGTTTCTGGGGCTTGGGTACCTTGTGGCCCTGAGGGAGGGGCATCTTGTCTTGGGAGCTGTGGGGTATTGACTCAGCCCTGCTGTAACCGTAGTGAATGACCTCGGTCCACACTGCTGCCTGCAGTTGCTGGATCAAGGCTCTTGGCCTTCTCCTGGTCCCACCCATAAAGCTTTTTGCCTCTTTTTCCCTTCTGAGCCACATCTACACCTCTTTTGGGGATCTTGGGGGATACTGCAGCTTTCCTCTGTACCTGCCGGAATGAACAGTCTCCCAGGCCCATCTAATCAATGGGACATGTGCTGTCAGCCATTGTTGGTTTTCTGCTGAGGCACCAGGAAAAGGGAGTCCTGGTCTCCTTGGTACCCCCTAGAAGGTGAACAATTTTCCCTTCAGCTCTCAGATCTTTTTGTGTCCATCTGAGACCTGTAATCAGGGTTTCAGTCATTCTGAAGCCCCCATTTTTCCCCAGCTCCCAGGGGGCAGTACTGGGGGCCTCCAGGTTAGGGGCCTCCAGGTTAGGGACCTACAATTTAAACTCCAGGCCTGTCTCCTCTGAGTCTCTTACCTGCTGGGTGATCTACCTCACCTCTGAAACTGGGCGATGGGGAGGGCAAAAATGAGGAAGAAAAAGGGCTCTCACCTGCTTTCTCTGTGTTTCAAACCTATATTCAGAGATCTCCAAGCCTATTTGAAGGGTCACAAAACTTCCTCACACAAAACACCTGGCTTTCATACCATTTCTGCTAAGGACTTTCAAAGCCTGCTTCGAAATTGAAGCTGGGCAAGGACCCCATGTTCCTGGCTATATCTACCCTCCCTGGAGAGCAGGATATCTGTAAATCTGCCTAAATGGCAAAGAAAGGTTACGTGAAGAAACCATTGGAAGAGGACACTCAGCTATTGCCTTAAATAATTGTTGTAGAGGGCATATCTGGAATAAAGATTCCCAGCAGCCACACATGGCTTATAAGTAGGCAGAGAGAGAATGACACCTTCAGCCCTAGAGGCCCCTGGACACCCTGAGCCCCTGGAGCTATCAGCATTGGAGACAAGCAGCCTAAAGGGACTGGGTTTCCCAGGGCCACTCTGTGGTCCTCACCTGTGCCAAGCACAATGAGGAACACCTGTGCACAGTGCAGGCATTGTCCCCAGGTCAGTGACTTTCAGCCAGTGTGCCACAAAAATTTTTAAAGATTATTAATTAAATTATTTTTAAAATTACTATTATTATTGTTGTTATTTTTGAGACAGTCTCACTATGTTGTCCTTGGTAGAGTTCTGTGGCATCACAGCAACTTCAAACTCTCTCTTGCCTCAGCCTCCCAAGTAGCTGGGACTACAGGCACCCGCCACAACACTGGGCTATGTTTTTGTTGCAGTTGTCACTGCAACAAAAACATAGAGGCCCAGGCTGGGTTCAAACCCACCAGCCCCGGTGTATATGCTGGTGCCGTAACCACTGAGCTATGGGCGCTGCCCAGTTAAATTATTTTTGAAAGAAGTGCAAAACACAGTATTTTTCATTCTTTTTTAAAAACAAACATACTTTGCACCGTGGAAGATTAACTGTAAGTTCAAGTTGTGATGAGATAAAAAAAGGTTGAAAAAGACAGCTCTAGGTTCTTCTGAGTGCAGCAAGAGGTACGCTACAATCTACATGTCTATTTCTGCAAGGAGTGACCCACAGCATTGAGAGGCTTTGGGGGGTGCTGGAGGATTTTTCCAGGATTATTGCCCCTCCGACGAGCAGGACACATAGCCCAAGCTGTGTGTGGGACACTGGGCAGGGTTCCTGGGGGTATAGGACTAGTAAAACCCTGAGTCCCTTCCACTTTCGGCTGGTGAGCCCTTGTAGGAAGACCTAAGCTAACTGCTGGGTGCATAACTACTCAAATATTGCACATGCAACCTTCAAACCAGACTCCATCATTATGTTCAAACATTTGACATGTCAAACTCCAGTTCAATTAGAAATCCAAATGTAATACCACAAGAAATTTCAATGGCAATTGTCAATGAAAAAAAAAGGAAAAGCTGTTAGATTCTTAAAATATAATTTCAACTGTTATAAATTTTTAACTGTCTGTAAAACAACAATTTAACATTTTTATTACCTAGTCATGTGAATGAAGTTTCTTGTGAGGAGTGGTTATTGAGAATTTGAGGAAACTATCATCGTTAAAATGTATTGATCAGGGATTAGTGTGCAGTCACTTCAAACACAGAACATTATATGAAAACATTATGTTCACAGAAGCAAGTTCAGGTTTCTCATTACCAAGGTGAAAATATATGAGGTCTGACAATTATGTTTGAGAACTCATCCTAGAAAATGTACTGCCTACTTCATTGCTGAATATCACTATGGTCACCTTCAAGGAACTCCCCTGTAAGCTATGCATTGACACCAGGGCCTAGTCCACCCTTCAAAGCAATTTTGTAACTCCTTTTGTGGAATGGCCATCAGAGCTGTTGTCGTACAAGGTCTGGTGATAAAGTTTATGAACTTATCCTAGAAAAAATGCTACATACCTCATTGCTGAATATCACTGGGATAGCAGATGGCCAAGGGGAGTACTCTGATGGTGACCATAGTGATATTCAGCAATGAGGTATGTAAGCACATTTTCTAGGATGAGTTTATGAACTTAATTATCAGACTTCATGTATTTAATATATTTAAATACATATTCAATATTTTATATATTCCCAATACTTATTTTTCTTACTGTAATTACATAATAAGAAGTAAACGTATAAAAATTCCCATCAGGCCCCAGAGAAAGGCTCATCAATCCCTTCCAGTTTATTCCAGTAAGAATTTGTAAATGTGTCAAAATGTAACTCCACTCTGCTGCAAAGAATGTGAATCTGGATGCAAATCAGCCAGGGCTCAAGTTCCATCTCTGCCATGTGCTGGCTGTGTAACTTCATGCAAGCTACTTAATTAGCCTGAGGCTCAGTTTTCTCATCTGCAAAATGGGAAACAACCTCAACCTCCAAGACTAGTAAGAGCCCCAAAGCCCCACACTGGTAATGGCAGACTCATCTCTGCACCTCTGTGTGACCTTGCCTTTCCGAACTCCATTCCCCAGAGTTCGGGATTCAAACGTTACCCTCAAGAGCTATGTAATGGCTGGTGGGCTCACTGCCTGTTCATGGGCCGTATCAGGAGCTAGACCTTGAGCAGGGCAGGACTGGGTCACAGAGTCCCCCTAAAGCAGCAACTCGGAAAAGAGGGGGGATTGGCTCCCAGGATCTGGCTGCTGCTGGCTGATTTAGTGTTCAGAATTTCCAATGTATGGAGCTGCCTTCCCCTGTCACATCATTCATCAGAGACAAACACTCAAGAGATGAAAGGCAAAAAAAAAAAAAAAATTAAAAACCTGTTTATTGCTCAACTTGCTCCAGGCATGTTTTTAGCTTATTGTTCAGCTCTGTTCATTTTGGTGCTGCAATTTGAATGGCTTTCCTAGTCTCTGTGGCTAACATGTATGTATAAGTAAGGATGCATGTGCTCGCATAGAGATCTTTTTCTCTGGCAAAATCATAATTGAACTGCAAATAAAGTTTTTATTTCATTTAAAACTGGGGGGACCATCGGAGCTCACTTCAGCCCTGCTCGAGCTTCCCGGCACCCTTGTACTGACCCAGGGCTCCCTTGGCTGGTAGAGGGAGCTGCACTGCGGGTGCTTATTGGGTATGCTGCGTTTGTGCCTGCTAGTGTCAAGGAGAGTTTGTGGGCAGGATGAGTCTGGAATGCACAATGGCATCAGGCAGCAAAGGCAGGCAGAGGGTGTGCAGGGAGGCAGAGAGACAGGAAGGGCTCAGGGCCACCTTTGTAGAACAGGGACCTACCTCTAGGTCACATCCAGTTCTTTAAGAACCAAAGAGGAGGCTCAGCGCCTGTAGCTCAGTGAGTAGGGCACCAGCCACATACACCAAGGCTGGCAAGTTTGAGCCCGGCCAGGGCCTGATAAACAACAATGACAACTGCAACAAAAAATAGCTGGGCGGGCACCTGTAGTCCCAGCTACTTGGGAGGCTGAGGCAAGAGAATTGCTTAAGCCCAAGAGTTTGAGGTTGCTGTGAGCTGTGACTCCATGGCACTCTACCAAGGGCGACACAGTGAGACTCTGTCTCAAGAAAAAAAAGAACCAAAGAGGATCACCTGCATGTTTTAGCAAACACTGAAACATGTCTGGTGGCAGAAGAGTTATGTTGTGAACGGTGCTCAACTGGGATTCGGGAACCCTCATTCAGTGCTGCCTTTCCCATGTAGCAGTGGAGTGGGGCCTCCGTGGTCAAGTAATTTAGATTTGGGTCCCTTCCACCACTTCCAGCTGTTTGACCTTGAGCTAGTTAAACATTTTCCTCAGTTTCCTCATTTTGCTCATCAATGAAGTAGGGATAATAATATCTTGTTATTATTAAAATGAACGAAATGCTTGACACCATGCTTGGCGGACAGAGGGTGCCTGTGTCTATTAGTTGTTATCACACATAAGCAGCGTGTACTTATATAACTGGCTTGAGCTTCCCACCTGTGACCTCTGCATTAGTAAAGCTGAGATACAAATACTTGTCCCACCTACCTCCAGGTGGTTATACTAATCACTCAGGTGTGGAATGTGTAGTTTTCAGAAGTAGATGAATGGTTATCTCCTGGTGGGGATGGATGACCCTGGATGTCCTCCCACCCCCCACACTACTCATAACAGTCAAGCCTTGAGCCCAGTCGCTTAGGGGGGTACCAGAGCAGAGTGTCACCAGGGGAGTAGAGGTTCTTTCTCACCACCTGGAAATGCTGTCCCCTGGCTTGGCCTGGAGGCATTTTTCTGGGCCTTTGGTGAAAGTTCTGACCTGTGCTGAAGTAGATCATGTCTAGCTTTCAGTTTACTTTGTAATTGGTATCCCTTATAGTAAGGAATTTTGTGTTGTTTTTGACATCGCAACTCCCTCTACTTACTTTGCATCTAGAGAGGCCTGAGAGAAATGTAGGATTCTATCAACAGCTGTTTCTTCTACAGGGGGCTTGGAAGTGAGCTGTCCTTCCCAATCTGAGGCAAAGGAGTTGAGCATAGTCTCTGTCCATGTGGGGGACACAGCAGGGGCTAGGTCTGGTGTCATCCAAGGCCTTTGCTAGAAGAGGTGGGGTTCAGCAGTGGTTTGGGTGGGTAGAGAGGAGATGATGGGGATGTGTGGGAGTGGAGATGGAGGTTCTAGGAGTACTTACAAATTGCTGACCACTCTACTTGAGGTCTTTTTTGGAAGAAGGCAGGACTCACAAATACGCACAGACCCATGCAGCCTGAGAGTAATTCAGATTCTGAGATCCAGAAGGTCAATGCAACACCCATATCTGTAGTTCACAAAGAACCTATCCACAAAAGAGGTTTGTGGCAGAGTCACCAGTGCTATCTACTGCATGCAGAGGGGCTGGCGGGATGGTAAGGGAGCTGGAGACCACACCACAGGACTAGGGAAAAGATCACAACTGGGTCTCCTGTGATGATTTACACAGCCTGCAAAAGCTAGGTTTTGAGAGCTGGGCTTTCAATTTAGACAGTCCTAAACCCCAACTCTCCTGCTTTCTGGCTTCATGACCTTTGATAAGTTACTCAACCTCTCTGAACCTCAGTTTTCTCATCTGTAAAATGGACATAGAATATTTACCTTGTAGGATTATTTTAAGAACATAGGTAATGCAGTGCCTAGCTCATTACAAGCATACAAAAAATGATGGAAAAACCCCTAACATTTAGCAAATCCTTCTGTGTTTCTTGTTTTGTTCTAAGCGCTTTATGTAACTTATTTAATTAAGCAACACTGAGGAAGATACTATTATTATCCTAGGTTTTGGATAAGAAAATTGAGGCATAGAGACGCTAACAAACTTGCCCCAGGCCCACCCTTTGTCAGTGGGATAGCCAGGAATGGAAATCCAGAGGCTCAGTGCCAGTACCTGATCCAAGGCTCTGGGCTGCTGCTATTTCAGTGAAATTGTGGGGAAGGAAGATGATTCAAAATGGCTGCCATTCATGCTCCTGTTAACTCAAATATATTTATATATGTTAAATATCGATTAGCATATCTATCTGTCTATATAGTTGGGCAAGGCAGACCCTGTGAGTGGCTCACCCAACAGCTCCTCAACTCCTCCTCCTTTGCCAAGAACCCAGCTCTGTTTGAGAGCAGCAATGCAGTGAACTGTGATCCAAGCCAGCCCTCTGCTCTCCCCAGCTTCTGTGTGAGGGTGGCTTAGTGATCCAGTGTGGTCTCTGAAAAACAGTTACAGTAGAACCTCCATAGTTGACTATTGCCCTACATTGGCCACCTCTTTAAGCTGACCTAGTTTTCACAGACTGGACATGTAGCACATGTACATGTCAGTACAGTAGCCCAGTTCCTTATGTTGACCACCTCTGTGTGTTGACCAGGTGGTTACAGTCCATTGGGTCGTTAACTTGCAGAGGTTCTACTGTAATTGGGTTCTCTATGGCCCCTCCATTAGGGCAAGAGATGATGAGGGCCTGGTAGTGGAAATCCAAAGATAGACACTGGAAAAATCCCATTCCCTCAATCATTCCACACCCATTTATTGATCATCTACTATGTGGCAGCCTCTGAGCATACAGCAGCAGACAAATCTCTGCCCCATGGAGCTGAGATTGCTAGTTAGGGAGAAAAACAGTATGGATAAATAAAATAAATAGCCTGTCAGCTGGTGCTTAGTGCTGTGGAGAAGTTGAGACAGGGACAGGGCAGCACACTGCAGAAGCCTCAAGTGCACTGCTCAGTGGACTGTTATACAAACCCCATCAAGCCTCCACAGGGCCCTGATTTTCTTGCGACAGTGACATCTCTTTCATTTGGAGAGGCTGCTGGGCACTGTAGGCCCTCCCCTTGCCCCTGGCCAGGGGCATTCTCCTTTGCATCATTACAAAGTTCCTCTGGGGTGTAGCAGAGTCTTCAACCACATTCAGAAGCTCCCTGTGGACAGGGACCCCATCCTACACTGCTGCTTCCTGCTCTCTTGCAGCATCATGCTCTAAATACTTGTTAATTTGATTGATTGCATGATTCATAAAATTATAAGTAAAACCTCCAGTTAAAGTCACCTAAGGCGTTTTATCAAGGCACTGATTACTAAACACTTTACAAAGGGGAAAACATCTTTAGAAGAGAAATTAGGGTACTAACCATTCTAGGTCTGATGGTAAAAATTAGAAGAGTAAACCCATCACATCCCCCCACACCCGACCCCACTCTACCCCCACTGCCCAAGGAAACTGGGATCCAGAAGGGAAAAACCACTTACCCAAAGGAAAACAATTTTCCCAGACCTCCAGTTAGGCTCGCCTCTGACTCAATTTTCTTATCTGTAAAATGGGGTGAATTACCACCTAAATCACTTCTTTCAAAAGATTCAGGAGGGTCAACACATTTTGATATTGGAAGAATTTTAAAGGAAGGACCTCAGTTGTGGCTCCCCACTCTGTTGCTAGCAGGAGCAGAGGGCTCTGGGTACAAAGAGCACATTCCCTAAAACCCATCCATCTCCTTTCTTACGAAAAACAAAGCCTGCCTGCCCTGCACAGCTAGGAAGTACCTGCCATCAGGCAGAAGGGAAATTGGGGGCTCAGGCATACTCTCTGAGAACCAACTCTGCCTGCCTAACAGCTTGCCTATTTTTAATTTAATCTCATGCCACGCTCGTTAGCATCTGGTTATTATTAGACCATAACCACAATAATAAGTATTCCAGTTGTATCTTCTATTTGCAGAGTGCCTTGCAATTGTTTTTGCTAGTTGCAGTTTGGTTGTCCTGGAAACCAATATACACACAAACAGGAAGAAAAATGGCGTGGGGGGGTAAAGTGTCTACCAGGCAGCTCAATTTATCTTTGACCAGCAGGATGCCAATGTTCCCCTGGTGGGCACTTGTAGAATTTCGACTAAGGTAACGCTTCAACAAGAAGAAAACCTGAGACCCAACTTGGGGACCCCTATTCAGTGGGAACCCCTAAATGTACCTGTGGGTTACCTGGCTACTAGCACCCAGCTAGCTGGTGGCAGAGCCAGCTTGCCAATTTGGGGCAAGGAGATAGCCTGTTCTTGCATATGGGGTGACATCTGAAGAAATCGCCTTGTACATAAGCAAATGTACGACTCTCTCTCTGGGAGATCAGTCAATTACAGCAAATTGAGCTATTTCATTTCGGCTTGCAAATGGCTTTCAGTTACACAAGTAGACACATTAATCTAATAACTAATGATCATATATTTCACTAATCATACAGCCCTGCGTGTGGTATAATATCTAATTATATTTAATATTAAGACATCTTCACATGTGCATTTTTACCAACTGTCTAGCTCAGGGAGCCGCTCAAGAGCAGAGTGGCAGAGAGGAGGAGATGGCTCCCAGGTGGGTGGGCAGGGGCTGGGAGGCTAGGCTGCCCAACTCGAGGAGGACTCTTCTTCTCAGGACAAGGAAGGAAATCTTTGCCAAGACAGGGCCAAAGCTAACTCATAGGAAGCTTTTGTGATAAATGCACCTGCCCCCCACTGCTCCTGCGCTGGACAGACCAATTGGAAATGGCACCCCTCGCTCTGAGTAGGCATGCCCAGCAGTCAGGGTCCTCAGCTAGGTAGTATTGCATGTGCTGACATGGGGTAGTAGAGCCCCAGTGGAGCCCCCTCAGCCAGATACCTGAAGTTGGGCACCATCCATGCAACCCTAGGCTGCTGCCCTGCAAGAGCTCAGAGGCCAGACAGGGAAAGTGAAAACATGCCCCCCGCCCCCCAGGGCTAACTCAGGTGCCTCATGCTTCATCTCTTCTCAGATGCCAGCCTTGTAAACGCTAAAGCACCCTGAAAAGTGGGTGGAGAAATGGGACGCGGAAGAGCAGAGTGTGGGGGAGGAGGAGGGAGGATGACTTAGGCCTTGGGTCATGGCCAAGTGTGTGTCTGAGCTTTTGGTTCTTTGACATCAGCCTTTTCTGTTTCCTCCTCCACTCCTGGCTGCATCCCTGGTCACCTGGGTACACTGGTCATCTGTCTGGTCATTGCAGTGGCTCTGGGATTGCGGTCTTAAGGACAGCTCTGGCCAGGGACTAACCAGGATGATTGGGTCTGGGACTGACAGTGGACAATTCTCTAGAGGGGCAGAGGTATGAGGCTAGTCTCTGGGCAAGCCAGTCTGCCCTTGTGGGCCTAAGCTACTGCCACTCGCAAGGAGATACGGACTCTGCCAAGAACTTTAAGGTGATAAAATGCAAATAGATAAAGGGTGGTAATTTTCTCTTTAACAAAACAGCTGCTGCACCAACACACCAACTTCTATGGACAATTGACAATCCCAGAGGGCCACTGCAAGCAGGAAGTGAGGAAGGGAGAAAGGGGCAGGTGACAGTGACAGAGGTCACTTCAACCAGGGCAGGCCTACTTGTCCCCATTTTGTGTGTTGCCACTTGGCAACAGGGTTCTGCTGCTCAGATAGGTAGGTGTTCAGACCACTCTGCCAGGTGCACTAACCTGCTTGAGCCTGTGGTTTCTGGGAAGTCCCATCAGAGGAACGCCTGTCATCTAGCCACCAAGGATTCCAATCCAAAGGAGGCGGGAGAGATGCTAGAAGTTTAGAGTTGGCCAGAGGTGGCTCAAGAGAGAAAGTTGGAGACACAAGCAGCCCACACAGGCCACATTATAGAAACTCCACTGCTCAGGGAATGTCTCTGAAGCATTTTAAGCAAAAAGGCACAGTGAGATTTGGAATGAAGAAAGAGAGCAAGGCTGCAGTAACAGTCACGTGGCTCAGGATACTCCTAAAGCAGTGCCTCCAACACGCATCTGGAACACATCTCCCGTATCCCCGGCCCACATCCTCCATCTTTCTCTCACTGCCTCTCCTTTGGGAGGGGCTGAGGTGGATGGGGTTCAGAGGAAGCCACAACTGACAGGTAAACAATGAGGCCTGGATCCCCCTGCACACTCCAGCTCTTTGAAGACACCCCTCCCCACTTTCCCCTGGAGCTTCCTACAAGGAGGACAAGGAGACCACCCCTTGGGGGCTTCCCTCCTGCACCAATCAATTCTCCTCAATTATCAACAAATCTAAATGTGATTTATCTGTGCAAGAATCATTCCAATATCAGGCGAGAATCTATCAATAAAACCCCCTAAGGCAATCTTGCTCAGAGTTGTCAATAGAAGCTCTAAAGCACAAAGGCATAGCAGCTAACAATCAGAGTATTTTTGCCCCCCTCCCCCCTGTTTTGGGGAGCACTTAATTAAGTCGACCAGAAGCTGTCAAAGATAATTTTCAAAGCGCATGACCTCAACAGCTGACATTTGATAATATTACATTCCACGTTGATTGAAATTGATTTTCCCCTCTTTTTGGGGGGGATGGAGGGAAGGTGGGAGGCTGGGATCCCTTTGGCTATGCTACTCAGCCCAGGCCAGCAACCTATGGGGTCAAGGAGAGGAGACTGCTGTTTCTTACCTTCAGCAGGACAAGGGCTGGGCAGCTGTGTCCCCACTGCACCATCCTCTGGAGCTGGTGGATGGAGCTTCATCTGGGAGGAAAGAGAAACCTGGTGTGAAGGACAGGAAGCCAGCACACAAAAAGCACCTGGCCAAGTCTATGGTGTCTAATGGCCCATGCTTATTGGAAAGCAGTGCCACTGGGGGACAGAGCACAATGAGAGGTGTTGATTGGCTGGTCTCAGTTGTATTCCTTCTTCATGTTGGGCTGCTTAGTCTATAATGGATGGGATACGAGGCTCCTTGCTGACTTTCCTGTTAGAGAAGCTCACTGCAGCATTTGCCAGCCCCCTGTCCTGCTACTCTCCCCCGAGTCTGAATAAGAGTGTGTTCCCAGTCACAGTCTTCTCATTCAATCAACTCTAGTCTCTATAGCCCCCGGTAGGCCCAGAGCAGTCCTCATGCAACCACCCATCTCTCATCCAAACGGTTGCCATCCTAGGATCGGAATCAGGACCAGGCTTGGTTCTTGTCCTCTAGTGGGTATAGGATGTTGCCCATGTGGCTTCTTGGTTCCCGGATGTTTGTTTGGCATTGGTTCCTCACGTTGACTGACCCCTTGGCAGCCCAGCTTATGTCTTACATCTGCTTCTAGGTACAAAAGGAAGTCTCCAACCTTTGCTCCAAATCCTGGGTTTCAGATGTCCTCCTGCCTTGAATAACTGGCTGGAACTTTGACTTTCAGGAAAAACATTTGATGAGCTTTTAGGAGTCCAGTTCTTGGTTAAAAATCTACGTGCAATATTTTAAGCCAAGCCTCAGGCAATGACAAAGGCTATACCTGGCAGGCCTCACCAGACTAGGTGCACAGCCAGTGCATGGTGGTGGGGTCTCAGTCTTAGAAGGAAGTCCCAGGTGAGGGCTTCGGTCCCTTGGTTGGTCATGCTCTTTGTATATTTGCATTCCTAGCCCTCACGCCAACACCTCTATATCTGAGGCCTTGGGCAGAGGTTTTCTTCAGGTGCCTCTGCTGAGACTCCCAAAGAAGGGAGGAGGAGGAAGCTTCAGAACACTTTTTCATGCCCTTCCCCCTCATCCTATCCCAGCCCCAGGGGCCATAAAACTGCCAGAGCCTTTTGTTTGGGGTCTGCTCTCTCAACAGTGGCATGACCCTCACATCTGTGCCATTCTGTGAGGGAAAATTGGAGCTGGCATTTTCTCCAGTTTTAGATTCTCTTTATACCACTGCCGTAAGTGACTAAAGGCTTAACGTTTTCGTTTTTGCTTCTTGCTCTAATCAGCCACTCTGACACCTGACTGCTCAGCTCTCTCTCCCAGCTCAGTGGAACTCCTGACAGCTTAATAGATGAGCAGCATTGGCCAGCCGGAGGCAGGCGGATGGGCATTCCAGGAAAAGGGGACTCTGAGGGAGGTATGAGGTACAAGCCTTGCTGTGGCTCTTCCAGTCAGTCTCGAGCTCAAGGAGCCAAGTAATAAAAAGCTTTGCATGGGAGATGGAAAAGGGAGCTTTGACTTGATGTGGGAGAAGGTGGGGTCCACTGAGGTCTCTAGTCCTATTTCTATGTGTTGTTTTAAAGAGGAAAAAAGAAGCCATTAAAAAATTTGAGCCAGGTCTTTAAAGGCAGTGTGGTCTGGTTGGAAAAGTATTTAGGAGAAAAGGCATGGATTTTAGTCTGTGGAACTGGCTGGCAGGATGTCACCTTTTTGAGCCTCCATTTTCTCACCTGTATAATGGAACTTCAGAGTTGTTTGTGGGGACTATCATGCTACCTAACAAAATACACAATATAATGAAAACAAATCTTTCCTTCCTCTTCCCTCCTCCCAAGGCGATTGGCATTGGACTTTTTAGATATGTGGTGTCCTTTTCATGGCATTTGCTTTTCTAAGAGTAAGGAAGAATATGGACGTGTGTTTATGGTAATGAAAAAAAATAGCAGCTCAGGTGATCCAAAGTACCAGAGAAAATAATTCAGCTAACTTTCAGCTGCATAATGTAATTTTAGTTTTATGGAGAGAGGTTTAGTTGTTTATATGCTCTTTTTCCCTAATAAATACAACTGAATTTATAAGCACTTTATCCCTAAATTATACAGGAGGCCACACATGTTTTCCAAAAGAGACTAGATTGGTCAGGGTAGGCTTGGTGATGCTGCAGTGAGAAACAGCACCCACCCACCCCCTGCCAAACTATTTATTATTTCCTGTCCAGCTGTATGTTTGGGAGTCATCAAGGGTATCCTAATTATTCAGGATCCCAGATTTATGAAGTCTCCATCTCAACATGTGTTTGCATGACTGCAGAGGAGGGGAAAAGAGAGATAGTAAATCAAAGCCTGGCTTTTAAAGAAACTGTCTGGAAGTGTTACTTCCTTTTATATTTTACTGGCTAAGTCCAAGTGGCAAAGAACTGCTACTTTCCCATGTAACCAAGACGAGAGGACCAAACCTTTGAGAAAAAACTTAATGATAACTGCACGAACCCAGCTGCCTAATGGGTACACATAACAGCATAATTTCCACCCTGTAGAGTTTCTTGGTCAGAGCCTCTGAAGAAGAGTGAGCCATGCTTAAGCATCTTCCCTCTGGCAAATGGAGCTCTTACCATGTGCAGCAAGAGCGTTTGGTGCTCCATGTCAGATCCTGCCGCTCACCTCCAATACTGATATAGCCCTAGGGAATGGTTGAGGGTGAGCTCAGACACAGACTGGTCTAGTTCCATCTCAAGCACACATTGATTTCACCTCAGGGACTTCTCCAGCAGGAACTTGATCAAAAAATTAACAAATACTTCCCAGGAACATAGGGGCATTATCATTTCTGTGCTGACACTCGTGACATGGGGGAGGGGAGCCAGTGGACAAACACTCTAGCCTCTCACCCTTCAGGTGGCATTCTCTGTGATTCTCAGAGGTCTTACGACTACAATGTCCACTGCCTTGAGCTGCAACCTTGACCATGAGCCCATACGTTGACCTTTCTCCTTCCTTGTCCCATTCTTCCCAATCCTTCCCTCCTTTCCAGGATCACCTTCCAATGAAATGACCTGTGCCAAGTTTTTGTCTCAGGCTCTGCTTCTGGGAAAATCCTCCTTAAGACACCAAGTCTTCATAAAGAAGGGGATTGCGTCAGCTCAAAACGTGAGGAATGAAGAAGCATTATAGGAAAAGAGAAAAGACAGCAAAATTAATTTAGGTCTGTATTAAACTAAGTTTGCATTCTCTGATCCTGGAGTCAGGGAAAGATTGAGACAGGGAAGTCAGGATCTCCATCTGGGATTAAATTGGCCAGCGCAAGCTCACAATTACGTGCAAGTGATTATTTGAAATATTGCTAAAATTAGCTTCTTGGTTCAATTTAATGTTATAAGGAAAACTGGAGATTAACCCACACCTTTCCATGCCCTGCAGAGTAGAGAAGAGGAGGGTCTTGACAGCCTTGGCCCTTGCCTGAAAAGTGATCTTTTCCTGGCTTCAAGGGAACACTCAACTGTGCAAAGGGGCTCTAGATCAGGGTTTGGGGTAACAAGAGAACAGAAAAGCTCTGCCTAAGGAAATTGGAGAAATTGGTATTTTTATGCTAAGAAGGGAAGGTTGAGAGGAAGGGCAGGTGAGAGAGGGATGAGCAAAGGGCTAGACTGGAACCTGAGTTGTAGAAATGGTCCAGGTCCTTTAGTATTACTATTATCTTCTGTACAAAGATGTCTGATATTCATTTCTAAGTGGCTTGTTCTAGTAGAAATCCCTCCATCTTTTCAAATAACAGGCAGAGCCCACTGCACACCTAAATGCCTCACGTGCATGGTATGTACAGAAACTAATGGAAATTTCAGTCTGAGTCCTGAACCAGGTAAGCTCAATGTGCAATGTAGGTTCAGGACAACAAAGTCTTCTCCAAAAGGAACAAATTCAGAAGATTTGGGGCTCACGATGAAGATTTGCTGGAGTTGTGGGTAAGGCTTTGGCTTTTCACATGTCCATGGAAAGAGAACTTGTGTCAGTCTTAACTAGACATTAAAGGGGTGGGGAAGCCCACTGATATCTCAGCCACTAGAGCAGGAGGAAAGGATTCTTTAACCTATTTCAGTGGGGGAGGGAATGATGCTTGGAGCAGTTGTATGAATTCAACATTTATTCAATTTACCTTAAAGAATATTTTGCTAAGTGGGGGGCTAGACTAAGAGTATGAGTGACATTTAGAAGCGTTTACGCCCTGGTGCTAGTGGGCTAGGGCGAAGTGAGGGGCACACTCTGCTTATTGAAATCATGTGAGGAGTTCCTGACCTCAAAGCCTGCTGCCTCCACCTTCCCTTGTGTTCTCCAAGAATTAGTTGCTGAGGAGCAGCTACCTCCAAAGCCTAGGATGGTGCCTCTGCTACACCTGGACAAACTAAGCTGGAGTTTTTTAACCACTGTGTTGGATTCAGCTGCTCACTGTGTGGCCCTTCCTAGCCTAGTGTGACCCACCAGCCTGCCAAGTATATATGCTGGAAGCTAAGGCTAATGGGAGCTGACTTCCAGGATGCTGATGAATTGTGTGCAGCTATGTAAACTATTCAACAGCAGTTTCTATCTTTAGTCAACTTATCAATCAGCAACTATGTGTTGGGTTCCTATTCCATGGGTATGAGATTATCCACCAGGATAAGGTGATGAGATTGTACTAACAGCCATAATTTAAACAGGGAATTGAAATAAAAATAATGAAGAACAGAGAAGTCTTTTTTTCCAACTGAGCTGTTGTTTCAAGCCTCTCTCTTTTTCACATTAAGCAAACTTTGGCCAGTGTTATGTCTCCACATGGAGTCTCTTCCTATTTTCTTATCTCCCTATCAAAATCTTGCTCATTCTTTGATGCCCAGTGCAAATTCTCTCTGTTGAGAGAGGACTTCCCTGACCTCTGGCCCTCATAATTTGCTGTGTGTGTAAATTGTTTCATTTATGTAGTGTTCTCCAGAACATTGATCCTGGGTGTTAACAGATGTTATTGTAAAAAACCATCCCATTCTCAGATGCACTGGGGAAGCACCAGGATTAGCAATGTTAAATGGGTTTCTTTAAAGCAGGATGACTCAGAGCCTCTAATTTTCTCACATTTGTGCTTAAACCAGGTGAACATGTAACTTACGATGTGACTGAGAACACTTAGAGAGTGAAAGGGATGCCATTATTAATGATATCAATGCAAGCTAGGCCATATGGTCAACCTAATTAAAATCTTTCCAAGTGATGTTTCCTTAATCTCTCAGACCAATGAATCCTTTTGTCAAGGAGCATATTTCAGAGAAGTATTATATGGATCACACTTTGAGAAATGCCAGTGTGCCACATGACCCAACCAACATGTGAGCATCTCAAGAGCAGGGTCTGGGTCATGTTTACCTTTGTACCCCCTTGGCACCTAATGTGTTCCCTGAAATAGCAAAATTTAAGTATGGAGAAAATTGCTTCTATTTTCCTTGGGCATCTCAAATAAGAGGTTACCTTAAAGGGTCTTGACAGTCATGTTAGAATTCTTCAGAGAAACAGAAACAACAGGAGATGCAGACGCACACACACACACACTCACGGTTGGATAATTAAGTTTATGAACTCATCCTAGAAAAAGTGCTACATATCTCATGGCTGAATATCACCATGATCACCTTCAAAGTACTTCCTTTGGGAAGCTAGGCACTGATGCCAGACCCTAGCCCACCTTTCAAAGCATATATGTGTAAGATAGGGAAGGCTCAGTAAATCCAAAATGTGTAGGGTAGGCTAGTGATTCAGGGAAGACTAGCAGTCCAAGTCCAAAGGAAGTCTGCTGGGAGAATTCCTTCTTTCTCAGAGGAAGTAAGTCTTTGACCTATTTAGTCCTTCAGTGGATAGGATGAAGCCCACGCACAAAGTAGAGGGCAAATCTGCTCTCCTTAAAGTTCACCAATGTAAGTCCCATCAAAAAATACAGTCACAGAAACACCCAGAATGATGTTTGACCAAATATCTGGGTACTGTGGCCCAGCCTAGTTGCCACATAAAATTAAGCATCATAATACATCTGGAAGGTCCACTTACCTTGAGATGAGGATGTGTTTGTAGCAGGGCCCCAGCTTGAGCCCCCAGAGAGCCATGCAGGGCTAAGAATGTGTTTTGGGCTATGACGAGGTCAATAGTGTTTCACTTGGGTGAAGGGCTTTGACCAGAGAAAAATTGTGGGAAAAGCTGAAAATGGGAAGGACAGCAAAGAAAGATTCTACCTCAAAAAAAAAAAAAGAAAGAAAGAAAAAAGAAATACTAAGATGTAAGTTTGTTGCTTATTATATGCCTGAGGGAACACACTGGCATACTTAATACCTAACAGAATAAAATAATTAAGAAAAAGTTATTAGAGAATGTATCTGACATCATGAGCTCCTGGTTTAAAACAAGGAATAACGTATGCTTTTGGTATTTTAACCTGCAAAGACCAGAGATGTACCTGGAAGGAATGGTGCTATTATGAGTTATGGCTTAATGTATGTTAGAGTCCACACAAAGTAATGCAACTAAGTAATTGGATAAGAATTATAACAACGAATGACTAGCATGTGACTATATTGAGTTTTTATTCTGTGCCAGGCACTGTGTTCATGTCTCATGTAATTTGAATAGAATCATTAAGGTAGCTGTTATCCCCATCAGTACACATACACATGGGTACACACACACACACGTGTGTGCACCCACACATGCACACACACACACACACACACACACACAAACATAGCAGCTTCCCCAGACTCTTAACAGTGAGAAGCAGCCATATGACATAGTTACAGCTAAAAAGACATAGACTGATACTGGAAGTTTTTGGTGTGGTTTTAGAAAAGCTCATAAATGATGGCAGACTCAGCTGGCATGGGACACTTCACTTTTCTTTTTTGCCCCATTTCCTCTTCCCTTCTTTAGGCCTAGAACTTGGATCTGATGCCCATAGATGAAACTGTTAACTTGCACTCTTAGGAACCAAGGTCACATGCTAAGGACAGTGAACTAGGAAGGGAGAAGGAGCGTGTTCCTTGAGCACCGGATCTGGGCAACCTGGCCCTGGTCTCTGTTACACCAGAACAATTAATACCTTATTTGGTTAAGTGCTCATTTGGGTTGTTTATGGAAAATCACGCCACAACATCATAGATTAAAAAGCAACAACAGCAGCTTCACCGGGCACCGTGGCTCATGCCTGTAATCCTAGCACTCTGGAGGCCAAGGTGGGTGGATTGCTTGACCTCAGGAGTTGGAGACCAGCCTGAGCAAGTGCAAGACTCTATCTCTACTAAAAATTAAAAAATTAGCCAGTGTCATGGTGGGTGCCTGTAGTCCCTAGTACTTGGGAGGCTGAGGCAAGATCACTCGAGTCCAGGAGTTTGAGAATGTTGTAAGCTATAACGCCATGGCATTCTGGTCTAGGTGACAGAGTGAGCCTTGGTCTCAAAAACAACAACAGTTAACAGTTATTTTGCTTGTGAACCTCTGATACCAGAGTTACAGGTTCTTGGTCTCTGCAAAGAATTAATCCACAGACCACAGATCAGTGGTAAGACAGGATTTATTCACAGAAATAAAGAATACAAAAACCAAAGCTCCTATCAGAGAGAACGCAGGAGGGGGAACAAGTTCTCTTGCTCCCTTTCTGAAGTCTGTCTCTGGGCTCTCTGTTCAGTGGTATATATAGTGGCAGGGGGTTGTTTTGCTGGAACTTAATGTTTACTTTTAGGGCAATTACAGCCATCCTTTCATTTAGCAGCAGGGGGCCAGAACTCTTGGGCCTTGGAAACTTTTTTTTCTTTTTTTTTTATTAAATCATAACTGTATACATTGATATGATCATGGGGCATCATACACTCGCTTCATAAACCATTTGACAGATTTTTATCACAGTGGTTAACATAGCCTTTCCGGCGTTATCTCAGTTACTGTGCCAAAACATTTACATTCTACATTTACCAAGTTTCGCAAATACCCCTGTAATATGCACCACAGGTGTGATCCCACCGATCCCCCTCCCTCTACCCACCCCCCCCCCCACTCCTGGGCCTTGGAAACTTACATGAAATTGACCAGCCCTAGAAAAGGTCGGTCTTCCCCTTCCACCAGAAGTGTAAGGGGAAGGAGACACCAAGGCGCCAATGTCTCCCGGCAGTTGTCTGGCCCCTCCAGCTACTGGAGCCTCCCAGGGCCCCCCTGCCCACCCTCCAGCCTGCAGGTTCTGACTGCTGCCCCGCCGCACGAATACCACCAGGGCAGGAGTGCCACCTGTCCTGTATCACCTGCAGTCCGGATCGGCCTATCTGCTTTCCTTGGGGCCAGTGGGGCAGCTAGAAGGATAGAAGCTTGGAGTTATCTGCAGGTTTGCTCACTCACATCTCTAGTGGTTGATGCCAACTGGTGACTGATGTCTCTGGTGGGTCTTCAGCTGGAATTCCTGTGCATGGCTTCTCCTTGTGTCTTTGGCTTCCTCACAACATGGTGGTTGGGTTCCAATGTCAAACATTCTGAGAGACGGAGATCCAGGTTATCATCCATGACCTACTCTTAGACAGCATGCAGTGTTGCCTCCAATTGCATTCTGTTCCTTTAGCCACAGAGATCATAAATCTGATTGCAAGAAGAAACCAGATAATGGCTGTGGCCATTTTTGTAAGTAACAATGCCACAGTGCTCTTATCAGGTTTCTGTTATGTGCAGCTGATCCCAACCCTAACTAACTGGACAGGGATCACTGCCATGTGTTCCCTGTAAGCTCTTTACCCTTCCCTCCCTGTCTCTGGGCTGTCCAGTGAGATTTACAGTACTATAGATTATTGAACCATGACCAGCTCTTTAAAGAAGAGCATCTTGAGTGGGAGATGCTTTCTAAATCCCAATCATTCAATGAGCATGTTAACATTTCATCTGATCACATATTGAAAATGTTTTGTGACAGATATATAAGAAGTAGCGACTTCTGAAGAGTTTAGTCTTATTAGAATATCAATATCTTCACACAACCCAATTAGTAAACAATATGTAGTGGTAAGTAATATGGTTCTAGAAAGGGTGAAGCAGACCAAGTGCTATAGATGAAAAATCAATGTAAAAATCAGGGCATCCTAAGGCTAACCAGGAGCAGCTCCATGGAGTGTGTGGGATAGGGAAAGGAGAAGGAGGGTTTTCAGGTATGGGGCTCAACCAGAACCCACTGTAGAAGTGAGAATGAACTAGGTGTGTTCATGGACATAGAGGCAACTAGGCTGATGAGACTGTGGAAACTTACAGGGGAGAAGGGGGACAGCCTAGAGGTAGAGTGGGTGGGTGGGAAGAGCAGGATTATAGATAAGGAATTTCTTGTAGCATTAGATGGTGAAAGACCTTCTCTCTGGGTTCCTCTAAGGAATAAGGGAGGTTGGCTTGTCATCTCAAATCACAAGGAGTGAACAAAGAATAATTCTCTTCCTCCTAATGGCAAGAACAACTACATCTTATTTATTTATTCAAATTCCACTAATAGAACACCTCATATTTACTAGGTACTGAGGACATGTAAGTGGACATAAGACATCCCTTCTAATGTATTCAGTCACACAACAGAAAATGACTGTCACTAATGACATAGTAGTGTGGGGAGGTAGTGGTGAGGCAGGTAAAGGCGGAGATGAAAGAACGTAAGGGAAGCAGGCACTGCAGCCTGGGGCAGGGGGATTTCTAAGGGACTATTTGTTTCTTGATGAAGAATTAGTTGGCCAAAGAGTAGGCAGAATAATGGAGTACGGAGTCCTGATAGACTACAAGTTGGGAAACCTGGGGCTGTAGTTGTATCTTTGTCTCTATGCACTGTGTGAACTTAGAAAAATTACTTTCTCTCTCTGAGCCTCAAATAGCTTCATTCATAAAATGATGCAGGTGGTCGATGGCCTCTAAGTTCTCTTCTTGCCCCCAAATTCTATTATTGTCAGAAGACAATTCCTCTGAAAGGAAGTTATATGAAGGTGCTTAAGGAGTACACGTTTAGTTAATTTAGTAGCTTAGCTTCATATGTACAAATTATGGCTACCCCAAGAGACACAGAGTTCTATTAAAAGCCTGGCATTCATTCTGATCACTCTTAGAAATACTGCGGGAAATCATCAGCAATGCACATGAAAGCTCCGCTCACTCATACCCCAGACAGATGACAAAGTGATAAGCAGAGCTAATTCCCCAGGGCAATATTTCTTCCCAAAGCATAGATATGGGTGAATTATTGCCATTCTTAATTGCCTAATGATTTTTTTCCCCTTTCATGTAATCTTTTCGGGGGGTTGTATTTTTACCATCTTGCAAATTCATATTGGCAGAGTGATATACATTGTCGAATAAAACACAGTAGCCAATCCATCAAAAATCAGGCTGCAGTTGCCTTGAGATTTTTGGATAGAGTCTGTTATGAGGGAGGTGGGATGTGGAGAGGGAAGGTGGTTCAGTGACGTGAGCAATGACTTCCTTGCTGTCTGGCAGAGTTCTCACGTAGGACCCTGATACAGACTGAGCATTTGAATCTACTTCAAGCTATTTTTCTTCTAGGTTCAAGTTTTGGCTCTTCGGGTGTTAGCCTTGTTAGCCACAGATGTCTGGGGAACTCAGAAGGCAATTAGGCTAGGGAGTGAGCTGTTTAGGGAATTGGTAATGGAATGTGGATTCTTTTCTCCTGAACTTAATTGTTTGCATCTGACCAGAAATCATTACCGGCTCATGGCTGCTTGGTGGCTTCTGTGAAATAAAGCAAGGACCCAGTGGAGTTTTTAATACATGATGAGAGTGGGTTGTTGGGAGAGACCAAATACAGCAAGGGGTCCTTCAGCTCCTTTGATGGTAAGGAGGGTTTTCCCCAGACTGACGTGTGTCCTTTGAGAGGTGACTTTGCTTCTGTGTTGCTTCCTTCCCACTTTCAGTGATGTGAGGACTGACAACAATGGCTATACGACTTGGTGGTGTGGTGCCCACAGGTGATGGATGGACACTAAGTGGTTCTCAGGCTTTGCTGCATATCAGGCCTGGCGGGGGAGCCTGTCAAATTCCCTTTGCTCTGCCTAAGACTGACTAAATCCAAATCTGGGGGGTAGCACCTGGGTATCAGTATTTTTACAGCTCCCCAAGTGTTTCCAATGTGGGTCTAAGGTCCAGAGTCACTACAATAAGAGAGTCTCGTTGCCTCTTATCTTGAAATTATCTTCAATTTCTTCACTGAGTTGGATGCAAGAGAAGGGAATAAGAAAGAAAAGTCACAAACATGGAGATTCTTGCAAGCAATTTTTCAGAAGAAGTATTTGAGACCCACTGTGTGCTAGGCTACTGGGGCCATAGCTGAAAGAGATGGTCGTTAAGCTCACAGTTTCCAGGGGGATATAAACAGCTGATCTCAACAGCAAGGGTGCAGGGTGCCAAGAAGCTCTAAGAGGTTCCCAGTTATTTATAAAGAAAACTAAAATCTAAAGCAGGCATCCTCAAACTGTGGCCCGCAGGCCACATGTAGCGGTGTGAATTGTATTTGTTCGCATTTTGTTTTTTACTTCAAAATAAGGTATGTGCAGTGTGCATAGGAATTGGTTCACAGTTGTCTTTTTAGGCTATAGTCCGGCCCTCCAACGGCCTGAGGGACAGTGAATTGGCCCCCTGTTTAAAAAGTTTGAGGACACCTGCTCTAAAGCATGAGGAAAAGTCGGGAGAGTAGGAGGCAGTGAAGAGTGTGCTAGGCCAGTGCTGCCAATAAAATATAAGGGAGGATATATATCACTTAAAATGTTCTAGTAAATGTACACTGCTATGATTTAATAAAATAAAAAAAGTTCTAGTAAAGTAAAAAGAAAAAGTGAAAGTCATTTCATATCGTATATTTTATTTAACCAGATAAAGTGGAATCTCCGTAGTTGACCACCTCCCCACACTGACCACCTCCTTGAGTTGACCTGGTTTTCATAGACCGGACATGTGCCACATGTACATATCAGTACAGTAAGCTGAGTTCCTTATGTTGACTACCTCTGTATGCTGAGCAGTTTGTTACAGCTCCTTGGGTGGTCAATTTACAGAGGTACTATTGTATATCCAAGATATTATCATGATGACATATCATCATGAAATTATGATGAGCTATTTTACTTTTTTTTGCACTAAGTCTACAAAGTCTGGTGTGGAGTTTATACTTAGACCACATCTCAGTATGGACTAGCTACATCTCAAGTGTTCAATGACTAGTTGCTGTGGATTTTCAGTGTCACACCATCAGTGCTGATTTAGGCAGAAGGAAGGGTGTGTTTGCTATGGCATGTTGAGGAGTGTAGGGAAACGCAGCACAACTAAGTACGGAGTGAGGGTCATGGCAGGGTAGCCGAGACTTACTGAATAATTTGGCAGTGAAAGGGTAAAGTCAAAAAGCAGGGCTCCTTATTCAAAACCTATTAAGAAATTTAAGATGGTGGCCGCAGAGCATTAATCCATGATGAGAAGGACCAGGACCAGGACAGAGCAACTTCGTGCTTGGAACCAGTCCTGGGTGAGGCAGGCACCATGAGAAACCACCTGCAGTGATCCCCTCCTCTTCCTTTCTTAGAAATAGAAGTCCCACTCTGATCCAAGTATTCCTCTCCCCAAGTGCCCAGGGAGGACAAGCCCTCCTCAGCCCCAGGTAATAAATGTCCATTGCCTTTAACCTCATCTGGGTAACATGTGACTCCATGTGATTCCAGACCATGTGATTCCAGAGGAAGCATACTAAATCTTTGTGGAAAGATCACCCTCCATGATGTAAAGAGACAGGAGAAAAGGACCTATCCTGCCAGATTTTGCAGGTGGTTTTGTCAGGGTGTGAAGCTTGAGGCCAATGTACCCCTCCTAGGACCTAACGGGAAAACTGGGGAAAATTTCAGAGAGTTAAGCCAGCAAATGAGCCAGCTGTGTGGCGTCCTTGCACTTGTCTTTATTTAAGCCACTTCTGGATGGGTAGCCAAAAACATCCTCATAGACACAGTGAGAGATGGGGACAGAAGAAGGCAAACCAAGAAGGGCCTTTACTGGTTCACCCATGCCAGCTTCTTGTTTGGTGAGCAGATGGCCTATTCCACTGCTGTTCTCAGGGAAGACTCACTTTTAGGCCCCATGTTCAAGGCAAAGAATGAACCTAGAGGGGAGCTGTACATTGCTTCTCTTGGAAGTGTTTTCTGATTGTGTGCCTGCTCTGAGTGGCATATATACACGACTGTCAGCGCCCTTTTCTAGTCTCAGATTTTCAGCTCCTGAAAGATTTGGGGCCCTGCCTCAGAGAAACATTTATTGGGTACCAGCTCAGGACTAAATATGTACTACACAGGAAGTATCATGTTTATGTTCATGATCTGTTTCTTTTCTGGTTGTTTAATCATCAAGTTGATTGAAATAGCCAAGGTACTTATAGTATGTTTGAACTAAAAAGCCAAAAAGACTAAGTTTGCTCACCACTGTGGAAAGCTATAAAATGGGTAAGAACTCTTATTTAATTCAATGCAATGTAACAAGAGGTTATTGAACATTATTGAATACTTATTATTCACTGCCTATGGTTGAAAAACTGAGTCTGATGTGGTCCAGGGAAGGCAAAGAGTTTCAAAGCAAAGTGCTAGCAAAAGGCTTAAGCATACCCTTCATTAAAGAGGAGCCAATAAAGGAAGGGGGGCTCAGCCTCATTAGGTGTAGGGGAATGCAAATTAAAACCACCACGAAATACTACTATATACCCACAGAGTTGACAGAAATTAAAATGTGTGAAAAAGAAAAAAGAGCAATGGAAACTCCCAGTGAAATGTACAATAGTACAAATTCTTTGAAAAAAGTTTGGCATTATTCAGCAAAGTTAAAGGTATGCACATTCTGCCACTCAGCAATAACATTGTTAGGTACATACACCTTAACAAACATCTATACCAGTGCCCCTAGCACTATTTTAGCATGTCGGCCAGATACTGGAAACAACCCAAATGTCCATCAACAATAGAAGTTGATACATACTTTTAGATATATTCATATCATAGAATATTATACAGCGATGGAAATGAACAAAGTACCACTTGGATAAATTAGATTTCTTACTTCGACTTGGCTGTTTTATAGTGATGGTCTAAAACAAATGACCTCTCCAAGCCTCAATTTCTTCAACTGCTTTATGGTGTTGGTGTGAGGTCAGTTAGATAAGAGTGTTGCATCCTCACTATGAATCTAGCAGTCTGGAATGAGTACACTGCAGTCTGCAGGTTGTCTAGACAATTCCTGCATGGACTCCAGTGTGGTTGGAAAACCCTTGTGAGCGACTCTCAAGAGGTGCTTGGAACAGACAAGGTGATAGTTTGCACTGTGAACACAAAGGGATTGAGCTAGAGAGAAGGAGAACTCAAGAGAAAACTAGGAGAGACAGGAGAAAAATAGAGACAGAGGAAAACCAGGTTTTTGGAGAGGAAGTCCAAATAAGTTCTTGATGACATTTGGACTATCTAGAGCAGGGGTCCTCAAACTTTTTAAACAGGGGCCCAGTTCACTGTCCCTTAGACTGTTGGAGGGCCGGACTATAGTTTAAAAAAAAAACTATGAACAAATTCCTATGCACACTGTACATATCTTATTTTGACGTAAAAAAAAAAACAAAACGGGAACAAATACAATATTTAAAATGATGAACAAGTAAAGTTAAATCAACCAACCTACCAGTATTTCAATGGGAATTATGGGCCTGCTTTTGGCTAATGAGATGGTCAATGTCTGGTTCCATATTTGTCACTGCTAGTCTTAACAAGTGATGCAAGTGTGCATCAGTTAGTCTAGATCTGGTTGGAGATTTCAGATGTTTCATTCTGGAAAAAGTCTGTTCACAGACATAAGTGCTGCCAAAGATGGTTGCCATTTTGAGTGCATGGTTCCTGAGATTAGGATATGTCTCAGAGGGGAGAGATGCATAGAAATTAGGAAGGCTGCTTGGCTTGAATGTGTCTTTCAGAGAGTCACAATTCTGCAGTTCAGCCAGTTCCATTTGGTAAATTGTATCCACATTTTCAATGTCAATAAAAAGTGGGTTATGAAAAAGTTGTATGTCCTGTTCATGGAGCTGAAGCTCTTTAAATCTAAATTGGAACTCCTTTTGCAACTTTTCTAGTGAATCCATACATGTTTTGTTTGGGAATGTAACCAATGGTTTTTCCGCTAACAGATTTTGAGTTGTGGGGAGATGGCAGAAATTTTCCTCCTTCACTTGTTTGATGAAGAAGCCTAATTTTACTTCAATTGCTTTCACATGTGATTGCTTATCACAGATGAACTTCCCCTTTCCTTGAAGTTGCATATTGAAACTGTTGAGTAGCTCTGTTACATCTGTCAGAACGGCAAGGTACCATTTCCATTCTGCATCATTGAGCTCTGGTACTTCTTTGTTTTTTGAAAGCAGAAAGCTGTAATCTGTGGAAGTAGGTCATAGAAATGTTTCAAAATTCTCCCTCGACTCAGCCAATGGACTTCTGTGTGGTATGGAACATCTTCACAGGCAACATTTAGCTCAGACAGAAATTCCTGAAATTGTCTGTGGTTTAGTGTATTACCTCTAATGAAGTTAACACAAGATACCACAGTTTTCATAACAGAGTCCCACTTCAGTGATTTACTACACAGCGCTTGTTGGTGGATGAGGCTGTGCATGGCTATTGGATGAAAATGGTTATGTTTGTCCATTTCTTGGTTAATGCGAGCAATTACTCCTTTCTTAGACCCCACCATGCTAGGAGCACCATCAGTTGTCACACTGGCTAGTTTTGCCAAGTCCAGCTCCAAACTATTCACAGTTTGGCAAAACTTTTCATAAAAATCCTCTCCTGAAGTTGTTCCTTTGATGCTTTGCAGTGCAGCAAGCTCTTCCATGACTTCGAAATAGTCATTCGTCCCACGAATAAAAATTAGAAGTTGTGCAGAATCACGAACATCATTACTTTTGTTGAGTGCCAAGGAAAAATAGGAAAGTTTTTTGCGGAGTTTTGCAAATGCTGATGCAAATTGTCTCCCATTTCTTCAATCCTTCGTGTAATTGAGGGTCCTGAAAGACTCACTGTACTAAATAAATCAGCCTTCTCTGGACATATCTCTTTGGCAACAGAAAGAAGGCATTCTTTAACAAATTCTCCCTCCATGAATGGTCTGCCAGTGCATGATATTGGCCTGGCAACTTGAAAACTTGCTCGCAGTGATGAAGTATTTAGCTGGTTCTGCTTCACAAAAGTATTTTGCTGAGTTTTCGATGTATATTTCAGTTTTAATATTTTATCTTTTCTCACTTCTCTGACCAAACAATCATATTTATCTTTATGTTGAGTTTGATAGTGTCGACGCAAATTGTATTCTTTGAACACAGACACTATATTCTGGCATATCAAACACACAGCTCTTTCCTTGTACTGCATGAAAAAGTAATCATAAGTCCACTGTTATTTGAATATCCTACACTCCGAGTCAATTTTTCTCTTTCTTGATATCATTGTTTCCTAGGGATTCCAAATTGCTATGAGTAAAATACCTGTATATATATATATATTGTATTGTAAGTGATAATTGTAAGTGTGTATATATATATATATATATATATATATATGCAGTGCTCCAAAAACAATATACCAGCAATAACTTTGCCCACACAGAGACATATAGACTGCACCACTCATCATTGCAGTCTGATCAGTGCCCATCAATGCAGCCTTGCCAGTCCACATCATTTCAGCCTCGCCAGTGCTCATATTGTGGAATTCCACTTTTACCTCAGGCTCACACTGGTGCAGTGTGGGAACAGGCATGATTACAGAGCCAGTTCCTCCACCACCTTTCCAATTTACACTACCTTGTGCGAACCGCACTGTGATCTGTGAATTCGCACAGGAATCTGATTGCATGGGTCTTCCCACCATGCCATCAGATTCCACTGCAGGAAAAAAGAAGGCACGTATGCCTTTTTTCTTCCAAATCTAATGCAAGTTCAGCCATACAAGCATATGGCTAAACTCCCCCTGCTCAGAGATCACAACAGTGTGAACTGGGGCTTACATAGCACACAACATACAACATCATACACAACTGAATAGCAATCAGAATATAAATGCACTTACTGTCAATTAAATTGGGTTTCCTACTCCTTGGTTGTCTGCAGAGCCAGATTAAGTTCTATGGGGTCCTGGGCAGACTACCAGTTAGGAGCCCCCATGCAATAACACTGAGCACTGACCATTTGCATTAACGCTGACCACTGACCATTTGTGATAACACTGAGCACTGACCGTTTGCATTAACACTGACCGCTGACAATTTGTGATAACACTAAGCACTGACCATTTGCATTAACACTTACTGCTGACAATTTGCATTAATACTGAGCACTAACAATTTGCATTAACACTGAGCACTTACAATTATCATTACCACTGAGCACTGACTATTTGCATTACCTCTGAGCTCTGACCATTTGCATTAGCACTGAGCACTGACTATTTGCGTTATCACTGTGATGCAACCCCCTAGAAACCACCCCCAACCAACTAACCAACTTCAAAAAAAAGCTCTCCTAACTTCAAAAAAAGGTGCCCCCTATCTACAAAAAAAGACCTCCTAACTTCAGAAAAAAAGGCCCTCCTTAACTGCAAAAAAAAAGGCCCTACTAACTGCAAAATTAAAAAAGAAAATAGACCTCCTAACTTTAAAAAAACCCCAAAACCCTAACTTGTTCTTACCTCGATTCTTAGGTGGCAACAGGCTCTGCACAGGCAACCTGGTGACTTCTCTGTTTACACCAGAGACTGAGAGGAAGAGTCAAGAGGCAGAGAGTAGGAGGTGAGTCAAGACAGGGTGGGGCACATTCCACACATGCACACTGCAGGCTGGGATGAGTGGGCTGCTAAGCAGGATGGCAAAGACACCCGGCGGGGAGAGACAGAGAGAAGGAGGGGTGGGGAGAGACAGAGAGAAGGAGTGGAGTTGGAGAGTTGGCGCACATTCCACACATGTGCACTGCAGCCCGGGACAAGTTGGCTGCTAAGCAGGACAGGCAGCTGTGGCAAAAACACCAGATGGGCTGGATAAATGTCCTCAGCAGGCCGCATGTGGCCCACGGGCCATAGTTTGAGAACCCCTGATCTAGAGCCAGGACTCTTGGATTCAAAGGGTCCCCAAACTGGGGAGAATATTTGAGGATGTGACTCAGAAAGTGCAGAGCAGAGACCAAAGAGTATGCAGGTAGATGCTGACTTTTCCTAGGAGCTCCTCCTACAGACAGGAGGAAGGTGGAGGTGAGCCCTCAGGCCATGGCATAGTGGTGCTGGTCGAGAAAACAGGACCCACCTAGGCAGGTCCACTCTGTAGGGCAGGACTCTTGTTTGTTGTCTTTATTCATGCTGCATCAGATGTGGAACTCAGCCTTTTCCTAAATTTGCAGAGAATAAACAAAACTTTGCACAAAGCAGTCTTACAAATATTTGCAGCAGACTTTACTGAGGGTTAAAGGAGATGGAGGCCAGTACATTGCAGTATCACCAACCACTTAAAACAGAGGAGTAGGCTTCCCTCTTCTGCAGAGTCATCGGCCACTTCAGCAGCCTGGGCCCCTGGCACCATTCCTTTCTATTTCTCCACTCTATGCTTCTTGCTTCTCAGGAGCAAAAGGCAAATTCTTCTCATTCCCTCACAATCTCTTCCAAATAACCTCCAGGCTTGCTCTGCCTCAGACTTAGCCAGGGTGCCCAATTACCCTGATGCCCAAGCCTGAGGGAATTTCCAGGACTTGGACATCAGTAGTACATTTTGGCAGCCTTGGATTTGGCTAAATGCCTAAAATGACCACCCAGAAGGACTTAGAACTACATAAAAGGTAATTCCTTCTTGGGCTATGCCCCTAGGTACAAATTAAAGAATGAAGCTTAATGAAGGACAGGGGTCCTCAAGCGGGACATGGAGGATGGGAGAGGGAGAGAGATCCAGAGATAGAGACCTAGGGGCTCCACAGTCTCTTCAGTGAGTAAGGGGACTGAAGCTTAGACTTCCTGAAGTTTCTCTTCAAGTTCACACCTTAAGACTCCAAGTTCCTTACAGTACTTTCAGTGACATTGAACTGCTGTTTATATTTTAATATTTTTGGAGGCTTTCCTGACTGTATGGGGAAACAGATGATGATTGCTTTTTTATAAATTAATTGTTATTGTGGAAACTACAGTAAGAAAAACACTGTGCCAAGCTTTGGGGGACACAAAAGAGGTAAAATATGTTCACTTACAAAGTCTATGATTTGGTTGAGAAGACATGTCGAACACATGTTTAAGAAAAGGAAAAGTAGAACAGAGAACCATTTTATTTGCAACAATGTGATGGTAGAGAGAAGTTCAGAGAAGATCTATGTTAATATGGGTTAGCAATTCTTTAGTAAGGTGGTGCCCTGGGGTAGGCATGGTGGCTCATGCCTATAATCGTTCCTATAATCATTCTGGGAGGCTAATGTAGGAGGACTACTTGAGGCCAAAAGTTTGAGATTAGACTGGGTAACTTAGTGAGACTCCATTTCTACAAAAAATAAAAAAATTAGATGGTTATGATGGTGCACACCTGGAGTCCCAGCTATTTGTACAGGAAGCTGAGACAGAAGGGACACTTAAGCCCGGGAGTTTGAGGCTGCAGTGAGCTATGATTTTACCACTATACTCCACCCTAGCTGATGGAGCAAGATTCCCTCTCTAAAAAACAAACAAACAAAAAAGAAGTGGTGCCCTAGAAGGAAGACAACTTGGGCAAATGGAGAAAAAAAGAGTTATTTCAGGTAGGACTAGTGGAGGACATTGGGAACAAAAATAGCCTGGTGCTGGGTATGTGCTAGGAATGCTGAGAAGAAAACTATGAACTTTGGTTGTCCCATACTCGAGGACCATTGTCTCCATGAATCACAGGATATGTACTGTGGATACTCAGTAATTCCCTACAGGATGAATGACTTGTACACACAGTTGGCTCACATGTTTCCTCCTCTTTCCTCCATGATAACTTTTCCCCTACTCCTTGGAAACAACTCTTTGCCACTTAGCCATTTCACTATCACCAGGAAAGTAGTAGGGATTAAGGGTTGGTGTTTATAAATGTAGATTTTATTATTATTCAAAGTATTATTCAAATATGGTAAAGCCATAGATCAGGACAAAACTGCCATTAGAAAGATAGTTTGTTACTCACAGTTCCCAAGAGGAAGGGGCGCACAGGTGGCCACCCAGGAAGCCCCAGGGTTGGTCAGGAGACAGAGTGAGGGGGAAACATGGCAAGAACCTTTATTGGGATTTCTCTGGGAAAAGCAAGGCAGGACGATTTGGGGTTGGCTAGTTTGAACAATTCAGCAGACTCCAGAGTGTCGGTGCTGCCCTTGTTGTCTAACACCTGCCCTTGGGGTGACTAGGGCAGAGGAATAGTGGCACAGAATGTGAGAGTCCAATGAAGAAGGTGATTAGGGGAACGAGTGCTGGATTTGTTGGTTTGCATGTGCAAAGTGCACTCACAGTAAGTCTTTCACTATTTTTAGGAATTAGCTAGCCCATAAGGGCAGGCCCTCCAGAGTCAGCAAGGTCCCAGTTGTTAAAGCATGAGAATACAGAAAATGAAAAGGCGTGATTAATACAGTTGGGCTAGTGGATGTAATGGAGGGATCTAAAGTCCTCTTTCCTTTTCATCACTGTCTCACCCCTATGTGTTGGGCTGCACTCTTCAGAGGCTTTTTCCATCTCTTGCCTTACATGGTTGTCATTGGTTGTGCAAAAAAGAGCTAACAGAACAGGCCTAAGATGGCTATGTATATATTTTGAAAGGCTTGCTTGTAAAAATGGCTCTTGGCTGGTATTTGGATTTTTGAAAAGTTCCTACCATTCCCTAACTGTACTTATAATGTTTATGCAGACAATATGATTGTGTTGAACACATGCTTTACTTCTGAGAGTCTGGAGTTTTGGCATGTAGTAGGCAAGAGGGTGTCGGTGAGACCAGCCCACAATAAACCTTGGGCACTGAGTCCCTCATGTACTTGGCTGATACACAACATTTTACAAATGATCTTACAACTTATTGCTGGAGGAATGAGATGCGTCCTATGTGACTCCATTGGGAGAGGACTCTTGAAATCTGGTGCCAAGTTTCACCTCATGCACATTTCCCTTTGCTGATTTTGCTTTTAATCTTTTCATCATAATAAACCATGACTATTACTATATTCTGGATCCTGTGAGTCCTTCTTGGGAGTCACTGAGCCTGGTGGTAATCTAGGAGATCCCCAACAAATTGGTACAGTGGTCTCACTTATCCTAGTTGCTTTGTAAACTTTTATTTGCAGGCATCAGGCATCTCACCATCCTGAGAAGAACATCAGAAGAACCAGAACTTCAGCTGCCTCTGAAGCTTTCCTTTCCTACTTCCTAGCTTTATTGCTATCAAGGAGTCAGTACCTGTGCTGAGCCTTAGTTTTCTCATTGAAAATGGAAATAGTGACACCATTCCCTTCCATCTACTTGAGTGTGAAAACATTCCCCACTCTTAATGCATAATCTCATTGAAAAGCTGTATATGTATATACACATATATATTCATCCATATACACACACTCCCACCATGCCTTGAATAAGGCAAACATTCAATTAGTGGTTAGTTTCTGTTAAACAGATGAATCAATGCAAATTATCTCATTCTTTCCTCTCTGTTGCATTCTGAAGGTTTTTGTCCTCACAAATTCATATGCTGAAAATTAATCCCCAATGTGATGGTACTTTGAGAGATGATTAGGTCATAAGGGTGGAGCCCTCATGAATGAGATTAGCGCCTTTATAAAAGATGCCACAGAAAGCTGCCTGGCCCCTTCCACCAAGTGAGTACCCACGGGGAAGTCACCATCTATGAACCAGGAAGTAAGCCCTCACCACGTGGAAGGTGCAGTGTCTTGTACTTGGATTCCCTAGCCTCTAGAACTATGAGATACAGATTTCTATTGTTTATAAGCTACTTAGTTTACAGTATTTTGTTAGAGCAGATTGAACAGACTAAGACATTCTTCAAGAGTCTATGGCACCTGGCCAAATTTTGGACATTGGAGGAATAAACGAAATTTAATTTTCAATTGTTAGGATAAAAAAACTAAACACAAAATAAAACAAAACTAATGGCTGACACACTAGTGCTGTGTCCCTACGTCACTCCCACCTGAATGTTCCTCCTTCACAACTGTCTGACTTAATTGCCAATCCTTGACCATAGAGTGGTGCTTTCAGAGTTTCCTAAACTCCCTTAAACCATTTGCTTTTGAGCTCCTCCACTCATCAGCCTCTTGTCAGCCACCACCAGGAGCAACATGAAGACCTTAATTGATCAGGCACGGCAGTAGCCTTGAGAACTTGATTCAGGTATCGACTTCCGAGGAGCCGGTTTTACTCCAGCTTGAACAGCTAGGAGCGGCTGAACATCAAATCTATTAACCTCTGGCCTGAGCAGTTGGCAATGCAGCCCGGCAGCAGTAATTAGGAAGTCAATCGGAATCGCCTGTCTCACTTACACCGGCATGTCAATCAATAGCAGCAGTGACAGGTTCATTAGGCCCAGGCCATGCAAGTCCATCCTGTAACAACCTCATAAAATACACCAGCGACTCAGGGCAGAGAGAAATCTGCCCGAAGGACTACAGTGGATGACAATATGTATTGATTAGGGCTCCAGCAATTTATGAAGGGCTACTTGTTGGCCAACCTTTCTGACTCAGTGCTAAATTTTCCCAAGTAGTTGCAAGATGAGACCAAATATTACCCTTTAAAAAATGAGAGAAAGCAAGCTGTTGTCTGACAGGGCATTTGTTACATTAGTTACTCCTAGCAAATAATCTATCGGGGTAAAACTTCAATAGTTACTTAAGGCTGAGGTGATACCTTTGTCTCTGTGACCATCAGACTTTGAAAGAAGACATCCATCTGCAGAAGAAAAAATATGATTTGACATGTGATTAGGCAAGACTCTACCTTCGGAGAGACAGGGTGATTTAGGCATTCATTTCTTCCCGGTGTTTTTAATGTCTCGTCTGGGTTGTTCTAGCGGTACAACTGACACCTGGGTTTTCAGAGCTAATTTAAGAGCTCAATAGAAAGAGGGTGGGAGGTGGTAAAAAGGATCACTCTTGGCTCCCTCCCTTTCCTCGAGGATGACACTGCTTGACCACATTTGCTGAGACCTTGCTTGCCTCAAAGCCTGCTGAATAATAGGGCAGTTATTCTGAGCCTTGTCTGGGCCATGTCCTTGAAAATAGCACAAGGAGGGGGTGACATGTTCACTGCTTACCCAGGTTTACGTATCACCTCACTGTTAGCCCTGTGAGACAACCGGTGCCATGTGGACTGCCAGACATCTCCTCACAGAACTGCTGTGCTCAGTGGTTACTGTATGTGTGTCCATGCCTGTGAGTCCATTACTGGGTAGAGGCTTGAGGCTGCTTTGTATGTGATAAGACTCTGAAAACTCATGACATTCCCCAAAGCTAGTCCCCTTTGGAACTGTCCCCAAAGGCACACCCCTGCCAGAAGGATCATGCATACTTACACACTACAACAGAGATCTGGTGGTCAGGGGCAGATTCAAAGGGCAGGAATTCAGTCCCCCTTTTGTCACAAATGAGTTGTCACCTTGAGAAAGACCCCCTACCTCACTAATTTAGTTTCTTCATCAATAAGACAGGACACAAATGTGCACTGCTCTCTTCAGCATGGTTGCTGTGAATCACAGATCAAACAACGGAACAGAAATATTTCCTGTGAAATTCTGTATACATGTAAAAGTAGGTTTACGGAGAGAATGGCAAGAGTGTCCATCTCATCAGTCACATAGAAGAAGAGGCTCCAAATGGTTATATGGAAGTTGATATTTTCTCTCCCAATAGCTTAAGGGCATAGGCAAATAAATCAATCCACAGACACTTGAACTTCGCACGATACCATGGTTGGTCCTTACCTCTCCCTTCTCTGGTTTCACTCACAGGAACTCAGTAACCATGGGGAAAGGGAAAACACTGGTTTTTCCCAACCAAGTTCCAAGGCCCAGATCTTTAGGTAAAACTAATTCCTTAAGCTTATATTTTTTCTCTGTAAGTTCCAGGGCTTATTTTTCCTCAGCCCCCGTTCCTATCCCACTGTGCACTTCACTTAATTTCCTCTCTGGGGTTCCATTTCTTTCTAGAAATGGTTGCTGGTTTTTTCCAGTCACCATCCTTGCATGTTCTTTAACAAACACAGAAATGAGAATTTAATTGCTAGTCACTGAAGAAAAACAAAACAACAACAGAACAAAATAAAGAACAAAATTTAGACTGTGCGTCCTACCTGAAGTTGTCCCTTGTCTGTCTGGAGTTGTGCAGTAGGGGGGCCAGGCCAACCTGTCCCTGCCTGGTCCCTGAGCATTCTTTGCTTCCTGCCTTATGGATCTGCCCTGTCAGTTCTGAGCAGGCTGAATGCTCAGATGGAGGCCGCTGGTGGAGCTGGAAAACCTGCTAGGGCTGGGAGTGACATTCTGTCCTTTCTGGATCCTGCTGTCTAACTGAGTGTCCATATATGAGTTTCTGCGCCAGTTATTCTACAAGGAAGGCACATGTAGTCCCCTGAAACTATTCCCTGGGACCCCAAATTATGAGCCCTGAAAAAGACATCTCCCTGTCCCCTGCCGCAGATTATTTGGTTTTGTTTGATTGGTTGTATTTAAAGTTTATCAAAAAGCTTGTTGTTAGGACTGGTCCTACCTATGGGTGAAGCTATGTTTTTTGGACCTGTGGTCCTAAATTGGTTTCTAGACCTGGTCCCCCTATGGACCAGGTGGTCTTGATGGGGTTAGGGAGTGTGCTGTCTTCACCAGGCTTGTCTACATGACCTGGGGCTCATAAATGACTCTAATAAATCATTATTTCTTCTTATTTCAAAATCTCCCCCAAGTTCCTCTTTCTGGTCTGAGAGGCCTCCTGGACAAGCAGGAAATAATGGACATATTTTGAGTCCGAATCCTCCCTGTTTGGGATTTATCACCGATGTCCCCAGGTTTGCCTCTGCTTTCTCACTTAAATTGGGGCTTTCTCTTTTCTCCCAAAGGGACGCCTCCCCAGCCTCCAAACAGAGGCAACCCTTTACAATCTGAAAATATACAAAGCAATAAAAGAGCAATTTTCACCAAGGGAAAAGCAGCCCCAGTTGTGACCAGCAAGCCCACTTTTAACTTTTCAAAATCCTTCCATTCCCTTGTCCTTATCCCACCCTCACAGTTGGGTTTACAAGGATGATGCGTGTTAGTCCAGGGAAAGAGGGCAATGGGAGTTGTTGCCCCCAGCAGGGCCACTATGAGAGGAGCAGGGGAACCCCTGCAGAAACAAGAAAGGGGCCTGTTCTGACCCCCACCCTCCCAGTCTGTCACCTTCTCCAGTGGGCTCAGTTTTGACCTCTGCGAAATGGACTGATGCCCTCTATTAAACATCACAAAGACTCCAAAAATGTAAAACTGTAAAATATGGAAATATTAGTCTGGGCACTACCATTTAAATTACTTCACTGTTTATATTTATATGAAATAATAGCAACATTTTAAGCAAAAAAAAAAAAAATCTGTCATTTTCTTGTTTATCCATGTACCCTAGTCCCTAGCACAAAGGCAAACCTTTTGTTAGAATGAGTCTGTATTTGTAAGAGAAAAGGAGAAAAGAGGAGGAAAATAAATTTTTTAAAGGCATACTCTAGAGAATCTCTCTGTCTCCTTTGCTTCTGACAAGGGCATCATTTGTCCTGTGGCTCAGACATAATCTGGAAAACAAGATGAAGCAGTGTTGGGAGGTACCCTCTTCTCTGCTGGGGCTGTAGCCCTCAGCTCTCTAGACCATATCTTCCTGCCATCCCATTCCAATGTACAGACAGATATATCTGCAAGGTGCCAGAGGTGTGTGTTTTTTTTTGGGGGGGGGGAGGGTTATAGAGGGACAGGTGTGGCCTTCTTATCTTCAGGAAGCCAAGCATCCCTCCTGCCTGGCACCCTAAGGGTCCCACCTCACCAGTCCTCCCTACTGGCTCCAGCAGAGGCAGCTTGAGAGCCTGCAAGATGCTGGCTCTTCCATGCTAGTTTGCAGCAAGGCCTGTAAGAGAAATCCTTGCTCTCCAAGACAGAGCAACCAGCCAATAAAGACTTTTCTTGCACCTGTGCCTGTTGCAAACATTTTTATCATTTTGCCACGCTCCATTGACCGATGGATTTTTTTTCCAGCTTTGCACTTTTTTTTATTACTATTATTTTTATCTTCATCATTACCTCCAAGCCTCTGATGGCATTTAGATATGAACCGCCCATGAACCTTCCAGCCCGATGCCATGACAAAAATATTGTCGTTTGCATTCTGTGCCAAAGTATTATATAAAAACACATCAACGAAAAGGAAATTCGGGAAGCCGGGAGTAAAGATATATAGTCAGCAAAGTATATAACTTCTGGCATATTACTGCTTAATCCTAACATAATTATTCTCATCCTTTTATTTGATTAACTTCTAATGGTTCCTCTTGGTGTTAAAGGTCCCACTCTGATCATTTGATTTTAGTGTCTGCTATAATTACCGATAATGTTCTTTGCAAGACAATTTAATGATAACCGCATAATGGCCTATATGAAGAAAGCTGCAGGGTTTCAAAGCTTTTGAGTAATATAAAATACATTAGACTAACACAAGCTATCAACATGACAGGGAATGTTTGATTTACACTCAGGACTACGTTATAGCATTGTGAAAATTTTTTTCTTTTTCTTTTCCTTTTTTTTTTTTCTTTTTGCAGCAGTTTACAATAAATGACAGAACAGTTGGACAATCTGCAACTTGCTGATTACAAAAAGAAAAAAAGTGTATCACCAAGTTTAGAATGGTGCAGAGGCAGCTAGGGGAGTTCTTAGGGGAATGACGTCCTTGGAGCAGAGCCAGGATGACAGCCCAGCTGTGGGCTGAGCTCCCCAGGAACAGTGACCAAATAGCCTTCCCCGATAGGTCAGCCGAAAGGGAATAGCCGGTTCTCTTTACTTTTCTTGCTGTACCAGATCCCACCAACTGAGGTTTCCTCTGTCATATTGCCTAGGTTCATGGTTAGCTGCTGCTCCTCTTTGGGTAGCCATAGTCTCAATCAGTTAACAACCTTTAGGATCAAAATAAAAATTATTTTGTTTTCAATTACTTAATCTCCTCTTCCAAAGCAAGCTAATGGGCAATTAAACAGAAAACAAACAAACAAACAAACACCAAAGGCCTAAAACAAAAGAACAATTTTGCCCAGACCATCTGGCCTGCAGAGTTGGCACCGTCTTCTTGCCGGCCCCCTCCTGCCCCGCCCCTCGGCAGTCAGTGCACTCTGTTTGGGAGCCTGGCATATGTGCCTTTTCCATTGAAATAAAGTGATCACTCACCACTCTGGCCAAATGCAGCATAATTGATGGTGTGAGTGGATGGAGAAAATTTCCTGTCAGAAAAAAAAGGTTAACCGTGGACATATTACACCCAGGGTCTCTGATTCCAGGATAATGGCATTTGGACAAAAGTAGGACCCGTCCTTTTTATAGCACTTTATGCCCCATTAGTATTACTGCAAGTCCCAGGACCTGCCTGTTCGGGTACTTAATCAAAAGCAATGGGTTGAAAATCATGTTCCAACTCTCCTCATATTTGATTCATTCCTTCTAGATAGGAAAAGTAAAAAACACATTACTAGCATCAAAACAGCACATGCATTATGTGCTAAGCAGTTGAGAAGGCTATCATTGGGTTTTATCCCTTTGGGTACTTGGATGGACAAAGTACTTTCCTATTCATCCATTCAGTGGGCCGAGGCAGTTATATTTCATTTTTTTTCTTTCCCTGACAGACAATTCGTTAGTTTTCCACAGATCTCTTTTTTAAAGACACATTCACGTCACTTATTTTAATTGTAGGCTTCAGGCAGCAAAGCCCAGAATGTGCAATCACGTGCGCACACACACACAACTGTAAACCCACTGCCTGGATGGAGCTCCTCCGAGAGCCAAATCTAATAATAGGAGAGGAACATTTCTTAGGGGAAGAATTAATTTATACACTTAATTACTCAGGATCCACTTCAAGCTCTCCGCCTTAATGCTCTTTCTTTTAGAGAGAGTTTTTAACTAAATGCCAAGTACTCTGACAGGCCCTGAGGAGAGTCTATCACATACAGAGGGAGGCCTGACCTCTCCTCATCCTGCTCTCCTGGCCTACTCCTCCACCCTCAGCCCTGATCAGGGGCCCTGAAAATAGCAGTATCGATTGGGATCTGGGTGAGGGAATCTTTGGCTCACTGAACTGCTGTCTTTCACTCCATGCTCTTGCTCTCTGGGGTTTCTAAGAGGATTTTCTGTTGGATGGTGCAGCCTCCACATTAACCATGGAAAAATGAAACAATTTCTTCCACTTGTTCAAAATGGGGGTAACATCCAGGCCCCTTTTTATCCAGGAGGCCTCCATCTGAGGAAGGAGTGTTTCTTATTTTAGAGAATTTGTTCCATTTAGCAATATCTTAACAAAGAGTGGAGGAAGGACATAGTCAATTTCAAAACTGCACAGTATTGGGAAAAGGGATTACCTCTGCTGGATTAATGGGTAGGACGGTTATTACCTGCTACTCATATCATCAAAAAAAATGGATTGGACCCAAGGGGTACTTGGAGCCAAACAGGTCAGGGAAGCTGCTGCTGCCAGACCCGTGGGTGAGTTTAGCAGCCTGGGAACCTGGATGCCAGGGTTATCAAAGTGAGTTCTGACTGAGTACAGAGGGAACAACTCTGTTCCCCGAGAAGATGCTGAGGCAAGCTGCAATCATCCCCACCGGTGGGTGTGAGGATGGGAGTTTTGAAAATGTGGGCAAATTGAGTAGAGACTCTGGGAGAGGGAAAGGAGTATGTGACCCATGGGTTCTGATTCTGAATGGTGATCTGTTTAGCCTCCTGATATATGGTCATCCCATCAGTCTCCTGCACATCCTTCCACTGTGCACTTGGGGTATAGCCATTGTTTACTGATGATCCCTGAAGTCACACCTGATATCTGGGAGGGGTGAAACAGAACGCAAAATCAATGTGCCATCACATTAAGAGAATTCAGGTTTAATCTTTTAGTGCCTTTATAGAATATTTTACTTAAATTATGATTATCATGTTGAAAAATAACCTTTTTGAGGGACTTATATCCCATTATATATCAATATAAACTCTATATGCTACAGAGATAATTATTTTAAAACCTTGAGAAAATTTAGAAGAAAATTAAATTGACCATTTATCAAGCCTCAGGAGAGAGGGATGAAAATGATTTTTCTAAGCTTAGAAGTAATATAGAAGCCCTTAGAGGAAAAGAGTGACAGATTTGGCTATACAGAAGAACAAAACATTTCTGTATGTTTAGGGGAAAAAGGCAACTAAGAGATTTGGAAAATATTAGTAGTTACTATGACAAAGGGTTAGTATCATTGTTATTTAAATAATCATATTAATTTATAAGAAAATATCAGTCCCAATAATAAGCTAGGAACATAAACATAATTCATAGAATATGAAATGCAACCAGTAAACACGCATACAGAAAAATGTTCCATTTCACTCAAAACCAAATAAGTGTAAATTTAAAAAATTATTTTATGTATTTAAGAAAATCTTTTTAAATGAAAATACATAATATTAACAATAGTGTCCTAAAACTGCTTATGTTGTATGTTCCTGGTAGTCTTGTAAATAGGTAACACCCTGTTAAAAAGCAATCCAAAATCATAAAAATGTCTACAACCTTTGACCCAAGAATCCCACCTGTGAGACTCTGACCTGAGGAGCTGCTCCAAGAGATGAAAAAGCTAACGTGTAAAGGTCTTTATTGCAGTGTGGCTCATAACAACAAAAGTTGAAAACACCCAACATGAAAAGAGGTGCTGGTGTCTCAGCCACTCAGTGGAATATTACTCAGTCTCAAAATGATGGCTATGTGAACAAGGGCCCTCTTTTATAGTAGATGAAACAGTAGTATGCAAAATTGAATGTAAAGTTGGGTTTCCAGTGGAAAATGTGTACATATGAAAAAAGATAGAAATATTGATACATAAAAAGTGCACCTACTAGAATGGATAAAAAATTATAAAACAAATAGAACAACTGATCCCATTGCACACTAGCAAGTATGTGAGCACCTAGAACTCCTTACATTGCTGGTGGATGATGGTCCTATAAAATGGTACAAACACTTCAGAAAATGGTTGGGCATTTTCTGATTAAGTTGAAGATATACTTGGCATATAACCTAGAAATCCCACTCCTTAGAGACTATTCACATACATACCAAATGGATGTATGTGAATGTTTTTAGTAGCCTTATTTATAATTGCCAAAAAGTAGAAACAACTCAGATGTTCATTGATTGGTGAATGGATAAACAAATTGTGGTACATCCATACAGTGGAATAGTACTTGGTAAAAAGGAACCACCTACTAATAACATGCACATAGATAAATCCCAAAAGCATTATGCTAAGTGAAAGAAGCCAGACGTAAAAGACTACATTCCATGTTATTCTATTATGTGACATTCTGGAAAATGCAAAATTATAGGGAGAGAAAACAGATCAGTGGTTATCAGAGCTTCATTTAGACAGAGAGGATTCACTACAAAGAAACAGAAAGGGAACTTCTTGATGAAACTGTTCTATCTCTTGATTGTGCAGTTTTTGGCCAGGGCTGGGCTTGAACCCGCCACCCCTGGCATATGGGGCTGGCGCCCTACTCCTTTGAGCTACAGGTGCTGCCCCTCTATCTCTTGATGGTGGTGTTGGTTACATGTCCATATATATTTGTCAAAATTCATAGAACTATATTTCTTAAAAAAGGTGTTTTTTTTCTATATGTAAATTTGACCTCAACTAACCTGGTCCTCACCCTAGAAAAGCTATCCATAGTTCTGGCAAAATAATAAAATTATTATGGGTGTCTCTTCTCTTTTTTCCATTCCTCAGATTTTCTGACATAACTTTGAAAAAGAAAACATATGTCTATATGTTTATCGCTGAGACAAGGAGGGATAATCCATCAGTAGGGACACATTTGTCAGTATAATAGGTATCTACTTTTTTCCTGACCTGATTCTAGCTCTTAAACTAGATGAAAAGTAGTAATGGAGCTATATGTGCTTAGCTTAGAAAATAAAAAACTTAGAAGTGGAATTTATCCTGGGATTAAAAGGTTAGTTCAACATATGAGAGTCTATTAATAAAATATACCATATTGATAGAAAAAAGGATGAAACTCATATGATCATGTCAATAGATATGGAAAACATGCATTTGACAAAAATTCAACACTGTTTCATTCACACTCCACTGGCATACCACGCAACTCCCAAGGTCAAGCTATCATTGAAAGATTCAATCAAACCCTTAAGGGTCAATTACAAAAACAAAAGGGGGAGTCTATACCCCCTCACAATCAATTGAAAAAGGCTCTATTCACACTAAATACCTTAAATTTTTCCAAAGAAGACCCACACTTATCTCCCTTTCAAAAGCATTGATCTTCATCGGTGACCTATAGTTCCATCTGGGTCCGATGGCGAGATCGGCTTATGGGAGGGTGGAGAGGATCAGATCCACTCCTTACAGCGGGGAGAGGTTTCGGATGTGTTTTCCCTCAAAACGAGGAAAAACCCATTTGGGTTCCGGCAAGAGACCTTAAATACTTGCCTCAACAAGAAGGGGATAACCTTAATTTATCCAGGGGGTCTAACACCCCTGAGAAGTGTCTTTCTACTTCCCCCCCAGAAGGAACCCCCAATGAGGAAGCAACTGCTTCCACTGCTGATGATGCTAATGATGTTCATACCCCCCCAGTAAAGAGGGAATGGATGACCCCAACGCTATCCGGAGTCTCATAGCATCTAGGGAGGCATCTGTTTATTTTTGCAGAAGAAGTGCTGCTTTTATGCCAACAGATCTGGGATTGTGCAAAACAAGATCAAAACACTTCAAGAAGATTTAGAAAAGAGAAGAAAAGAAATTTTAGAACAGGCCTACAGGTTTTTTTTTTTTTTTTTTTTTTACCCTACCTTCTTCCCCTGACCCTTACTTACCCTTATGTTAGTTATCACCTTTGGACCCTGTTAAAAAGGTTAGAGGCAATAATCTTAAATCAGGTCGAGGTCCGATATCACCAGCTCATTAACCACCAATCTAACTATTATTCTTAACCGCCCTCCATAGCACCAATGACGGGTAAGATCCCAAAACTGGGACAACCTAAGACAGGACATGGAGAGGCTGCATGGTGGATTACATTCATAGTACCCAAAGACGGGTAAGATCACTCTGCGTTCAGTCAACCTAAGACAGGGACCAAACCATTGACGTTTGTATCCCCATGATGGGTAAGACTGAAACTGCAAGAGCAGGCAACCTGAGACAGGGACTATGTTTTTCTGCCATACAAAAAACAAAAGGGGGAATTGTTGGGCCCTGCCATGTGCCTGAGGCCTAGTGCAACTTCCTGAGCTTGACCAGAAGTAGATCCATCGAGCTACTTCCGCGTAGCAATGACTCAGCAAGGCCCGGCCTGAAACTGCCTCTACCTAGATACAGCCAACGTGGTATCATGCCATTGGTCCAACCCTGTTATACCACCCATCACACCATTTCAGGTACCTCATCCCCCACCTCCTTTCCCTGCCCCTTCCCCGCGCCCTATATAAGCGGCTCCTTGATGCAATAAAGTTGAGATCCTGCTCCGACAAAAAAAAAAAAAAAAAAACACTCAACAAGAGAACTTCTTCCATCTTATGAGGGACATCTACAAAGAACTCTCTGTTAGGCTTGGCACCTGTAGCGCAGTGGTTACAGTGCCGGCCACATACACCAAGGGTGGCAGTTTTGAGCCCTGCCCAAACCAGCTGAAAAAACAAACAAACAAGAACTCTCTGTTAGTTATCATCATTAAGTTCTACTTAATGGTAGAAGACTCAAAGCCTTCCCTTAAAGATCAGCAATATGATAAAAATGTTCACTCTTGCCAATTCTATTCTATATTATACTGGAGGTTCTAGCCAGGGCAATTAGGCAAGAAAAGGAAAAAGTCATCATATTGGGAAAAAAAGAATTAAAACTCTCTATTTGTAGATGTCATGATCTTATGCACATATAAAATAAAAAGGAAATTCCTCAGACAATCCTGAGGAATCTATAAAAAACTAAGAGAACTAATAAATGAGTTCAGCAAAGTTGAATATTTACAAAATCAATATACAAAAAGCAATTGTATTTCTTTATACTGGCAATGAATCCCAAAATGATACTAAGAAAACAATTCCATTTACAATAGCATCAAAAAATAAAATATTTAGGAATAAATTTAGCAAAAGGAGTACAAGACAAAGGTTAAAAAAAAAAAAAAGAAAGAAAGCCTAAATCAATGGAAAGACATCTTATACATGAATTAGGAGAGCTAATATTAAGAGGGTAATATTTCCCAAGTTTAGCTACAGATGCTGCACAATCTCTTAATTTAAGCATTCCAAATTGTATATAAAATCAGCACATTGTACCCCATAAATGCATTAATGTACACAGTTATGATTTAATAAAAAAAGTTAAGAAAAAAATACCATAAATAAATACTTATGATTAGTTTTGCATAAGTCAACAAGCTAATCCTAAAATTTACGTGGAAACGTAAGGGACGTAGACTAGCCAAAACATTAATGAAGAAGTTGGAGAATTCACACTTTTCAATTTCAAAACATTCACAGACTATAACGATCAAGACTGTAACACTAGCATGAGGCTTGACAATTTACCTGTAGCCGTATCAATGGAATAAAATAGAAACTCCAGAAATAAACCCTTACATTTATGGTTAATTGTTTTCAATAAGAGTAGCAAGACAATGCAATAGGGAAAGAATAGTCTTTTCAATAAATGATATACCTGCAAGCAAATGAATAAAATTAGACTCCTACCTCATGTCATATGCAAAAATCAATTCAACATAGATCAAACATATTTAAGAGTTAAAACTATAAAACTCTTAGAAGAAAATGTACATATAAATCTTCAAGACTTTGTATTAGTTAATAGTTTCTTAGATATAAACTCCCAAAGCACAACAACAAAAGAAAAAATAGATAAGGTGGACATCATCAAAATTAAAAACTTCTGTGTTTCAAAGGACATCATCATGAATGTGAAAATACAATCTACAAAATGGGTGAAAAAGTTTACAGCTTATATATCTAATAAGGAATCTGGTTCCAGAATATGTATATAAAGAACTCTTACAACTCAACAATAAAAATACCAATAATCAAATTGTAAAATGGGCCAAGGATTTGAATAAATCTTCTCCAAAGAAGATACACAAATGGTGAATAAACATATGATAAGATTATCAGTATCATTAGTCATTAGGGAAATGCAAACCAAAACTACAACGAGGCACAACTTCACACACTAGGAGGGTTATGATTTTTGAAAAAAAGGACAATAGCAAGTTTTGGTAAAAATGTGGACAAATTGGAATCCTCATACATTGCTGGTAGGAAAGCAAAATGGTGTAGCCACTTTGGAAAAGTTAGGTCTTCAAAGTTTAAGCGTAGAGTTACCATGTGACCCAATGATTCCACTCTAGCTAAACTGAGAATGTATGTTCGTAACAAAACTCATGCCCAAATGTTCATAGAGCATTATTCATAATAGCCAAAGAGTAGTAATAAGCCAAATGTCTATTAATTGATGAGTGAGTATACAAAATCTGCTATATGCACACAAAGCAATATTATCTGGCAATAAACAGGAATATAGTACAGATACATGCTACAATGTGGAGGAACTTTGAGAACATCACTCACCAAGTGAAGAAGTTGCTCGTAAAAGACAACATATTGCATGATTACATTTATATGAAATATTCAGAACCTGGTAAATCCATAGAAACAGAAAGCAGATTGGTGGTTCCAGGGTAGAGTGTGGCATAAGGAATAACTCTATGGGGACAGAGTTTCTTTCTGTAGTAATGAAAATGTTCTGGGATCAGTGGCAATCGTTGCACAACTTTGCAAATATACTAAAAAAAACAGTGAATTTCTATGTGTTAAAAGGGTGATTTGTTTTTATAACGTGAATTATTATACCAATCAAAACAAAAAAGATAAAAATAAAAGATTGGGAAAGGAATTGGAGGGGTTTGGGGACAGTGTACGTAAATATCCGACAGTCTATAGTGCTGAGGAATCAACATCAGCTCCGGAGTTTTCCAGTCATGGGACTGTCCTGGCAGTGACAAGGGAGTTGTGAAGTAGTTGTCGTGTGGCCACTACTGTCGTCTATCCTGGTTCAGTGGGTTTAAACTAGCTTTGGCTCCCCACCTCTGTATTTTAGTCACTCATAGGCACATACCACTGGCTGTGCCCATGTTGCAAATATTTGGGTACACATTTTTTTCTGTTTGATTTTAAAGTCTTTAAGTGAGAGGACTATTCTCCAATGTGTCGATTAGACAGGGTGGATGTGTCTAAATGTGAGGTGATGAAAATCGTAAAGTAGGTGCAATTTCTATCTGGTACATTCTCCTTCCACTACTCCTCAGAGAACATGTGAGGTTCTGGTTCCTTGACATGTCTCTGGTGATCCGAGGGTCCTGGATGTGAGGTGACACTATGGCAGGGGGAGCAGAGGACTCAGTTCAATCCCGCCATGTTCTCCTCTGTAGCACAGTGCCTCCCTACTTTGGATGACTCCATCCCACATCACATTGAAGATTAGAAACGAACTAATTTTTACATGAATACATGAAATCTCATTTATATTTCACAATCTGAGTTGAGTTGTGCTTGAGTTGTTGGCAAAACAATACACTTTGCAAACATTTGAATAAAGTTTAATTAATTTTGATGTTGCAATTTCTTATTTTAGAATCATTTTTTTTTCCAGGTTGCAAAAATAATTTTACAGGCTCTTGCAAAGTACTCTGATCCAAAGCATCATGTTACTCAAGGCAGCATATTGGACGAGAGGTACTGCTTTGCCACCTCTGTCAGAGAACAGATTGGCAGGCATTCTGGGGAGCATAGCATCCCTCTTAGCCCCCCAGATTTCTTTTCTAAGGCAGTTTGCTTACTGCACACATGGTTTGATTGGGCCTGTCTCTTTAAGTGGGAAGCAGCCTCTTGGCCCAGCACATCACTGCCTGTCCCATAGACGATGCTGCCCAGCAGTGAAGTGGGACACGTAGGTGTTGACAAAGATTAGGAGAGATCGATGAACATGGACGCAGATTCACTCCTAACTGTTGAACTAATCAGTTGGTTTTCACAAGCACTTTATTCCCCTGTCATATCAGCCACAAATACTTGCTTTAACGCCTGGGATCAGCCCTGCACCAGCCAAACTGATTATATTATTTGGTTTGCTGTAGGAGGAGAAATGGAAAAGACCTTTGCCATCATATATATATATGCCAAAGCAAAAACAAGTAAAAGAACAACTGTTGTAGGTTCTGAAAGAATAAAAGAACCTGCCTGCTGCGTTCCTATAATACTTTTGAGAAATTAAACGGTTTATCAACCAAACTTCAGTCTCCAACCCATTGGTTCACAATACCAAGAGTCCTGGAGGGAAGACAGGGGTCTTGCTAGACCTTGGAAGCACCTACTTTACGATTTTTATCACCTCACATTTAGACACATCCACCCTGTCTAATTGACACACTGGAGAATAGTCCTCTCACTTAAAGACTTTAAAATCAAACAGAAAAAATTGTGTACCCAAATTATTTGCAACATGGGCACAGCCAGTGGTATGTGCCTATGAGTGACTAAAATACAGAGGTGGGGAGCCAAAGCTAGTCTAAACCCACTGAACCAGGATAGACGACAGTAGTGGCCACACGACATTAAATCCCTGAGTGAGGTGGTGGCCTTGATTAGAAAGAGGAGGAAGGGAAGGACACTGTGGCTCACGCTTGTAATCCCAGCACTCTGGGAAACCGAGGCAGGAGGACTGCTTGAGCTCAGGAGTTTGAGAGTAGCTTGAGCAAGAGTGAGACCCTGCCTCTATTAAAAAAATAGAAAAATTAGCTGGACGCTATAGCACATGCCTGTAGTCCCAGCTACTCAGGAGGCTGAGGCAAGAGGATCGCCTGAGGCCAGGAGCTTGAGGTTGTAGTGAGCTATGACACCAAGGCATTCTAGCCTGGGGCAACAGAATAAGACTTTGTCTAAGAAAGAAGGAAAGCGAGAAAGAGAGAGAGAGAGAAAAGGTGGAAAGGAGGAAACGAGGAAAGGAGGAAAGGAAGGAGGGAAGATACACCAGGCTCTAAGCGGATAGTATCAAAACAAGCACATCCTGGGAGGAATCACTCCAGAGTGCGATGTAAGGATTTCCAGTGGTCAGTAGGGTGGCACCATGGAGGAAATGGTCCATTTGGAGACATAGGGCCATGTTAGCTGGTCTTGGGGGCCATGATGGGGGCATTCCTTCCTTAGGAACCTATGTGGGGGGCTACCCATTTATTATAAAACCACTCAGCTGGAAGGAACCAGGGAATACAAAGAGTCTGGTCTCTTCTATTTATACAAAGGGGAAACTCAGGCTCAGAATGGGTAGAGATTTAGGCCACATGGCTAAGTACTGAAAAAGCCAGAACTAGAATTCAGACTCCTGTAGTCTGGTCCAGGGCTCTTGCCGTGTGATTGTTTGGGATTCAGGGCTGGCGGGACTCCCCAAGGTCTGCCAGCCTGTATGGCCCAATTAAGCTGCTGAGAACAGTGAGACCATCGGCCTCTTCTCACCTGGAGTCACTCTCTCTGGTTCTAGGTTGCCAGTCATTGATGTAGCTCCCTCCAATCTCTCCAGGAAGGGCGGAGCAAGCATGTAAACTGAAACTCCAATGTGTTCACATTAGAGGCTTGTCTTTTGAGGCTCTGCCAGGGAGTTGGAGGGGTTCAGGACATGCTATCCCAGAGCATGGCACCTTGACATTTGAGAAAGAAGCAGGGGCAGGAAGGTCTCTCTGACCTCCTCCTGCCCTTCTCCCCTGAAGTCGACTGTGAAAGAATTCTCTGACCTTTCTCCAGAGTAGGTCATAAGACCCTCACGTGAGATACCCTCTCTATACTTAAAGGAAAGAGCGGTTCTTATCTCTGAAGACACAGGGACAGAGAGGAGAACCTGAACAAACTGACCTTGCTAAGCTCCCCCTAGTTTACCCTGAGATCACCCCCTTTTGTCTGGTCATACTCCTGCACGACTGTTCCCTCTCCATCAAATCTACATACAGTCGTGTGCTACATAGAGACATTTTAACCAATGACTGCGTGTACAGGATGGTGGCCCCATAAGATTATAATGGAGCTTTCCTATATAGGCAAACCATTTTTTATCTTTGAAACTATATTTTTAATGTACTTTTTCCACTTAGATATGTTTAGACACACACTTACCATTGTGTTAGAGTTTCCTACAGTATTCAGGGGAGCAAAGGGCTTGTAGCCCAAAAGCAAGAGGCCCTAACATACAGCTTAGGCCTGCGGTAGGCTATACCATCTAACACTCTATGATGTTCTTACAATGTTCAAATTTCTCAGAATGTATTTCTGTCCTTAAGTGACACGTGACTATAAGGATATACAAGTTTCCCTGTTTCCCTGTCTTCATTTCTGAAGGCTCCCATGTCATGTAAAATTTATACTAAATGAATCTGTATGCTTTTCTTTTATTAATCTGTGTTTCATTGTAGGGGCCTGAACCTACAGGGTGAGCAGAAGACATACATTATTTTTTTATCCCCTACAGAACCGACCAAGTCCTTTAAGAAAGGGGCAGGTGTCCCAAGGCAGGGAAGCACTAATGTGGCACCAATGAGGAAGGTGAAGCGGCTGCCCCGGGGGCCCACCTGAGATCATCCAGAGCCTGCCCACTTCTTCTAAGGCCTATTTGAGGAGCAGCAGAAATCCATTCTGGCTCCAGACCTGCCTGTGCCCTTGGGCAGTGACTCTGCACCTCTGGACTTCTGCTTTCTGCCTTTGAAATAAGTGAGCAAGAGTAGGAAGGTCTCATAACTCTGGAGCTGTGCAGGTCTCCTGAGCAGTTTTCTTTGATTCTTATCTTCAAATAAAGAACTCCACACTCTCTCTTGACCCTCATTTCTTTTAGCTACTACCCTGCCTTTCTCTCTTTCACAGGAGAACTTTTCTGTAGCAGTTGTTGTAATCTGTTTCTCTGCCTCCTCAGCCCATTTTCTCTCTTCAGCCCCATGGGGACTCCCATTCTCACCACATCACTGAGACTTCTTGCCAGAGTCACCAGTTACTTTCTTGTGGGCAAACCCAAATGTCATTGCTCTGTTCTTACCTTCCTTGACTTTTCAGTGGACTTGGTTTATAATCATTGCTTCCTCCTGGAAACGCCCTTCTCTTGGCTCCCCCGACGTTCTGCTCTCCAGGGTCTCCTGCTGCCTCCCTGCAGTCTTTGTGGGCTTGCTTCTCCCTGCCTTTTGCATGGTCTCTACAGGTCAGGTCTCAGTCCTTGGCCCTCTTCTCTTCTCTACCCTCTTTCGTTCTTTCTCATCCAGGCAGATGGCATTAAATACCTGCTCTATTCAACAGCTCTGAATCTATATCTCTAGTGGGAAGACTCCATCCAGACTCTTGCATTTGAATGTTTTCTCCTTTCCAGATGAACAGCTACCAGCATGGCCAAAGGCAAATGCTTGATTTTCTCCCTTAAGCTGCTCCCCCAGGCCCTCATCTCAATACACAACATCACTATCCACCCTGTGGTTCACACTAAGGACCTAGAGGTTGTTTTTGATTTCCCACATCCAGACCATCAGTCAGGCCTCTCAGCTTCAATTCAGCACTCATCTATATTAGTCTACTTCTCTCAGCTTCTGCCTTGACCTCCCTAGGCCAGTCCATTGTTAGCTCTCAACTGTGCCGCTGCAATGCCCTGCAGATGGCTCCTGATTCCTCTCTTGCTCCCTCCATTCCATTCTTCCTATAACTACAGATCAGATCAAGTCACTTAGCTGCTTAACAACACCCCCCCAACATGCTATCCCATAGCTCTTAGGATAAAAGCCTCACTCCTTAGCCTAGAGTTCAGTAGGCTGCCTGAACCAGCCTCTATTTCTGTCTTCGACCTTGTATTTCACTTAGGTAGAGCTGTTTCTGACGTGGGCCTCTGCACTGGTCATTTCCTTACACCTTTAGATGGTGGGCATTTGCTTTAGTGTCACGTTCTCTGAGATGCCTTTCCTGGCCAACAAACTGAATTGTCCTTTGTATCATTCTAAATCTTCACATATCACTTATTGTCTTATCTGGCACTGTTGATGCTTATTCATCTGTTCACTTATTGTCTCCATCTCTATTACTAGAATATAAGTTTCCAGAAGGCAGGGACCTTGTCTACTTCATTTACTGCCATATCCTTGGTGTATAGACTAGTGTCTGGCATATGAAAGGTGGATGCTCAGTGCATATGTGTTGAATGAATAAATTCATACATGATGATCTCAGGGAGTTGAATTGGGAAATCTCTATTTAAAACACTTTGAGCAACTAAGACTGAGAACTACTATGCAAGAGATCTAGCATATTTTCTAGGTAGGATGAAGCAATAATTCCCATTTCTAAAAATTTTGAAGGGCAGTGCTTACTCTAAAGGAATAAATCTCTAATGGTAGCATGTCAAGCCCTATGATTTATATTTAAAAGATATGGGTCTAGGGTGGCACCTGTGGCTCAAGGAGTAGGGCGCTGACCCCATATACAGGAGGTGGTGGGTTCAAACCTGGCCCTGGCAAAAAATTGAAAAAAAAAAAAAAAAGATATGGGTCTAGGGCTCTTTGCCTGTGTTCTTATAGCACAGAAGACTGTTGTCTTTGCTTCCCCATGTTGCTGGTCCTGCATTTAGCTCAACAGCTGAGAGATAAAGTGCCTTCTGTCTTCCTTGAAAGGAATCAATAGTAAGAATGAGTACTTGGCTCTCTCCAAAAGGTCAGCTTGACACCTGATTTCTCAGGCTACTCTCTTGATCCCTCTTCCCCATTAATGGGGTAGCCTTCTTTTGCCTGGCAGACAACTTTCTAAGAACAAATCTGTAATCTGATTTGGAGAAATATTATAGGGATTAAGATGATATCTGAGGGTTCATTTGGTTTGGCTCCTTGTAGGATGGGACACAGGTCTAGAGCAAAGGTGAGTCCATACCCTACAAAGTGAGGGTGCCAACAAGAAGAGGGGTGTAGGTAGAGGTGTGTGTAAGTAATAAGGAACTCCACAAATAGGGGGGATTCTTTCTGCACATACACACAAAGCTGTGTATGAAGCCTGGGGGCCTAGCTGTGGGTGTGCAGAGGCATGACCGCATAAATGTCGGTGCATGTGTTTACCTGTGTGATACACACGTAAGTGCATTTGCATGTGTGCTAAACAATGCCTTGCTCTTGTCTGTAACCAAGTAACCATATCAGTCTAAGTAGTCACTTAGTTTTCCTCATCCATAGAGTGGGACTCCTAACCAAGCACCATGCATTTTACATTTATTGCTGGGATTAAATAAGGCCGTGGAAGGAACATCCTTTTTTACTGGAAAGCTCCCAACGTGGTACTTATGTTGCAAATCTACTTGCATGTAACCTCAGCGGACACACATGCCTAGAGCTGCATGCGTCATCACTGTCCTGCTGACAACCTTTCAGTGCAGGCATGCCTCACTTTAAGAACACCTGATATACAAAACCAAAAGTCCTGAGTACAGGTCAAACAATTAACCTGCAGGGCAAGGTTACCAAGGACCAGCTGGGATCCAGTGGTTTGGATAACATTTGGATCCCCAGATCCAGCGCCCCACTCCCCTTCCCATAACTCCCACCTCTCACAAAGCCAAAGGGAGGAGGCAGATTACCTTTTTTTTTTTTTTTTATGATAGGAGGGGTTGTGGCTGCCTAGCAGGCCCCATCTGTCTGCTGCTCCAACTCAATTTGATTCCCATTCACCCGCCTTTGTTTGCCTCTCTTTTTTTGATCAGCAATCTCGTGGGGGGTGGGAGTACAAAGGTTTAATGTCTCCACGGCTCAGCCGAGGCCCAACGCCCTTCTTGTCCCCAACCTGCACTGCAGCCCCTTCCTGTTCCTGGGAGTGCGTGTCCTCGGGCCATGGACTGGCTCCCTGTAGCTCAGACCTCAGACTCACAGGTGCCCAAGGGGTGGCAGCACAGATGCCAGTTTAAGCAGTCATGGGGCCTGGATGGCTGCCGCTGCCAGGGTGGGATCAAACTGCACCTAACAAAGTGGGGGCCTGGCTCCTGGATGGGGGACAGGGGAAATTGTGGACCAGGGAATTTAGCTAGCAACCCAAGGGGCTTCTGGGTAGGTGTGAACTACCAACCTGGAGGTGCCCCCCACAAGCTCTTCACACCCTTTTAAATAGAAAAGATAATAGTGCAGCCAAAATTTTAAAATTCACCCATAATCCCACATCCACAGTGCTAAAACCATTTTGGGATTTGTCCTTTACCTATGGTGGCCAGTTTTGTTGTTGTTTTATTTTCCTTTCATAAATTGCTATCCCCAGTGTGAAGGAATCTAAGGAACTTCAGAGCTGAAGGGTCTTGACAGATGTCACTGGCCCATTTTGTAGATGGCACCATCCAAAGAGAAAAGAGCCTAGGCCACTGGACTCCTGGCTCAGTGATGGCATTGCCATTGGGGTCAAGGTTATAGGAGGATGAGGGGGCCATCCAGCTGCTCTCCAAGGATCCTAGTAGTCTACCGAGGTTTGGAGGCACAGCTGTGGGCTCACCAGGAAGGAAATAGTTCCCAGCATCCTCTGGAGATCTACTCAGATATAAAATCAAATAACAGCAGTATGAATTATCCCAGAGGTCTCCACTGTATGGGCCAGGCCAGTTAGAGGTAAGGTGCAGGTGAAGATTTTCTTCCTCTGATAACTGTGCCCTGTGCCTGGCATTTTGGGGAGGGCCCATTCCTGTGACTCTGCATTTTGCTTGGCAGGCAACTTTACATGGATTACAATTGGCATGGGCTACAGCCAAACACTCTAGGCTGCTTGGTTTTCTAATCACAAAGTAAGACCTTGCACACTAATTGTAGGATGAGGTAGAAAATTTGGGGGCCATACAGGTAATGGGCCATGGAAAGGGAAGAGATTATTTCCAGTTGATGGCGGCATGGAACATTTGAAAGAGAAGGAAGCCTCTGAGCTATGTTTACGTGGAACAGATGGGCCCAGGAGAAGGAACAGTTGTGATAAACTTTTGCAGAGGGGTGAATCAGCAGAAGCTGGACAAAGTCTAGTACATGCTGTGGACAGTAATTAGAAAGCTGATCACAGCAGCTGCCGAAGGAATGAGGCAGGTGACCTGGGATGGGCAACAGCACCAGAAGATGCAGAGGTGATTGATGGGGGTTCACCAACGCTGAGGTAGGGATATGAAAATAGTTTGCAAGAGAGTCAAGGATCCTAAGTATTTCCCAAGAGTATCCTCTGAACCCTGCCTGGGCTTGGAGGCATGAAAAGGGCATTCACACCTCTAAGAGACAAGATTCAAAAACACTAACAGAAAATGTCATGAAGCAAAGAATGACCAGGTGCCAACCCCTATATAACCTAGGGGGCAAATGCATGGTACAGACAGCACTATAGAAATGCAGGGGGGAAATCTCTGTGGGTAGGTTAGCAAGACAGGGTTTATGGGCACAACGGGATTTGATTAATCCTTAAAGGATGTGCAGTAATTGGGTAGGTAGATGAGTGAACGGCATATGTGCTTCTAGTTAATTATTTATTCATGTTCATTTGCTTTTTTATTTTCTGGAATTAAAAAACCACAGAAAAGTACAGAGAATAATAGAGAACTTGTGTGCCCACCACCCCAAAGTGCAGTTATTAATAATGTGTCAAGTAAAAGACATAATATCTTTGTGTTAAAAAAAGAAGTAATCGTTTGAGTAGAATTGACATTCCCTTTTGTCTCTTCCCAGTTCCTCTCTTGCCAATCCCTCTGGGCCCCACAACTAGGCCTTCACTGTCTTGACTTTGATATGTATCCCTGCAATAGATCTTAAATACTTTGATAAGCCTTTGTGTAACACTAGTAGTGTTTCTGTGTATTTCTAAATGAATATAAGTGGTATCACACTGAACATCCTGCTGTGCAAGTTTGGTTTTGTTTGTTTGTTTGTACTGACTGACGTGTTGGTAGAACGGTGTTCTTTTTACCAGTAATATGGCATTCTATCACATAAATCCTACGTTTTTTTCCTGCAATAGTATAACATCTGCTTTCATAATATCTTCTTCTGCAGTACCTTCTTCTATAATAGTAAAATATCGTCTCCACTACTTCTTGCACACATGTATAAGAGCCTCAGAGGAATTCCTGAGTTCTAGGGAATGCCTAATTTTAGACGTATGGTTGTTCTCACTCACATTACTCACCACAGTTTAAATCAGGGTGTTTTTTTTTTTTTAATTGATGCTTATAAAGTGGATTATATTTGTACTTCCATATACACCTTTGTTTACAAAGCAGATTACATGAAAACAGCCTACTCTAATCAGAGCCAGAAACATATCATATTTTTGCTGAGCTAGTTTTAGTTTAGAACTATAAACACACTTTCATTTACTAATGCTTAGGAGAATAATTTTTTTTTGCAGACAGAGTCTCAAGCTGTCATCCTGGGTAGAGTGCCGTGGCAACACAGCTCACAACAACTTCAAACTCTTGGGCTTAAGCAATTCTCTTGCCTCAGCCTCCCAAGTAGCTGGGACTACAGGTCCTCACCATGATTCCCAGCTATTTCGTTTTTGTTGTTGTTGTTGTTGCACTTGTCGTTGTTGTTTAGCAGGCCTGGGCCAGGTTTGAACCTCCAGCCTCGGTGTATGTGGCAGGTCCCCTACCCACTGACGTACAGGCGCCACTCAGGAGAATAATTTTAAATTGTTGGCCTTGGAGGAGGAAGATAAATGAAAGGATAATTTCTGAATGGGAGACTTGTCCTTCTGAGCTATTCAATCTGTCAGTTGGACTTTGGTTATTGTGAACATATGCATGCAGCTGACCAACTTGCCTTTTTACTCTGGCCTTGGCATATGTGTATTAAAAATGTCCCAGTGTCATTCTTATTGAATACCCATGTATCTAATACATATACACACAGAGAGAGACACATACACACACCCTACACAAGTGTATTTTTCTCTAATAGTGAAGGTAGGCACATGGCCAGAGCATCTCAGCAAGACCAGCTATAGCTCAGTCCTTATGGGCAAAATACATGCAGATAATAGTTATTGGGCCAGCTTTATGCTTTGTGAGTTTGGGGATTTGTGAATATTATCCTTTTATTCACTTATCCTCATATCAGAGTACCCCTACTGAAATTCCTCCTCTGCTCTAGCATCAGAACTATGATCAGAGAAGAAGCAAGGTAGTAAACTATTACCTTCTTTCTGTCCAAGCATAAATTCAATTGTCATTTCTCCATAAAAAAAAAAAAAGATAGTTTGCATAAAATGGGATATGGGGTGATTTTTTGAGCTGGAGCAATGGGCCGGGGAGAGCAGGTGGGAGGTAGCTTCAGTGCTGGGTGGTCCAGAGTTGGGTAGGCGGGGGCAGTGCAGGAGGCTCTTGGATAGGAATGCCTAGGGTGAAGAAAAGTGTTCCTTGGGCTTGCAGAAGAAGGGCAGTACTTGGAGGCACCGGGAATGCTGACCTGCTCCCCTCCACAGGAAAGTGTAGACCACCACTCCACATAACTCCCATGGATGAGCCCTGAATTCCTTTTCCTAATTGAAAGAAAAAATATGCAAACATAGTTGAAATCTCCATTACTCACAGTTCTCTGTGGTGCACACATAATTTTAAAACAATTAAAACAGCTGGGTAGAAACTTGAATAGCGGTAGAGGGCATGTAAGCAGTGAGACTGTTATTTAACTTTGAGAGACATCTATCCTGTCAGAGGGAAGTCCTGCCTGCAATCATACTTCCTGGCATCAGAGGCATGTTCTTTTCTTTCAAAGTGTTTCCACATCCATTATCTCAGTTGAGTCTCACAATACCTGGGTGAGGTGAGCTGGAAGGATATCGAGGCTCCATTTGGTGGGAGTTAAGTGGCATTGCTGAGGTCACATATTTTAGTAGTAGAGCCAGCCTAGAGCCTGGGCCTCTGGACGAGGACACCAGGGACACCACTGCCGCATACACACACACAGGCTCATATGCACGAGGATACACATAATTTGAATTTTGTAGCATTTGCTCACACGGTTTCTCTCCAAGTGGACTGCACAAGTCCTTGACAGCAAGGGCTATTTTTCACACTTGTGTGAATGCTCTCTTTTTAAAAAATTGGTTACTTTTCAAGTTGAGCCCTTTCTTTCTCTTCCAAGGTTACCAGGGCTCTTGTTCAATTCCAAGCCTCTTCTGTCAGGGATGAAGGATGATTAAAATCAAAAGATTTTATCATACAAAGCCACTTAATTGTCACCCATCAGGATGGTTTGGACCTCCAAAATTGGCCTACATACTGATACAAACGTCAGCGGTTTTGTTGCCATTTTCTGAACACCTATCACATGCCAGTCATTCTTTTGGGCGAGCTGCCCAGAGGGTGGTTTGGCCCCTGCCACAGTCCTGCGGAGGTGTCGCTGTCCCAGCACCCTGGAAATGCTTGGAGGACTTGCTACCAGCTTTCCCTGCCTCCCACCCTCTTCTCCTCTTCAGCACCGGCCTCCTGGGTCCTTTCCCCTGCTCCGGGCTGTCCTGCCCTCTTCTCTTCTGCTGTACACACCCTGGCTTGCCAGAGTTTATATTTTGTCTTCAGAAATGAACATGAAATTAGAAAGCACTAAGACAATGCAGCCAGCCAACCAGAACCAGGGGCCAAAGCCAGTGGCTGGAGAAACAGAAACAGACAAACAGTGGTCTGAGACCACTGGGAGACCAAGTCAGGGCAGGACTGAACCATGGGTGATCTGGACGCCCAGAGAAGCCAAGGAGTCCTCAGGGAGGAGGCCTGGAGAGGGCTCTGAGGACCAGAAGGATCCAGACAGAAGGAAGGAGGGCGCAGGAGGTTCTAAGGCTGCAAGGTGCCTCTCCTCATTCTCCTTTCTCAGCTTTTTTGACTGAAACCCTCAAGACCTCCAGTCCTGCTTGGATCTGTGGGGCAAAAGGAAGACTGTGGGCTCTCCCCACCCCCGGCTGGGCCTCGGTGTGATAAGTTGCCTGGGATCTTCAGCAGGCAGAGATGAGGAATTCAGCAAAAAAGCCACTCTTTTCCTGCTTCTTCCCTTTTCTTTCAAAGGCTGGAAAGAGAAGGATGGGGGTGGGAGGGGGACGGGGGCTTCCTGCAAAGCCCAGGTCTACTGGCTCAGAGAAGAATAAATGACTTTGGTCGCTGGCTGCCGGTGTTACACAACTTGTCTGTGTTGGCTTGAGACCTTGGTGATCCCCCTCTAATTGAAATCACTTTCCCCTGACCTCCTTCCTAAGCCAGGAGCTTCTTGCTCTCTGCATCAACAAAGGGGCTGTGGAGGTTGCAGGAAATCCTGGCTGGGCACCCGAACTGCCCAGCTGCATTCATCTTCCCTTCCCCGTCCCTCCACGCCAGGGTGAGATCCAGGAGGTCCCCGCTGGAAAGCTGGCAACAGGACTGGCACGGCCCCTAGGGCGCATTTTGGATGCTTTGTAGGGGGCCTATTGACTGGTAATCTATTTGAGGGTGCTGCCACACGTTTGGTGGGGATACACCTGGGATGCTGGACATCCTGCCACGTGCGGGACAAGTCCCCTTTACATAGCACGACCCAGTGGTCTGTAGAGATGAACAATCTTCTTACAATTATCTGAGCCTGACTGTATCACACATAAATCAAAGTATTTTTGTGCCATTATAATGTACACTGATGTTCCCAAGAAAACAACTATCACATAAATCAAGGAAAAAGGAACTCTTTTTCCAGTGATCTACTCTTAAGGAGAGATGTTTACCATTTAGGCACATTAGGATACTTGAACGATGGCAATATGACACATCCTCATCTGTCTATTAATGGATGGATCCGTTGTGCTGGGATGGGGGAGTAATATCTTTTCTTTTTTCTGTCCTAAGGTTCATGGCTGTTATCTCATCCAAAAGACACATTAACAAGAGAAAAGCACAACACATTTATTCAATCAAAATTTTACATGACACAGGAACCTTTGGAAATTAAGACCCAAAGATCCAGGAAAAACTCATATGTTTTTAACCTTAGGATCAATGAAAAATGCATGGTCATCTAGAGATGGAACTGGACAAAAAGGCAATCTGAACCAATGGGGATAAACTGGAGCGGGAGGCCTCAGCAAGACCTGTTTGTTCAGAGTTTTGGCCTCAGCTGTCCCTCTGGGGATGGGATGGGCATCTGTCACATGTGGGTCTTATGACCTACTTTCAGGGAAAATATCGAATTCATTTACAGCCAGTTCTCACGCAAAAAAAATGTGAGGAGATCAGAGACTGACTATTTTACTTCAGAGATTTTCTCATTTGCCACAGTGCTGTATTTTGGGGTATCATGTTCTGAGCTCAACATTATCTATACCTATCCGTCTCTCTACATATACTATGTATACATATACATACACACATGTGGAAATATATATATATATGCAGATACATCCACACTTAGATATATACACACCAGTATGTGTGTCCTAAATTCAGACTTAACTATGACTCGATGCTAAACTCACTGTCTTCTAGTGTAGATATGCTGAATCTGCATACAGAATTGCATATTATTTTCATTATTTCATTTTATTTCTTTTCATAATTATACTAAGAAATTGTATTAATTTTTTTGAAAGGGATTTGGGGTCTTTTGGAGTTGAGAGTCGTGCTGTTACCTTCCTAGGTCTTAAAGTTCTCAAGAAAAAAAATATGTTAAAAATGGCAAAAATGTCACACAAAATAATATTCTTGTAGCTCAGACTAAGATGCAGCAGCTGCAAGAAATCGTGCTGACTACAGGAGGCCTAGACTCCCAATGTGGAGGGAGAGTGAGCCTGGGAGGTGGAAGACCCTTGGGGTGTGAGGGTGTAACTCCCAAATCAGGTTGAAAAACCAAAGGGCGATAAGTGGCGGAGCAAGATGGCAGCCGAGTAACAGCTTCCTTGCATCTGGGCAGCGTGAGTTTGGGGATATAGGACTCCAGGCATCTCTGGCTGGTGGGATCTGCCTATCATCACCCCTGAGAGGATACAGGGAGTCAGCGAGAGACTTCTGGACCCCAAGAGGAGGACTAAAACAGTGGAAAACCGGCAAGTGGTCATGTGTGTTCAATCCGTCTAAACCCGCCCGCAACTGTAAGTTCAGTAGCAGAAAGACTGCAAACCAGAAAGGCCTTACCTGTGAACTGTTTTGGTGTCTTTGAACTTGGCACTCAGCTGAACTGCCTTGGGGAGAGCCTGAGCGGGAGTGCAGAGAACTTTGGCCTTTGTCTAGGGCCCCAGTCTGAGCCGCTGAGCCAGACGGAGCTAATAGTGTTTGGCTCTGGGTCACAGGCAGACATTGTGAGCTACCTGCCCCAGCAAGCTCTGCCCTCAGGGTCACAGAGCTGGAATTGGGTGGGAGCTGGTAACCCAGCGACCAAGTAGCCTAAGGGCGGGGTCTGAGCCGCCTTGCAGCCCTAACCCTCGGGGGCAGAGGGAGACCAGTTTTGACACACAGGGTAACTGGATAGCCACTTCAGCAGTGATTCCAGCGACAAGCACTTCCCTGAGAAAGCTTCTGCTCAGTAAGTGAACAAGTTCAAAGTGCCTTTTAAGTGGGCTGAAGAGAGATTTAGGGTGTCTACCTGCTGGCGTTTGAGAAACTAGCAGCCTCCAGTCGTATCAGAACTGTGATTAACATCTCATACCCCAGAAGACTACGTGTTGCCCAGACAATATTCAATAACATATACATACTGCTTTGTTTTGGGTTGTGTTTTATTTTATTTTGGTTTGGTTGTTTTCTTTGTTTACTTTGATGTTGAGGATTGTTGTTTTGTTTTTTTAAGTTCAACCTTTTCCATACAGATCCTTTTTCTTTCTAAATTTTTCTAGTTTAATTATAATTTCCCATTGCTGCCTTTTTCAATAATTAGAACTTCATTTTTGTTAGTGTTTCTACCGCTATTATTTGGTTTTTCCAGCCAATTTTATCCTGTAAAGTTTTCTGTTTGCTTGTTTTGGTTTGATTTATAGCATTTTTATCCTTCCTCTCTACTTGGTAGAGGTGGGGTACTGTGTCTGATCAGGTTAGCAAAGAGCTGCTGACCTCAAGGGAACCACCCAACTGGGCACCCCCAGAAGGTGGTTTTTTTTTTTTAAGGCTGTATCAAAGTACCCTACTGTACACCTATATTGCTCTGTCTCCCTCTTTCTGTGCCTCTCTTCTTTTTGTCAATATTCCTTTTACCCACGGCCGCTCCTTTCTCTATTTTTCTTTTTTTTTTTTCTTATCACTTGATCCTCCTTTCTTTCATCCCTTTTTTGCTCTTAAACCTTCTCACCCTTCTGGTCCGATAACCCTTAGTCCACAGGCACGAGAACTTAAAGAGCAAGAGGAAGTGAAAGGAAAATTAGGGCAAGGAAACAGATAAAAGAAATCACCCATGAGGAAGACTCAGCAGAAAACTCCAGGCAACATGAAGAACCAGTCCAGAACAACCCTGCCAAGGAACCATGAGGTAGCTGCTGCAGAGGATTCCACCTATACAGAAATGTTAGGAATGACAGAAAGGGAATTTAGAATACACATGTTGAAAACAATGAAAGAAATGATGGAAACAATGAAGGAAACTGCTCATAAAGTGGAAAATAGCAAAAAGGAAATCCAAAAACAAAATCAAATCAGAGATGAACGATACGAAGAATATAAAAAGGATATAGCAGAGCTGAAGGAAATGAAACAGTCAATCAGGGAACTTAAAGATGCAATGGAAAGTATCAGCAACAGGTTAGACTATGCAGAAGAAAGAATTTCAGAGGTAGAAGACAAAGTTTTTGAGATAACTCAGACAGTAAAAGAGGCAGAAAAGAAGAGAGAGAAAGCAGAAAGTTAACTGTCAGAATTATACGACTTTATGAAGCATTCCAACATACGAGTTATAGGAATTCCAGAAGGGGAAGAAGAATGTCCCAAAAAATGGAAGCCATACTAGAGAATATTATAAAAGAAAATTTCCCAAATATCACCAAAGATTCTGACACACTGCTTTCAGAGGGATATCGGACCCCAGGTCACCTCAACTCTAACCGAGCTTCTCCAAGACACATTGTGATGAACCTGTCCAAAGTCAAGACAAAAGAAAAGATTCTGCAAGCTGCCAGGAGTAAGCGCCAGTTGACCTACAGAGGCAAATCCATCAGAGTGACCGCAGACTTCTCTAATGAAACTTTCCAAGCAAGAAGACAATGGTCATCTACATTTAATCTACTTAAACAGAACAATTTCCAGCCCAGAATTCTCTACCCTGCTAAGCTAAGCTTCAAAATTGACAGAGAAATCAAATCATTTACACATATACAAACATTGAGGAAATTCGCCACAACAAGACCAGCTCTACAGGAAATACTTCAACCTGTTCTGCACACTGACCACCACAATGGATCAGCAGCAAAGTAAGAACTCAGAAATTAAAGGACAGAACCAAACCTCCACACTGATGCAAAAGATAAAACTAAGCAATGGACTGTCACAAAATAAGATAAATAGAATACTACAACACTTATCAATCATCTCAATAAATGTTAATGGCTTGAATTCCCCACTGAAGAGACATACATTGGTTGACTGGATTAAAAAACACAAGCCATCCATTTGCTGTCTGCAAGAAACACACCTGGCTTCAAAAGACAAATTAAAGCTCCAAGTCAAGAGTTGGAAGACAATTTTTCAGGCAAATGGAATTCAGAAGAAAAGAGGAGTTGCAAACTTATTTTCAGATACATGTGGATTTAAAGCAACTAAAGTCAAAAAAGACAAAGATGGTCACTTTATATTGGTCAAGGGAAAAATACAACAAGAAGACATTTCAATTCTAAATATCTATGCACCCAATTTAAATGCTCCCAGATTCCTGAAACAGACCTTACTCAGTCTGAGGAATATGATATCTGATAATACCATAATAACAGGGGACCTTAACACTCCTCTTACAGAGCTGGACAGATCCTCTAAACAGAAATTAAACAAGGATATAAGAGACTTAAATGAGACCCTAGAACAACTGTGCTTGATAGACGCATATAGAACACTCCATCCCAAAGATAAAGAATATACATTCTTCTCAACACCTCAGGGAATATTCTCCAAAATTGATCATATCCTGGGACACAAAACAAATATCAACAGAATCAAAAGAATTGAAATTTTACCTTGTATCTTCTCAGACCATAAGGCACTAAAGGTGGAACTCAACTCTAACAAAAATGCTCAACCCCACCCAAAGGCATGGAAACTAAACAATCTTCTGTTGAATAACAGATGGGTGCAGGAAGAAATAAAACAGGAAATCATTAACTTCCTTGAGCAGAACAACAATGAAGACACAAGCTCCCAAAACCTGTGGGATACTGCAAAAGCAGTTTTGAGAGGAAAATTCATCACTTTAGATGCCTACATTCGAAAAGCAGAAAGAGAGCCCATCAACAATCTCACAAGAGATCTTATGGAATTGGAAAAAGAAGAACAATCTAAGCCTAAATTCAGTAGAAGAAAAGAAATATCCAAAATCAAATCAGAGATCAATGAAATTGAAAACAAAAGAATCATTCAGAAAATTAATGAAATAAGGAGTTGGTTTTTTGAAAAAATAAATAAAATAGATAAACCATTGGCCAGACTAACGAGGAATAGAAAAGTAAAATCTCTAGTAACCTCAATCAGAAATGATAAAGGGGAAATAACAACCGATCCCACAGAGATACAAGAGATCATCTCTGAATACTACCAGAAACTCTATGCCCAGAAATTTGACAATGTGAAGGAAATGGATCAATATTTGGAATCACACCCTCTCCCTAGACTCAGCCAGGAAGAAATAGAGCTCCTGAACAGACCAATTGCAAGCACTGAGATCAAAGAAACAATAAAAAATCTTCCAACCAAAAAATGCCCTGGTCCAGATGGCTTCACTCCAGAATTCTATCAAACCTTCAAGGAAGAGCTTATTCTTGTACTGCAGAAATTATTCCAAAAAATTGAGGAAGAAAGAATCTTCCCCAACACATTCTGTGAAGCAAACATCACCCTGATACCAAAACCAGGAAAAGACCCAAACAAAAAGGAGAATTTCAGACCAATCTCACTCATGAATATAGACGCAAAAATTCTCAACAAAATCCTAGCCAATAGATTACAGCTTATCATCAAAAAAGTCATTCATCATGATCAAGTAGGCTTCATCCCAGGGATGCAAGGCTGCTTTAACATACGCAAGTCTATAAACGTTATCCACCATATTAATAGAGGCAAAAATAAAGATCACATGATCCTCTCAATAGATGCAGAAAAAGCATTTGATAAAATCCAGCATCCTTTTCTAATTAGAACACTGAAGAGCATAGGCATAGGTGGCACATTTCTAAAACTGATTGAAGCTATCTATGACAAACCCACAGCCAATATTTTACTGAATGGAGTAAAACTGAAAGCTTTTCCTCTTAGAACTGGAACCGGACAAGGTTGTCCTCTGTCACCTTTACTATTCAACATAGTGCTGGAAGTTCTAGCCAATACAATTAGGCAAGACAAGGAAATCAAGGGAATCCAAATGGGAGCAGAGGAGGTCAAACTCTCCCTCTTTGCTGACGACATGATCTTATACTTAGAGAACCCCAAAGACTCAACCACAAGACTCCTAGAAGTCATCAAAAAATACAGTAATGTTTCAGGTTATAAAATCAATGTCCACAAGTCAGTAGCCTTTGTGTACACCAATAACAGTCAAGATGAGAAGCTAATTAAGGACACAACTCCCTTCACCATAGTCTCAAAGAAAATGAAATACCTAGGAATATACCTAACAAAGGAGGTGAAGGACCTCTATAAGGAAAACTATGAAATCCTCAGAAAGGAAATAGCAGAGGATATTAACAAATGGAAGAACATACCATGCTCATGGTTGGGAAGAATCAACAGTGTTAAAATGTCTATACTTCCCAAAGCAATCTACCTATTCAATGCCATTCCTATCAAAATACCAACATCGTACTTTCAGGATTTGGAAAAAATGATTCTGCGTTTTGTATGGAACCGGAAAAAACCCCATATAGCTAAGGCAGTTCTCTGTAACAATAATAAAGCTGGGGGCATCAGCATACCAGATTTTAGTCTGTACTACAAAGCCATAGTGCTCAAGACAGCATGGTACTGGCACAAAAACAGAGACATAGACACTTGGAATCGAATTGAAAACCAAGAAATGAAACTAACATTTTACAACCACCTAATCTTTGATAAACCAAACAAGAACATACCTTGGCGGAAAGACTCCCTATTCAATAAATGGTGTTGGGAGAACTGCATGTCTACATGTAAAAGACTGAAACTGGACCCACACCTTTCCCCCCTCACAAAAATTGATTCAAGATGGATAAAGGACTTAAATTTAAGGCATGAAACAATAAAAATCCTCCAAGAAAGCATAGGAAAAACACTGGAAGATATTGGCCTGGGGAAAGACTTCATGAAGAAGACTGCCATGGCAATTGCAACAACAACAAAAATAAACAAATGGGACTTTATTAAACTGAAAAGCTTCTGTACAGCTAAGGAGACAATAACCAAAACAAAGAGACAACCTACACAACGGGAAAGGATATTTGCATATTTTCAGTCAGACAAAAGCTTGATAACTAGGATCTATAGAGAACTCAAATTAATCCACATGAAAAAAGCCAACAATCCCTTATATCAATGGGCAAGAGACATGAATAGAACTTTCTCTAAAGACGACAGATGAATGGCTAACAAACACATGAAAAAATGTTCATCACCTCTATATAGTAGAGAAATGCAAATCAAAACAACTCTGAGATATCATCTAACCCCAGTGAGAATGGCACACATCACAAAATCTCAAAACTGCAGATGCTGGCATGGATGTGGAGAGAAGGGAACACTTTTACACTGCTGGTGGGACTGCAAACTAGTACAACCTTTCTGGAAGGAAGTATGGAGAAACCTCAAAGCACTCAAGCTAGACCTCCCATTTGATCCTGCAATCCCATTACTGGGCATCTACCCAGAAGGAAAAATATCCTTTTATCATAAGGACACTTGTACTAGACTGTTTATTGCAGCTCAATTTACAATCGCCAAAATGTGGAAACAGTCTAAATGCCCACCAACCCAAGAATGGATTAACAAGCTGTGGTATATGTATACCATGGAATACTATTCAGCCATTAAAAAAAATGGAGACTTTACATCCTTCGTATTAACCTGGATGGACGTGGAAGACATTATTCTTAGTAAAGCATCACAAGAATGGACAAGCATGAGTCCTATGTACTCAATTTTGATATGAGGACAATGAATGACAATTATGGTTCTGGGGGGGGGAACAGAAAGAGGGAAGGAGGGAGGTGGGTGGGGCCTTGGTGTGCGTCACACTTTATGGGGGCAAGACATGATTGCAAGAGGGACTTTACCTAACAATTGCAATCAGTGTAACCTGGCTTATTGTACCCTCAATGAATCCCCAACAATAAAAAAAAAAAAAAAAAAAAAATAGGAAAGTAAAAAAAGAAAAACCAAAGGCCACAGGCAGTCTTCCAAGTGTGCTATATGCAAACATGGAGATTTTTCCTTTTCTTTTAAAATAGTCAAGAAAAAGAAAGGGGAAAGCTTCCTTAAGCAGATATTGACCATCTATTGCGTGCCAACACTGTCATCTGTGCTGCAAACCATTAACTTTTTTAAATTCTTACTTCAACTCAGTGAGGTAGGTATTATTACCCCTACTTCACAGGTGAAGAAACTGGGGGTCATTTAGTAAGCAAAATTTGAATTACATCTATTTGACTCCAAAGTCAGTACAACATACTGGCCCTAAACACTTACCAGTGGGTTTGTTTTATTTTTACAGATTACTGGTTTAATTAAGGGCTTCTATCTTATCTTTAGTCTATGATACTCATCTGAGCTTAACTCCTAGGTAAATAAGGCAACACAAATGGAAATTCAAACATAGAAATGAACCCATATGAAGACATTTATGTAATTTTCAAAGAAATAAATCAGTATATGTACAAGTTGAAACCACACTACATTCTTAGATGGGAAGACTTATATCATAAAAATTTCAGTTCTCTGCCAAATTACTGTATAAATGTAATAAAATTCCAGGTGGAATTCAAATGGATTTTTATTGTATGAAATTATCTAAAAATTGATATGAAAAAGAAATGTCTGAGGAAGTCCAAATAAAATATTTAAAGAATAGTTGGGAGAGGGTAACTGGATTTCTTGCTAGATATAACAATATAATATGTAAGGCATGGGATTAACATAGGAATAGAAAGGAAAACCCAACAACAACTCCCAGCAAAAATGATGGCCTTTTAAACAAATGGTACTAATAACTTGTTTAGAAGAAAATAGAGTTGGAGTCCCTGCCTCACATAGAATCTAAAAAAAATTCAACCAGATTAAAAGTGTAAATGTGAGAGAGATTAAAGATGGCGGCTGAGTATAGCTTCCCTGCAACTGGGAACAGTGAGTCTGGGGAGACAAGACTCCAGGCATCTCTGGCCAATGAGATCTGCCTATAATCATCCCTTTGAGGATACAGGGAGCCAGCAAGGGACTTCTGGACCCCAAGAGGAGCACAAAAACAGTGGAAAACTGGCAAGTGGTTGCGTATGTTCGATCAACCTAATCACGCCGGCAACCGTAAGTACAAGCAGCAGTGAGACTGCAAACTGGAAAGGCCTTACCTGTGAACTGTTTCGGTGTTCTTGGACTTGGCACTCAGTTGAACTGCCTTGGGGAGAGCTTGAGCAGTAGAGCGGAGAATTTTGGGCATTGTCTGGGGCCCCAGACTGAGCCACTGAGCTGGGCGCAGGAAGCCATTGTGAAAGAACTGCCCCGGCAAGCTCCATCCTCAGGGTCTCAGAGCAAGGATTGGGTGGGTCAAAGTAACCTACTGACTGAGCAGCCTAAAGGCGGGGACTGAGCTGCCTTATAGCCTTAATCCTTAGGGGCAGAGTGAGACGGTTTTGGCACACTGGAACCTTGGGCTGTTGCCCTGGGTAGAGTGCCGTGACATCACAGCTCATAGCAAACTCAAACTCCTGGGCTTGGTGCCGCCCAGACCTCCACAAGAGCTATGCAGCGACCCCCGACCGGTGACCCGCACCCACTGGGCCTCCGCATTCCCTGACCAGGAACTGCGGGAGCCACACAACCCTGCGTCCTCCCTCCTGTGTCCTCCCAGCTTCCACACTAGCCCGTTTATCTGGACGGGGACTCTGGTAGCTGTGTGCCCTTTGGAGCCCTCCCTGCCTCTGTGAAGAGCTATTCTCCTGGCCAGAGACTGCTGGAGCCTTGGGCTCTCTGTGCCAAAGTCACTGGGCACCTGGCACTCCCAGAACCATGCGCACCACCCCCATCCCTGTTGCTGGGTCCGGGTGTGTCACAAACCAGAGCTGCTTCCACAACCAGAACTCCCTAGCCAGAGCAGCCCCAGAGGACTACACAGGGTCACTCCCTACAAGGATCCATCAACAATAGAGTGATCCCACTGGGGTCTAATCTTGGAGAGACAACTCCCCAACTCTGAGGACAGCCAGAGGCAATGGTGAAAAACAATCATGAGATAAAATCAACAGAAAAACTCTGGCAATATGAAAAATCAGAGTAGATCAAATCCCCCAAGGATCAATGGGGCAGAAACAGCACAAGACCCCATGCACAAACAAATAGCTGAGATGTCAGAAATTGAATTCAGGATCTGGATAGCAAATAAGATCGAATTAGAATTCCAAAAGTTATCTCAAGAATTCAACGGATTCAAAGACCAAATGACCAAAGATTTCGACACATTGAGACAAGATGTTGCATCTCTCAAAGATCTGAGAAACACAGTAGAATCCCTCAGTAACAGAATGGAACAAGCAGAAGAAAGGATTTCTGACATTGAAGACAAAGCTTTTGAATGCTCCCAAACCCTCAAAGAAGAAGATAAATGGAGAGCAAAAACAGACCACTCTCTCAGAGAGCTCTCGGATAATTTGAAGAAAACCAATATTCGTCTTATAGGGATCCCCAAAAGTGACGAAGTGGCTTCACAAGGCACAGAGTCTCTTCTCCATGAGATTATGAAGGAGAACTTTCCAGACATGCCAAGAGATTCCAAAATTCAGATAGCAGACAGTTTCAGAACTCCAGCATGACTCAACCCAAATAAGACACCCCCCAGACACATCATAATCAATTTCACTAAAGTTAATATGAAGGAGAAAATTATGAAAGCTGCCAGACAAAAGAAAACAATTACCTACAAGGAGAAGAATATCAGAATAACTGCAGATCTCTCTGCTGAAACCTTTCAAGCTAGAAGAGGATGGTCATCGACTTTTAATCTCCTAAAACAAAATAACTTTCAACCCAGGATCCTGTATCTAGCTAAACTGAGCTTCATTCATTTAATTTCTCTCATTCATGAGAAATTAAATACTTCAATGACATTCACATGTTGAAGAAATTTGCCACAACTAAACCAGCTCTCCAGGACATTCTTAGACCTATCCTCCATAAAGACCAGCATAATTCTTCACCACAAAAGTAAACCCACCCAAAAAATTTTTGATCAAATTCCAACTTCCACAGTCGCAAAAGGATTAAAAATGTCCACCGGTCTCTCAAAAGGCCTATCAATACTCTCAATTAATGTGAATGGTTTAAATTGTCCTCTAAAGAGGCATAGGTTGGCAGACTGGATACAAAAACTCAAGCCAGATATCTGCTGCATCCAAGAATCGCATCTTACATTAAAAGACAGATATAGACTCAAGGTGAAGGGATGGTCATATATATTCCAGAAAAATGGAAAGCAGAAAAAAAGCAGCTGTTGCAATCCTGTTCACAGACACAATAGGCTTTAAACCAACCAAAATAATTAAGGATAAGGATGGACACTCATATTTGTTAAAGGTAATACTCAATATGATGAGATCTCAATTATTAATATTTATGCACCCAACCACAACGCACCTCAATTTATAAGAGAAACTCTAACAGACATGAGCAACTTGATTTCCTCCAGTTACATAGGAGTTGGAGATTTTAACACCCCTTTAGCAGTCCTGGATAGATCCTCCAAAAAGAAGCTAAGCAAAGAAATTTTAGATTTAAACTCAACCATTCAACATCTGGACTTAACAGACATCTACAAACATTTCATCCCAACAAAACTGAATACACATTCTTCTCACCAGCCCACGGAACATACTCCAAAATCAACCATATCCTAGGTCACAAATCTAACCTCAGCAAATTTAAAAAAATAGACATTATTCCTTGCATCTTCTCAGACCATCATGGAATAAAAGTTGAACTAAATCACAACAGGAACCTGCATACCCATACAAAAACATGGAAGCTAAACAACCTTACGCTGAAGGATACATGGGTTATAGATGAGATTAAGAAAGAAATCACCATATTTTTGGAACAAGACAACAATCAAGACATGAAGTACCAGAACCTCTGGGATATTGCAAAGGCAGTCCTAATAGGGAAATTTATAGCACTGCAAGCCTTCCTCAAGAAAATGGAAAGAGAGGAAGTCAATAACTTAATGGAACATCTCAAGCAACTAGAGAAAGAAGAACACTTCAACCCCAAACGCAGCAGAAGAAAAGAAATAACCAAAATCAGAGCAGAATTAAATGAAATTGAAAACAAAAGAATTATACAACAGATCAATAAATCCAAAAGCTGGTTTTTTGAAAAGATCAATAAAATAGATAAATCTTTGGCCAACCTAACCAGGAAAAAAAGAGTAAAATCTCTAATTTCATCAATCAGAAATGGTAATGATGAAATAACAACAGACCCCTCAGAAATTCAAAAAATCCTTAATGAATACTACAAGAAACTCTACTCTCACAAATATGAAAATCTGAAAGAAATCGACCAATACCTGGAAGCACGCCACCTACCAAGACTTAGCCAGAATGAAGTGGAAATGTTGAACAGGCCTATATCAAGTTCTGAAATAGCATCAACTATACAAAATCTCCCCAAAAAGAAAAGCCCAGGACCAGATGGCTTTACATCAGAATTCTACCAAACATTTAAAGAAGAACTAGTACCTATACTACTAAACCTCTTCCACCATATAGAAAAAGAAGGAATATTACCAAGCACATTCTATGAAGCAAACATCACCTTGATCCCCAAACCAGGGAAAGACCCAACAAGAAAAGAAAATTATAGACCAATATCACTAATAAATATAGATGCTAAAATACTCAATAAGATCCTAACAAACAGAATCTAACAACACATCAAAAAAATTATACACCACGACCAAGTGGGATTTATCCCAGGGTCTCAAGGCTGGTTCAATATACGTAAATCTATAAATGTAATTCAACACATAAACAAACTTAAAAATAAAGACCATATGATTCTTTCAATTGATGCAGAAAAAGCTTTTGATAGTATCCAGCATCCCTTCATGATCAGAGCACTTAAGAAAATTGGTATAGAAGGGACATTTCTTAAACTAATAGAGGCCATCTACAGCAAACCCACAGCCAATATCATATTGAATGGAGTTAAATTGAAATCATTTCCACTTAGATAAGGAACCAGGCAAGGTTGCCCATTGTCTCCATTGCTCTTTAACATTGTCATGGAAGTTCTAGCCATTGCAATTAGGGAAGAAAAGGCGATCAAGGGTATCCACATAGGGTCAGAAGAGATCAAACTTTCACTCTTCACAGATGATATGATCGTGTATCTGGAAAACACTAGGGATTCTACTACAAAACGTTTAGAAGTGATCAAGGAATACAGCAATGTCTCAGGCTACAAAATCAACACCCATAAATCTGTAGCCTTTATATATACCAACAATAACAAAGCCGAACAAACAGTCAAGGACTCTATTCCCTTCACAGTAGTGCCAAAGAAGATGAAATATTTGGGACTATACCTAACAAAGGACGTGAAAGATCTCTACAAAGAGAACTATGAAACTCTAAGAAAAGAAATAGCTGAAGATATTAACAGATGGAAAAACATACCATGTTCATGGCTGGGAAGAATCGACGTTGTTAAAATGTCCATAATGCCCAAAGCAATATATAACTTTAATGCAATTCCTATTAAAGCTCCATTGTCATACTTTAAAGATCTTGAAAAAATAATAATTCATTTTATATGGAATCAGAAAAAACCTCAAATAGCCAAAACATTACTGAGCAATAAAAACAAAGCAGGAGGAATCATGCTACCAGACCTGGGACTGTACTATAAATCCATAGTGATCAAAACAGCATGGTACTGGCACAAAAGCAGAGAAGTAGATGTCTGGAACAGAATAGAGAACCAGGAGATAGATCCAGCTACTTACCGTTATTTGATCTTTGACAAGCCAATCAAAAACATTCAGTGGGGAAAAGATTCCCTATTTAACAAATGGTGCTGGGTAAACTGGCTGGCAACCTGTAGAAGATTGAAACTGGACCCACACCTTTCACCATTAACTAAGATAGACTCTCCCTGGATAAAAGATTTAAACTTAAGACATGAAACTATAAAAATACTTGAAGAAAGTGCAGGGGAAACTCTTGAAGGAATCGGCCTGGGTGAATATTTTATGAGGAGGACTCCCCAGGCAATTGAAGCAGTATCAAATATACACTACTGGGACCTGATCAAACTAAAAAGCTTCTGCACAGCCAAGAACATAGTGAGTAAAGCAAGCAGACAGCCCTCAGAATGGGAGAAAATATTTGCAGGTTATACCTCCGATAAAGGTCTAATAACAAGAATCCACAGAGAACTCAAACGTATTAACAAGAAAAGAACACGTGACCCCATTTCAGGGTGGGCAGGGGACTTGAAGAGAAACTTCTCTAAAGAAGACCGACGCAAGATCTACAAACACATGGAAAAAAGCTCATCATCCTTAATCATCAGAGAAATGCAAATCAAAACTACTCTGAGATATTACCTAACCCCAGTAAGAGTAGCCCACATAACAAAATCCCAAAACCAGAAATGTTGGCGTGGATGTGAAGGAAAGGGCACACTTCTACACTGCTGGTGGGAATGCCCACTAATACGTTCCTTCTGGAAGGATGTTTGGAGAATACTTAGAGACCTAAAAATAGACCTGCCATTTGATCCTATAATTCCTTTACTAGGTTTATACCCAGAAGACCAAAAGTCACAATATAACAAAGACATCCGTACCAGAATGTTTATTACAGCCCAATTCATAATTGGTAAGTCATGGAAGAAGCCCAAGTGCCCATCGACCCACGAATGGACTAGCAAATTGTGGTACATGTATACCATGGAATACTATGCAGCCTTAAAGAAAGATGGAGACTTTACCTTTTTCATGTTTACATGGATGGAGCTGGAACATATTCTTCTTAGCAAAGTATCTCAAGAATGGAAGAAAAAGTATCCAATGTACTCAGCCCTACTATGAAGCTAAATTATAGCTTTCACATGAAGACTATAACCCAACTATAGCACAAGACTATGGGGAAAGGGCCAAGGAAGGTGAAGGGAGGGGGGAGGTTTCGGTGGAGGGAGGGTAATGGGTGGGGCCACATCTATGGTGCATCTTAGAACGGGTACAGGCGATTGCACTAATGTACACAGCTATGATTTAACAATAATAATAGAATAAATAAATAAAAGTGTAAATGTAAAATAAATAAATAAATGTATTACAAGAAAATTCTTAAATATACATATACATATATGAAATTCACAGACAGATAGATCTCCCAAGGGTCATGGTTGAAGGAAAGAAAAAGTTTCTAAAAAAAAAAAAAAAAAGAAAAGAAAAAGTTTCTAACAAGTCAGTAAACTTAGAAAGTACAAAGGAAAAGAATTCAACTAGGTAAAAGGTAAAATGTTAGTATGGTGAAGGATGTCATAAACAAAGGCAAGTAATAGCTTGGCAAACATTTTCAATAAAGATGATTGATAAAATATTACCTGAGATTTACCAAAAATTCCTAGGAATGTAATACGAAAATTTCAAATAAAAAACAGAAAAGCGGGCCCAGTATATAAGGAAACAGGCCAGAGAAGATAAATTCAAATGCCAACAAACATATGAAAAGTTGAAAAGACTTCTCAAGTAGTCAGATAAATACAAATGAAAGTATCAATGAGGTACCCTTCTACTACAAAACTGGTGAAAATTTGAAAGAGTGATAACTCCCACCATTACCAGAAATATGGGGAAAACTTTTGCTACATAATTAGAGGAAATGTGAGTCACTACATGTTTTTAGAAGGTAACCGGGCAGTGGTTATTAAAAGGTGAGAGACACACACCCTTCAACCTAGCAATCAAACTCCTGGAAATTTGTCCTTTCAAAATGAAATTCTAGTAAGAAAATGTTTGTTCAAGGTTGAAGATGTTCATATTAGCATTGTTTGCAACTGCACAAACTTGAAAACAAAATTAATGCCCATCAATAGAGGAATCATTGAATAAATTATGATAGATTTATACTGTGGAATACCACACAACTCTTAAAAATGTTGTATTGGTTATTATTTCCTATTGACTTTGATAGATTATTATGATATATTTTTAAGTAAGGAAGCAAAATGCTGAGGCAGGTATATACAGAAGATACGAAAAAAAAGTATGCAGATTTTAAGAAAGGAAAAAACAGTATTCAATTTATAATACTCAAGTCACATTTGACTTCTGCAATTACAAGAGGTGCTCAATGTGACTTGTAGTCATCTTTCGTTATCAGTATTTATTGAGTACTATAATTTTAATACAGTTTTTTCCTTTCTTAAAATGTGTATACATTTTTGGCACCCTCTGTGTGTGTGTGTGTGTGTATGATCTATTTTGTAATGATGACATTTTATAAAGTACAAACATTTATGCATATAAATGACTATATAAGCATGACGAATATTATGCAAAGGTTCAACACAGGTTGATATGAGTAAACAAGAGAGAAAAGTGATGAAGGTGAATGGTAGTGTGGGTCGGGGGGTGTTTGTGTGTGTGTGTACATCAGGGAATCAGAAAGATTTTTTTAAAAAGATAAAATGTCAACCTTAATAAAATCAACATGAATGATATAAACCAATTTACGTAAAATTATATGGTGTGTATATAATTATACATGGAGAGAGAGGTATGAAAGAACATTCACAATATTGATGTATTCACAGTTGAAAGTTGTAGAGTTGCCTATTCACCCCAAATTAATCTATAGATTCAATACAATTTTAGTAAACATCTCAGGAGGTTTGTGTGTCCAAATATATGCACACATGTGTATGTAAATTGATTAAATTGATAAACTAAGTCTAAAAATTTCATAAAAATGCACAAGGCAATAGTGGCTAAGACATTCTTGACAAAGAAAACCAAGAGCATAGGGCAGTGATTTCAACCGGTGTGCCATGAGAGGATCTTAGGTGTGCTGCAAACATTTTTAAAGATCATTACTTAAATTATTTTTGAAAGAAATTCAAAACACAGTAAGTATATTCTTTATTTTACTCTTTTTTTTTTTGAGCAACATAATTTAAGTGTGCTGTGAAAGTTTAAATGTAGGTTCAAGTGCACCATGAGATGAAAAAGGTTGAGAAACACTGGCATAGGGGAAGGTGAGGAAGTGTCTTGCATGATCTAATATCAAGTTACAGAAACTAAAACAGCATCATACTAGTGCAAAGAAAGGCAAATAGCCCAATAGAGTTGAATACAGTATGACCAGAAACAGACATACACACAAATGGAAACTTTAAAGGTGAACTGAAAGAAGCAGGAAAGGACATATTTTCGATAAGCAATATTATGTCTATTGGATATCTGAGTATAGAAAAATGAAACCTGACTTTTGCCTCGCACCATACACAAAAGTGAATTCCAAGTGGATTGTGGCTGTCAATGTTATGGTAAATCAATAAGGAGGCAAGGTTAAGAGAGTAAGCTTCTAGAAGATAATATAGGAGAATTTTTTGACAACCTTGGGTAGAGAAAGATTTCTTAAATCTTATACAAAATTCACTAAGCGACAATACATTGATCTAATCATGTCTAAGTTCTCTCCCAAATTGGAAATTCTGAGGCTCTGTGTCTTAGTGATATGGAGTAGATTTTAGATCGTTAAAGCAGGTGCATTGGGCAATGCCAACATCTATTCAACTCATATCATGTGAGGTTCCAGGGTAGGCCCCAGGGATACAACAGCAAATAAGATACAGAAGTCTTCTACCCACAGAGAGTTTACGTTTTAGAAAGGGAGATAGGCAACAAACAAATAAATAACTAAATATCAGGTTAAGAAGCTTAATTCTAGCTAATAGGGCAGGATAAGGACCAAAAATTGTCCATTGGACTTGATAGCAGGAAAGTAAAACTGGGGGCTTAGACTAGAGTGATTTTAGGGCAGTGTGAGGATAGAAGCCACGTGGGGTCAGTGAGAAGTGGAGATGTTCTATAGTTCAGAAATTTTTCTGGAAAGGTAAGCAGAAACATAAAATGGTATCTGGAGAAGGAGGTGAGGGTTAAGAGAGTAAGTTTTTCTAAGAGACAAAACTAAACTATACAGGTGTACTGAGGATACAGGAGAGGGAATACATAGATGGTAGACAGAAGACTATCCAGAAGAGGCCCAAGCAGGAGGCCGGGCACTGGATCCCACACTTGAGTGGAGGAGTCAGCCGTAATGGGGTAGGGCAGCTCTGCCAGGAAGACAGGAGGAAAGAAAGAGAAGATGGTACAGGTGCAGGTCGGACTGAAGATTAGATTTCAGGAGAACTGAGGAAAGATGAGGGAGTTCCTGTCAACTGCTTCTCCTTTTTCATTGATGCAGGAGGTGAGGTTATTGACTAAGAGGTGATATGGGATATTTGAGAGTTATCTTGTACCTACAAAGAAATAGAATTGCTGGGTAGTGTTGAGTTGAAGTTTGTAATCATAAAATTTCAAGTAAATATTGTAATAAGCTTGGAGGTCACCAATTTCTCCTCTGAGAAATGGTGATAGTAAGCTTTCCTGATACCCTGTGAGTCTATGAGAAACCCCTTGATCCTTTTTGGAAAATGCTTTCAGACCTGTGATCTTAGGATCTGTGGTATCAATAAGTCTTGCAGCTAAGAAAGAGGGTGACTGTCAGATCTAATCCAACTGGGAAAATCTCAGAGCAACCTAAGACTAGATGTGTGGAGTTTATCTGTCCATCCACCCCCATCCATCTACCATACATTCATCCATCCACCCACCCACCTGCCCACCTACCCATCCACCCATCCATTTACCCACCCACCTGCCCATCCATCCATCTCCACTCATCTATCCATCTACCCATCCACTCAACCGCCTGCCCACCCACCCATCAATGTACCCACTCATCCATCTATCCATTCAATAGGCCTCTTCTAGAACATGCATTAGGTACTAGAACAACATCATTCTTGTTATTTGGTGATTATTTGGCAACTCAGCGAATAAATTTGTTCAACCAGTGTTTATTAAACATCAACTATTTTGAACCCTATGCTAAGGATTGTAGAGAACATAAGAATGCAAAAGGAATTCTCTGTGCACTCAAGAAGTGTTCAATGCAGATAGGAAGGCTATTCAGTGTCACATTGTAATAATTTAGTATGGAAAGCAAGTGCTAAATCGTGGTGCAGAGGGCAGGAGCTCTGGGAGGGGCTCTGAGGAGGAAACACTGTTTATACAAGCACAGCTCTGTCAGGGAGGCAGGGTTTGAGCCAGACCTGATTATCTCAGCTTTCATCTTTGGAGAGGGGGAGGGAGGGGGAAGACCTCAAACTTGAAGAAATAGTGCAGTATTAGAGTGCAATCATAAACATAAAACATTAACATGTAATTCCCTTATGCTTTTGAAAAATTACTTCATAAACGCAAAGTAAAATATTTTTCCCTTTTTATTACCTGACAATTACATATTAAGAATTTCTTTTTATGTTTAAAAACATATGCAAGCCGGGGAAGGCAGACGCCAAAATGTAATTGCTTTCCTTCTATAAGAATCAGATGTCATTTTCTTCCAACTCAACTCTGAAAAGAGATAGGAAAAAGCAAATTGTTGTATACATTAAATTTGGAAACATCTGATAGCTTTCCTCAATTAAACTATTTAAATGGAAAAAGATTGCTATACAGCTCTATCATATCCCACTGAATAAAACCTCAGCTGAGGCAAATTGGCAGTGGCAGGTTCCAAATGCATCGGCCATAATGAGATTGGACAACCCAGTGGAGGTCATTGGTAATTGTTATTATATGCAATATTGCACTGTCAGAAAGAGAAAACCAACTACTCGGTAGCAGGCAGAGCCACTGGTGGGAGTGCTCGTGGCCCCCTGAGCCAAGGGTGTCAGAAGAGCTGGAGCCCCCAGAATCTTGAGCTTACTCTTCAAGATGCCTCTTTTGTGGCTGGCTGTGCACCTCAGCCTGTGAGGGGAAACCACAGCACATCCTATCAGTAGAGATCTGCTGAGAGCCAGCTGAGAGCAAGGTCTCAGAGGGCAGCACTGAGGCACAGGACAGGGCAAGGGGACAGAGAGGAGTGAGGTGTTACAGAACCCTGAGATGGGAAGTGGGACAGATGTGTGTATTTGTTTTGGTTTTGCTCTGAGCTGACCCTGACTCAAGTTATTGGAAGTTTATTTTGTTCTTCCATCAACTTTCTAGATGTGGAAAGGGAGAAAAAAGTATTTGTGTGTTCTGCAGGTTTTCAGGTCTCCTCCTCAAAGTTCCAAACTTGAGAAAGAAGGGTAGGAGTTGGTGTGACTGCCTGGGAGCTGCCCAAGCCTCCCTGTCTGCAGAGGCCTGGGCCCTGGGCCCTGCCCTGGAATAGTCCAGATTAAGAAGAGAACAATCAGTGGCTGCCCAGTTCCGTGCAGATGACAGCCATATGCCAACTGGTATGTTGGATACTCAGAAGTATATTGGATGACCACTGAGCCAGTTCCCAGGCAGCCTCACATCTGCCCTCCTGCAGTGTGCATCAGAGCTCATCCTATCCCCTAGATTCAATCATGAGATCACTTTGAAACAAGATGTGACTATTTATATGGGCCAAGAGCCTGAAAATGACTGTGACACTGCCTCTCTACTGCTCAGGGTTCTAGCATATTTGAGAACTGCACTACCTGGTTAAAGACGGAATGGGGGAAGACCACGCATGGCCCAGGCCTCTGACACCATGAAGCTCACTGGCTGCACTCAGAGTAAATCTAGCCAAAGCAACGCCACGGTGGAACTGCCTCCTGCTCGAGGGTGTTGACGCTGACTATGTCTCAGTCATTTCAGGCTGCGGTGATGAAGCATCAGAGACTGGGCAGCTGAAACAACAAACCTTTATTTCACACAATTTTGGAGGCTGGAAGTCTAAGATCAAGGTGCCCAGAGATTCAGTGTCTGGTGAGTGCTGTCTTCTTGATTTTTTTTTTTTTTTTACAGACAGCCCCTTTCTCACTTTATCTCTGCATGGAAAAGAGATAGACTGAGACAGGGAAAGAGTGGGTTTGAGTTCTGGTCTCTTTATTTTCTTATGAGAGACTAATCTCATCATGGGGCTTCACCTTTATGACCTCATTTAAACCTAACCACCTCCCAAAGGCGCCATCCCCAAATGCCATCACGCTGTGCATTAGGGCTTCAACATATGACTGTTGGGAAGATATAAACATTTAGTCTAGCCAATGTCCTTCCCAATTTTGTCCAAAGAAAGCAACAGGTAGGTAAATAACCCTGTTGGAAAAAAGAAAAAAAAACTTAAAACCAAAAGGAAAATCTGGTTTCTGGATGGTGTCCTAATCCATCCTGGAGGACACCAGGTGAGATTCTCTGGTGTCAGCTGGTCCTGAATCCCACTCCAGGTGGAGCCACCTCTTCATCTTCTGCCATCTGGCTGTGCTGGAAAATTTTCTGGAGAACTCTGGGCAAAATTCATGGATTTCCAGGATCCACTTTTTGCCTATTAACTTAGATATCTGGGGTAGAGTTTAGAGAGTTGTAATTTTGCCAAATTTTCTGGAGAATTCTGAATCAGGTTCTCCACAGACAAGATCTATATATACTGTATTCCTGACACGCTTTGCTGGATGAATTCCTTATAAGGGAGCTCACATCCTATAAGGCAGCTTGCTCTGTTGTAAGTCATGCTTAATTGCCACGAAGTTCTTCATGTTGAGTGGTATCTGATCCTGGGCCAATTCTATCCAAAGTTTTCAATCAGAAAGGATGTCACTCGGTCATGTACGTTTTCTCCAAGTGACTACTCAGTAACATATCTCAGCAGAAAACATTCCCTTCTACTGGCTGATGGCCCAGTGTAAGGTCTGAGTGTGTCCTGAGGCAGGCATTGCACTCATGCACATTCATTTGGATGAAAAGCCTCCACTCATCCCTTCTCCTCAAGCACCTATTCCCTTCACTAAGAACTGGCGATAAACAGAAGAATCAGTGCACAGATTCTGCACTGGTGGGACTGACAGCCCAGGAGAGAAGTCACACACTCATGTAACTCCTGCCCACCTCCCACATGCCTGGGGTAAAAGACCATGGAGAAAGTTCAGAGGCTGAGAGTTAATCAGGGATGGCTTCCTGGAAGAAGTGATGGCTTGATGGCTACATATGAGTTGGATATAGGAGGTGGTGTTACAGGTGGGGAGCAGGTGAAACAGGAGCATCTGGAACACAGCAGGTAGCACAGATGGCCAGAGAGGAGCATCCTCACACACTTGGGTTTAGTCCTCTTGGGGAGGAAATATGCATAACTCCCCTCTTCTGACCTTAGCATCTAGTCCTAGATGTTAGGGCTGGGGAACTGCACTGGAGCAGCATCTGACATATCACTATCTCCATTCTAAAGTCAGTTTAAGCCGTCAGTTTAAAGTCAGTCATTGCATCTTGAATGGGACTTTCATCAGACCTAAGGGCAGAAAAGTGTATGTGGAATTTGATGATCTTGAATGGGATAAGCAAGAGTGGGTTAAAGTCTATGAAGATTTTTCAGCTTTCTTGGTGGAATACCACTTAATCTGGGCCAAAAGGAATGACCATAGCCAGACTCAGGGATCAAAGAGCAAACAGATTCAGTGGTTTGCATTGGTACTGGAAGAAGGGTCAAGAAAAGACAGAGAGCTGCATAGCGCCCCGCGATCGGCACCCACCAGGACCTCTGGAAGAGCTGCGCCATGACCCGCGACCTGCCATCGGCACCTGTGTGGACCCCGGTAGGAGCTGCACCGCGACCCACGACCAGTGCCTGCCTGGACTTCAGTACTGGTGGCGCCACGACCCTCGATCGGCGTCCACCTGGACCCTGGTAAAAGCTGCGCCGCAACCTGCAAGCCGTGCCTGCCGGGTCTCTACACGCCCTGACCAGGAACTCTGGGAGCCACACAATCTCGTATCTTCCCTCCTTTACCCTCCCTGCCTCCACACTGGCCCACTCATCTGGCCAGGCACTCTGGTAGCCACGTGCCCTCCGGAGCCCTCCCTGCCTCTGTACAGAGCCCTTCTCCTGGTCAGAGACTGCTGGAGCCTTGGGCCCTCTGTGCCAAAGTCACTGGGTGCCAGGCACTCCCAGAACCGTGTGCACCACCCCCGTCCTATTGCTCGATCCGGGGGTGTCACACTCTTAAACTGCTCCCACAACCAGAACTCCCTGGCTGGGGAAGCCCCAGAAGAGCTACACAGCATCACTACAGAGATCCAGCAACAATAGAGTGATACCCCCCAGTCGGAGAGACACCACCCCAACTCTGAGGATGGCCAGAGGCAACGGTGAAAATAATCATCAGATGAAATCAAAGGAAATACTCTGGCAATATGAATAATCAGAGTAGATCAACTCCCCAAGGATCAATGGGGCAGACACAGCACAAGATCCCATGCACAAACAAATAGCTGAGATGTCAGAATCCAATTCAGAATCTGGAAAGCAAATAAGATCGAATTAGAATTTCAAGCAGTAACCCAAAAGATGTCTCAAGAATTCAACGAATTCAAAGACCAAATAACCAAAGATTTTGACACATTGAGACAAGAAATTGCAGCCCTCAAAGATCTGAGAAACACAGTAGAATCCTCAGTAACTGAATGGAGCAAGGAGAAGAAAGGATATCTGACATTGAAGACAAAGCTTTCAAATGCTCCCAAACTCTCAAAGAGGAAGAGAAATACAGGGCAAAAACAGATCACTCTCACAGAGAGCTCTGGGATAATTAGAAGAAAACCAATATTCGTCTTATAGGGATCCCCAAAAGTGATGAAGTGGCTTCACAAAGCACAGAGTCTCTTCTCCATGAGATTATGAAAGAGAACTTTCCAGACATGCCAAGAGATTATGAAATTCAGATAGCACACAGTTTCAGAACTCCAGCACGACTCAACCCGAATAAGACATCCCCCAGACACATCATAATCAGTTTCACTAAAGTTAATATGAAGGAGAAAATTCTGAAAGCAGCCAGACAAAAGAAAGCCATTACCTACAAGGGGAAGAATATTAGAAGAACTGCAGATCTCTCTGCTGAAACCTTTCAAGCTAGAAGAGGATGGTCATCAACTTTTAATCTCCCAAAACAAAATAACTTTTAACCCAGGATCCTGTACCCAGCTAAACTGAGTTTCATTTATGATGGAGAAATTAAATACTTTAATGACATTCACATGTTGAAGAAATTTGCCACAACTAAACCAGCTCTCCAGGATATTCTCAGACCTATCCTCCATAAAGACCAGCATAATCCTCCACCACAAAAGTAAACCCACCCAGAAACTTTTTATCAAATTCCAACTTCCACAGTCGCAAAAGGATTAAAAATGTCCACTGTACTCCCGAAAGGCTTATCAATATTCTCAATTAATGTGAATGGTTTAAATTGTCCTCTAAAGAGGCACAGATTGGCTGACTGGATATAAAAACTCAAGCCAGATATCTGCTGCATACAAGAATCTCACCTTACACTAAAAGACAAATATAGACTCAAGGTGAAGGGATGGTCATCTATATTCCAGGAAAATGGAAAGCAGAAAAAAGCAGGCATTGCAATCCTATTCACAGATGCAATAGGCTTTAAACCAACCAAAATAATGAACGATAATGATGGACACGTCATATTGTTAAAGGTAATACTCAATATGATGAGATTTCAATTGTTAATATTTATGCACCCAATCAGAACATACCTCAGTTTATAAGATAAAATCTAACAGACATAAGCAACTTGATTTCCTCCAGTTACATAGGAGTTGGAGATTTTAACACCCCTTTAGCAGTCCTGGATAGATCCTCCAAAAAGAAGCTAAGCAAAGAAATTTTAGATTTAAACTCAACCATTCAACATCTGGACTTAACAGACACCTACAAAACATTTCATGCCAACAAAACTGAATACACATTCTTCTCATCAGCCCACGGAACATAATCCAAAATCGACCACATCCTAGGCCACAAATCTAACCTCAGAAAATTAAAAAAAAAATAGAAATTATTCCTTGCATCTTCTCAGATCATCATGGAATAAAATTTGAACTCAATAACAACAGGAATCTGCATACCCATACAAAAACATGGAAGCTAAATAACTTTATGCTGAAGGATAGATGGATTATAGACAAGATTAATAAGGAAATCACCAAATTTTTGGAACAAAACAACAATGAAGACATGAACTATCAGAATCTCTGGGATATTGCAAAAGCAGTCCTAAGAGGGAAATTTATAGCACTGCAAGCCTTCCTCAAGAAAACAGAAAGAGAGGAAGTTAACAACTTAATGGGACATCTCAAGCAACTGGAGAAGGAAGAACATTCCAACCCCAAACCCAGCAGAAGAAAATAAATAACCAAAATCAGAGCAGAATTAAATGAAATTGAAAACAAAAGAATTATACAACAGATCAATAAATCCAAAAGTTGGTTTTTTGAAAAGATCAATAAAATAGATAAACCTTTGGCCAACCTAACCAGGAAAAAAAGAGTAAAATCTCTAATTTCATGAATCAGAAATGGTAAAGATGAAATAACAACAGACCCCCTCAGAAATTCAAAAAATCCTTAATGAATATTACAAGAAACTCTACTCTCACAAATATGAAAATCTGAAAGAAATTGACCAATACTTGGGAATACGCCACCTACCAAGACTTAGCCACAACGAAGTGGAAATGTTGAACAGGCCTATATCAAGTTCTGAAATAGCATCAACTATACAAAATCTCCCTAAAAAGAAAAGCCCAGGACCAGATGGCTTTACGTCAGAATTCTACCAAACATTTAAAGAAGAACTAGTACCTATACTACTAAACCTCTTCCAAAATATAGAAAAAGAAGGAATACTACCCAACACATTCTATGAAGCAAACATCACCTTGATCCCTAAACCAGGGAAAGACCCAACAAGAAAAGAAAATTACAGATCAATATCACTAATGAATATAGATGCTAAAATACTCAATAAGATCGTAACAAACAGAATCCAACAACACATCAAAAAAATTATACACCATGACCAAGTGGGATTTATCCCAGGGTCTCAAGGCTGGTTCAATATACGTAAATCTATAAATGTAATTCAACACATAAACAAACTAAAAAATAAAGACCATATGATTCTCTCAATTGATGCAGAAAAAGCTTTTGACAATATCCAGCCACAGCAAATCCCAAAACCAGAGATGTTGGCATGGATGTGGAGAAAAGGGCACACTTCTACACTGCTGGTGGGAATGCACACTAATATGCTCTTTTTGGAAGGATGTTTGGAGAATACTTAGAGATCTAAAAATAGACCTGCCATTCAATCCTATAATTCCTCTACTAGGTATATACCCAGAAGACCAAAAATCACATTATAATGAAGATATTTGTACAAGAATGTTTCTTGTAGCCCAATTCATAATTACTAAGTCATGGAAAAAGCCCAAGTGCCCATCGATCCATGAATGGATTAATAAACTGTGGTATATGTACACCATGGAATATTATACAGCCTTAAAGAAAGATGGAGACTTTACCACTTTCATGTTTACATGGATGGAGCTGGAACATATTCTTCTTAGCAAAGTATCTCAGGAATGAAAGAAAAAGTATCCAATGTACTCATCCCTACTATGAAGCTAATTTATAGCTTTCATATGAAGGCTATAACCCAACTATAGCACAAGAATATGGGGAAAGCCAAGGGAGGGGAAGGAGGGGTGGAGGTTATAGTAGAGGGACGTTAATGGGTGGGGTCACACCTACGGTGCATCTTAGAATGGGTACAGGCAAAACCTACTAAATGCAGAATATAAATGTCTACATACAATAACTAAGAAAATGCCATGAAGGCTACATTGAACAGTTTGATGAGAATATTTCAGATTGTATATGAAACCAGCACATTGTACCCCTTGATTGCACTAATGTACACAGCTATGATCTAACAATAAAAAAATAAAGAAAGAAAGAAAAAAAATAAAGTCAGTCACTGCTGAGTCGTCCTGACTCAATGGGAAGGGCCTGCTCCAGCTACCCCAGCATATGGCTCCCTGCCTCACCCTGCAGTTGGCAAAAGTTTTTTCTCCCTTTGCCCTTCCTCTCTCCATCATTCACTCTCACACCTGGGAAGATTTCTCGGTAATCGTCTGCCTCATTAGTCCTATTTTATGTTCATCCAGTGTGGAACCACAGGGTTCCTCTAGACCAGACCCACACATGGCCATACGTGCAAAAGCCTGAGCCTTGTGATTCCTGTTGCCTTGGGCCAGACAGTCATGCAGCCAGTCCCCTGGTGTTTACTGGGTTGCTGGCAGTGAACAGGTCCAAGTTCTTGCCTGCAACAACTCTGATTGATAATAGGAAGAAGGAATTCTCTGGAAAGGTAATAGGTAGTTCACGGAGCTCAAGAGGAGGAGAAATGGGGAGGGTTCAAAGGGAGACACAGCACAGGTTAAGCCAGGAGAACTGTCTTGAGACCCTGAGGCCAGTGTTGTTACCGCTGCCCACTGCTGAACACTTGGCTCTGCTGAGCCCTCTGTCCAGAGAGAGCAACCCGTGACTGTCTATCACCCATGGGGTTACTTCCTCTAGAACCCAAGTCTTGGCTTGAGGAAGCATCAGACTGGCCAGGTGAAGACTAAACCTCCTCCTCAGAACTCCCTGAGGAGCAAAGCAGGAGGCACAGGAGTCACTCACATCCACAGAGTTAGCTGGCTGCTCAGGACAGCACCCAGGACAAGGGCCCAGGTGTGCTGGTGGCTGGAGCAGGGCATTCCCATCAAGTCCGGACAGCTCAGCAATGACTTCCTGAGCTCAGGCTGAAGACGGTGGGCATCCTTGAGAAAGGGGCTGCTGGGAAGACCAAGGGAGAGGATGCCTAACCCCTGCTTCCAGCAGCTTGAGGAAAAGGTTCAACTGTATAAAGGAGGACAATTCTGTTACACATGGCCACCATTATCTGCCAAGGAGAGAGGACACTGCCTAAGGAAAAGTCCTTGCGTTTTGGTAGTGTCTTCATGTGTTTGTATGTGCGTACTAGGTTTGGGATGAGAGAAATACAAATGCTGGAGGGAGAGGACTTTGGAATGCGTAGGAACCAAGGTTCTTGGTCCCCTAAATATTTACTGAAAAATCACTGACATGAGGCAGATTGAGTAATAGGAGAACAGACATACTAATTTATTTAATGCATATATACAGATATGTAGGGATCTTTGAAAAGAAGACCCAAAGTCACAGGGGAAATGGTCCATCTTTATGCTTAGGTTCAACAAAGTGTGGACAGCTGTGTAGAAACATGATTAGACAAAAGAGGTGTGATCTAATGCTGACAGCCTGAGGGGGGAAACCCGGCAAGGCCAGTCTGTCTAGATCCTTGGCCTCTCTGGGCAGTATTTCTTCCTTCTGGATGTGGGGCGGGGCCCCCTCTGGAAAGGAAGTCTTATGACCTACAGTCAGACAAGGTAGGTCAGAGAATTTCTTTATGGCCAGTTTTTATATAGAATAATTTTAGAGTCTGTGGCAGGCTTTAGGGAAAAGGGTTCTGTAACCCACCTTGGGGAAAAGGGATTCTAATTTCAATGGCTAGTCTCAGGGAAGAACGGGACTGAGAAGCAGGAGGGCAGAAGGAAGGCCAGGGTAAAACTTTTGTGGGGAACTAGAGGGAGGTGGAGAAGAGTGAGGGTGGGAAGGACCAGAGGTAAGACTTGAGGAAGCCTGTGACAACTCCTTCTGAGGGCAGAGGGCGTATGAAATGGAGAGCTGGCTGCAAGGTGGCCATACCCAGCCTGCTCTGTCTCTCCAAACCTCCAGTGCAGCTGCCATACCGATGCCCTATAAGACGGGCTATTATTCTGGGGTCTGTCTTGTGTAGCCATCTGCAAATTGAGAAAGGGGCTGCATCTCCCATCTGGTTATTCGAATAGCTTCCTGGGAAGGTGAGATAATTAGACACTGAATGAGGGCCCCAGAAGCCTGTGGTGCAGTATGTGCTCCCACAGGGCAGGGGCGGGGCTGACTGCTAGAGACCTTCCAGCCATGGGAGACCCCTCCCCCCACCCCAGGCGGCAGATGCGTAGGCTGGAGAGGGGAGAGCTTGCAGAGCAGAGGGGACACTTGGCAAGTTGGAAGGGCAGTGTGGACATGGACCACCCTGGCTGGCCTCAGGTATGGAAATGGTAACTAAAAAGGGTGAATGTTTCAGAGCTGGAGTCATTGAAAGGTGGGCTAAGGTTTCTAAACACTTTTTTCTTAAAAGAAAAACACAGGATTTCACTCTGTGCCTCAGGCCAGCGTGCAGTGGTGCTATCATAGCTCACTGCAGCCTTAAATTCCTGGTCTCAATTCATCCTCCCACCTCAGCTTCCCAAACTGCTGGAATGACAGGCATGAACCACCATGCCTGGCTAAATACTCTTTCAGGCAACTAATTTCATGTTCCCTATGTTAAAGGATAAACTTAGGCCTGGGTGGCGCTTGTGGCTCAGTGGGTGGGGCACCAGCCCCACATACGGAAGGTGGTGGGTTCGAATCCGGCCCCGGCCAAACTGCAACAAAAAAATAGATGGGTGTTCTGGTGGGCTCCTGTAGTCCCAGCTACTTGGGAGGCTGAGGCAAGAGAATCGCCTAAGCCCAGGAGTTGGAGGTTGCTGTGAGCTGTGATGCCACAGCATTCAACCAAGGGTGATAAAGTGAGACTCTGTCTCTAAAAAAAAAAACAAAAACTTAGGCCCATGGAAATTCTAATGAGTTTATTTAAGCAGACAGTGATTCATGAATTGGGCAATGCCAGAATGCAAGCGATTGGGCTCGTATCAAGGGGGTACAAGGGGAAAGCTTTTATAAGGTGTTAGAGGAAGCAAGAGAAATAAAATACACTTGATGTGTTAAAGTGGACAAGTTTGTACTTAGAGGTTAGTTGGCTATTTATGATTGGTTAAGCTTAAATTTTGTTTACATTGAGTTGGGCTTTGGTTTGCTTCCGTAGGAACCCAAGGCAGTAGAGTGTTCTCAGCCTAACACCTCTATTCATTTTTAAAAATACCTACTTAGCAAGAAACCCCACACCACTCTTTGTCTTAGCTGTCAGTAATAATAACACTAGCAAAATTTTCAGTAGCACTTCCTATGTGCTAGGAACCATTCAAAGCATTTTGCATATATTAATGCATCTAATCCTCACAATATATCCCTTTGAAAAGAATTCTACGATAATCTTCATTTTGCAGATATGGAAACTGAGGCTTAGTGAGGTTCTTTATTCTGATCTTTCCTGGCAAGTGTGGGGCCTCTGTTACAGTACTTTGCTACTTTTTTTATGTGTGCATGCATTGTGGTGCATTAGGGTATGTCTGTGATACTCATAGCAGAGTATCCCGGTGCTGTATGTAGAGGACACATACATACATGCAGTTACTGTTCATGCCTCATCCCCCTCTCCAAGGGGAAAGCATTGTCTTTTCATCCTTGCACCCCCAATCACCTTGCACAGTGCTTAGAGTCTATTGTAGAAGGCATCCAGTGAATTGCTGTTAGAACGGTGGACTAAAGATTTCTAAGCAGGAGAGTGATGTGGTGAATGGTATTTTTGGAGCATCTGCTGACTGACAGGGTAAACTGAAGGAGAACAGTCCAGAAATGCAACCCCAGGAAGTTCTGAACTGTGCCCCAGCAGGAAGACAGTGATCTGATTAGAGAATCCATGGCTTTCTGGGGCTCTTTGCCTTCCAGATGCACCTCTAGCTGAGGGGTGAGTCTAGGTTTTTCTGTCTTCTCCTGTTTCCTAGCTATGTATAACTATATTTCCTGCCTGAAAGAGGCCTTCCATAGACTCTATGAACTGGCTAGAGATACTTGTCCTTGGCAGACGGTGAAACTGCTGTGAATTTTTTGTTCTTGGTCCTACCATTTGGTTCATTTAATTAAGGACTGTGGACATTATGAAGACCCCTCTACTATCAAAGAATATTTAAAACAACTCAACAATTAACCTTGGTGCCAAAGATAAAAAGAACACAGACACAGTGTGGTATTTCACTATTTAAAATCATCAGTTTCCTCAGTAGAGGAAAGGGTATAAGCCAAAGCTGAAGGAGCAGCCCAAGCCCAGCACCATGGTGTTGACTTTGTCTGGTCTCTGCATGTGACTGTGTGGGGCTTTGAACGTGTGGTCTGGGGGTGGGGGAGATGGCTTTGTTAGAATCTCTGGTTGGGGGGGAGGGTGTGCTTTGAAAATGAGGAGTCAATCCTCTTATTGCATTTGGAGGGATATTCTTAAAACCTAATTTTTTCAAATGTAAATTACAGAAGTTAATGCTTTAGAAAGATCTTTCTGGACGGTGGGAAATTGATGAGGATGGAAATTCTCAAGACAGAGAAGACACCCTTCTCCCCCAGGGGATCTTAGAAAATCCTCTGGGGGTAATATGAGAGAATGTTAAATTGTCAAAGGAGGTTGTGGATGATGAAAAGGTTGAAAACCATTGCTATTCCCACACTTTAATCTCATACTGCCCTTGGAGAGGGGGCCTCTCCCATGGAAGCTGCCATGGGAACATTTTCTAGAAGAAACAATATTTTTCATAGATAAATTTAATTTAGCCTCCCTCACTTCCTTCCTTTCTTCCAACTGCAATATTTATACCCCACCTTATTCCAAAAAGGATTCGAGATGGATAAATCCCATGATAATTTCTAAGAGGAAGCCACGTGGGAGACACTAGGAGGCATAAACACCCCGGGTACCAAGCTGCCTTTTATTTACTACGTGGAAGTCACTGAACTGGATTCTAGAAGTACTGGATAAATAAGACCAGATATCTGTCCTCAAGGAGCAGAATTAGCCTAGATAGGACAGAAGTAGGAAGAGAAATCCTATTCAACAGACTGTCATCCAATGTGGTCAGTACCAAGTGAAGCGATCTTATCAATCAGGATGCTTTAGATTGTAACAGAAAACTCGGCTCAAAAGGGGGTTTATAATCTCCCATAAGAGGAAGTCTAGAATTCAAGCAGGTCCTGACACAGTGTGGGTCTGTTTTTAAACTCTCTTCTCAATTCCCTGCTCCCCAACTATCTTCAGGCTGGTCACAGGGTGGCCAAAGCAGTTTCAGGCACTGCTTTCTGGCAATGTCCACGGAAGAAGCAGGCACCTGGCTGCCTACATGATGCTTCTGTTTATCAGTGAAGTCCCCACGCGTGGTGTATTGGCCTTATGTGGGTAGGTAGGGTCCTGTACACATCCCCTAACCAGCTCCTAGCCAAGGGGAATGTCATTATCAGAACTAGCTTGGACTGATCAAGGTTTACCTGTGAGTCACATAAGCAAAGAGTGGAACAAAATTGAGTTTTTCCTAGGGAAAGAGGGGTAAAAAAGAAATGCTGGAAGGTGAGCAGCAACAGTTTCTCTAAGAACCCACAGAGTAGGAATATGAATTCTCTCTGGCATGCACAGTAGGGAGTGATCTGATTTGACCTTGTCTATGAGGGCCTATTCTGACTTCGTTTTATAGGCATGGAACATTAGGAAGGACATTCTCAGTGGAGGAAAAGTCATGAATGACCCCATGGGTGGCTGTTCTGCATGGATGCAGAGGAGGCACCTATGGCTGGAACACAGCTGTGTGTTGGGTAGAGGTGAAGAGGAGAAACCATAATGATGGATCAGGGCCAGCAGAGAAAGGCCTGAACACCAGGCAATGAGCAGCCTTTATTCTAACTCAGAGGTCGTGAGGAATCAAGGTTAATAAAGGCATTGCGAATCACTCAATTAATAAAGGCATTATGTAACCAAGACCAGTTCCAGAAAATGTTTCAAAAATCTGTCCTTGGGAGTCTGATGGAGGGAGGTGGCCAGCCTCAAAGGGACACCTTTGGCAGGGGCCTTGTATCGGATGGGTACTGGTGGCAATAAAAGAGCACAGACCCTGGGGCCAGAACGCTTAGGCCCACAGTCTGTCTTTGCTTTCTGTCACTCACCTTGCCTAAGTTCCCTCATCTGCAAAATGAGAATAATAATTTTGCACACACTATTGGTTAAATAAGTTATTCATGCAAAGCACTTAGAAAATGGCTGGCACATGGTGAGCCCTCTGTAATCATTAGCTGTTACGTTGTTAAGGGCCGAGAAGGAAGTAGGGATATGTTACCATGAGGACTCTAATATGGGAGGAAGTGGCAGGTTTCATCGTGTGTGTTTTGTTCACAATTTGTAACTGACGACTATCTCTAAATGGAAGGCAAAGGGTCCATAGCCTCTGACTACCTGCAAATTATTCCAAGCTCAGTTGCCAAATGACATTCACATTCTTTCCTTTTACCTATGAAGTTGAGTTCACACTCTACAGATCTTATTGCTAATCTACTAATAGTAACTGGAGAAGCTCATCAGTTTGAGTGATTGGAGCTATGACACCTACAGTAAATACTGTAATATAAAAGGTTAAAGACCTGTTAACCAAGAGTAAGCAAATTTTCACTTGACCCAAGATAATCTCCTATGCTCCTTGCTTTCTACCCTTTCAAATCCTCTGTTTTCCAGGTACTGTGGCAACCCTCAATGCTTGCTTACAAAATTAGATCTATCCAAGGATTATCAAAATTTGAGGTCCTTACACAATCAGCATACACAGAGGGATATAAAAGGCGGGTTTTAAAGAAATTGATGAATGGATACAATTTGGCAATTTTCTCACTAACTTTGATTTGCAAACGTTAACAGTTTACCACATTTACTTTCTCTCTTGATCATTTGAAAATAAGTTGCAGACATGTTGACATTGTATCAATAAACATTTTAGCTGATATCTCCTAAAAATAAAGACATGCTCCTACTTAGTTATGAGATCATCATTATGCCTCAGGAAATTAACAAAAATTCCTAGTGTCATCTAAACCAGGCCTTATCCAGATTTCTCTATTTTTGAAACTGTGATCCAATTAGGGGTCTGCTAGTTTTGTTTTTAAAACACAGGGAAGTGTGTGTATGTGTGTCACTAAGCTTCTGATGCATGGTGTGTGTATGTGTTCATTTATGTATGTTTGTGTGTGGCGTGTGTAAGCTTAAATGCATGCACATCATATGTATATATGTGTGTGAGCATGTGTGCACATTTGTGGTGTGTACGTGTGCATGCATGTGTATGTGTGCACCCATGTGCACATATATGTGTCCAGGAGGAGAAGGCTAGAGATCACCTTTGAGCAAAATAAACCAAGTTGTGCTAGAAGGAAGCTGTTTCATTTTTCCTTCCAGTATATTTGACTAAATAAGAGTTAAACTCCAGAAACAGTTGAGTGGCACTGATCTTGGCTAAGGAGGCTAAAGATACTAATGGTTTTGTTCCCCTTGATAGATTGATCCAGGTGCCCCGTCTCCTATCATCTTGGAAGAGCTCTCTCTGAAAAGGAACAGTCACAAAAGTCCTTTCTTTTCTCAAAAGGGTCAGCATTATCTTCTATTTTCCTCGCCAGGTCTGCAGCTGACGCACAAAGAGAGGTGTAATTACAAAGTGACGTGCTGCTGATCGCAGGGCCTGGAAATCCTGAGCCACTCACTCTGCTCAGAATACATTTCAATTTGGTGCTGCGAATTTTACATTGAAATGAGTTTTTTCTTTAAAACCCTAGAGAAAACAGCCCTTGCACAGAAGTATTAACAAATTGCTTTGCAAATCTAGGCTAAAATGAACATTCAATTTGAGGAGGTCAAATTGAGCTCAGGTCCTGAAGCCCAAAGCCAGGGCTGAGCAAGGCCGAGTTGGCTCCTGGGTGGCTGTGACCATGGAATTGGTCTTGCTTTAGCCAATACTGCCCTTCCTGGGCCTGCCTCTGGGCTGATGCTCTTAGGGCTCTTTCAGATGCCTGATTTCTCTCCCTACAGTCAGAGGTTTAATTCAGGAAGCTGCTGAGGCCTGGGGTGAGTGGCCTTTGCTTAGCTGCACAGTATCTTAGGTGAAAAGAAGGACCTCCAGTAGCAAAGACTTGGGCAAAGACCCTGGCTAGCATGGACTGCAGAGAGCACCACTTCACTTCACAGAGGAGGACACCAAGACCTGGGTGAGAGTTCAGCAGTTTGGCAAAGTCCTCCAACTGGTCACTGTAATCATCATAATAGTGACATTTCTTAGTGTTGACAATCTGCCAAGCAACATGCTGAGTAGTTTACATTCTCTCATGGAAGGATCCTGGCCTGTCCTCTGTGGTAATGTCACTATTACCCTTTCTCTCTTTATAAGTAAGGAAACTGAGGCATGAGAGGTTCAGTTGCCTGAGGTCATGAACCTGGATGTGCTCACTGAGGGCACTTTGCAGGTAACCTCCACCCTGCACTGTCAGACCACTCTGTCTGCCCACACTGCCACAAACCTGTCCATTTCTCTCCAGTCAGAGATGGCTTCTTTAAAGTCTGATGCTGGAATCACCCTAACTGGTGAGCTTGCAGACTCTCCTGCCCTTGTTTCCATTCCTGGGGTGGAGGGAAACCCCCAAAGCAAGACTGAATCTTAACTTTAGTCAAGATGAGTACTGGCCCCTGACCCATCAAGAAAGTTCATGTGGCTCTCATTTGTTTTCATGTTTGCCTTGTTTTCTTAATATTTAGCAGCCCTCTATCCCTACCCTCCTCACCCCACTCCCATCATGCTCATGCCCTGAGTGACGGGGGGTCCAGCCAGTCTGTCCACCCTGCACATGATCTCACTGCCATTTATAGGAGGAAGATTTAAGGCCAGGAGAAGCTGAAAGAGCTGCCCTGACCAGGTACCCCAGGTTCTAATCAGCCAGTCTTGCACCTGCTTCTTAAATCTACCTCTCAGGCAGCCAGAAATGATCAGATAGGTGGTTCCTGGTGAGGACGAGGGGCCCCAGCCCTGAGGAGGGGGTGAGGCCCACTCACTTCTCCTGCCATCCTGAGCACAGCTTCTTCAGCGCCACCAAGATCAATTGGTCCCAAAGAAACACTGGGAGCTGCAGTAAACCCTGTCCCCAGGGTCCTTGCCACAGAGCCTGGGGCAGCATGGGGACCGGGATTAAAATGATACGTTTTCAATTTGGTCTTAAACGAATTCACCAAATCGGCATCTTTGATGTCAAGTGGAAGTGAATTCCACAAATCTCAATTTATTTTATGGGGAAGCGTTATTGATTTTTTTTTTTTTTTTTTTATCGTCTGCTTCTTTTTCTTCTCCTCTCCCAGCTGCCAAGCCTCTTCCACCTGGATTGAATTGTTTGATTTAAGGGCAGCAGTTCAGAAAGAGGTGCCTCTCCCCTTCCTTTCAGGCCTCCCCCAAACCGCAGTGCCCTGTGGACCTCCCTCCAGCTGGAAGAGCGGGGCAGGGAAGAGGCAGGCCGCAGCCAGGATGCCCCGCTGGGCTGGAGCCACCTTGCCTGTGCCTGCAGCTTCCCTGCGGTGCCCACGCTCAGCACCTGTTTAGAGCATGTTTGGTGCATGTCAACTCCTCTTACGTCCTTTACCTGTGTTGTGCATTTGCCTCCTAAGGCCCTGCAATGACTGCCCCTGTTTCCCATAGTACGCACCCACTTGGTGGCCTACAACAGGCAGCTTTGTAAAGCAGATTCCAACCTGTCTGCCCAGCCATTTCCCCATCTGGCCTTCTATTCCCTTCTGGAACATCTTTTCTTTATGTAAGTACTTGTATCTCCACGGCCTGATGACCAGTAGGGGCTCACAGTTCTCATGCACGGCGGTGTGGGGGGGCCCAACATCTCACACAAGTGCCACTCTCAGGCTCTGTCTTTGCTTATGTGCCTCTCTTCCCCTGGGCACCAGTGTGAGGCTCTCCCAATTACTCTGCCTGACCTGACCCAAACTCAGTGCATCTCAAGCACTGTGATTCCCTGCCCTCCCCACCCCACCCGGGGTCTCTTCTCCCAAGCTGCTTGCTGTGTGTAGTGATGGCTCCAGCGGTGGTCTTTGGTTCATCTCTTTCCCTCATACCCAACCCAGTCCAGTCCAGCCTAGCTGTTCTACCTCATGGGAGGTAGATCATGGCCCCAAGATGTCCACATCCTAATCTCTGAGAACCCATGAATCTGTTACTTTACATGGCCCAAGAATCTCTACAGCTGTGATTAGAATTTTAGGATCTTGCAATAGGGAGGTGTTTTTGCTTGTTTTCAGACAAAGTCTCACTTTGTTGCCCTGCGTAGAGTGCAGTGGCATCCTAGCTCACAGCAACCTCAAACTCTTGAGCTCAAGGGATCCTCTTGCCTCAGCCTTCCAAGTAGTTCCATCTGTAGGTGCCCACCATAACGCCCAGCTAGTTTTTCTATTTTTTAGTAGAGATGGGGGTCTTGCTCTTGCTCAGGCTAGTCTCAAACTCCTCAGCTCAGGAAGCAATTCACCCGCCTCAGCCTCCCAGAGTGCTAGGATTACAAGTGTGAGCCACTGTGCCAGGCTAATATGGGGTGATTATCTCGGAATATCCAGGTGGGGCCAGTGCGATCCCATGAGTCCTTAAAAGCAAGGACTTTCCAGGCTGTGGTGAGAGAGACATGACAGTGTGAGAAGGATCCTGCTGGGGGTTATGTGCAAGGCCTGGAGAGGGGCCTCTGGAAGCAAGAAAAGGCAAGGAAATGGATCTACCCTTAGAGCCCTCAGAAATGAGCACAGCACTGCCAATATCTTGATTGCAGCCCATCGAGACCTATGTCAGATTTCTAACCTACAGAACTGTAAGATGATAAATTTGTCTTGTTTATGAGCACCAGGTGTGGTAACTTATTACAGAAGCAATACAAAACACAGACCTCCATAAATACATCCCGAAAATAACCTCTCTTTTCCATCTTCGCCAAGCTCAAGTCACCTGACTCCTGTAAGGACCTTCTCGCGGGGCTCCTTTCCTCCACTCTGGCACCAAACTTCCCCAGCCTCTATGCCTCCACCCCCTGCAATCAACTCTACATGAAGTCTGAGGGGTCTTTTGTTTTTCTACTTTTCATTTTGAAATAATTTCAAACATGTAGAAAAGCTGCAAGGATACACAGAACCCTTATGACTGCATCACGTGTGGTCGTCAATAGCTAACATTATGCCGCATTTGCTTGGTCATTCTTTCTCTCTCTCAAACCATGTCATGTCCCCACTTAAACCACTAGTAGGTTCCTACTGCCTTATCCCCCTCCTCCCAGCCTGTAAGGTGTTGCTGGGCCCAGCCCACATTGTCCTGTTCTCAAGGCGCACCACCCAACTCTGGGCCCTCCCAGGCTGTCCTCTGACTATCTCATCTGCGATCGTTCCTCCTTCTCATGGTTCAAGCCTCCGCTCCAATGTCATTCCTTCCAGGCTCTTTCCATGATCATTCCATGAAAGCAGCCTCCTTCCCCAATTAAGCTGCCCTCCATAACTTAACACTATCTATTCTCTTAGCAGCGTTGGTCTGGGCCTGCTACCATCTCATTAATTTATGACATGCTTGTTTATGTGTCATCCCCTCGTGTGAAGCTCTTTGGACAGAACTCTGAATGTCCATCTTTTATCTTCAAATCTTACAACAGTGCCTGGCACATAGTAGGTGCTCAACAAATATCTATGGCTTACTAATTTTCTGTGACATACCATTGAGCCTTTCATGCAGTTAGAATTGTTTTCTAGGTTTATAACCTTTCTTAAGGAAAGGTAAGATTCTTCCACTTTTAAATCTTTGCCTCTTAGGGCTGGGCACCCAACAGGGACATCTCTGGGTGCTGGGGGATTTTCTCTGAAAGTGTGAGCCCCTGAGTGCTGGGGTCCTGAGTGCCTTCCCCACACACCACGCCTGTCAGCTTACACTGAGCTCTGCATTTGAATACATACCACTAATGGAGGCCCAAGGTCATATCTTTTTTCTCTCACACCACACTGCTAACTTTCTCATATCATCTCTCCCCCCAACCCTGTGTCATGAGATAAACACACAGGGAGCATTAGCCCCATTTGATGGACAATGAAACTGAAGCAAAGACAGGTTAAGTGGCTTACTCAAGGTCACACAGGTAATTAATGGCAGGACAAATCCCCTGATCCCCAGCCCGATGCCTTTTCTTTCAAACCACAGAGTGGCCACCCCCTCCTCTCCCCCCAGGGACCAAGGAGCCCACACCTGATATTATGGGCACAAAGCTTTTAGCAGATGTGTGGAGAGCAGGAAGCTGTGTGGTTAGGTGAGCTCGGGTATGTGTGTATCTAATTGCTTTCATTTCCTTTCCTTTCATTCATAGAGTCATTCACTCAGGCAGATGCTCATTCACCAGCAGGCACCGAGCACCTCCCACCTCCTCCATTTTCTGCTTGGCATAGAGGAGGGCCCTGGGGAAAGGGGCGGGGCTCACACTGGGGAGAATCAACCAACATGAGGGAGGCAACGAGGCAAGACTGGAAACCCCATTCTGGCAGGTAGGACATTGATTCCTTTGAGATAAATTAATGAACTCACTGCAAAGCTATGCACAGCCACAAAACACGCAAATTAGGATTGACTCCCTCCACCAACACCTACCGCTGTGCAACCTGCTCTAGTGAAAGAACCCTCCCCCCTTCTCAGGGACTCCACCAACAGGACCTCCCGCAGAGGCAGCCCAAGGCCGGGGCTGGTGACCCAAACCTGTGCCATCGGGGTCTTTTCTTAGTATCTGAATGCTATGTATGAGACAGAGACCTCTCTGTGTTGGGAAGGGGCTGGGCTCACTGAAAGGTGCTCGCGGTAGCAGGGGTAGGGGTGCCAAAGCCACATCCCTACCCTGTGTGCAATTGAGAGAATGGTGACATCAATAGGCCAAGAAACAGATGGAAAGAGTCACATGGAGACTGAGTCCCTAGAGTGGGTCCCTGAGGGTTTCCATCATTTTCAACCCGAGGGTCCTTAACTCTTGTTCTTGTGAACTCCACTGAGTGGTCTGTGACAACCACTTCTCGCTTAGTCTCTTTGGCCGTGAAGACCCTCTTGCAGGTCCTCAGCAGGAAGGACTTGTCTTTGTGCTGAGTTTAGCAGCAGGGGCGAGGGGCCCATTAGACTGAACTAAAGGCATCTTTTGAAGAAGTTGCTTCCAATCCTGACTAGTCCTGTTGTAGGGTTGGGTCCATACTGTGTATGTAGTATCAATTAGTTGTATTACACAGGCTGGATTATTCAGAAACGTCAACCCAGTGAGTCATAAATATGAAACTGTTCAATATTCTAACCATTGCTCATGTCTCTACTGCTCTCAATCTCCAATCTCCATTTCTCAGTGACAACTTAGGTTCCATAACTTTCCAATCACTTTCAGTTAGGACACCTCTGTCCAGTTCACAGTGCAAGTCCAAGCTCAGTTTGAATGGCCTCTGCCTGCCTCTTCCCAGTGCAGTCTGGGGAACCCTGACTCCCTCAAGGGTTTTCTGGGGCAGGGATGGTGGGGTGCAGGCTGGGAGTGGAAGAGGCTGGCCAGTCTCTTGGACACCAAACCCTCTCTCTTCTCAGTGACTAGCTTCTCCAAGAGGGTCACAGGGAGAGGGACAAGTGTCCGTTTACCCTGCAGGAGCCGAGGACTCCTCTCTCTGTTGGCCCTGCTCCTCCCTCGACTCTACAGGCTAGCAACGTCTCGGTAGTAACGTGTGCTGCAGCTCTCTCTTGGACCTGCCTGCGGATGCCCAGGGCTCCTGAGGGGCCTGTCAGTGCCCCACTCTCTGACATGGGGTGTTGGTCCAGCTCTGGGCTCCATATCTTCTAGCCCATCCATCTCTTTACTCTGAGGCAGAGGAAGGAGTCCACTCATGACCTTCCACTGCTGGTGCCTTTCAAGGTGAGAGACAAATACGCCCCCCCGAATGGCCTGGTTCTCTCTCTGTTCTTCCTCTTCTCTCTCTTTCCTCTTGGTCCCTAACCCATGTCTCCCCCTTACTCTGTAGTACTGAATTCCATCACAGTTCCCACCAGAATTATCCCCAAATACTTCCTTGGCCTGTTCTCCATGACCGTGTGACTCTACCTTTATTTATCTATTAAAACATTCAATAAGTGGGGGCAGGGTGTTAATACTTTAGAAGAGCTTATAGTTTTACTGAGGAAGTAAAACTAAGACAGATGCAACAATCAGGGCCCCAGCTAAGGTGACACCACCTCCTGAGGGTCCTTGCATGTGGCAGAGACAGTGCTTGAAGCAGACTGAGAGACGGGCTCTAGAGCCAGATATCCTGAGTTCAAACCCAGCGTTGCCACTTGGGAGCTGGGCAAGCTTACCTCACCCTCTGTGCCTCAGTCTCCTCCCTGGTAATGCGGGGATGATAACAGCACCGCCCTCACGTGATTTCCATGAGGATTCAGTTAGGTAACTTGCGAAAGGCACTGAGAACAGAGTCTGCACGCTGTAAATTAATAGATAACGATGGATGATGGTTGTGATGATGTTATGCAGTGAAGGCCAAAAACAGTTAGGTTGTCATCAGTTGCTTCTCTGCAGAGGAAATTTGCCGATACCGTCTGTGGGGGAGGGAAGCTGCCATCGAAGAAGAGTGATTGTGGCAAATGTGTCAAACACCCGCCCCCCCACCCCGAGGGAAGCACAGGTGCCAGGAGCACCTTGTAAAAGGGCCATCGACCTCAGTGGGCCAGTTGGCAAAAGTGCCAGGGGGTATAAGCAGCAGTAGGACACTCTGGTAGCAGTGGCAATGGTGGGTAGAAGTGGGTAAGGCAGTGGGGGCATCAGCTCTGGCTCTATTCCCAGAGTCAGAGATATGGAGGGGGCTCCCACCAGCACTCAGGGTGGCAGCTGCAGGGCACAGGCTGAAGGTCTTCCTTTCCTGGCAGAACTCTGTATCACACCCTGAGCCCAGGGAGCTAAAGGCGGCATAGCCCAGCCCAGAGGAGCCCACCCCTGGGAGATGAGTGACAGGAATGTTCTCGGGGTAGACATACAAAAGATAATTACCTGGGTCCCAGAAAGAGATCTGCCCTGCCCTGAGGTCCTGGGAGGCAGGGCAGACTAGAACCTAAATCTTCACAAGGAAGTGAAGTGTAAGCCTTCGTCCCCAGGAGGCAAAGCTGTCTTGCATAACAGTAATGCAGGGAGAATCGCCACAGGCCAGGCTGGGCTGGCAGATCTTACAGGCCACCAAATGCGGGCCACTTCCAGAGTCAGGGCTGTGCAGGAGTGTGTGTTTACACAGCACCTCGCTCCCCGCTGCTCCTGCATCCCCAGTGCGCAGCCCTGGAGAAAGCCAGCCCGCGAAGCTTCCCACCGCATCTGCCAAGAATACACCCGACATAATAATTTCTTTGACCTCCACCACATGAGTTTCTGAAAAGAACAAAACAGCATCATTCCCTGGCATTTACAGTTTAAACCTTTCCTATTCAAGTTTCTAACAAAAAAAGCCACCAACCCATTCTGGCCTTGATTAAAATTCATAGGCTTGCTGCAGAGAACAGATGCAGAAGCAATTTTAGGCCAGTCATATCCCAGGTCTGCAAAATTAATTTGACAGGTTTGCATTAAAGCACTGATCAATATCCACTTTAGAGCGGCAGAGGCTAACTGAGAAAAAATAAGTGACCGGAGTGTTACCAGACGAGAAAAAATGAATCTTTGAGACTTTTTTCCCTCTAAGCTTGCACCTACATCAGAAGTCCTGACCTCAATCCATTGATCGGCTGCAGTTAACATGACAAAAGGCCCAGCAGATAGACCCGCTCAGCCTACCAGGGAACAATCACCCGGATACACTAAACGTTTGACCGAGTGACTAGACTGCAGAATTAGTCTCAGCTTTCTCAAACCACCACCTGCCAGACCTTCTTGAATCCTCCCCCGCCCTTCCCTACCACTATTTGCAGAGACTCGACTTTTCCTAAACTTCCTCCCGTGCATGTGGGGACGAGGTCCTGGGGAAGGTGGGACTGGCTCAGTGCTGCCTCCATGAAAGGAGACAATGAAGCCCAAAACGTTCTTTATACAGAACTTTATTTGTTTATCTTTTTGGAATTTTTTTTTGCATTTTTTATTTCAGATTAATACAAGGGTACAAATGATTAGGTTATAATATTTGCATTTGTTAGGTAAAGTCCCCGCTATAGTTGTGTCCCACACCCAGGAGGTGTGCCATATACTCTCACATTGTGCCCATTAGGGGGAGCACACAAATCTTCCTCCATCCTCCCCCTCCCCCTCTACTTCCCCCCTTCCCCTTGCTCCGATTTGAATTGAATTGAGTTTTTCTCTTGTGTGGGAGTGTATTAGTTCATCTACTGGCATCATATTAGTATTGAGTACATTGGATACTTGCTTTTCCATTCTTATGATACTTTACTCCACAGCACTTTAGAATAGAGGTCTCAAGGAAGCTCTTCTAAGGGAAGTCGAATCTTTCCTCTCCTAGCTCATTTACCTACTGGAACCCACGGCATTCATCATTTGCCTAATAATGTGAGCCATAAATACAACTGAAACTTTTCTAGCAGCCATATTTTTAAACAATTAAAAAGAAATGTGGGCTTAATTTTAATTGCATATTTTATTTAACCCAATATATCTAAAATACTATCATTTCAACGCAGAATGAATATAAAGACTTACCAGTGAGCTGCTGAGCATGCTTTTTGTTTTGGCTCTAGTCTTACGGTACATTTCAGTCTGGTCTGGCCCTCTTTCAAATGCTCCATAGCCACAGGTGCCTAGTGGTGGTCCTACTGGAGGACACAGAGACAGAAACGAACACTGCCTAGCCCGGTTTCATTCTAAGCACCCATGTCCTGTCCTCCGCCACATCTAATCCTCGACATTAAAGTAACTTAGCTCTCATTTACGCCACCCTGTTGATAAAGGAGATACAATAGGAAATATTTGTCATGGACAGTCCAACTGAGGGCTAGGTACAGTGCAGTGGGCAGGCGGTGGGCCCTCCGGGGGCAATAGTATGTCTTAGCCCTCCACTTACTATGGACCCAGTTTAGCATCTGGTTCTCAGAGGGTCCATCACTATTTACCAAACATCTATAAATCACATGCCAGGAACCACTCTAAGCACTTGACAAATATTAACTTGCTTAATCATCATAGCAACCCTAACAGGTAGATGTTGTTAGGACTCCACATTTTACAGGCGAGGAAAGGGGTGAGGTTCAGTGACATGCCCAAGATCTTATGGCTGGTCAGTGGCAGAGCAGGATATGAATCCAGCAGTCCCAGAGGCCATGCCCCACACCCCCACTCCATTCTGCCTCTTGTTAATGTCTGTTGATGTCCAGGATACATGAAGGCACAGGACTCCCCTTTTCTAGGTAGCACCAACAGAGTTCCCACAGAGTCCCTTCTCATCCCATGTTAGTGCCCAGCTCTGAACATTTTTCCAGGTGTTCTACTGATCAGTGAACTTCAAAAGGCTCTTATCAGGAAGCTAGATTCTTCCATTCGGCAGCTTTGCCCTATAGCTGACCTGTCAGCCTGGGGTAGCTGGTCCAGAGACATGAATGTCAGTGGTGGCCTGGGTAAGAGTGACTATGTTGTTTAGAAGGACTATATGTGCAGCAGAAACTCAGGGCATCCTGTCTCCACCCGGATCCCAAGTGTATCTTTACCACTACCTGGCATTTGGACCTTGAGTCGGTCACTTAACCTCTCTATACCTCGTTTCACAAGCTATAAACCCAGTGCTGTAGGTAGAATGTTTATGCCCCTCCAAAACTGTTGAACCCTAATCCCAAGATTGGTAGTATCAGGTAGATGGGACCTTTGGGAGGATAGAGTTCCCACCGATGGAATTAGTACCATTTTTAAAAAGATTCTGGAGGGCTCCCTTGCCCTTTCTGCCAGATGAGGACATAGCAAAAACACAACCATGAACCAGGAAGCAGGTCACCAGATACTGAATCAGTCTGTGCCTTGATCTGGACTTCCCAGCCTCCAGAAATATGAGAAATAAATTTCTGTTGTTTGAATGCCCCCCAATCCACAATATTCTGGTATAGCAGGCCAAATAAACAAAGATGCCCAGGAAACAGCACCCATTCCACCTTCCATTTGGGGCAGGAAGGCTCAAATTATGTTGTGTCTATGGAGGAGCCTTAAAAACTATAACACGATATGCAAAATGTGAGATTTTCTTAGTATTAGTACCATTACTGACTATGGAAGTGCAGGGCAGCCAGTTTTGACCTGGGGTTATAGTGTTTGTGTCAGAGCAAAAAACTCTCTGATCCTTTAATAGGGAGTGGAGCTACTCTCTTTGTCTTTCAACTATAGACAACTTTACAGAAATCTTGCATAGTGGAATTATTTTATCTGGTCCACTAAATAAGGAGTGAGCTTGCAATAAGTTGGGTGAATGCAGTACAAAGGAGTGTTACCAAGACAGCGAGGGTCCCTTTGTAAACCTTCCCAAGGCTGCCTGCAATTAGGTAACAGTAACTCTCCTCCCATTTCCGATTTTAATCTGATGACACTGAGCACTAATATTGAGTCTTTCACTTTCACAACGAATCTCTAGGAAGATTGCTCATGAAGATCTGCCCAGCTGCATGGGGACCATGTCCCCTGTCATGAGCTGTGTGACTCAGGCAGATGACTTCCCTTTTCCTAACTTGTTTCTTCATGTGTAAAATGAAGACTCTGGGGTTGGGGGTTCTCAGAGGTATCATTCCAAGAACCCAGAGAAAGGACTATGGACACCACCACATTGAAAATACTTGGAAAATGAGAATGCCAATAGCTAGAAGAAGATGTCAAGTTATCATCTTCACAGGAATGGGGATCCCTGTCCCCCAAAACACCTCTATCAGAGCCCTCACCTTATTGCCTGGTAACTCAATGGAAGGAGTTCGTTTATTTTATTTTAGTATCTGTCCCTGCCATTTAGAACAGGACCCACCCTACAGGAAGCAGTGCCCAGTGTCGAATGAAAGAAAGAATAGATGGAGTTAGGAGGAGGCTGGGCAGAGAAGGAGAGAAATAGGATCCCTCCCCCAAAGCAGCAGCCAGATCCTGTGGAGGGTCTCAGTGGGCAGATGACAGAGGGGGTCACCCCCTTATCTGAAGATGTCCTTCCCCTCAACTCTTTGCCACAGGGCAGTCCAGGGCAGTCTGGCCCAGTCTTCTCTCCCCATCTAATCCACACATTCTGAGGGCCCGTCAGTTCTTGTCACCTCGCTCCACTCCAGGCCCCCACCTCGTGCACACACTGCATTGGTGGCTTTAACTTCTTTCCCCGTCAGGTGTCCTCCTGCTGCCTTTGCTGCATAGGATCTCACAAAATCCTGTAATTGAAGCAGAGACTCATGCCCACCTGCTACACACCACCTTCTTCCTCTCAAGAATGCTGGGCCCTGCTCAAGTCTTATTTCTTCAGGACCCACTTTCCATCTTCTAGGATCTGAGATCAGCCAAGTAGAACACTGAGGACCAGCATATTTCATACACACACTGGGAGGCACGTTATGTAGCTCCAGAATGTGAGCTCTGAAGTCAGGCCACCTGAGTGGGATCCTACCTTTGCCATTCACTAGCTGGGTGATCTTGGGTAAGTTAAATTAACTTCTATTCTAGGTACTATTGATGCGCAAAAAATTACCTCAAAATTTAGCATCTTGAAATAACTCTTATATTATGCTCAGAAATTTTAGGAGTCAGAAATATGGAAAGAGTGTAGTAGGAATGGCTTGTCTTGATTCCACAATGTCTGGGGCCTCCCTGGAAAAACTTTGAACGCTCAGATATTTCCAAGACTGGGGCTGGAATCACGTAAAGGCCATGTCTGGCTCATGGGATAAAATGACTCAAAAAGTAGGACCAGTGACTAGAGCATCTGCCTGTGGCCTCTCCACGGGGCTTGGGCTTCCTCACAACATGGCAGCCTCAGAGTACTGGAATTTCTTACATGGAGGCTCAGTTCTCCAAATGCTTGGGTATCAGTGAACAAAGTGGAAGCTGCCTGATCTTTTATGACCCAGCATCACTTCTGCTATACTCTGTTGATAGATGCAGTCAGAAGCTCACTCAGATTCAAGGGGAAGAGATATAGAGTTACACCTGTCAATGAGAGGCTCATCAAAGAATCTGGGGTCCATATATTAAAAGTACCACAAATTCTCTCAAACTCAGTTAACTCAGTTTCTTTATCTGTAAAATATAGATAATAATGCCTATGCCACAGAATGGGAACAATGTAGGGGGTATGGCACACCTTTTGGATGCAGGCGAGCCCCTGGGGAATGAATCTCTGGCTTCATCTGGTTCTCCTGGTTTCCACAGACTTCACCTGTGGGTGAAGGACATAAAGGCCAGCCCAGAGGTTATTTCTGCTTTTCTTCCTTGCTGGAACCCAGGGCACCATGGACCCCTGTGCCCAGCATCCTAATTGGTGGGCAGGAGACTCCCTGGGAGTGCATCAAATCTGTGTCCTAGAGTTTCAATGCAGATGGCTGACTTTGCGGCTGCACATTGTTACAATCATTTAATATTCCGATGAAGCCACCAATTCAATTATTGGTTGCATTTTTCTAGGTGTTGTCACACACCCCTCAGCCATTCAGCAGAGGTGTTAAACTTGTGGGACTTAAACGGATTCAGAATGTGGGGGGGGTCAGTAAAAGGGTTGGACTGGGGAGGTGTCTACTTATTAACCTTCCATTTTGGCAACCAAATGGCCATATCCGGCACATGAGGCGGGCCCCAGAACCTGTCACCATTACTATTGTCTTCTAATACAAGGTGACTGGGTTCATTTAAGCTATTTCAATGACAGTGTCACTGTGGCTCATACCATAGAAGCAGCCACAGAAGATGTGGAGAGTGGGGACCTGTTAGGATTGGAAAGTGAGGAGGAAATGGTAAAGAGGTTGGGATAAAAAGTTTGTGTTTTAGAAGAATTCCTGGGCTAAGTAGTGAGTTAAGGGGCTCCTGGGTAAGCCTCTTGCATTTACAAGTAATTCATTCAGCAACCATTTATTTGACTCTTAGGATGTTGTACCTCAACCCTAGGAAGTGTGCAGGGATATAAAATAAATAATAAAACCCACTGCAAGTCTGGATGGACAATAGCACAATTAGTCATAACACAAGGGAGAGCGTGTTAAGAGTCAGTGAGAGAAAGGTGCACAGTGGTGTGAGGAGTGTTCAGAGACAGGACCAATTGCTTCAGCAAGAGGAAATCCTGGAGGACTTTCTGGGGGAGTTTAATGAAGTGATATTTGTATGAAAAAGCAACCAAAAGTACTCTGCAAATACAGAGTATTATATTTTATCTTCTCTGCCTATAAAAATGGCCATAGCACCTTTCCCAAAGAGTTGATCCTACTCCTTTTAAAAAATATTATTTTTAATTAAAATCATAACTGTATATGTTTATGAGGTACAATGTGATGATTTGGTATACAATGTGGAATGCTTAAATGAAACTGATTAACATAGCCATCACTTCACTTAATTATATCCTGCTTTTTTTTATCAGAAGCCCTGGCCTTGGAAATTATCCTACACACACACACACACACACACACACACACACTCTAGCACATGTGCACCCTCGTAGAAAAGTCCCTCTGGTTGGGCAAGGGCTCTGCAGTGAGGATGGAGCCTGATAGGATGTGGCCTCTGGGCTCAGGCTTAGTAGTTTACAGTCTCAGGGCTTTGAGGCCATCACCTCTCTGTTCCCAGACGGAAGTCCCCAGCTCTGCCCAGGTGTGTGCCATTGTAATGCAGCCTGGCCATCAGAGAAAGTAGGACAGCAGGGGGCCAGTTAGTTGTGTCTCCATTTTTCAGATGAGAAAATGAAGGTGCAGAGAACTTAAGGAGCTTGCCTAAGATGCTGGGATTTTTTTTTTTTTTTTTGAAACAGAGTCTCATTTTGTCTCCCTCGGTAGAGTGCTGGGGCGTCACAGCTCACAGCAACCTCAAATTCTTGGGCTTAAGTGATTCTCTTGCCTCAGCCTCCCAAGTAGCTAGGACTACAGGAGCCCACCACAATACCAGCTACTTTTTTGCTGTAGTTGTCACTGTTGTTAGCAGGCCCAGGCTGGGTTCGAACCCGCCAGCTCCAGTGTATGTGGCTGGTGCCCTAGCCTCTGAGCTACAGGCACCGAGTCCAAGATGCTGGGATTTGAACCTGTTTTTCTCTTTCTTTTTCTTTTTCCTCCAAAGTCCACCAACAGAAACTGGATTTTAAAACCCCTTCTCTGAAATGCCTCATCCTCCTCCTCCACCTGCTGAGGGTCCTCATCCTGGTCTGTCCTGGCCCCCTCAGCACCCGCTCTCAGGCAAAGCTCCCCCTCACCCCCCGCCCAGCTGCTGGTGGCACAGTGGGGAGGGAAGTTGCTGTCAACTCTCCCCCATGCAGGATTACCACTTGACCCATTCCACAGTGGTCTCCTTGCAGCTCTTGTCATGGGTTGTGCCTGTGATTTGTTTTTGGTTGTTGACAACATCTGTCTCCCCTCCTAGACTGAACATTGTGCGAAGGTCACCACTGTTTTCCCAGCACAACTGAGTGCAAAGTTGTGTCTCCCGGTCAATGACTTTTTAGGTATCCCCCGGGGGCCAGAAAGATGAGGGACCTTTCCATACATGAATCCTGCCACAGAGACTTTGCCTCTGCTTATCTGGGGGGACATTCCTGCCAGAGAGTGGACGATTTAGGATCAACCCTGCTCCCTGCAGGAGAGAGAGCCCTTGCTTGTGTCCTACTGACGGGTCTGCCTGAATGTTGGGGGGTCGATGGGGAAGATACAGGGGAGGGGAGGAAGCGGAGGAGGAGGAGGGTGCCTAGTGAACAGCAGTGTGCCAGGTTGATGGCAGATGGCAATGAACATTCCAGAGGGTGGGACTAGGGTGACCAAGCACCCAAACCAGGAAAATTCCCAGTGAGCCTGAGGGTGGCCACCATGCATGGGAACAACTCAACTTAATGCAATTCCCCAAACCTCTACCTAATGCTTCCTTGGGTGACTTTTAATCACATACTTCTGTTATTATTTTTTTCTGGGAACATGCTTCATCTCCAATAGCTTTTTGAGTGCAGGGGCTCTTTTTATGAAGCCTAAATGCTGTTCACTGGCTCCTATTACATACCAGGCACTGGCTCTCCATGTACTTTCTCCTTTCAATTTTCACAGCTGCTTGAGGTAGGTAGTATTGTCCTATTTTTCAAATGAAGAAACTAAGGCTCAGAGGGGTTAAATAGCTTCCTAAGAGGCTGGGATTTGAACCAGTTGCTCAGACTCCAAGAACTATCAAAGGGTCTAGCACAGGGGTATGTGGGTGAGAATACACCATTAATTCATGCTTATCAACAATGGATACCTCTCAAACTGTAAGCCTAAATCCTTTTTTGGTGATGAAATAAGTATTGCACAAACTTGTCCAGAGCACTCTGGCTGGAGCAGATGTCCTGGCTGGGTATGCTCTGTGGGGTGGCCTCTGTGCTGACAACAGCCTTCAATTCAAGGGGTAGCAGGACTCCCAGAGAAGTTCCTCACTGGCTCCCAGTTCTGCTTGGCTAGCCTTACCAAGGGCATCCCATTCATCAGTCCATCACTTCTGGAAGATTCTTTTGGCTGCTCTTTCTTCCTAGGTGAGATGCGGTAGCTACAGGTAAAGACAGGAATAAGGTGTAGGGGGTTCTTGCCAAAATAAGGAGTCAACTTGGCTGCTCAGACTGAGGTTACTTGTAGGACAAACCTTGAGAAGGTTCCAGCTCATGAACTCATGAGTATTATTATACAATAGGAAGAGACCTCAGATGGTTCCCGGCCCCGCAGCGAATAGGGTCTATTATTCCATTTCACAGATGAGCCCAAACCATCCTGACTTCACAGAATCGAGGGAAGCAGTTTCAGGGAGCACTTCTGGGCTAATGGCAAGAGTCATCGCGAGCACTATTTATTCACTAAATTGCCTGTTTGTGTCCTGATAGGATTTGGAGGCATATTCACTGTAAAATATGAGTGGGTCTAACGCATTATTTTCACTCTTCCTGTAAATAAAAAATAAATGCCAAATAACCATGTCAGGTCCAGTTGTTTGATGGAGCCTCTCCTGATACTTAATTTTATTTCACAATATAAAATAAAGTAGGGGGTGGGAGAAACAGACTTTTGTCAAAGTACAGTCTAATTGGTTAACACCTGAGGGGAACATGACTGAAAAGAACTTAATTCCAAAAATGCTTTAGGCACACAGGAGCTTCATCCAACCAGTAAGAGTCAGACAGTTATGGAGAGAGAGACATCAATAAATAATCAGCTGGCTTAGACTTTAAAATGGGAATTCCAGCCTCACCACCTAAAGGTAAATTGCATCTTTTCTACCAGCCTCCAAGCAGGCTTCATGCTTGCTTGGACTGGGAAACCTTGCTTGTTGCAAAAGGATGTATATAACCCATTCATATATAACCTGTGTGTGTGCTACATGTGCTATTTCATAGATGTATGGGGAAAAAGGAAAAGTGTCCATCCTTTGAAACCCCAAATAATTTCTGGTTTCACTGTGCTTTTGTAAATAGCTAGGATGAGGTATGCTCTGAAGGAGGGAGGACGGGGTGCCCAGGTCTTTGCTCCTGAGCCCAAGTACATGCCTCCCCAGAGTCCTCCTGAAAGAGTGATACCGTATTTCAAATCTGATTGAGGATATTTTTCAGACCATGTCCAGAATAACCCAGAATCCAATCTCCTGTATGGACTGGTCATTGTGAAAGGGAGAGCCTGTCCCGTCTTCTGCTCCCTGGCTGGGGCCCCTGCTTCCTAGGGCATGAGTCTTAATGGGCTGGGAGGTCCCAGGCATCTATCACCTGTCTGTGTTTTATGAGACGCTCTGAACCAAAGAGCCAACCAGGGAGTTGGCCAACTCTCCTAGATTTGAAACACCCCATCCCTTTAAAAGCAAACTGGCCTTTGAGTCTTCCTTGGTGGACAGGCCAAAAGTGGCTGTGAGCAAAAGTTGCAACTTTTCTGGCTACCTGCAGAAAGCACTGGGCTGTCTGGAATTTGGAAACAGTGGCAGCCCCTGTCCTTTCTTCTTGGCCCCCTAGTGGTGGGGTAGGTGACCCTCCCCTCCCAGAGCAGAAAGGAGAGCCCAGATGGTTTTCTGGAACCATCTTGCATTCCTGACCCTCCCCTCCCAGAGCAGAGAGAGCCCAGTGTTAGCCCCAGAGGCCTGCCAGGACAGGGGACTGGAACCCAAGTCTTTGCCTGCCCTAGTTCACTGGCTAGTCTGAATTGAGATACACAGCATGTGTAAATTAATTACAGTATTTCTAAGACTTATTGCATAAAAACCTTCAAAATACTAATAATTTTTAATGTTGATTACATTTTGGGATCACAATACGTTGGATATGTAGTATTATAAATATACTATTAAATAAAATAAAATATAGTATTAAAATAAATTTTACTTATTTTGTTTTTCCTTTTAAAATGTGATACTAAGAAAATTTACAATTATATATGTGGCTGAAATTATATTTCTATTGAGCACATAATATCCTATGTGCCCTTTCATTATTCAGGGGAAACTATTTACTAATGTTTACTCACATCAATGTTTCTCCCTTGTCTTTCCAAAATAATTTTTATGATAAAATATATACATACAAAAAGTATGTGTTACATATAATACAATTTAAAAATAGTGAAATGATCACCTTCTATCTTCCAGGTGAAGCAATAGAAATCTCCAACACAGCTGAAGGACATGTATGTACCCCTCTCTAACTACATCTGTCTCCATCCCTGATCAGAGGCAAGTGCCGTTGAATTTACATTGCTCTTACTAAATTATAACAAAATTATAAAATATCAATAATCATCTAACAAACACCTGTGTATAATTGCCCAGCAATGATAATTGTTAAGAAGTTGTCCTGTTTGTTTCTTAAGTGAAAGAGAGAGGGCATTACAGGCAAATCTGGAGCTGTCTTTTAATTATAGGCCAGATTATTCCACTCCCAGGTGCCCAGTTGTAATTCTTCAGTGAGGCATTAGTATTATCCTCAAATGACAATAGTAAGGCCAGCCACTCAGCTGGCATCAGGCCTCCAGTGGGTATAGCAAAGATTCTCATAGCAGCAGATTTTTAAAGTAGCTACAATCTAACATGATTCTATTACTACATGGAGTCTCTGACCCTTAGTCATGAAAAGGCTATAGAAGAAATTGGCTGCAATAGAGACCAGAGAAGGTCACCAGCCAAGTGTGTCAGAGCCTGGTACTGAACTCAAGACAGGCTTAGCTATTACCCTTGTAAATCACCGGGATCGTGACACCCCACGCTAGACTATCCAGGATTGGTGACTGGAATTGTAGATTGGGTTTCCCAGGAGCTGAAGATAACAGTGGAAAACTCCTTTGGGTTGTTGAGAAACATTTCTCAAATATCTGGGTCTGCTTCCCCTGGCAGGAAGTCCCTGCTGCTTGACATCACACACCTTTCCTGCCTGCGTATATGAAGATAGCTGTGCTCACCATCCCACCTGTAGCTTGGAGGTGAAGGAGCTTGGACTACATCTGAACCAAGTTTGGTGCACATCTTTAAAAAACCTTCCTACTGTGTGCTTGACAACATTATTTTCTTGTGATCTGTTTCTGATCTAAATTGAAGTAATGTGAAAAAAAAATTTTTTTCCTAGCCAGCAGCAGTTTTGTTGAGTTCCAGTTAATAGAGTTTTCTCTGTGGTGAGACTCACCTGCAGCCTAAGTCAGCCATGCAAGGAAGCCCTACACAGAGGCATTGAGAATAAAAGGAAACTGTTTGCCACATTCACTTTCAAGCCCAGGGGTAGGTTTGAACTACCTGAGGGCTCAAGAGAAGAGGCTCAATTTGGCTAGCAGAACAGTGCTGAGTTCTCTGCCCTCTAAACCCTGTGGTCCTCATGCAGGTAAAGCCTCCTGCTTATGTTTACAAGCTGCCTCTGCAGCAAAGCCAGAAGCTCCCTGAGACAGGAATCAGGTCCCTTGTATGGTTCATCACAACTACCGCAATGCTGTGCACATAGGAGGCATTTGAAAAATTTTCACGGAATAAATAATAACAATCCAGTTAAGGTATGCTGCCCGCATTATGGAAAACTCTGTCCCAAGGTGGAGCAGGTGGGTTGTGGCATGTGCCTCTGCTGCACTCACCAAGGCACCATAAAGCCAAAAGGGCCAAAATCAAGGTGAGGGTGGTTTTCTCAGGAGGGGTGGGTGGGACGGAGCAGGAAGGCAAGAAGAGAAAAGGAGCACGCATGTTCCACAGAAACCTCTAAACCAGTGATTCTCAACCTTACTAATGCTGTGGCTCTTTAATACAGTTCCTGCGGGTCGCGACCCACAGGTTGAGAACTGCTGCTCTAAACAATCAAAGGGACATATGCCTCTTCTTACAAACACACAGTGTGAGGCAGATGTTTACCCAGGACAATCCAGCGAGAAAAAGCCAGCAAAAGCCAGAGAGATTCGCGCTCCACAAACAAGGGATTTCCTGGGGGAAGGAGTGGCAGGTAATGGGTTCTGCAAATTTCTCCTCCTGATAACTACATCACAGACCAAGTCCAAAGAGACTTTCCCTTCCTATTGAAACCTTATTTAAATACTGCCGCCTATTTCGGGCAGAATCACTGCCTGTATTGTCTGGCTTAGACTATTCTCTCAAACCTTTATGAAACACTGGGGAAGAAATTGACAGCCCGTGTCTCCATGGGAGCAGGGGATGCACCTCCCTGGGGATTCTCTTCCTGCAATGCATCAGGAGTCAGCCTGGCCTAATTCTGATTAGTGGCCTTCAACCAAGTAAGGTTTGTAGAGAAAACAAGAGCTATGCCTCTTTAAAACAGCACAAATACCTACCTCTTCGTCGTTATTGGATTATTTAAAAAACAACCATGTCAATGAAAGAGACAGACATTATGGCTGCTTTTGCAATGGCTGCTATGTTGGTTCTTCATCAGTATTATTATTATTATTATTATTATTTTTATTGTTGGGGATTCATTGAGGGTACAATAAGCCAGGTTACACTGATTGCAATTGTTAGGTAAAGTCCCTCTTGCAATCATGTCTTGCCCCCATAAAGTGTGACACACACCAAGGCCCCACCCACCTCCCTCCTTCCCGCTTTCTATTCCCCCCCCATAACCATAATTGTCATTAATTGTCCTCATATCAAAATTGAGTACATAGGATTCATGCTTCTCCATTCTTGTGATGCTTTACTAAGAATAATGTCTTCCACGTCCATCCAGGCTAATACAAAGGATGTAAAGTCTCCATTTTTTTTAATGGCTGAATAGTATTCCATGGTATACATATACCACAGCTTGTTAATCCATTCCTGGGTTGGTGGGCATTTAGGCTGTTTCCACATTTTGGCGATTGTAAATTGAGCTGCAATCAACAGTCTAGTACAAGTGTCCTTATGATAAAAGGATTTCTTTCCTTCTGGGTAGATGCCCAGTAATGGGATTGCAGGATCAAATGGGAGGTCTAGCTTGAGTGCTTTGAGGTTTCTCCATACTTCCTTCCAGAAAGGTTGTACTAGTTTGCAGTCCTACCAGCAGTGTAAAAGTGTTCCCTTCTCTCCACATCCATGCCAGCATCTGCAGTTTTGAGATTTTGTGATGTGGGCCATTCTCACTGGGGTTAGATGATATCTCAGGGTTGTTTTGATTTGCATTTCTCTAATATATAGAGATGATGAACATTTTTTCATGTGTTTGTTAGCCATTCGTCTGTCATCTTTAGAGAAAGTTCTATTCATGTCTCTTGCCCATTGATATAAGGGATTGTTGGCTTTTTTCATGTGGATTAATTTGAGTTCTCTATAGATCCTAGTTATCAAGCTTTTGTCTGATTGAAAATATGCAAATATCCTTTCCCACTGTGTAGGTTGTCTCTTTGCTTTGGTTATTGTCTCCTTAGCTATACAGAAGCTTTTCAGTTTAATGAAGTCCCATTTGTTTATTTTTGTTGTTGTTGCAATTGCCATGGCAGTCTTCTTCATGAAGTCTTTCCCCAGGCCAATATCTTCCAGTGTTTTTCCTATGCTTTCTTGGAGGATTTTTATTGTTTCATGCCTTAAGTTTAAGTCCTTTATCCATCTTGAATCAATTTTTGTGAGTGGGGAAAGGTGTGGGTCCAGTTTCAGTCTTTTACATGTAGACATCCAGTTCTCCCAACACCATTTATTGAATAGGGAGTCTTTCCCCCAAGGTATGTTCTTGTTTGGTTTATCAAAGATTAGGTGGTTGTAAAATGTTAGTTTCATTTCTTGGTTTTCAATTCGATTCCAAGTGTCTATGTCTCTGTTTTTGTGCCAGTACCATGCTGTCTTGAGCACTATGGCTTTGTAGTACAGAATAAAATCTGGTATGCTGATGCCCCCAGCTTTATTTTTGTTACAGAGAACTGCCTTAGCTATACGGGGTTTTTTCCGGTTCCATACAAAACGCAGAATCATTTTTTCCAAATCTTGAAAGTACAATGTAGGTACTTTGATAGGAATGGCATTGAATAGGTAGATTGCTTTGGGAAGTATAGACATTTTAACAATGTTGATTCTTCCCATCCATGAGCATGGTATGTTCTTCCATTTGTTAATATCCTCTGCTATTTCCTTTCTGAGGATTTCATAGTTTTCTTTATAGAGGTCCTTCACCTCCTTCGTTAGGTATATTCCCAGGTATTTCATTTTCTTTGAGACTATGGTAAAGGAAGTTGTGTCCTTAATTAGCTTCTCATCTTGACTGTTATTAGTGTACACAAAGGCTACTGACTTGTGGACATTGATTTTATATCCTGAAACATTACTGTATTTTTTGATGACTTCTAGGAGTCTTGTGGTTGAGTCTTTGGGGTTCTCTAAGTATAAGATCATGTCATCAGCAAAGAGGGAGAGTTTGACCTCCTCTGCTCCCATTTGGATTCCCTTGATTTCCTTGTCTTGCCTAATTGTATTGGCTAGAACTTCCAGCACTACGTTGAATAGTAAAGGTGACAGAGGACAACCTTGTCTGGTTCCAGTTCTAAGAGGAAAAGCTTTCAGTTTTACTCCATTCAGTAAAATATTGGCTGTGGGTTTGTCATAGATAGCTTCAATCAGTTTTAGAAATGTGCCACCTATGCCTATACTCTTCAGTGTTCTAATTAGGAAAGGATGCTGGATTTTATCAAATGCTTTTTCTGCATCTATTGAGAGGATCATGTGATCTTTATTTTTGCCTCTGTTAATATGGTGGATAACGTTTATAGACTTGCGTATGTTAACATCAGTATTATTGTAAGTTATAAATCCATCCCAGTTTCAAACCCTGGCTTGAGAATGTCCACAATTTTTGGTGTGACTTTGGATAGATTAGCCCCCCTTTCTGAACCTTGGTTTCCCAAGGCTCCTAAGAGAGCATTAGCGGAAATGACCCTTGACACTGCCAATTCTGAAATGCCCAGTCTGTTCTGTGGGAGTGGGTGTGAGTTTGTGCTTAGGTGTCCATTCTTACCATCTGACTGGTGTTTTTGTTGTTTGTTTGTTTTCGGGAGGAGCTCAGGATGTCACGTCTGAGACCCCAAATCCAGCACAGTCTACTGACCCATTTCCTTGACCAGTGGAGCCAGCCATTCCTCTGTGGGATGTGACTGACTCCAGAAAACTAGCAAACTCCATGCAGTTCAGCCCGAAGGCTGGAGCTTCTGAGAGGAGCTGAGTGTTTCTTTTCAGACAGCTGAGGTTGGTTTCAAGCACAGCCTCTGTGTCTATGTCTAGGCAACTAGTGGCCTCCACATCTCACTGTCTTGGGTTCGACTAGCATTTATGGAGAGATAAGTTTGTGCCACATACTGTGCTGGGCCCTGGGAATGTAGGGAGAGCAACATCTGGCCTGGGGTGGGCCTCCCATGGAAACAAGGCCCTGTACCAGATAGACACTCCAGCACAAGGTTCCAAGTGTTTATTTCTTACCCGCTATCTGTGAAAGAAGGGGTGTGGTTAGTAGCAATGGTACCAGGCCCAGCAAGGCAGGGCCTGAGCCTTCCCTTGGACTCTGGTCAACCTCCCTTCCTGAGTCCATGGGGGCCTTCATACTTTCACACCACACCAGAAAGATTTAGGAGACCCTGCCCTTCAGGAGAGAAAGGCCTCAAGGAAACAACAATGTCCTCTGGACATTTCTTATGTTTTCCATATGGTCTTCAGACCAGTGTGGTGTGTGGTTGGGGTGGGAAGACTGGGTATAGCTAAACAGGTAGTTTCTGGTGACCAGGCAGGGATGGGCCGTCTGGGAGAGTGAGCAGGAAACGGCCCCAGGGCAGAGCCAGATTTATTCACTGTCTGGGTCTGGTCCTAGACCCGGCTTTGCTCAGGCTTGGTAAAGCCCCTGGTTCTAAAGTCATTTTTATTAGCGATTGCCTTCTTTTTTTTTTCCTTTGAAAATATGGTTGGACGAAAATGAAATTTCAGATGTGTGTGTCTCGGCATTGATTTTTCTATTTGTAATAACACACCCGGCATGTCTCCTTTGATATCAAGAGGATAAAATGTCCCTAACACCATGCTCTCCATTCTGGGGTAATGGATAAAGCCTGTTTATGAGATGTCATTTATTCCACAATAGACAGTAAATAAAAGCCATTTCAAGCTTGGGTTAAATCAAAGCTTGTTCAGGATTTCAGCAGATTTGCAAATCACCTCGGGGACCTTCATCAGTTGCAGTTGCTGTTCGCTTCCTTGCTGTTGACTCTCTCCCTGTCCCTGCCAAGCCTCCTGCTATCCCCAGCTGCCCGGAGCCCCTGAACCATTTGGAGAAACCGGCCCCGCTAAGGAACTAGAATGACATTAAAGGTTCTTTCCTGCCATTTGAGGAATAAGGGCTTTGAAAGGCAGCAGGAAATTGAAGCTATACCAACAAAAGCCAGAGTGGCAAAGGGAAGGGAAAAAAAAGTTGGCCCGAAAATAAGATGCAAAACTGAAATGGAAAAAGCATCAGAAAGACAGCAGGGGCACCCTGGGGCGGGTGCAGATTGGGTTTCTCTCATCCTCAGGACCCTGTGCACTCACTAGAGGGAGGGGGGGAAGGGAAGGGGCACCAGAGCGTCCCTGCGCTCCCTGGACTCTTGCTCTGCCCAACCTGATTCCTTCCCCACCCCGCACACTGCAACCCCTGTGTACCCTGGCCTTTGCCACCCAGCTACCATCAGAAGGAAGCTTGCAGCCTGTCCCACTCGCAATATGTCTTTAAGGGTCTTTGACGCTCTTTCTCACCTTACTCCAGCTTGTTCCGGCCCCATAACTGAAATGCGCAGTCTTTCTTTTTTTTTGCAGTTTTTGGCTGGGGCTGGGTTTGAACCCGCCACCTCCGGCATATGGGGCTGGCGCCCTGTTCCTTTGAGCCACAGGCGCCGCCTTCCTTTTTTTTTTTTTTTTTTTTTAAAGATCTTTTTAACTTTTTAAAAATTTAATTTAATTTTTACATTTTTATTTATTTATTTGAGACAGAGTCTCACTCTGTTACCCTGGGTAGACTGACATGGCACCATAGCTCACAGCAACCTCTAAATCCTGGGTTCTAGCAATCCTTTTACCTTATCCTCCCCAGTAGCTGGGACTACAGGTGCCTGCCACCATGCCCAGCTAGTATTTTTTCTTTTTTTTTTTTTTTTCTATTTTTAGTAGAGACGGAGTCTTACTCTTGTTCAGGCTGGTCTCGAACTCCTGAGCTCAGGCAATCCATCCCCCTCAGCCTCCCAGTGTGCTAGGATTAAAGGCCTAAGCCACTGTGCCCGGCCTGAAATGTGTACTCCTTATAGGTTTTTGGATAGACTTTTAAAACTACAAGAGTCAGTCCTGGGCCTCTAGTCCAGTTTTCTGACCACCGCAGGAACCTCCTACTTGGTTTCTCCAAAGACACTCAGCCCCTGCCTTACACCACTCAGGGCTGGGCCTGCTCTGATGAGAGACTGTGTGGTAACATCCCTTCTCCGAAGCTGGAGTCTTCTACTTTGTAACACGCTCCCCCTCCCTTGGATGTCAGCCTGCCTTCCAGAGGGAGAGTAAGTCCGTCTCTGCTTCCCCATGGCAATAATTCTGCAAGGGGTCTAGGGCCTGTCTGGTGTGGTGAAACCACATGCCTGCCAGAGGACTTATTTGGGTTCCAGTTTATCACCTGTCCTTGAGAATCAGTACCCCAACATTTAGGTAGCTAGTTTAGATCTAACAATCGCATCAAAAACTTGTGTTCAAAGTTTAAGGTATTTGTCTCTTTATTTTCATTAAATATTGACTGAGCAACAGCTTTGTAGAAAAAACTATCCCAGGTGTGCAATAGGTTGCATTATCGTTCAAAACGTCTGCTGCTCTTCCCTGTGAGGCCACCTTATGGGGAAGGAGGATAATATATCCTTCCAGGCCACTGTGTGACCTCTCTGGCTCAGGAAAGTAGTGGCCGAGCGTGATTGACAGCAGAGCTCTGCAGACCTCTCACAGGGGTGAAGCAGAGACCCCTGTTACTAGACACACATACCCAGATCATCATAATTAGGCTAAACTCATGAAACAAGGTCCTCTTGGAAATTTCAAGAAATTGTGAGCATGTTCTGTGCCCTCAGGAGACCTATGGTCTAGCTGAGAAGACTCTGTCCAGTGCAGGTGAGTGGGGAAAATGGCAGAGCTGCAGGAGCTCTGAGGAGGGAGGTGAGGATGGGCTTTGACCAGGAACAGCTGGGTAGGGAAGAATGAAGTCTTATTCCCATGTGTTTAGTGGCTTGGGGGTTAACTCACCTTCAGAGAGAGAGGCCTACTGTGAACTCAGCTCCTCACATTGAAGGATTAAGGATGTTCCTTTTGTGGGAGTGAGTGAAGGAGAGCACATTCCACGTCCCTAGCCATTAAATAGCTTAAATAAGATGACTTACCAATAGTGCATTGATGACATCAAGGGTAAAGGTATTTGGATAGATGTAGTCTTTCCAGTCTCTCTGAAATCAAATTGTGGCAGTAACTGTCCATGGTTCAGTATAAAAGCAGTCAAGGCTGGACGTGGTAGCTCACCTCACACCTGTAATTCCAGCATTTGGGGAGGCTAAAACACAAGGATCACTTGAGACCAGGAGTTCGAGACCAGACTGGACAACTTAGGAAGATTACATCTCTACAAAAATTACAAAATTAGCTGGGTATGGTAAGTATGCACCTGTAGTCCCAGCTCGTTGGGAGACTAAGGCAGGAGGATTGACTGAATCTAGGACATCTAGGTTACAGTGATCTACCACCGCACCACTGCACTCCTGCCTAGGCAACAAAGCAGGGGCCTGTCTCTAAAAAAGAAATAAAAATAAATAAAACCAATCCATAGAGGCTGGCCCCCAGGAGTAGCCAGAAAGGACTTCAGCAGCTTCAGCTACAGCTGTCCCTTTTTGCCCTTTGCCTCCCTGAAATAACACAGCTAAGCTGTAATTATCTCTCTCACTTAATCCTCTCAACAGCCTTGCCTAAGAGGGCTGCTGCCATCCCCATTTTACAGAGAGAAACACTGAGTCTCAGGTTACATCTTTGCTCCAAAGGCATGTGATCCGTAAGTGGCCACGCCAGGACAGGGACTGTGCCCTATCTGAATACAAGGCTTCACCCTTCCCCATCCTCTGCTGCCTGCAACAGGGCAGGCCCTACCCCATCACCCCCAGGAGGGCCCGGGAGGGCATCTGCCTGGCAGAGCAGCTTGGACATGAGGCTGACTCCCAAAGTTGCTGCAGAATGAAGCAGTAGTTAGAGGTTCTGTAGATATAATAAAGGAAAAAGGGAGCAAGGCAGGAAGGAGGAGGAAGGAAAGGAGATAAAGAGAAGAAAGGGAGGGGAAGCTCCCCTAGGTGCCCTGGTGCCTCGAATCCTTGCTCTACGTATCTAATTTCTCCTGAGTGGTGCCTGGGTACACTCTGTTACAGTTAAAGTTGTGTCAGCGGTTTCATTAGAACCCATGTTTTGATTTATAACTCTCCCTGCAAAAATGTGCTCCTGGCTGAAAACTGGCATTCAAGGTCTTGGGCCAAGAGAGCCGCTTCTATGGAAGATCTACAAGGCACAGTCCAGGCCTTTTCTTGAGTCCAGCTTTCCAGCGGAAATAAAAAGAAGAGGGTAGGGACTTGCTTAGAATCTGAAAGCATCAGCTTAGATTTCAGGAGTGCTCAAAGGATCAGCTTCTTTGTCATGTGTTTGTGGACATTTTTGTGGAAGTATGTAAAAACTGTTCGCAGACATGGTGCTTTGGAGTAATTCCACCTTGCAAACATTATTATGAATAATAATGAACAATAATGATGAAGATAATGACAGTAATGCTGAAACTCCCTTGTGGGATGAAGCTTTAACCTTGTTGTGAAGCATCCACATACCTGGTCTCACTGATACAGCAGCTTTGAGATTATCAGGAAAAAATTATTATCCCCATTTTGTCAATGACAAAACTGAGAACCAAAAAGGCTGAATGGTGGGTGTGCTTAGAGGCACGTGGCCCTCTCACGACTTCTGAACCAGGACTTCAGTAGCAAAGTCATGCTACATGCCAGCCACTCGTTTTGACTTCTTTTCACTTTTATTTTAGAAGAATACGCATCATTGGAAATAGGTCTCATTTTAAGCCACATGAGGCTTGAGAAAAATAAATGTGAGAATAAAAGTGCTATTTAATATAGGCATCATTATTACTATTATTATTGCAAAGAGCCTATTTGGAACTGCCTAAAAACCTAAAAACTTATTAATATTTTTAGAACATCAGAAGTATGATTTTTTTCCCAATATAAATTCTTCTCTCCCAAACGGGGTTGAATAATCATAATCATAATCATTATCATCATCATTTTTCCACTAATTTATTGCTTTAATGTATAATTTCTCATCAATTAGCACATTTGCTGCCCAAATGTCTCCATTTAACAGATGAAGAGATGGAGGCTCAAGTGTGTATAGCAAAGCCAAGGGGCTTGAGACTTGTACTCTTTGTCTTCATAACAGATGCTTTGCTGGGCGAATGCTCTGAAGCCCTAAGTTACACTGGGTCAGAAATGAGAAAATGTACACCATCAAGGCAAGAGCTAATGCGGCCAAACCCATCGCTGGCAGGACAGATGCTCCAGTGACAGGCTCCTGCGTGTCTCCCCCACATGTCCATTCACTGCACATGAGGTCCTCAGACCCTTCTCAGTCCCTCCTGCTGGAGTCTTGTCCCATAAAGTCCTGCCCCAGGGGCCAGAAGCCAGCCGAGCTCCATGCCTCCCACTGAGCAAGACTTGGGCTGTCACTGTGCTGTTATTTATGAGTCCCCCTTGCCCAATGAGTGGCCTTGAAGGGGCCCAGCTTGGGCCTGCTGTCTGGCCGCACTTGTCACACGTCATTAGATGTTTCGTTGCCGCTGACCCCTCTGCCAGCTGGCTGAGTGGCCTCAGGGTGAGGGGAGGCGGGCAGCAGCTCCTGTGCAGCCCCTAAGTCTTTGTGGCATTTGGGAAATGGAAGGGCTGCAGAAGCTGTCGTGCTAATCCACTTAGAAGAAGACAGAACTGGAAAATAATCTCCGAGAGCGAGGCCTCGCCTCGTGTTGCTCAGACCTGGCACTATTGCCATCTGGGGCCCGATAATTCTCTGTCGTGGGAACTGTCCTGTGTTTGGTGAGATGTTTAACAGCACCCCTGGCCTCTACCCTCTAATTGCCAGTGGCACCCCTGTCCCAGATGTAACAACCAAAAATGATCCTATGTGTTGCAGAATTGTCCATGGGGGAGGAGAAAAATAACCCCCTCAGGTGATAGCTCGCTAGTTCTAATCACAAAAAATATAGGACAGTGGGTAATTTAGCAATGACCATGGCAGACCTGCACGTCCCCCCAACAGTAACCTTTCATGGAGCAACAGGAACAGAGGGCAAGGATTGTAGGAGACCACTGTGTTGCTTAATTGTTGCAACCGATTTGGTATGGTTGGAATTCTTGACTTCTTTTTTCAGATGAGGAAACTGCAGTTTAGAGAAGGGAAGTACTTTGCTTGAGGCCAGCTGGGAAGTGACAGAGCTGAGCAAGGTTTGAACTCATTTTTCTGAGTTCTAGTCTCGGGTCTTGCCGTAGCTTTGTGCCCTGGCCCTAGTGCTTAGCAAACCCACCACATTGGGCTCTGATGTTCTGGAGTGCATACTTGCCCCAGAGCAAAGGGTGTTAAACACCGTGTTCTCTGCAGGGCAGTTTTATTCCTGTAGCCCCCATTGCTCAGGGCTCCCCTCTCTGTGCCCTGCAGCAACCCCTTCTCCCTGGCCCAGGGTAGTGGGAGAAAATACCCCTCCTAGGGATGCTTACATTGTTCAAAACAATGAGGAGAGAGACACCCAAAGAAATATCACTCAGTGATACTTCAGTAACTTTACCAGGTTGGTGGAGAACTCATTGGGCAGGGTGTTTTAGAGCCCTTCAATTGCTGTCTAGAAACTAGGAGATTCAATCCCTAGAAAAGTGAAATACCTTAATTAAAGGAAATCGAAATATAGTCAAATGTTTGCTGTTGCTATTTTAACAAATTGCACATAAATCTTTAATTGTAAGTCACCTCAAACCTTCTCTGAAGTAAGTGGTAAATTTCTAAACATCTTCAGTGCTTATAATGTAAAACAAACGTGTTCCCAGAGCACCTGTCCCAGGATGCACTTTGTGGAATCTGGAGTAAACATTAGATTATACATAAGCCAGTACAATGGTCCAACCAGCCATATAAATGACATGACCCTGAGCTTTTCCAACCCCCTTCCTTGAATTGCAGGCTTTGCTTGCTGTCTGGCAAGCTGGGGAGTCCCCAGCTGGTCCTGCTCTGAGTGCACGTTGTGACTGGGAGCCTGGTTTGTGGAAGATTCCTTGGGCTTCTTCCCTTCAACCTGGGCAACTTTTCTGAGTTTCAGGGTCCACTCTTAACTCTTGCTTCTCTGATTTTGTTTAATGAATCACTTCCTTGGCCAAATAACTGATTTTAAGACATTTCTAATTTCAGTATATCCTCCCTTCAGGACATGCAAACCTCGTTTCATGAGAAGCCCATAGGCCAGAAGGTCATCAGATGTACAGGAAAAGCTGGAAAAGGACAGATCTTTGCACTGGAGGGGTGCTAGGAAACTGGAAGCTGGCAACCTTTTCTGCTTTTTCCAAGTCTATTCAAGAAAAGGTTTTTTTGTCATTGTTTTAAATTTAGATTTGAAGTGGAAATTATTCACATCCATGTTGGGAAGTAGGGCTAAATGTATTTCCCCAAGCCAGAGAAAAAGGACTATTCAGTCCCCTGAACTATATGGGCCTGGTACCCGGGCAGGCCCCAAGGAGCAGCAGTTTAGTAGGCTGTGCTGGGGGCAGAGTGCTTACACAGGTCCCAGAGAGAGAAAGTGTGTTCCAGGGTAGGAGTCACAGAGGTGCAGGGCATTTCAGGGGTAGTGTTTGGCTGTTAGATCTAAGTGTTATCCAGTTAGAAGGCTGGCACAGGCCCTCAATACCAGATTAATTGGTGTCTCTGGCCTGGCCTCCAACTGTGTTCTGGCAGGAGAGCCACAAGATGGACCTTTGAGAACCAGAAAGTTCCCTCAGTCCTTCTACTCCCACACCTCTGCCGCCATAACACCCCAAGATGCTGCAACCAACCTAAGGAGCACCTGGATCATCAGATAAACGTGATTTAGCCAAGTAGAGTATTATGATTCCTAGTTGTAGTATCTTTATTCTATTTATTTATGAGACAGAATCTCACTCTGTTGCCCTGAGTAGAGTGCCATAGCATCATCATAACTCACAGTCTAACTCCCAGGCTAGAGCAATCCTCTTACCTCAGCCTCCCAAATAGCTGGAACTATAGGTGCCTACCGTAACACCTGGCTAGTTTTTCTATTTTTAGTAGAGACAGGGTCTCACTCTGTCACCCTGGGTAAAGTGCCATGGCATCATAGCTCACAACAACCTCAAACTCCTGGGCTTGATCAATCTTCCTGTCTCAGCCTTCTGAGTAGCTAGGACAACAGGCACCCACCACAATGCCTAACTAGCTTTTCTATTTTTAGAAAAGGCTGGTCTGAAACTCCTGCGCTCAAGTGATGCTCCTGCCTTGGCCTCCTAGTGTGCTAGGATTACAGGCGTGAGCCACTGCTCCTGGCCCTAGTTGTAGTATTTTTAAAACATGGCTACTAATAGCACCTTCTCCATATAGCTCAGCACACCTCCACTTTAACTCATTTACTTGGACCACAGCCTTGTGAAATTGGAAGAGGTTGTAGGAGCATGGGTGGATGGAATAGGAGGGGGAGGGAAGTAACCAAGACCCAGAGAGGTGATGCTACCTGCCCAAGACCACAAAATGGGAAACTTATTGGTCTTGGGACCTGTAGCAATTGTCTGTTGACTGCCATGCTTAGGGAAACAGCCTCAGGCTCTGCTGAAAAGTAGAGTCTAGGAAGCTTCAGGCCTTAGAAACCGCCATCACCCACAACCTGCAGCCCAGCTTCCTGTAAAACAGACACCTGTGGGCACCCACAGCACCCCCTGCCTGGGCAGTGGGCTGCAGATGGTCACTCAGGGCTGAAACTCCATCAGCATGAGCACACCACATAAGGGGAGCCTGGGCTGCCAATTTCCATTTTCATTTGAGTGGCTGGTACTTAGTAATCCAGAAGCTTTATTTAAGGGCTGACCTCCGACACAGCTTGTCATTCAAGAGGCAGGCACCTGATAGCCACTGGAAATCAATAGCTGGCATGAAGGTCACTTCCTAGAAAAACTGGGGCTATGAACGTGTCAGTTCCAATGAAAGATTATAACCAACCAGCAGCGAAGTTTATCTGTGGCTGAGAGCTCGTCTGAGCTGGACTTGTTATGGGCCATACATGTGCACGTGTGAGTGTCTATGTGTGCGTGAACATACAAGTGTTTGCATTCATGAGGCAAAGACACATGTGCATGAGAAAATGTGTCTATGGTGCTTTTGTGCAGATGTGAATGGACATGTGGGTACATACAAGTGTGCATGAGTGTGGCAGTGTGTTCAAGTGCAGATGACAATGTGTGTAAGAGTTGTGTATATGTGTTTCTGTAAATATATGCATTTTCAGGTAAGTTTATGTACATGTGTCAGTGCATGTGTGGACATGTGAAGCACACGTGTGCGTGCATTTGGGTGGCTGTGTGTGCATGCCCTCAGGTTTGGGTATGTGAGAGTAAAGGTTCATTTGATTGTGTGCACACATCTTACCTGGTCTGGAAGGCCTGAAATGATCTGGCCCCTCTACCCTCCAGGCTCAACTCTAAGTTCTCTTCTCCACTGCCAGCTCCATGCTGGACCCTCACTGGCCCCTCTCACTTCCCTGAAGAGCCAAACCTCTGTGCTCTCAGGGTTCTGGTCCACCTCCTCAGAAGAGATCCCCTTCTCCCTTTGCCTGTACTGGCTCTTTCCCACCATTTGGCCTCAGATTAAATGTTGCCCCTTAGAGACCTATCCCTAACCATCCCTCCCTGGTCTTCCACAGAGATTACAAGGACATCTGAGAATTCCAGTTCTTCGCTTGTTTGCTATCTGCCTCCTTACAACAGGATTCCTCTCTGCCTCTGGTAACTGGGCCTTTGCTAAGGTATCCAGAGTATCTAGCAAAGGTCTGACACCCACCCAGTGCTGACCCCTTGGTCTCTCTTCATATAAGGAGTGGAGGAACTCCACACTAGCCCTGCAGCCTTTACCTCCATGGGCCTCAGTGTCCCTACCTGGAAAATGGCAATACCTACCCTATTTATGTCTCAGGATCAAATGAAGTAAGTATGGTAAAAACCTCTAGGGAAACATGAGATTTCAGGTATATGTAACATATTGTGTATGATTAAGGGCTGCTATTACTCAGAAAGAGATGTAAAGAAAGGGGCTGCAAAGATAAGCCAAGAAATTTCAAACAGAGATTCCAGAATGGTTTTCTCCATGTCATTAATTCTATTTAGACACACTCACAAATCTAGAAGCCTCCCCAGGCCTCTGTCAGCCGGGATCTCTATTTCCTGCCTGGATACCTGTTTCTGGAAGGTGTCCTAGTCTCTTCCTTTCATAAATGAGTCTATTTGGGGAGAGTGAAGAGTGTATTTCACCTCAAAGGAGAAAAAATTGTAAAGAATGAGTCAATGCTACCCAAAGAAGATGGTTTGTTCCACATAGTTGCCATGGGAACCTGGAGCTGAATTCCAAGGCTGCTTGAGCTCTGTTTTAAGATTTGATTTGGGAGCGGCACTCTTGTCCCCCCACCCTACCACTGATGATCTGTGGATTCTTATTATGCCATCATCACCTTACTCTTTGGGGCTCAATTTCCTCATGTGTAATACTAAGGAATCTAAAAGATGACAGGGAATCCCTGTCCTTCCTGCTTTGAATATGTAACAGTCTAAGTCACATCAGTTATCTGGGTCTCAGTTTTTGCATCTGTTAAGTGGTTGAAGGAAAGAGGTAGAAAAATAAAAGCCTGGGTTAAATGTAAGTTTCATCTTCTGGTTCCCAAAATGATCTTTCCTGCTTCTTAAGACAGAACTTTATGAAAATAATTCTAAATAGGTGCAAATTCCATTCTTCTGTTCATTAGTTCCGCAAACCTACAATGAGCAAGTGCAGCACCATGGTGTCAGGAACAATGGATGATGCTAAGGGTTTGGAAGGGACAAAATCCAGTCTCTGCTTCTGAAAGCTTGCTGGCCCATGCAGAGGACAGACAGGGCGAGACCTGGTTTCAGAGCAAGGAGAAATGGGCCTCAACCAAAGCCGGTACTGAGTGAGTGACAGTAACTGTGTGTCTCTTCTTCAGGCACAGGGTGAGTAGGTGACCCAGCCTCCTACTCCCCACTGCCATCTGTGTCTTCTTAGGGGCATGGTGGAGACCTTGACCTTTTAAGATGAACCCAAGATTAGTGCTAATATATGAAATCACAGTGTTAACACTGGCGGTCTTTCTTCTGAGAGGACCCTGGAGTCCAGGGTGGAAGAAAGACCTTCCCAAAGTCACATGGTCCACTGCTCCTGGGTGATGAAACACAACTGCTCTTTCTGCTCCACAACTGGATTTTGAGGTTTAATTCCAGGCAAATCTCCCACTCCCAGGGCCTTTGGATGAGAAGCCAACACTCCTGATTCTCTCAGTAATCTGATATCATAGGCAGAAGGCCACTCCCTAGCCACAAAGAGAAAGTTAATGGAAGTGTACTTTGTTTCAAGTCATCATCCTCTCTGTCCCTGGGTTAAGGCTTTTGTATTACTGTCAGGACACAACAGGGCCTGCCCCCTTCATGTAACTGCCCTTTGTCCAAAATTATTCCTTCTATCATTCACTTCCCATTAACCCAAATCCTCTTTTCTAGGTGCATAGGTCAGGGAAGAATTTTCTCTGGTTAATTCACACTATGGTGTGAATGACTGCAAATTCCCCCTGTGGTGTCTGGGGCTTGGGCTGAAGTCAAGGAAGAAATCCTTCTTATTAATTCCCAGTCAGATGTGAATGACTGACAACTAGCTCTCCAATTGTACTTGTATTGTCAAAGACAGCGCCTGCAGGTTCAAAACGTTCATAATTCCTTTCATTTGTTTAACAGTTATAGTTTTAGAAGTTTTGTTCAAATCTGGGTTTAGTCACTTAGGAGCTTTGACCTTATTAAAGTTATTTAACCTCCCTGAGCCTCAGTTACCTCACTGGGAAAATAAGGATCGTAATTAGACACCGAAATATCAGGTGAAAATTAACTGAGCCCATAGCATAGCCTCTGACTGATTATAGATGCTTAATAAATGTTAGTTCCTTTTGAAAAATGGAAGCTGCCACCATGGAGATTTCAGAACTTGCTCAAGAGCACTGCCTAGTGAGAGCTAGGTCAGGACCAAGGGCTCAGCAGTTTCTAGTAGATTCACAAAGTTCTCCATGCAGGATATCAGCTTTGGCCTTATCCAAACCTCATGCCTGAGGCCATGGCTGGGTACTAGGAATACAGGCCAAGTGGACAGACTGGTGGATAGCGTGCTTTGAGACTAGTGTCCATGTGGGAATGGGCACAGAAATTCACAGCTCTGGGGGTCTTCAGCAAGTAGTAGCCATGGTCGTGACAGCCAAGGGAGATCAGGGTGGCCTGAGGGAGACGTTTTCAGGTCAGTGAGGCAGGGGGAGAGGGGAGGCATCATTGACATGCCAGGTCAGGTTGGGCAAGGTCTCCTGGTAGTTTCCTCTCCTAATGGCCATGTGGGCTGCCTTTATGGGCCATTAACTGTTTGCTTAGGGCACTGTGCTCTTGCATGAGAGGTAGCTGAGGGACCACAATACCTCTACAGGCTCCAAACCTGGAGTGGGGGGCAAGGAAAGGTTGAATCAGTCTTGGGTCAAGGGTGGTCTGACACCACCTGACATCAGCCATGAGGATACCTTGCTAGAAATCCTGCCTTAAAGCACAGACTTCTCTCATGGAGTCAAAGTTTGTCTTGACTTTTATGTTTTATGCACTGGATTTGATAAAATCGGGACCCATGGTTTATTAGAAAACCCTGGGCTGAAGACTCTCAGCAGACAAGAAGTCTATTTCATTGTGGGAGTAAAAGGTGTTCATTGCAGGAGATATGGAAAATACAAAAAAAGAGAAATGTTACAGATCACACATAGTGTCACTGTCCCCAGACTCTACTAAATAGTTTGTGTAGTTTATGTATTTCCTTCCACCGTTTTTTCCACATAATCTTTGCAGGTGTAATTTTCATTTGTTTCCTACTTTTTTTTCATGTGAATAAACATTTTCCATACTATTATAATCTGTTTATATACATTTCCTTCATTTATTTTTCCTCCCCTATTCCAACATTTTACTTTGAAAAATTTCAAAGGTACAGCAAAAGTGAAAGAATGTTATAGGCAACACCCTATCAACCACCATCTAGACTCGGCCATTATCACTTCTTTTTTCTGTAGACATCAAGGTCCTAGGGTTTCCTAGTCTCTTGTTAAGTGAGGAATTCAGGGGTTGGTAAAACAGAGTCCCTGCCCTCAGGAGTCAGTGAGTCAGTGAGATGGCAGGCAGACAGAGAGCCCTTTGCTCCTTGTCACTGAGGAGCTGTATGTGGGTGGGGCCTGACGGAAAGGCCATCTCAGGTGGACTAGTATTCAGGATGAGACTTGGACACCTTTATACTGACAGTTAAGTTTTTTCTCTTTCCTTCTTTTAAAATGATACTGTGAAAAGCATCTTCACAATACGTGGTCTTGATTCAGCATTGTTTCTTAGAATCTTAATATTGTGTCAGAGAGAACAAACTTTTTAAAAACCAGGGTGTTTTCCCAAAGGATTGGGCTGAAATGTTGCATGCTATCTGAAAGGGGATTGAAGGCACCCAGGCCTTTCCCTCTGAGCTCTGTGCTGGAACCGGGCTGACTGTGAATTCTGCTGCTTGTTGCCTGGGGGACCTTGGGAAAGTTTCAGGAGCTCTGAACTGTAACAACATTCCTCATCTGTAAAATTCCTCATCTATTCACCCTCTATTCAATACTCACCTTACAGAGTTGTCATGAGCATAAAATGAGTAAATTTACAGAAAGTGCCTAGAACAAAGCCTGGCACAGAGGAATGCTGTGAGATTGGCCATTGTCATTTTACAGAATGAAAGATCCATGAGGACAGGGGTTTGTATTTCACATGGCCACGGAGCCTGCTTAGATAAACAAGGACAGAACATGTCTGCCCCTGACTTAGGAGAGCCCCCAGTGCTGCTTCCTGTAAAATAGAAATCAAACCTGTAAAAGGGAAGCTCTGGTGTTATGTCACCCAGCAGTGTGGAGAGCCCATGGTCCCATCTCTAGGTGGACACTGGGCACACATGGAACTTGGCTTTGATCATGGGAAGCAGCATGAGCCCTGCACATATTAATCCCCCAGCCCTCCTCCTGCCCCCATCCCAACTACAGCTGGAAGGGGGAGAGGATGGAGGGGAAGAGGCAGGGAGGACTTACTCAGTGTTTCCTTTGTGCTGGGACCTTCATGTATGTTTTCTGTTATTGAATTCTATTCTCTTCAGGATCCCATGAGGATGCAATAATAGCTGAGGAAACTGAGGCTAAGGGCTGCAAAATAACAGCAAACCTTAAGACCTGAGTAATTGCTCCCCTATGGAAGCAGACAGGAGAGAAGAGCGAATAGAAAAGACATTGCCCTGCCCTGCAGGAAGCAATGCCTGCATCAGGACACCCAGGAACCCAAGGAGAGGAGAGGACCTGCTGGGGGACAGCCCATATCAGAGGGGGGACAGAAACCCGGAGCCGTGCAGGAACCCCACAGGAGAGGATGAGGCGGTTCCTCCTCCCCTGAAAACCCAAGTACCAGGGAACATGAGAGCACACCCTTGGAGTCCCTTAGTACTTAACGCCCTCCAGACCTCTAGGGGTGTACATGGGTGGGCAGCAGAGACAGCACCTTGTTCTGTCTGGGGAAAGAAAGCACTGGGAGAGGTGAGCAACCACTGTGTCAGAGAGGACGACTCAGCTCGTGCTGACAAGCTCTCACACATGCGACCCTCCAGCACAGTTGGCAGAACTTTCTAGACTAATCCTCAGATTAAGACGTACATTTCACACTGTGACTCAACACCCACGTGTGTGTGTGTGTGTGTGTGTAAGCAGATATAACTGGAAAAAAAGTGTCCTGATATAATTCTTCACCTCACCAAGCGTGATGCGTTCCAGTATTTTCTCTCCAGTATTTTACCTACTTCTCTCTTCCTCCTCCTCCTGGTTGCAGCCCACTAAACTGATTTCACAACCTTGCAGTTTGATGGAGAGGACAGGTGCAACCAGGATAGAATAGAATGCTTTGTGTTGTTGCAGACTGGGTGGCCTACAAGGAGCTCAGAAGCGAGAGGAGAAAGGCCTGAAGCAAGCCAGGAAGATTTCCAGCAGAGGACGCAACTAGAGCTAGACCCAGAAAGGTGGCTGGCTCTGTTCAGTTTCACAAATGTTTCCACATCTGCACTGGGCCCTGGGGTGCCAACAAGAGGGAAGGAAATGGGCCTCCAAACCTTTGGCTCATGAGTGAAGGTGAGAAGCTAGTAATGACGTAGTGTCCATGGAACGATGGGGACACCAGTGGGGCTGATGTGGGGGTGGGAAGGCTACCTTCCACTACCATCATACCTCCATTTGCAGAGAACCATGGCATTTTAAACACACATAACACTACTTTATTTGCCACTCTTGCCAAAATGGCAAGATGTATGAAGGTTTATTGTAACCTCTACTGCACAGGAAAGCAAAGTGTGGCCTGGGGACTCCATGACTTGTCCAAAGGCACAATGCTAACATAAAACAGAGCCAGTCCTGGAGGTTAACATCTTCTAGCTCCAAGCTCCATACTATTTCTAGACTTAAGGTCCAGACTGCCTGAATTCAAATCCTGCATCCCCCATGACAAGTTAGCTAACCTCCCTGGATGTCAGTTTCCTTATTGGTAAAATAAGTATAATAATAGTAACCATCACATAGAATTGCTATGAGGTTTCATGAGTAAAATCTGTAAACCACTCATAGCAGTGCCAGCACCTGGGAGAGCTATTTAGATGTAAGCCAGAATGGTGGTTAACAGAGGCTGGAAGGGAAGGGAGGAGGGCGAAGGAGAAGATGGTTAAGGGGTACAGTGAGATAAAAGCAATAAGTTTTAGTATTCAATAGTACAGTAGGGAAATTATAGTTAACAATAATTTATTGTATATTGCAAAATAGCTAGAAAAGTTGAAATGCTGCCATCACAAAGAAAAGATAAATGTTTAAGGTGATGGATATTCCCATTAATGATCAATGATGTGATCATTACACATTGTATACATACATCAAAATATCACATGCACCCCCAAAATATGTACAACTATGATATATCAGTAAGAGAAATGTAAAATAAGTGTGACTTAGTGTTGAACAAGCATTGACTGAGGGCCACACGACATAGATCAGGGTTGGTAGGGGAGAGGAAAGAAAGGCATTGGGCACATAACTACACAAATAAGTAATAACTGCGGACACGAATGAAGATGAAAAGAATAGGATGCCATGAAGTAGAAGAAAGGGGGCCTTACTGTAATCTCAGAGATCAGGGGAGGCTTCCTGAAGGAAGTGACATCCAAAGGATGAAGAGGAATGAACCAGATCCCAAAGGGGGACTAGAGCTTTCCTTCTAAGTAGGGGCTTGCTGTGTTCAGGGGCCTGTCTGGGGAAATCAGCAACATTCAGAGAACCACTTAACTTCCTTCTGCTAGAACAGCCAGAAAACCTTCTCTTCTTAGTCTTACGTCTCTCTTACCTAGCTGGGCGCCCCTCAGTACTCCTGAATCCATCAGTTTCTGCATACAGTAAAGCTCCCCTTAGCTTCTACACAGCACTGGATATAGAGCAGCAGGGAGTGTTTGTAAACACAGGGGTGGATCCAGCTGGCAGTCTCCTCTCTAAGAATCGTCATCAGAAAAGCTCAGGTCTGAGACATGTCGGCACAAGATTCACACATTCTCATTCATCTGGGCGAGGTGACCACATGACCTGGTTTGCTCTGGACAGCCTCAGTTCACTTCTGTGGCCGCGGCATGATTAGTCATTGTGCGTCTTTCATTTGCTAACATATCCCAGTTTGGATGATAAATTATATGTACTCTAACTCTGGGGCACATGAAACATCCTGGTAGTGTGACAGATGTATCCAAAGGTGCCACTTTGTAAACGGATGTTCTATTTAATGAGTTCCTAGTTCCTTGGGGGTTTCAGCCTCCCAGCCACTGCCAGAAAGTCCTTTCCCTTTCCAGAATAACTCTGGAAGTTCCCCGTAAGGCCAATCTTCTCTATTTCCACCTTAGGACACTTCAGCCCAGCTGTAGAACAATAGTCTTAAGTTTCCTCTTAGGCAGTGGGGTGGGGTGAGAAGATGAGAGGTGCCTTGGGTGACCTGAGTGCAAGTCCTGGATGTGCTATACCTGGTTAGTCCACCTGAGCAAGTCCCTTCACAAGCGGACTTGGCATTTCTCTTTGTTGAATGGGGATAATAAACACACCACCCTGTTCCCTTATGTTAAGAGGGCCAAGCGTTCTGTACCAAGGCAAAGAGGAAACACTGAATGTCCCAGAATGGGACCCTATCTATGATTTAGAGATGCTGGCAATGGGATAGGTAGCATACTTCTTAGGCTAATAATAATAATGTTTTAACACACCAGCACCACCCCTTAGAAGGCTGTTCTCTGCGCAAGAGACTGCACCTTCCTGCCACCCTGACGGTGTCTGCCGCGACCAGGATTAAGGCAACTGTCAGCCAGGAAGGAGGAAGATAAACCCCGTGTGCAGATAAAAAGGGCTCTGTGGTGAGGCCACTAATGTTACTGCAGCCACCGCAGGAGCAGGAAGCGTGGGGGATACAGAATCCTGGTTGCCTCTGACAATTTTCTGACAAATTTTTCCTTTTTTTCTTTTTGGAAGCTGGAGATCCCGTGCCAAGCCCTCAAAGCAGCCCCGACTTCCCATGCAATAAAGCAGCAGTGAGAAAGGCTCAGAGTAATTAAGTGGCTGACGCACAGAAGAAGCCGTTACAAAGAATTGACTAAATTGCCCATTCATTAGCAGCTCGGCATGGAAGGAGAATTACAAATAGACGGCGGAGCCCGCAGTAATTCAATCTAACCTTGTACTTACAGAAAACAATGAGATAATGAACAGAAAAATTACCAGGCACATATTGTATTTTGTTAAAGGGGCGGAGGAGGGGGGCTGGGGGAGGGGGGAGCACAGGGACGGACCGGCGCATGCAATGCTAATGGCCTTGCTCAAGCTGAGCAAACGTTTCTCCAGCACAATCATAGTTCTCAGTGTTAGGGCCTCTGGGGAGCTGAGATGAGGCAAGATCGCGAACAAAAAAATGTAATTTATAAGGCATCTGTGGACTGGAATTTATCATCGGATCCGCTCGCCGCCGCTCAATTGATATGTAGTTGATTTCAAACAACACCCCCCGGGCGCCCAGAGGGAACATTTTTTAGATTTTACGCTTGGATATATCTGTTTAACTCGCCATTTACCAAAACAACGGCTGATGACAGCACAAACCAGTCACTCTGGAGAAAACACGCACACACACTCACACACACACACACACACACACTCATGCGCGCTTGGGTGCGCACGCACGCACACACACGCGCGCGCGCGCGCACACACAAGCATCTGAGAGCGGCAGCAGCCTTAATAACAGCAGTAGACAAGCCTGCTCAGCCTGAAGAAGACCGCTGTGATTCTGGAAAGGGAAAGGGGAGAAGAAAACATGGTAGCCAAAAGATGGAGCCTCTCTGTGGTTTCCCAGGACTAAGAGCTTGGAGCTGGTCTTTGTAACTTGCGCATTGGTTTTCTTGCCTGACTCTCCTACCCTTGGTTGAGCAGCTTAGGAAGCCTCAGTGCGTCCCTGCTCCCCTCCCCCAGGGTCTCAGCACTGCCAACCCCTCTCTAGAACCAGACATGGCTTCACCCAGGGTGCATGAGACTCTGGGTATCAGCGTGTAGAAACAGTAGGAGGGCCCTACAGAGCATTCAAGAAGGGGACAAACTGGTCGAAGGTTGAAGCATTGCTGCCCCTTCCCAAGGATAGCAAGGCCTCCAGACCTGGGTGTGGGCAAAAGTCAGTTTGAGAAGGGTATGGGTAAATTCTGCATCACTTCAAGGGCTAAGGGTTCACAGGCTGGTTGACAAGTCATTCAAGTTTTAAGGACAATTTTGAGAACACAGACATATATGTCCCTTGGTGTCCAGGTAGGGCACAGAAGGAGAAAGCCTCAAGTGCTTTCCTGGTATTAAAGACAAATAATCCAGTGGACGCATGTAAGACAGACTTTAATCAAGACTACTGCGATAAGGGAGAGGCTGGATTCAACTCCACATACACAAGGATCAGTGGAGATTTATAGCCAAGGTGCAGGGTGAGGAGAGGATAGAAAATTGCTTGGTTAGGTGTCAAGGGTGAGGAGGAAGAGGAACTTGATTAGATATCAAGGATGGAGGAGCAGAAGCTTGATTAGATATCAGGGGGGAGGGATTCTCCATAAACTGGCTTAGCAAGATTCTTTGCTAAAACAGGTCTCTGCAAGCCAAGAACGAGACCCAGTGGGGAAGAGGAGTTGAAGGAATCTGTCTTAAGTCTGGTCTAGGAAAGCCAGATGGTGGAGGACTTGGTCTCAGAGAGCCTGTGTTTAGACACTGCCTAGTATATAGCCTGGTGACAACGGAGAGGCAGATGGAACAGTTTCCACTTGCAGAACCTGTGAAAGTGGGACCCTATTTCTAGACTAAACACCTTCCTCCGAACAAACAGATGCTGCACAAATACCAGCCACCCAGAAACATGCTCACAACACTCAATAAAAGGGCAGCCTTTCAGCCTGACCTGGGAGGGGAGAGAGGGTGGTTGTGGCCATGATTGACCAGCCAAGAGGGGGCAACCCAGCTTAATGGGAAGGACACTGAAACAGATGTCCAGAAAAATCCTGGTTTTGTTCCAACTTGAGCACAGATTCACCATGAGGCCTACAGTACAGCACCACTTCTGGTCTCTATGTATTTAGGAATATCCCTAGTACTGCCTGACCTTATCCCCATCTCACTGATAGCTTGGGAATGATCAACCTGTGAAAGTTCTGCATAAATATTAATAACATCAAAGATTGTTTTTTTTTTATTGTTGGGGATTCATTGAATGTGCAAGAAACCAGGTCACACTGATTGCATTTGTTAGGTAAAGTCCCGCTTAAAATTGTGTCTTGCCCCCAAAAGGTGTGACACACACCAAGACCCCACCCCCTCCCCCTTCCCTCTCTCTGCTCTTCCTTTCCTCCACCCCTCCCTCCTTCTCTCTCTCTCTGCTCTCATTTCCCCCACCCCCACCATGTCATTAATTGTCCTCATACCAAAATTGAGTATATAGGACTCATGCTTCTCCATTCTTGTGATGCTTTACTAAGAATAATGTGTTCCGCTTCCACCCAGGTAAGCCTCCATTTTGTCAATGGCTAAATAGTATTCCATGATGTACATATACCGCAGTTTGTTAATCCATTCCTGGGTTGGTGGGCATTTAGGCTGTTTCCACATTTTGGCGATTGTAAATTGAACTGCAATAAACAGTCTAGTACAAGTGTCCTTAGGATAAAAGGAATTTTTTCCTTATGGGTAGATGCCCAGTAATGGGATTGCAGGATCAAATGGGAGGTCTAGCTTGAGTTCTTTAAGGGTTCTCCATACTTCCTTCCAAAAAGCTTACAGTCCCACCAGCAGTGTAAAAGTGTTCCCTTCTTTCCACATCCACACCAGCATCTGCAGTTTTGAAATTTTGTGATGTGGGCCATTCTTGCTGAGGTTAGATGTTATCTCGGGGTGGTTTTCTTTTCTTTCTTTCTTTTTTTTTTTGGCCAGGGCTGGGTTTGAACCCACCACCTCTGGCATATGGGGCTGGCGCCTTACTCCTTTGAGCCACAGGCACCCTCAGGTGGTTTTGATTTGCATTTCTCTAATAATTAGGGATGATGAGCATTTTTTCATATGTTTGTTAGCCATTCCTCTGTCTTCTTTAAGGAGGGTTCTTTTCATGTCTCTTGCCCATTGATGTATGGGATTGTTGGCTTTTTTCATGTGGATTAATTTGAGTTCTCTATAGATCCTAATTATCAAGCTTTTGTATGATTCAAAATATGCAAATATCCTTTCCCATAGTGTAGGTTGTCTATTTGCTTTGGTTGTTGTCTCCTTAGCTTTACAGAAGCTTTTCAGTTTAATGAAGTCCCATTTGTTTATTTTTGTTGTTGCAATAGCCACGGCAATCTTCTTCTCTTCATGAAGTCTTTCCCCAGGCCAATATATTCCAGAGTTTTTCCTATGCTTTCTTTGAAGATTTTTATTGTTTCATGCCTTAAATTTAAGTCCTTTATCCATCTAGAATCAATTTTTGTGAGTGGAGAAAGGTATGGGTCCAGTTTCAGTCTTTTACATGTGGATATCCAGTTCTCCCAGCACCATTTATTGAATAGGGAGTCTTTCCCCCAAGGTATGTTCTTGTTTGGTTTATCGAAGATTAGGTGGTTGTAAGATGTTAGTTTCATTTCCTGGTTTTCTATTCAATTCCAAATGTCTAGGTCTCTATTTTTGTGCTAGTACCATGCTGTCTTGACCATTATGGCTTTGTAGTACAGCCTAAAATCTGGTATGTTGATGCCCCCAGCTTTGTTTTTATTACTAAGAACTGCCTTGGCTATACAACTGCCTTGGTTCCATACAAAACACAGAATCATTTTTTCCAAGTCTTGAATGTATGATGTTGGTATTTTAATAGGGATGGCATTGAATAGGTAGATTGCTTTGGGAAGTATAGACATTTTAACAATGTTGATTATTCCCAGCTGTGAGCATGATATGTTCTTCCATTTGTTAATATCCTCTGCTATTTCTTTCTTAGGATTTTATAATTTTCTTTATAGAGGTCCTTCACCTTTTGTGAGGTGTATTAGGTATATTTTGTTAGGTATATTCCTAGGTATTTCATTTTCTTTGAAGCTATGGCACAGGGAGTTGTGTCCTTAATTAGCCTCTCATCTTGACCTGTTATTGGTGTATACAAAGGCTACTGACTTTTGGACATTGATTTTATATCCTGAGACATGATTTTTTTTTTTTTTTTTTTGCAGTTTTTGGCCGGGGCTGGGTTTGAGCCTGCCACCTCCAGCATTTGGGGCCGGCGCCCTACCCCTTTGAGCCACAGGCGCCACCCATTACTGTATTTTTTGATGACTTCCAGGAGTCTTGTGGTTGAGTCTTTGGGGTTCTCTAAGTATAAGATCATATCGTCAGCAAAGAGGGAGAGTTTGACGTCCTCTGCTCCCATTTGGATTCCCTTTATGTCTTTGTATTGCCTAATTGTATTGGCTAGAACTTCCGGCACTATGTTGAATAGTAATGGTAACAGAGGACAACCTTGTCTGGTTCCAGTTCTAAAAGGAAAAGCTTTCAGTTTTACTCCATTCGGTAAAATATTAGCTGTGGGTTTGTCATAGATAGCTTTGATCAACCATTCGTCTGTCTTCTTTAGGGAAGGTTCCATTCATGTCTCTTGCCCATTGATATGTGGGCTTGTGTCTTCATTGTTGTTATGCTCAAGGAAATTAATGATTTCCTCTTTTATTTCTTCCTGCACCCAACTGTCATTCAACAGAAGGTTGTTTAATTCCCATGCCTTTGTGTGGCGTTGAACGTTTTTTGTTGGAGTTGAATTCCACCTTTAGTGCCTTGTGATCTGAGAAGATACAAGGTAAAATTTCAGTTCTTTTGATTCTGTTGAACTTTGTTTTGCGTCCTAGGATATGATCAATTTTGGAGAATGTTCCACGAGGCGATGAGAAGAATGTATATTCTTTAGCTTTGGAATAGCGTGTTCTATATGCATCTATCAAGCACTTGTTTTAGGGTCTCATTTAAGTCTCTTATATCTTTGTTTAATTTCTGTTTAGAGGATCCATCCAGCTCTGTAAGAGGAGTGTTAAAGTCCCCTGTCATTATGGTATTATAGGATATCATATTGTTCAGACTGAGTAAGATCTGTTTCAAGAATCTAGGAGCATTTAAGTTGGGTACATAAATATTTAGAATTGAAACATCTTCGTGTTATAAGGTGACCATCTTTGTCTTTTTGACTTTATTTACTTTAAATCCACATGTATCTGAAAATAAGATTGCAACTCCTCTTTTCTTCTGAATTCTGTTTGCCTGAAAATTTGTCTTCCAACCCTTAACTCGGAGTTTTAATTTGTCTTTTGAAGCCAGGTGTGTTTCCTGCAGCCAGAAAATGGATGGCTTGTATTTTTTATTCCAGTCAGCCAATCTATGCCTCTTCAGAGGGGAATTCAAGTCATTAACATTTATTGAGATAATCGATAAGTGTGGTAGTGTTCTATTCATCTTATTTTGTGAGAGTCCATTGCTTTGTTTTATTTTTTGCATCATTATGGAAGTTAGGTTCTGTCCTTTAATTTCTGAGTTCTTACTTTGCTGTTGATCCTTTGTGATGGTCAGTTTGTAGAACAAGTTGAAGTATTTCCTATAGAGCTGGTCTTGTTGTGGCGAATTTCCTCAATGTTTGTATATCAGTAAATGATTTGATTTCTCTGTCAATTTTAAAGCTTAGCTTAGCAGGATATAGAATTCTGGGCTGGATATTATTCTGTTTAAGAAGATTAAAGGTGGATGACCATTGTGTTCTTGCTTGGAAAGTTCATTAGAGAAGTCTGCAGTCACCCTGATGAATTTGCACCTGTAGGTCAACTGGCACTTACTCCTGGCAGCTTGAAGAATCTTTTCTTTTGTCTTGACTTTGGACAAGTTCATCACAATGAAGCTGTGTTAGAGTTGAGGCAACCTGGGGTCCAATATCCCTCTGAAAGGAGTGCATCAGAATATTTGGTGATATGTGGGAGATTTTCATTTATGATATTCTCTAGTATGGCTTCCATTCCCCTGGGGCATTCTTCTTCCTAACATCAAAAATGTTGACAAGTAGTTCTTCATTTTGGGTTAATGTAAATGTATGTATGATTAGGTTTCATTGCTTGAGTTTGTAAGGTAAAGTCCAACTTGTAGATGGGTCCTCCACACAGGAAGTGTGCCATATACCCATACATTGTGCCCATTAGGTGAGAAGTTACCAAACTTCCTCCTTCTTCTTACATGAAATTGTGTTTTTCTTTCATGTGGGCCTGTAGTTGTTAATCTACTAGCTTCAACTTAGTATTGAGTATATCAGATACTTGCTTTTCTGTTCTTGTGATACTTTACTTAGGAGAATATTCTCCCAATCCTTCCAGGTAAATACTTCTTTAGTATTTGCATGGTATACATATACCACAGTGTATTAGTCTATTCATAGGTTGATGGGCACTTGGGTTGTTTCCACATCTTTGTAATTATGATTGTGAATTGAGCTCCTATGAACATTTGAGTGCAAATGTCCATATGGTAAAATGACTTTTTTATTTTGGATAGATGCCTCAGTAATGATATTTCAGGATCAAAGAAAAGGTCTAATCTTAGTTCTTTGAGGAATCTCCATACTTCTTTCTATAAAGGGTATACTAATTTTCAGTCCCACCAACAGTACAGGAGTGTTCCCTTCTCTCTACACCCATGCCAACATCTGCAGCTTTGGGACCCTGTGATGTGGGCCATTCTTTCTGGGGTTAGGTGATATCTCAAAGTGGTTTTGATTTACATTTCTTTGGTGATTAGGGATGATGAGCATTTTTCATGTGTTTGTTGGCCATGTATCTGTCTTCATGAGAAAAGATTCTGAGCATGTCTCTCGCTCAGTTATTAATGAGGTTGTTTTCTCTTTTCTTCTTGATTTGCTTGAATTCCTGGTAGATTCTGGTTATTACCCCTTTTTCAGAACCAGAATACATGAATATCTTCTCTCATTCTGAAGACTATTTTCTTTCTTTTTTTTTTTATTGTTGGGTATTCATTGAGGGTACAATAAGCCAGGTTACACTGATTGCAATTCTTAGGTAAAGTCCCTCTTGCAATCATGTCTTGCCCCCATAAAGTGTGACACACACCAAGGCCCTACTCCCCTCCCTCCGTTCTCTTTCTGCTTTTCCTCCCCCCCCATAACCTTAATTGTCATTAATTGTCCTCATATCAAAATTGAGTACATAGGATTCATGCTTTTCCATTCTTGTGATGCTTTACTAAGAATAATGTCTTCCACTTCCATCCAGGTTAATAAAAAGGATGTAAAGTCTCCATTTTTTTTTAATAGCTGAATAGTATTCCATGGTATACATATACCACAGCTTGTTAATCCATTCCTGGGTTGGTGGGCATTTAAGCTGTTTTCACATTTTGGCGATTGTAAATTGAGCTGCAATAAACAGTCTAGTACAAGTGTCCTTATGATAAAAGGATTTTTTTCCTTCTGGGTAGATGCCCAGTAATGGGATTGCAGGATGAAATGGGAGGTCTAGCTTGAGTGCTTTGAGGTTTCTCCATACTAAGACTGTCTATTTTCTTTGTTGATTGTGTCCACAGCTGTGCTGAAGCTTTTTAATTTAATCAGGTTAGATAAGTAATACTTAAAGCACAGTCATGAAACAGTAGCGGCAGCATCACCTGAGAACTTAAAAGTCCAAACTTCCAGGACACCTCCCTAGAAATGCTAAGGATGGGAGACCAGCAATCTGTTTTAACCAGATCTCCAGAGTGTGATGCACGCTTAAGTTTGAGAACCACTGATCCAGCTAATATAGACTATGTAATTTGCTGGAGAAAATAATTTCAAAGTCTGGTAAACCTTTGTAGTAAACCAAAAAACTACTCCAGAAATTATGAATCAAGTGTTAATGTTTGCATTTGAATAGTGCTGTATACTTTCCAAAGCACTTCTGAATACACAATTGCATTTGATTCTTTAATTCATTCTATAAGGTAGGCAGGGCACAATAATCGTGCACCAAAAAGCACAAGGATTTGATAAAGGTTTCTTAGTGACATTTGGAGTGGCAATGATGAGGTGAATAAAGTAAGGACTTTATAATAACCCTCCCCCAAGAGCCCTTTAATCACAGCTCCTTGCAACTTTAAACCTAAAAGGGACATTACAATTGCTACATCTTCATACAGAAACTTTTCTCATTGTCCCCCCTCTCTTAAGCACACTCCCATTTATGACCATACTTCAGCTCACTATCAAGTATCTATGCTGTTCTTTCACCTATGAACTCTGGAGAGCTGGGGAAGCAAGTGGCCTTTGTCCTTACCCATGAGCCCAGCAATGTAGCAAACACTGAAGGTACTGTTGTAGTCTCTATTTTAAGCCAAGGATTGGGGGTGAAGAAATTTGTTCAAGGATACATGGGTAATTAGAAATACAACCTAGACAGAAGCTAGGAATTCTGACTCCTGGAAAGCAGGCTGGAAAGAAATGTCTTCAATGTTGATTGTTACATAATAGCCACGCAGAGAGATGTAAACATTGACTCAATCTCTGTTTTCTATTTCTCTGATACACATACACATGCATTTTTGTGATATACTATTATACTTAGAAGTCATGTACTCAATGGCCCATGCAGCATAGAAAATCTCCCTGTGCACTACATGTGGGTCATTCCACCCCTTCTTGAATTCCTGCTGCAATGGAGACCTCACAGGGATCCACTGCCAATCTCTCTTATCTCTCACTTCCTCTCTGATGTATTTCTGTCTCCTAGAAGCTCGTTTGAGGTTGCACAGTCCTTAGGAAGTGTCAGCTTAATTCACTAATGGCTGGATATTGAGTATGCAGAGACCCTTACAGTAATCATTGGCCAAATACCTGCCCATAGTGCATGAAGGCATCTAGGGATTTTCACATCTAGAATTAGTGAATGATGTAGAAAGAAGACTCTTGATCAAGGTCAATAGAATCTTCCATGACTCTCCACACATCCCAAGTAAGCACCTTTCCATACAACTTGGCAGGAACTCCCCAGCCCCACAGCTGTCGATGAGGAAAATGCCTCCAGAAGCCTGAGGAATTCAGTGATGTGACTCTAGGAAATCACTTGACATCTCCCTAGATAGGTACTGACACCCATCCTTGGTAAGTGCTTTTATTTTCTTAATTTTCCAATCAATTTGATGAGCCTCACTGCCTTCCCTTAGGTCTGTTGGCAAATGACCATTCCTAGGATCACCTTGCCCTTGAAAAGCCAAACTCAGCGCAGTTCTAACATGATTAATTGAAGTTGTAATTTCAGTGAAGCTGTCATACCACTCAGGGATTGATGAGCTAGCTACCCTTGGTAAGAAGTTTTAGTGATCCCTTTTTTTTTTTTTTTTTTTTTTTTTGCAGCTTTTGGTCAGGGCCGGGTTTGAACCTACCACTCCAGGATATGGAGCCAGCACCCTACTCCTTTGAGACACAGGCACCTCCCTAGTGATCCCTTTTTATTAAGGGGAGATCAAAGGTCTCACTCTACCCCCTCACCAGACAGCCTCTTTGCACTTCTTCCATTCCCACCACAGGTCTGTTGTAAAGTACAAGAGACAGGAGAAGGGAGCATTAGAGCCCACCCCACCTATAGGACCCATAGGACCTCAAGCCTGGCTTTGGAGGGGTGGATAGGGATGTGTCACTGAAGGACAATACTGGGATGACCAATTGACACCAGCCATCCTGGCTGGATCATTTTCCAGAGTGAGGGAGCCTGGACCGTTAAGGGGAGTGGGGTCCTAGTCATTCAGCAATGGCTCATGTATTCAGCATTTCTAAAGATGGATCAGCCTCCACACATGAGTTTGCTTGAGGACTGATATTTCAACTCTGATATATTTTACAATAATCATTGATAAAAGTCTTTTCAAAATTTATTACATATTTCCTGGACAAAAAATAAAATTTGCCAAGCATAATATAAACTGTTCTTGCTGTAATTTTCACGAATTTGATGTGCATTCATGTGCTGGTCAGAAAAAAAGTGGTATTGAAGTTTCTGAGGCTATTTGTATACTGAATAGCCCCAGACTGGTAACATTCTAATGTTCTTAGGTCTGAGCTTAATAATTATGTTTTTTACCTGCTATTGGACTTTCACCTATTACATTCTGCAGTTATAAAGAGGGACAGTGGCATGAAAGACAGAAATCCCTGGGAATCCCTATCAGGGGATATCTTCACTTGCCTGCCAGTGTTTATCAGTGCCTGGGGTACAGCAGGTGATCAATAATTAGCTGGTGAATAAAATAACATAGTTTCTACTTTTGGCTTTATGACTTACCAGCTGCATAACCTGGGACAAACCCTGAGTCTCAGTTTCCAACTCTGCAAAATGGGAATGCTAATATCTTCTTTTCAGAGCTCTTGAAAAGATCAAATGAATTAAGCCAAAGCATTGGTAAGAAAGTGCCTGTGGACCATAGAGTGCTATACAGAGCACTTGGTTTTGGTCAATAAATAGTCAGTGATTACTATTATATCTCAGGTTTCTGGAGTGGTCTGTCTGCTCTTGTGGAGGTGGGGCTCATACCAGTGGCCTGGGTTCATTAAGGCAGTAGGATAAGGAAACCAAGGCAGAGGCAATGGGCCTGGACACAGCATGTGTTGTATAGCCTAGCAGTCTCCCATTTGACTTGCCACAGTGGGTGACACATGCTGCCTTCCCCCACCCTGTCTTCACCTCCTCCCTGTCCCCAGCTTCCCCAAAGTGTTCCACCTCCTTATCTTCCTGGACAAGAGGAGCCTGAGCCTGTCCATGTAAAGGAAGGCAGTACTTCATCTTGAGTCCCTTCCTGGACATCTGGATTGGGACTGCTAACACCATGGGTTTTAGGCCTTCTTCCTGAGCCTTGAGTCTCAGTTTCCAAGTCTTCCAAATCTCCAAGTCTGGGCAAGAATTGACACAGAATTGATCAGGGCAGAGCATCTGCTAGAGGCTTCCCAGTGTCATAAATCTCTCTAAAGAATTTTCAAGAGTAGGAAATTTACCTTTCTTTTTATTTTACTGTTTTTTTCTTTTCTTTCTTTCTTTCTTTTTTTTTTTTTTTTTGAGACCAAGACTCACTCTGTCACCTTGCATAGAGTGCCATGGCATCATCACAGCTCAGAGAAACCTCAAAACTCCTGGGTTCAAGCAATCTTATGCCTCAGCCTCCCAAATAGTAGCTGGAACTACAGGCATGCACCACCATTTCCAGCTAGTTTTTCCTATTTTTAGTAGAGACAGGCTCTCACTCTTGCTCAGGCTAGTCTTGAACTCTTGAGCTCAAACAATCCACCTGCCTTGGCCTCCCAGAGTGCTAGGATTACAGGCATGAACCATTATCCCCAGCTCAGAAATCTACCTTTCAAACAGAGAAAGTAAAAATGCTTAAGAAATGCTTAAGCACCTAAAATACGAAGCCAACTATGAAATTTCCAGGAAGCATCAGCAGAAAGAGAACATCTGGGTCATGGATAAGGCAAGGAATGGAAAGAAAAAGGGAAGGAAGGAGGGAGGGAGGCGAAATGCCATCCAGCAGTAGAGCTTGACCAGTCCTGGCCACTCCCAGGTCAGTGTTAAGCGGCAAGTTATCAAGATGGTGAAAGAATTAGGGGAAACCGAATGGGACTCTAACTTTTGAGGTCTCTGTTCAACATGCCCATGCCCCAGGATGCAGGAATTTGGCAGGATAGTCCTGGCTGTCATAGCACGTATTTGCTACAAGTGATGCAAGAAGAATAGAGGCAACTCCTCCAGCAAATTCACCACCTCCCTAACAGTGCGTCTTCCTGGGTTGGAGGCACTAGAAGCAAGAGAGGAAACAAAGCAGTTAGCACACTCTGGAAGGACAGGGCAGGACTGAAGGCCCAGCCCCTGCTGCATATTAACTTTGCATTCTTTTCTCAGGATGGCAAGGAGCCCCACACTCTAGGGTTGGAACTTCTCTCTTTTCCCTGAAATGGCTATTGAGCAATTAATTTAGTTCTTCTCTTTACAAACGTACCTTTCTAATAGTAGCTGCCATGTATATGGTGGCCATCCTATGTCCTAGGCTACTGTACACATCCTGCCTCCAGTCCTCACAACTCTAGCAGTTATTATTGTCAGGAATCTAAGGCTCAGGTTTCTTAGTGACATTTGGTGTGGCAATGATGAGGTGAGTAAAGTCCTGGGAGTGGCCAGGACTAGTCAAGCTCTACTGCTGGATGGCATTTTGCCTCCCTCCCTCCTTCCTTCCCTTTTTCTTTCCATTCCTTGCATTAGTTCATGAACCACACTCCTGTGTCCACAGGAGCTCCGGAGCCCAGGGTGCCTTCCCTGTCTACACGTTCTCTCTCTCTGAGATGTCCATGACACCTCTGCCCCTTTGCCCACCACATGTCCTCTGGGAGGGCACAGCTCCTGGCAGACAATTGGTTGTGACCTGCCGGAGGTGCCACTTTGCATACCAGACACCATCTCCTCTCCCTCCCGGCATGCCAGGCTCCTCTGACAAGGAAGGGTAAAGACCCTCCAGGGTTCTCAAGAACATCAATATGTTTTGTATTTAATGTGCTGGCACTGTTACAGCAAATTAAGGCAAGGGGGCCTGGTTGAAGGGAACACAGCCCGCAGTTCCCTGTCCCTTGTGGAGCAGGAGGCTCTGGAAACGGCACTCCAGTGTAGAGAGGAGTGCACATTACACCCCCTGCAGGAACAGAGCAGACATTAGACAAAGCCCCGAGTCTTAATGGGACGCATCCGGCAAACATCTGAGCTTGGGCCTTCAATCACAAACGCTGCAGGATTTAAAAATGAATAAACTTCACATTGTGTTTCTCTTATTTATCCTTTATGCAAATTGCCCCTAGGAGGACCCATTATGCACACTGCATGGGGACAGCAGAGGCCGGCTCTGAGGCTTGGAGGACCACTTGCAAGCCATTCCTGGAATGCCAGGCCCATCCTGGTGCTTTACAGAGGGAGAGAAAGTGATCATAAAAGGGAAATAAACAGATTCTGAGTGGTTGGCTTATGCAGAAAGCACAGGCACACGTGCACACACAATGACACATCACATACACCCAAGCCACACATGGGCCACATTCGAGCAGCCACTGCTGCCAGTGTACAAGGGCATCTCCTCAATTATTTTCTTTCACAACTAATAAGAGGAAATGGGGCCATTTGTGAGACTGAGCAGAGGTGGGCAGGACAATGAGACACGGCCACATGGCAATAATTCCTGGCCACTCTGGTTTCAGAGTAGTTGCTGTGGGCCAGGCCTTGAGCTGGACCTGCAGTACCCACTGCCTTGGCCACCAAGCTGGATGGGAGCTTCCGGGCAGAGGGTGGAGTCAGGGAGCAGTGGGCAGGAAGTCAGGGCTGTGAGCCTGGCCCAGCGAGCCTAGAGTCACTGGCGTTAAGCCAGGGTAGCCCATGCCTAGAAAGTAAGAGGGCAAACCCCAGGGGCTCAGTGGGGCTCTGAAGGTGGGCAAGACCGTAGAAGGAGGAGAAAACAGAGCCTGTGATAGGCAGCTGCCTTCCCCTCCTAGTTCTAACCGGTGTGGTGCCCTCGTCACTCCATTTTGGGCGCCTGTGCAACAAGGGTTTACCCTCTGACTGGGAAAGACGGTGGCCTGTGCACACTGGGTCCCAGTGGCCCCTGGCTCAGGGCTGGACATGGGCAGGCGTGGGATGGGTGTTTGTGGGCTAAGAGGGTATCCGGAGCACTGGGCTCTGGAAGGGGTTAAGCCAGACCAGGAACCTGATGATACAAGTGACTCAGGTGCTCAGGACAGTTCCACAAACACACACTGATAAGGTAAACTGAAATTGGTCACGTGGTCCCCTGGAACTCCACCCTGAGTGGCCCTTCCATGACAGTTCTCAGGGGGCATGTGGCTCGGGATGTTTCTGCCCCTTGTCGCCCCTCTTCTGTCTGTGCGCTCCTTGGAGTGAGCATTTCTGCTTTAGGGAACAGAGTATGGAGATGGCAGAACTCTCTTGAACTTCGCCATCCCCACCGTCATTCCCACTCCCCAGCTGTCACCCTTGGGGGCAGAGGAGCCCCTGTTATTCCGGGCTCAGTAATCATGAGCAGAGAACCATGAGTCACGTTTCCGATTTCTCCTGCTCCCACTGCCCCTCCATCTAAGCTGTCGCCACCTCCCAAAGTCTCCCCGGGGCTTGATCAGTTTGCAGTCGGCACTCCGCTTGCCTAGTCCTGACTGGCTGCTCAACAGGTCCGTACTCGGCCTCGCTCTGGCGCCCCCTTCAGGCAGGGCGGCTTCGCGCAAGCGCGGCTTCGGCCACCCTTAAGTTTCACCTTTACCTGATTCTCAGTCTTTGTCATGCCATCTCCTCTCACAATTCATTTAGACTGGACTTTGTACTTAATAATTTAAATCTCTTTCTTCAGCCACTGAGAATCCACTGAACGTCTACTATGTGCGTATCTGAAGGGGCAGGTAGATGAAGGAAGAGCTGAGACGGAGAAGTAGGTGAAGGGAAAAGTGGCACCCAGGCAAATACATGTTGAAGACAATGTATTTTAAGGTAGTAATGTATTTATTTCTAAGAAGGTATGGCATGATTTTCTTTGACAGGGGTGAACATACTTTGAGATTAAGATGAGCACACAGTGGAAGAAAGATGTAACAGAATTAAACTCTTCAATTTATCTGCCTTGTGGCAGACACCATGCCCAGAACTCTACATTTATAATCTCACTTAAACAATATAGAGTTTCTGAAAGTTGATGCTGAAAAAGACTTTCATATATACCAAGTGATTGATACAGGATGGGACAGAGCAGGCTAGAATCTGAGCTCTGGCATCAGATTGTCAGCTGTGTGGCTGTTAGAAAATGACCTAACCTCTCTTTTCTCCTGTGTTTCCTCCCCTGTTAGATGTGTACAGAAATTGCACTTATCTCTTTGGATTGAGATGAGGCTTAAATGAGTGATTATAAGGAAAGCACACAGACCAATGCTTGGCACAGAGCTAATGATAGCTGTTATGATTTTTCTAGCTCACTTTAGATGTGTGAATTTATTTAATATTCATAGTAACTTTTTGAGGTAGACCCATTTCAGTGAGGAAACTGACGGACAGAGAGGTTAATTAGCCCTTCCAAGGTCACACAGTTGATAAATGGAGGAATTATAACATGAACCCAGAAGTTGTCACTTCAATGGCTACAACATTTCCATGTGGCCAGGGGACATCTATAGAAATGCCTCAGTCATTACTCAGGACAATGTTTAATGTTGGCTTTCAAAAAACACAACAAAATAAAAACAAAAAAGCATTCAGTGAAAAAAGTTTGGAAGTATTGCCATAAAGGGTGTGGAACCAGAAACAATTAATCTTGGTCCATCCCACATGTCAGGGATGAAGAAACAGGTGAAGCCTCTGTTAAGAAAGGGCCCATTCCAGGTGGAGACTTAGTGCATAGTTTTAGCCTGGGTCTCTTTGCAGTTACCTCTGGTTTCTCCTCTGTGCCGTCTCACCCTAATCAAGGTCACCTAACCACATTAAAAACTTCCCTAAGTGAACAGGACAACCACAAACATTAGGGTCATAATGGGCAGGTAGCCAGTGATGCCAGTTGAGAACCAGGCCTCCCTTCAAGGAGCAAGGCAAATGAACTTGGGCTTGGCAAAAGCCTGCAAAGGCTGCCAAGGCCTCTGGGCCTCCACCCTCTTGTCAATGCAAATGCAGGGGAGCAATTTGCATAGGGAAAATGTAATTACCCAGATTGGAACAGGGCCAGGACCTCATCGCCTGGACTGGGAAAGTGCTGGAGGATTCTTCAGAATATAAAAGCTGCCCCCTTTTCCTCTCCCCGTGGCCCCAACCCTCCCAATTCAGATCAGTGGAGCCTGAGGAATGTGAATGTTCCTATCGAGAGCCCTGCAGAGAGACCCTGCTTTCTACAGCCTCAGGGGTTGGAGGCCAGGACCCCTGGAGTCCCTGCCATAGGGGAGGAGAGCTTGAGTTTCTAAGTCCCCCCACTTCTGCCAGAGTTACCTAACTAGGACAGTACTTGAGCCCTCAAGTTAATGTATTTATGTTGTTTTGTTTTATAAGTGCTCAATAAATGATGACTGTCTGCTGCCCTCTCTGGGAAGAACTTCAGAGCAACTGACCTCTGACCAAAACAGACAGTACAGAGGTTGCACATCAACAAACACCAGTCCTTAAGGCAGGTAGTAACCCTTCGTGAAATAAATCTCTGGGAGAGGAGCCACCTGCCGCCTTGGGCAAGTTCCTTGACCCCACTCACCAACTAAGGGAATTGAACTTAAGCTTCTCAAGCTTCAGATCATTCTAGCATTCTAGTCCTCCATAATCCAATTATTCCCCCAAGATCCTCACAGACAGATGACCTCCAAAAATGTCCATATTTCAATCATGTGATGAAGACTATCAAAACACACCTCCACCATGAGAGGATGACTGAACATCCTAGGAAGCCTGTAATACTCCAATCACTCAGCAGCAACACAGGGAAAGGTGTGAATCCATCCTTCCAATTAATCTGTTCCTTCCATCTCACAAATAAGAGTAAGTAAGCATACATCTGACTTACCGGGCACTGCATAAAAAACTACAGATACAAAGGTAATTAAGAGCCATCTTGGTCTTGGGTGCTCACCTTGAGTGGGGCCAAGCTGGCTTCCTACAGCAGCCATTAGCATAATATTCCTGCAGGTGTTGTCCTGGGGTAATCCAGCCCTCTGTCATTCCTCCGCTGGAAAGGGAGTGCTTTGTTTAAAGACTCATGTTTGATTTCCAAAGCCAGCGCAGGCTCTTATGGGAAACAGTGGGAGACTGCTCCTCGCAAGGAGAAGTGCCTTTGCTCAGGGCAAAATCTGATATTTGGTGAACTGCTCTGCCTTCCCTTTGTGTCAATATGATTTGAGAGAACCATTAAGCTTTAACAATGCAGAAAATAAATCCCCATTAAAATATATGCACCTTAAAGAGCTGGGTTCTCAATCCAAACTGCAAAAGAGAACCATACACCCCTCTTCACTGTACCTCTCCAACTCTGCCTGTCACCAGCCTGGCTATCCCTCAAGGCCAAGTTAGGAGACCTCCTGCTCCAAGAAGTCTCTCTTGATCCTTCTTGGCAGGGAGTGATTTCTCACCCAACTGCCCATACACATTTATTTATCAAACACCTAGGGTAAATGTGATTTGGATGATAACCAGACTGGATTATAGTGTGTGTGCCACAAAAGTGGCTAGTCATCTTTGTCTCAACCTTGTGTACACATTTTATATCCACCCTCTGCCCCATCCTAGACATAGTAGGAGATCCTGAAATGTTTGTTGAATGAATGAATGTACTTGGCTGCAGAATCGCACACCTTTTGTCCACAGCCATGACCTAAATGAAATCCACAGTGCTCAAGATCTCTGGCAATGGCAACCCCCACAGATCCTGTAGGAAAGCTTGGCTAGACCCAGCTCCTTGAGGGTCCCAGCCCTCAGAGACTGCTCCCTGGGCCTCTGATTTCATGTAGTTGGGACTCCTACCTCTATCTGACTGACCTATAATGTCATTTTCCTCTTGCTGTGCCATGCACTTTTTATCTGGCTATAATATGTCTTTCTAGCTGGGAAGCAAGGTCACTATCACTAAAAGCTAAGACTGTATCTCTCTATCCCCTTCAGAGACTAGAACTGTACTAAGTACAGAGGGATGCTCAATATATATTTGCCAATGGATCAACCAACCCAGGCCTCACTATTTGGTCTAAAAACCAAGCAAAACACAGGCATCAACTAACATTTTAGAACTGAGACATTTCTCCAGTTGCCCCCACAACAAAGGCTCTGGGACCAGGACAGGGCTTAGGATAAATTCAGGGAAACCTGACTGCAAAGCAGTTTACTCTATGGAGGACCTTGTCCCTGAGCCAGCCTGTGAAGGCAAAGCCCAGCCTGCCTCTGGTCCCCACACGACTTATTACCAGCTGTGGCTCCTTAGATGAGTCATAATCTCCTGGGGCCTATTTTCTTATCTATCATTATTTCTTTTCACATTAAGTGCTAGGTCCTATGGAAACAAAACTAAAGATAATCCCAACCCTAATAAGTAAGTTTCTACTTAATGGACGAGATGTATACAGAATAGTAGAAATTACAGTGCAATCTGGTGCTGCAAAAAGATAAGCAAAAAATGGTGTGGTATGGGCTCCCTTGAGAACCACAGCCACTCCCACTGCCTCTAGGAATTTAAGATTTCCAAAAGTGTGAGAGTGAACTGGACAAAGCAATGGAAGAAAGAGCCTTCACCTAGAGAGTATAGCAAGTGTGTTAGCTTAACATTGTTGCTGTAACAAATTATTATAAATTTAGTGGTTTAAGACAACACAAAGTATTACCTGAAAGTCTGATATGGGTCTCACTGGGCTAAGGCCTTAGTGTCAACAGGATTGTGTTCCTTTCAGGAGGCTTTTGGGGAGTATCCATTCCCCTCCTTTATCCACCTTTCGGAAGTTTCCTACATTCCTTGGCTCGCTGCTCTATTCTCTAATTTAAAGCCAAAATAGCAGGTTGAGTCTGCCCCACGTCATACCACTCTGACCTCCTCTTCTGCCACCCTCTTCCAATTTTAAGCATCTCTGTAACTACACTAGGCCCCCTCTGGGCCATACAGAGGAGCAGGCTCCAGGGGTTAGAACCTGGATGTCTTTGGGGAACCATTATGCTTTCTCCCACAGCAATGGCAAAGGCACCGGGATGTGTGAGAACTTGCTCGGTCTGGGGACAAGAAAGGTTCAGAGGTCAGTGTGTAGTGATGACAAGAGAAGAACTAGATTATAGGGTCCTTGTATACCAAACATCGGGCCGATTTTTTTTTTTTTTTATCTGCTGCAGCTTTTAAGTAGAGGAGTGACCTCGTCACCTTCATTTTCTGAATGATCACTCTAGCAGCAGGGTGGAAAGGAGTCAGAGGGAAGAGAGGCAAGGAGACTGGCTAGAAAGTCACTGGGACAGTCCACACAGGAGGACACAAAGCCTAAACCTGGGGCAGTGGCTGTGGGATAAACAGAAGGGGATGGGTTTGAAGTTACTTCAGAGGAATAATTGCCAGGATTGGAAGATTCACTGGGATGCAAGGTATAAAGGAGAGGAAGGCCCCTGCTGCCCACTTGGCAAGGGCACTGTAGGCCTGACTAGGAACACCTTCTTACCAGTGTGAGAACTCAGGTAAGCATGTCAGTACTCACCTGTTCATAGGCAAGAGCAAATATGGTCTCCTCCTCTGATGGCACCATTGTGTAACTCATCAGCAAATGTTTCACTGGCCCCTTCTGTGTGTTCACTGCCCTAAGTCCTACAGGGAACCAAAGAGGTCTCAGACTCCTGTGCACCTCACACATGCAGAAGCATGTGTGAGGTGCACAGGAGTCAAGGGAAGTATAATAACACAAGTGCCAAAGAAGTAGCCAGTCTGGTCCACACCAGGAACCTGCCTCTCACCTTCATATCACTAAGTCCTTTTGATTTCATCTTCTAAACTCTTTTTTATTTTTAATTTTTGCAATTCATACTTTATTTTTTGACACCTGTCATTATCTGTCTTTTTTTTTTTTCAGATTAATATGAGGGTACAAACAATTAGGTTACAGTGTTTTCATTTGTTAGATAAAGTCCCTGTTGTAGTTGTATCCCGCACCCTGGAGGTGTGCTATACACCCTTACATTGTGCCCATGACGTGGGAGCACATCCACTCCCATCCCTCCTCCCTGCCAAACACTTCTGGGTTCTGCTTCCCCTCCAGCTCTAAGCTCAGGCCTTTCTTAGTCTTCCTTTGAATTGGTATAAAAGCCTCTGAATCAGCTCCCTATCTCTAGTCTTGCTCCCCTCCCATCTGTTCTTCAAATGACAGCCAGAGAGAATGATTCCTCTAATTTTAATCTGATCTCAACACTATTCAACTCGAAATAATTCAATAAAACATAGGGAGAACATTTTAAATATAGGAGTAAGGAAGGACTTTCTAAACAGAACATAAAACAAGCAATCCATAAAAGAAAAGAATGATAAATTTGAATACATAAAATTAAAATTTTCTACTTGGAAAAAATGCCATAAACAAAGTCAAAAGACAAATAACAAACTATGAAAAAATTATTTGCAACATAAATGACAAGGCACTAATAGCTTAAATATATAAATGGTGTCTACAAATCATTAAGAGAAAAACCTAACTAGCCAATGCAAAAAATGGCAAGGGAACATGAAGAGAAAATAAAATACAGATAGTTTTTATATATATGGAAGGAAGCTCTAACTCAAAATAAGAAAATGTCAATTGCTCTAAAATTAGACACAATCAGATTGATCATGCCAAAAAGTTTCACTGCATTGATAAATTTGGGGGAACAGGCACTCAAATGATATTAGTGGAAGTGTACTACCATGTGGAAACTGTAAATATCTACCAATTTTTAATACTACATAAATATATTCTAGGAATAATATATTCAACTAATATATTCTTTGAAATTATATATTTATAATTTTTTCTATAAAACTTGTGTATGCAAGCACAAAACTGTATATGAGGATTTTCACAAAAACTGTTTTAAATGTCAAGCAGAGAACTCAAATAATCATAGTATGCATATAATTTAGAATGCTAAAAAGAATGAAGTGGGAACAAAGAATGAGTTAGTGTTACTTGCTTAGTATGGAATAATCCCCAAGAATAAATAGCAATTAAAGAAATATTAATATTTACATAACATCTGCTATATAAAGGGCATTATTTTAGATGCTTTATATATTATTTTTATATTTATTATATTTATAGCATATTTGTGTATATTTAACTCATTTAATCATTATATCAACCCTATAACATAGGAATTATTATTTGCTCCCATTTTATAGATGAGTAAACTGAGGCACATTAGAGTTAGAGGTGAGTATCATGAATATTTCTTTCTGTGATTTTTTTCTCTCTCTGCTACATTATAGATATTTATATGTAATCTATTCTCCAGTTCACTGCTTCTTCTCTTTGATATGTATAATTGAGTTCTTAATTTCAGTTAATGTTTGTTTTTTTTCAGTTTTAGAATTTCCATTTGATTTTTTTCATTCTCTACTAAAATGATGAATCTTTTCTTTTGTTTTTATTAAATCTTAGCTGTGTACATTAATGCAATCATGAAGTACAATGTGCTGGTTTTATATATGATTTGAAATATTTTCATCGAACTGGTTAACCTAGCCTTCGTGGCATTTTCTTAGTTATTGTGTTCAGACATTTATATTCTGCATTTAGTAAGTTTCATCTGTACCCTTCTAAGCTGCGCCGTAGGTTTGGTCCCACCAATTATCCTCCCTCCATCCATCCTCCCTCTTCCCCTCCCCTCCCTTGCCCCTTTCCCCATAATCTTGTGCTGTAATAGGGTTATAGCTTTCATATGAAAGCTATAAATTCTTTTTAGCATATGAAAGCTATAAATTAGTTTCATAATAGGGCTGAGTACATTGGATACTTTTTCTTCCATTCTTGAGATACTTTGCTAAGAAGAATATTTTCCAGCTCCATCCATGTAAACATGAAAGAGGTGAAGTCTCCATCTTTCTTTAAGAAGCCCAAGTGCCCATTGACCCACGAATGGATCAATAAATTGTGGTATATGTACACCAAGGAATATTATTATGCCATCTTTTCTTTTAATCCTTTGAATACATTATTCATAGTGGTTTAACATCTAAGTCTGATAACTTAGATCTGATACCCCCTCTATTTCTAGTATCTATTGTTTATCTTGATTTTTCAGTCAAGTCTTGGCATCCTATATACCTGAGTGTCAGATGTGTATATGAAAAATTATGGTGATAATTTGATCCTCTAGATCAGTGGTTCTCAACCTTCCTAATGCCTCCTAATGCCTTGACCCTTTAATACAGTTCTTCATGTCGTGGTGATGCCCAACCATAAAATTCTTTTCATTGCTAATTCATAACTGTAATTTTGCTACTGTTATGAATCATAATGTAAATATCTGATATGCAGGATGTATTTTCATTGTTACAAAGGAGTCGCGATCCACAGGTTGAGAACCACTGCTTTAGATGATGTTATCTTCTTCCATGGAGGGCTTATTTTTGCTTTGGCAGGGCAGTTAGACACTAGCACTGACAATCCAAAATCACTTTAGTCCATTCAAGTGGTACAATGACTCAAAGTTGGATTCCAGTCTCTGTGTGAACTGGTCCCCTTTGGAATCCCAGCGTGAGTATATGCCAGGGCCTCTCCTCCCTAATGGGCTCTGAACTTCCATTTTTTTACCTTATAGCCCTATGAGTCTGTTGAAAGTTCTACTCAGCTTCTTGGCCACTGAGGCATTGTTATGTTTGAAAACATCAGTAGCCTAGAGAGAGAAATTGGCTTCACCTACAGATCTTCTTTCTCTGGTCTTCCCTTCCCTTCTAAATCTCAGCCTTGGGATTCCTCGGGGCCTTGAAAACACTCTATTATCATTAAAAATATTTTTCGGTTTTTGTTATTTTTTAGAAAAATGTCTTGTTTGGCTTTTCTAGTTGTTCTCAGAGGAAAAAATGGTTGAAAAAAAAAGCAAAGGCTGTCAGGAAAAAATGTCCCAAGCCAGACAACCTAATAAAGGAAATATAATATTGGACACTCACACTGAATATGTTGGATGAGCTGACAGAACAAGTAGAAGACAATGAAGAGATTTAGAGATCACGATCACCAGGGCTAGAGGAGCAGAGCAAGGAGATAAAATTATCAAAGCTCAGGAGCAAGAGCCACCAGTCGGAAACCCACCCAGCTGCTTCCCTACCCCTCCAGCTGCTTTCTAGTGCCTCCCGGTGACCAAACATACCAGAAATGTGTGGCCAAGGGAGCCAGGGAAAAGCAGAGGAGGACAGGGCGGGAATCTGAGAGCAGTAGGCCGATGACTAGACACCAGGCTACTTGGGAAGACACCTAGGAAACCTGTAATTATGGCTGCTTCCAGGCTAGGAGGAGGTAGAGGGTTGGTGGGCTGAGCAACTGAGTTGAAAGAGACGTACTTGTGCATGAGTAATATGTTAACAGTAAGAGCCCTCCATGGCTCCCATCTGCCACAGCAGCTCTCCTCAAACTTCAGGGCTTATTAAAATTACCCTTATACTGGAGAAAACACACACCCCATGAATCAGAGGTACGGGTGGGTCCCAGGAAACTGAATTTTAACGGTTTAGTGTGGCTGGTCCATGCGGAACACATTTGAGAAATGGTTTCTGGTGGGGCAGATATCAAATTCCTAAGTGATCACAGTTCTTTCATGACACGTGATCAATTCCTCTTTGAAATTGTCCATAATAACGACAGCGGAAGTTGGCCCTTGCTCTTCTCTTGCCTCTGATCTTTTTGCACAATGTCCTCTAAATTCTCATGGCATTTGGTCCTAATAATGTTTGTACGTCTGCCGTCTTCATTAGCACCTGCGAACAGAGGACTTTTTTCATTTATAGTAAATCCTAGCAATGCCTTATCATACTTGGCACATAGCCCAGGTGCCCAGTGAAGGTTGGTTAAATTGACTAGCTGGTGGTTTTTAGAGAAAGGACTCTGAGTTGGCTGAGGTGACCTAGAAAAGTTTCCCAGAGGGGAGATCGCCTTAGACAAGCAGAGGAGGAAGGGAAATGCATTCCGGGCTGGGGAAAGTGGATACCCGGAGGTACTAAAGGCAGGCAGGCTTGTTTCTATTAGTGAACAATCCTGAAATGAATATAAAGTGCTCTAGTGTTTTGTTTTTTATCTTAAGACAAATTCCCTAAAACCACACTTGGTAGGTAGTGTATCCTCCTGTCTGGGGCCATAACTTCCCCAGATGTTAATGAGTACTTCCAGCATTGATCAAAGGGAGAGAGACCCCTACGGGTTTATAAAACATGCAGATGACTGGTTTTTAACGAATGCAAAATGTCATACAAAAGCAGCATCCCAGGCCAGTTACTCATGCATAGTAAAGTTCCCAGGGAAAAAAGAGCAAATAAATAGGGGAAAAATACCTTGGCTGGAACTGTTCCTAATAGGCAATGGACAATTGGGAACAGCAGGGGCTTGCAGGAACACAGGAGCAAATAGCAAATACATTTGGAACATATCAGCTTCAGCAAGATCTAGGCGGTGCCAAATGGCCCTCCAGCTTTTGTTTCTATTAGGGAATAGGGCCTGTATTTAGCCCTTTTCTAATAGAAATGTGCAGAGCTAAGCTTTTGTTTGTATGTCAGAGGGTAGCAGAGAGGGGGAAAAAGTTGAACATATATACGGCAAGAAGAAAACAATTCTAGAATTGGGGTTTTAAAACAGGACTTCTGTGTGCTCCATTTTGAGCTAAAAGCCACTGGCTTGAACTTTGCCTTCCTTGAATACAGACAGGACCTAGCTTGACCCAGAACTTGTATTCTCACATAGACTCAAATTTAGGCTTTTCACAATATTTCCAAATGTGATCCTATACAAAGTCACTGTATTTGTGTTTGTAGGTGTGGGTATTAAAGGAAATAATTTGTTAAATATAAAGCATTTTGTTACCTTGTGTTGTCATGATTTCTTTTTTTAACATACTCAGAGCTTCACACCTTGAATGTAGCCAGGGTCTCTTTCCACCCTTGACTGCCAGACCGGCTTTCTGCTTGGGTGGTGCAGGTGGTATGATCTCAGAAGCACTGCAAGGGCACTCAACCCTCTCTGTCTCCCTGCAACCATCCCACACCTGCTTAATGGCACCTGGAGTCCCTTTGTCAGGGAGTGCTGTCTTTCTTTCCATACCGAGAAATGAGCCTTAATTTGCCAACTCCCCAGGGAAAGGAGTCCCAAGGCCTCTCAGTTGGCTTGGAAGTGGCAGTGAGTGTCTCCAGCCTTTCTGGGGATCAGATTTCCTTTAGGGTAGTGCCCCTCACACATTTCATCAAAATGCCCTTCATTGCAGCGACAGGGAAGGGTCGGCCCATGCACAGTCCGCAGAGAGGCTGCAGTAGGTGGGAATGTCTGTTTCATGTTTTATCTTTGAATTCCCCGCAAATGTCAGACTCTATGTCTTCATATGTTCACAATTAACATGTCTGTAGTGGGTGCTTCAGTGTTTCCTCGGACCCTCTTTATGGGACTGACATATCCATCATGTGGCTGTCAGGAATATCAGCTGCTGATAGCTTATTGCTGTCACCCATGGGGCATTGACCTAGGCCACAAAGAACTGCCCTGCTTAGCGTTAACTGCCCAAGAAACTGCCCCTCTCCTGGGGGAGGGTGTGGGCGAAGGCTGGCTGATAAGAAATACAGAAGCCCAGCCCCTTTGCCTCAACTTGGGACAACTCTGGAAGGCCGTCCTGGTAGGATCAGCTGACATCTTCCTTCATTGCCACCATGCTATGGCCCAGCCTCTCCCTCTGCCCCATCCTGCCTGCCTCACTTCTCCCAAGAGCACTTCCCAGTCAGCCTCTGCCCAAAGCTCTTCACTCAGTCTGCTATCCCTAAGATAGTGGAGAGTTACTATCCCCATCATTAGACTCTAATGTAGGGGTTTGGAGCTGGACACGTCGCTGGCCAGCTGGAGATGAGGACCCCCTGGCTGCTGGTCCATAGAGTCCAGATAGCCCCAGGCAAGCTGTCCCAGGACAATTGCTCAAAGGTGTGTCAATGGGGAACTGGTGTGGGATCCCAGAGGAAGGGAGAGACAGACTGGAGTAGCATCTGATGCTCGGAGGGATGAGCCACTGACCTATTGAAGAGAGATGATGACAGGCTCTGGGTGATTAATCACCAATTCCACGCACAATGTGGAGACCAGAGGGCCTTCCTGGTGACACTGCAGAATTCACGAACTCCTACAGCTAGAGCAGACAGAGAAGAGAGGCAGGCGCACACCAGCCCCAAGAGCAAATGTGCTCCTAGGAAGGCTGGCTGCCCAGCCCAACGGTCTCTTGCACCAGGTCAGGGCCTCAAGATATAAGCAGGGGACCCTGAGACTTGGAACAGTAGATGCTTTCTGAGAACCTTGAACTCTCAGGTTCCACTGAACCTGCAGGCCCTGTGGAAGTGGCCTACTTCCTTATTTTTGAAGATATGAGGCTCCCATCATCATCACCACAATGGCACTTCCCACTTATAAAAAGATGAGATGGGTGCCTTGCAAGACAATGCTTTTCCTCCTTGGGATCTACCCCCAGCTCCCCTCCTGGCACCCAGATCAATCAAAGGGCACACACCCTCACACAGTCAGGCTGAGGGCATGTTGGACTTCTGAGGCAGCAGAGGGACTATGTAACTACTAAATGCTCCGGTGTCAGGGAGAGGACCGTACCCTAGGAGTGACAGCAGGGGCGCAAAATGGGCAGTGGAATATACAGCTAGATAAGGGAGACTTTTATGACAGGAGAATAACTTCTCATTTATTGTGCAGGATTTAACACTCTGGCAAGGACCCTGGTGACAGTGCTAACATGCTGTTCGGATGGTTCTGGAGTTGAGAAAAGGTAAGTCTACACTTAGTCAGACAAAAATGCCAGATTTTCAATGACAGATGGCAGAGAAAGGGACCAAGGGACACAAAGTAAGTGTTTATAGTAGTATTCTGGGGCTGCTATAACAAAATGCCACAAACTGGGTGGCTTAGAACAACAGAAATTTATTGTTTCATAGTTCTATAGACCACAGATCCAAAATGAACGTGTCAGCAGGACCGCGCTCCCTCTGACAGCTCTCGGGAAGGATCTGCTCTGGGCCTCCCTCCTAGCTTCTAGTCATTCCTTGGCTGTGGCCACATCACAGGTGTCATCCCCGTGTCTTCACATCATCTTGCCTCTGTGTGCATCTGTCTCCATGTCCTAATTTCCCCTTCTAATAAGGACACCAATCTTATTACATTAAGTCTCACACTAATGACTTCACCTTAACTTCATCTTCCAAGACCCTACTTATAAATGAGGTCACATTTACAGGTAGTGGAGGCAAGGACTTCAACATCTTTTGGGGAAAGTCTATGTGCAAGATCAGATACCCTGGGTGGGTCACACCACCAGATAAGCCTCCTAGATCAGCAGAGAAGCTAGATGGGGGTGAGGAGAGACTAGAATGGAAGCTGGAGGAAAGATGATGAACATCAGTTGTAAATATGAGAGCAGTTTCAGTTTGTCCCACTTAGTCCCATAAAGTTTCTCTTCTAGGTTTCCCTAGGAAACAAGACTAGTTGGGGCTCGGCACCTGTAGCTCAGCGGCTAAGGCACCAGCCACATGCACTGGAGCTGGCAGGTTAGAATCCAGCCTGGACCTGCCAAGCAACAATGACAACTACAACTGAAAAATAGCTGGACATTGTGGTGGGCACCTGTAGTCCCAGCTACTTGGGAATCTGAGGCAAGAAAATCGCTTAAGCCCAAGAGTTGGAGGTTGCTGTGAACTGTGATGCCACGGCACTCTACCCAGGGAGACATAGTGAGACTCTGTCTCAAAAAAGAAAAAAAAAAAGACTAGCTGGGACAAACTTGCTGTAAGAAGCAAACACACTTGAGTGGCACAGGGGTGGGCTATAATGGATGTCAAGTGCTTCACCCAGATCTCCTCTGTGGGACTGGCTGCTGGGTAGGCAGCTGCTGAAGGCTCACAGCTATGTCCTTCCCTGGGCATTGCCCAGGGTCATATCCCCTCCCCAGGGGTCAGCCTGGGTTGCAAAAGCTGGGCCCCACTCCCTTGCCTTAGTTTGGGACAACTCAAAGGGTCATCCCAGCTGAGAGCTCAGTTATAACCATGCAGCAGGTGCACAGTCCCTGTCCTGCCTGCCTCACTCCCTTACAGAGGTGCTTCCTGAGCACACGCCTGCAGCACAGCTCTTTCTCAGAGTCTGTTCTCACAGAGTCACTCTAGGTCAGAACTGGAAACACTTACTCAGATTTCCCTACATCTCCCACCACCACAGAGCTGACTCAGTCAGGATCCCGGCAGTAAACAGAGGTGACCTGCAGCTGGGTTGTGAGGCTAATTTGATGAAGAGACATGTTTACATTAACATGAGCAGGACTCACCCTACTCCAGTATGATCTCACTGTAACTGCAATTACAACTGCAGTGACCCTATTTCCAAATAAGGTCTCATTTGTAGGTACTGGGGGTTAAAACTTCAACATATCCTTTGTGGGGGACACAACCAATCCATAGCAATTGATGTTTCCTGGTGTAATATGCATCTAATTTCTGTCTCTACTGACGATACGTCCATTCTGGGAGAGATGAGAAGAACCGAGGAGTTTACACCACAGGAAACAGCAGTTTACTAGGCCCTAATCTGGCATTTGCTATTTCCAGAGCCTGCTTAGGATATAGGCAAAATAGACTTGATATGATGTGATGGGATCAAAAGTGCCTATAGACTAATGCTGAAACTATCACACAGAAACTTTAAAGCAGCTATTATAATCATATTCTTGAAGGGAATCGAAATTCTCAATAGAGAAATAAAAACTATAAACAAGAGCCAAATGGAAATTTTAGAACGGTAAAATATAATATCTGAAATAAACATCTCACTAGCTGAGTTCAATTGCAGAATGGAGATGAGAGGAAAGAGCCAGTGAACTTGAAGATAGATCAATAGAAATTAAATTAAATACTTCAATGACATTCACATGTTGAAGAAATTTGCCACAACTAAACCAGCTCTCCAGGACATTCTTAGACCTATCCTCCATAAAGACCAGCATAATACTCCACCACAAAAGTAAACCCACCCAAAAAATTTTGATCAAATTCCAACTTCCACAGTCGCAAAAGGATTAAAAATGTCCACCGGTCTCTCGAAAGACTTATCAATACTCTCAATTAATGTGAATGGTTTAAATTGTCCTCTAAAGAGGCATAGGTTGGCGGACTGGATACAAAAACTCAAGCCAGATATCTGCTGCATCCAAGAATCGCATCTTACATTAAAAGACAGATATAGACTCAAGGTGAATGGATGGTCATCTATATTCCAGGCAAATGGAAAGCAGAAAAAAGCAGGCATTGCAATCCTGTTCGCAGACACAATAGGCTTTAAACCAACCAAAATAATTAAGAATAAGGATGGACACTTCATATTTGTTAAAGGTAATACTCAATATGATGAGATCTTAATTATTAATATTTATGCACCCAACCACAACGCACATCAATTTATAAAAGAAACTCTAACACACATGAGCAACTCGATTTCCTCCACTTCCATAGTACTTGGAGATTTTAACACCCCTTTAGCAGTCCTGGATAGATCCTCCAAAAAGAAGCTAAGCAAAGAAATTTTAGATTTAAACTCAACCATTCAACATCTGGACTTAACAGACATCTGCAGAACATTTCATCCCAACAAAACTGAATACACATTCTACTCATCAGCCCACAGAACATACTCCAAAATCAACCACATCCTAGGCCACAAATCTAACCTCAGAAAATTTAAAAAAATAGAAATTATTCCTTGCATCTTCTCAGACCATCATGGAATAAAAGTTGAACTAAATAACAACAGGAATCTGCATACCCATACAAAAACATGGAAGCTAAACAACCTTATGCTGAAGGATACATGGGTTATAGACAAGATTAAGAAAGAAATCACCACATTTTTGGAACAAAACAACAATCAAGACACAAATTACCAGAACCTCTGGGATACTGCAAAGGCAGTCCGAAGAGGGAAATTAATAGCACTGCAAGCCTTCCTCAAGAAAACAGAAAGAGAGGAAGTCAATAACTTAATGGAACATTTCAAGCAACTGAAGAAAGAAGAACACTTCAACCCCAAACGCAGCAGAAGAAAAGAAATAACCAAAATCAGAGCAGAATTAAATGAAATTGAAAACAAAAGAATTATACAACAGATCAATAAATCCAAAAGTTGGTTTTTTGAAAAGATCAATAAAATAGATAAATCTTTGGCCAACCTAACCAGGAAAAAAAGAGTAAAATCTCTAATTTCATCAATCAGAAATGGTAATGATGAAATAACAACAGACCCCTCAGAAATTCAAAAAATCCTTAACGAATACTACAAGAAACTCTACTCTCACAAATATGAAAATCTGAAAGAAATCGACCAATACCTGGAAGCATGCCACCTACCAAGACTTAGCCACAGCGAAGTGGAAATGTTGAACAGGCCTATATCAAGTTCTGAAATAGCATCAACTATACAACATCTCCCTAAAAAGAAAAGCCCAGGACCAGATGGCTTTACGTCAGAATTCTACCAAACATTTAAAGAAGAACTAGTACCTATACTACTAAACCTCTTCCAAAATATAGAAAAAGAAGGAATATTACCCAGCACATTCTACGAAGCAAACATCACCTTGATCCCCAACCAGGGAAAGACCCAACAAGGAAAGAAAATCATAGACCAATATCACTAATGAATATAGATGCTAAAATACTCAATAAGATCCTAACAAACAGAATCCAACAACACATCAAAAAAATTATACACGATGACCAAGTCGGATTTATCCCAGGGTCTCAAGGCTGGTTCAATATATGTAAATCTATAAATGTAATTCAACACATAAACAAACTTAAAAATAAAGACCACATGATTCTTTCAATTGATGCAGAAAAAGCTTTTGATAGTATCCAGCATCCCTTCATGATCAGAGCACTTAAGAAAATTGGTATAGAAGGGACATTTCTTAAACTAATAGAGGCCATCTACAGCAAACCCACAGCCAATATCATATTGAACGGAGTTAAATTAAAATCATTTCCACTTAGATCAGGAACCAGTCAAGGTTGCCCATTGTCTCCATTGCTCTTTAACATTGTAATGGAAGTTTTAGCCATTGCAATTAGGGAAGAAAAGGCGATCAAGGGTATCCACGTAGGGTCAGAAGAGATCAAACTTCACTCTTCACAGATGATATGATCATATATCTGGAAAACACTAGGGATTCTACTACAAAACTTTTAGAAGTGATCAAAGAATATAGCAATGTCTCAGGCTACAAAATCAACACCCATAAATCTGTAGCCTTTATATATACCAACAATAACAAAGCCGAACAGTCAAGGACTCTATTCCTTTCACAGTAGTGCCAAAGAAGATGAAATATTTGGGAGTATACCTAACAAAGAACGTGAAAGATCTCTACAAAGAGAACTATGAAACTCTAAGAAAAGAAATAGCCGAAGATGTTAACAGATGGAAAAACATACCATACTCATGCCTGGGAAGAATCAACATTGTTAAAATGTCCATACAGCCCAAAGCAATATATAATTTTAATGCAATTCCTATTAAAGCTCCATTGTCATACTTTAAAGATCTTGAAAAAATAATACTTTGTTTTATATGGAATCAGAAAAATCCTCTAATAGCCAAAAAATTACTGAGCAATAAAAATAAAGCAGGAGGAATGACGCTACCAGACCTGAGACTGTACTATAAATCCATAGTGATCAAAACAGCATGGTACTGGCACAAAAGCAGAGAAGTAGATGTCTGGAACAGAATAGAGAACCAAGAGATGAATCCACCTACTTACCATTATTTGATCTTTGACAAGCCAATTAAAAACATTCAGTGGGGAAAAGATTCCCTATTTAACAAATGGTGCTGGGTAAACTGGCTGGCAACCTGTAGAAGATTGAAACTGGACCCACACCTTTCACCATTAACTAAGATAGACTCTCACTGGATAAAAGATTTAAACTTAAGACATGAAACTATAAAAATACTTGAAGAAAGTGCAGGGAAAACTCTTGAAGGAATCAGCCTGGGTAAATATTTTATAAGGAGGACTCCCCAGGCAATTGAAGCAGTACCAAAAATACACTACTGGGACTTGATCAAATTAAAAAGCTTCTGCACAGCCAAGAACATAGTGAGTAAAGCAAGCAGACATCCCTCAGAATGGGAGAAAATATTTGCAGGTTATACCTCCGATAAAGGTCTAATAACAAGAATCCACAGAGAACTCAAATTTATTAGCAAGAAAAGAACACGTGACCCCATTTCAGGGTGGGCAGGGGACTTAAAGAGAAACTTCTCTAAAGAAGACCGATGCAAAATCTACAAACACATGAAAAAAAGCTCATCATCCTTAATCATCAGAGAAATGCAAATCAAAACTACTCTGAGATATCACCTAACCCCAGTAAGAGTAGCCCACATAACAAAATCCCAAAACCAGAAATTTTGGCATGGATGTGGAGGAAAGGGAACACTTCTACACTGCTGGTGGGAATGCACACTAATACGTTACTTCTGGAAGGATGTTTGGAGAATACTTAGAGACCTAAAAATAGACCTGCCATTCGATCCTATAATTCCTTTACTAGGTTTATACCCAGAAGACCAAAAGTCACAATATAACAGAGACATCTGTACCAGAATGTTTATTACAGCCCAATTCATAATTGGTAAATCATGGAAGAAGCCCAAGTGCCCATCGACCCACAAATGGACTAGCAAATTGTGGTACATGTATACACGAAACCCAAAAGACAGCAAAACAACATCTTTAAAGTACTGAAGGAAAAGGACTGTGAACTCAGAATTCCCAGGGTAAACATCCTTCAGGAGAAGTAGTGAAATAAACATATTCTCAGACAAAGGAAAGTCTGTTAATGAATTCATTACCAGCAGACCTATTCTAACAGAAATTATTTTAAAAAAGAAAATTCTTCAAGCTGAAGGAAATGATACGAGAGAGAAACTTGGAACTTAAGGAATGAAGGAAGAGCAACAGCGATGGAAAATGTTTGGGTAAATATAATAGATTATGTTCTTTCCCTCAAGTTCTGTAAAATATATATAATTATTAAGCAAAGAGCATAACATTGCCTGGTAGACTTTCAGCTCATGCACCTGTAATACACATGACAAGTATACATAAAGGTAAAGAGAGTAAAAAGATCTATGTGGTCATAAGAGTTCTGTATTTTATTTGATGTTATAAAATGTTAATCTGTGTAGACTATAAAAAATCTTGTGGGGTTATAAATATTGTAACCCCCAGACAACACTAAAAAAAAAATGCAAAGAGATATATCCCTAACAACAATAAATAAATGAAAATGGAATACTAAAGATATTCGAGTAATCTCAGAGGAGGCAGAAAAGGCGGATGAAATAAATGAAAAACAAAAAAAGACAGAGAACAAATGAACTGATAGAACCAAAGTCAATTATTTAAAAATTAAATTCAATGTAAATAAAAGACAGACATCGTCTCATTGGATAAAACATTAAGACACAACTAAATGCAGTCCCCCCAAAAGCTTTTAAATTAAAATATAAAGAAGTTAAAAGAAAATCCATAGTGGGTAAATACTAACCAAAAGAAAGAGTGGCCATATTAGTATCACCAAAATTTCAGAATAATAAAACAGAGCTTCAAAATACATGAAGCAAAAATCAATGGAAATTAAAAAGTAGACAAATCCACGCGTATACTTGGATAATTTAATATTCCTCTCAGTAATCACAAGCAAGTAGATAAGTCACCAAAGATATAGGAGAACTGAAGAACTCTATCAATCAACTTGGCCTAATTGATATTAATAGACTAGCCCATTAAAAAACCCCAGAATACATATGTTTTTTGAGTGCACGTAAAATGTTTACCAACCAAGATATGTATTTATTGTCATTCGTTCTTTATGAGGTTTTCATTTCTAGTCCTTATCTTGAACATTGTTGTTATTAAATTTTAAGCCTCTTTAATTCTGTGAAGGCAGAAGTTTATTATACCTTATAAACACATGTATATGTAAAAAAAATTTTTTTTAAATGTTTACCAAGATAGATGGTAACTTGAATAATAAAATAAGCTTTAAAATGTAAAAGAATTGAAATTATAAAAAGTATGTTCTTTGGCCATAATGTAAACCATAAACTTTGGCCATAAACTAGATATCAGTCTCAGAAACTTTGGCCATAAACTAGAAATCAGTCTTAGAAACATCTTAAAAATCCCCAAATATTTAAAAATCAAGTAGCACACTTTGAAATAACCCATAGGTCAAAGAAGAAGTGTCAAGGGAAATTAGAAATTATTTTGTATGAAAGGAAAAGAAAATAGAACATTGTGATGAAAATGTGTCAAACTGTTTATAAAACCAGTGTATGGTGACCCATGATCACATTGATGTACACAGCTATGATTTAATATTAATAAAATAAAATAAAAACAAAAGAAAATAGAACATTTTAAAATTTGTGGAATGCAGCTGAAAAGTGCCTAAAAGAAATTTTATAGCATTAAATGTTGGGGGTGGGGAGGATCTGAAATCAATAATTTAAGCCAGTGGTTGGTAAACTACAGTGTGTGGGCCCCAACTTGGAATTGGGGCTATTGGAATCTAGCCATGCTCATTCATTTACCTATTATCTATGGTTGCTTGCCTTCTAAGAGGCTAGCATTACCCTAATACCAAAACCAGGCAAAGACATTATAAGATAAAAAAACTATAGACCAATATCTACAAAGATGCCCAAATTCTAAACACAATTTGGTGAATCAAATCCAGCAAAATATAAAAAGGAGAATACATTATTAATAAACAATGTTTATCCTTGGAATACAAATCGGAATCAACATTTGAAAATCAATTAATATAATTTACCACATTAACATATGAAAAATAAATGATCATCTCAATAGATGTAAAAAAAGCATTTGCAAAAGAATTTTGTTAACCTGATAAAGGGCGTCTACACAATGTAGTTCCAACACATATCCATTAGTATGCTAAGATAAATGAAACTATATACTCAGTGCTAGTGAAAATGTGGAACTCTCAGAACTCTCAAACATTGCTGTTGGGAACACAAAATGGTAAATCCTGTCTGAAAAAGAGGTTGGTAGTTTGTTTGATTTTTTTTTTTTTAATGAAGTTATCCATACATTTACCATATGACCTAACAATCACTTATTTATTCAAGAGAAACAAGAACTTGATTCACAGCAAGGCCTACATGTGAATGTTTGTAATTGTTGGGAGTCAGAGGTCCCAGTTCCCTGAACTCAGTTGACTGGGTTCAATTCCTCAGCTGAGCTAAGAAAGTTCAACCAAGGCACAGCAGTAATTGAAAGCAATTACTTTCAGAAAATAGAAAGAAAATAAAACTGGAGGAACACAGGCAGCAGTGAATAAAGAGCAAAAGTAATCTGCACAAGTTTCGATGTAACCAAGAGAAATTTCATTTAGGAAGAACAAAGAGAAAGTTTAGAGCACTTTCAAAGAGAGTTGGAAGTGGGTCCCTCTCATGAAAGAGCAGGAGAGACAGATGCAAAGGCCAGTGGGGGAGTATAAATACCCTCTCTGTTTGAAATTGACTGCAAGTTTTTCATTGGCCTTTCTGCACCTCCAGGGAGTATTACCTTTCTATTGGTCATTGATGATGGTCTCTTTCTATTGATCATTGGTTACCTAGATTACCACAAACCACATTCTTATGGGCCTTCTGGACTTCCTAGTTTAGCAGGCCAGGTTTTCCTCTCATCCCTCTTGAAGCCCCTTTCTGAGGGTCTCTTCTCAGTAATGATATTGTTTTTGTTATCCAAATCTGGAAACAAGTCTTCAACTAGTAAATAGATAAACGACTTGTGAAACAATCATACAACCTGATATTTCTCAGCAGTAAGAAAGGATCAATACAGATAAATCTCAAATGCATTATGTCAAATGAGGGAAGAAAGACTCAAAAGACTACAACCTCCATAATTCCATTTATGTGACATTACGGAAAAATAAAGCTATAGGGACAAGAAACAGATCAGTGGTTGCCAGGGAGTAGGGGTGGGAGAAGAGTTGACTCCAAAGGGGTTGTGGAGGTTTGATAGGCCTGTTCTGTTCCTCAACCCTGATTGAGGTTACCCAACTCCAGGCATTTGTAAAAACTCCAAACTATACACCAAAAAGAGAGAATTGTACTTCATATAAAGTAAAAATAAATAAAATTTCAAACAGGCAAATAAAATAACCTGACATTATGGAAATGTTCAAAATTGAAAATCAAAAGTGAAATAAAAAATTTTTAAAAAGACTGCATGTAAAGTCAGTCTTTTAAAATAAACAATTATTTAGAGGAGTTACACTGCATTGTAACTTGTTTATAGCCACTAGTTCCTTAGTTCATACCTAATCATATTATTTGAGAGAAGATCAGGTACTAGAGAAAGGGGCACTGTTCAGATGAGGTCTGATCGGGGCAGAGGAGAGGCAAGGCAATCTCAAATAAAGTACGCTGTCAGGTTGGGCAGACCCTGAATATTTTCAGGGCTTCTGAGGATCTAGTATTTTGCCTCTCGACCCTAGGTTTTATATTTTTTCTTTTCAAAGGCTTGTCAAAACCAAAAAACCCCACTCGGATATTTGTTGTTTATTAAAACAACATTCCTACAACATAGGTATTAGTATTTTCACTTCACAGATTAGGAAACTGAGGCCAGAAAGACTAAGGGACATATTCAAGGCCTCAAAGCTAGTAAGAATCTAATCTGCTAATGCCATGTCTGTGCAGTTGGAAGTCTTGGGAGCAACTCCAATGGCTGGGAAGAGTTCTTTTATTTGTTTTCTTGCTTGTCAGTGTTGATAATATTGCTACATGAACAGAGCTGAGCCTCTAGGTCCAGTAAGGAGGTGGGTGTAGATTGTAAGAGAGAGACCGGAGACCACGAGAACACTTTGGCTTTCCCGGGGTTGTTGTTAAAGAAACATTCAGCCATAGGCAGGCCAAAGTGAGAAAAATGAAGAAGGATTAGACAAAACACAGGGTACAACTCACTCATCACTATATTGATCCTAATTTTCCCCTTGCCAGGGCTCTTCCTTCCTACAAAAGCACACATGAGGATTAACAAAAATGTGGAATTTTAGCCTAGTGCCAATGTCATGTGGCATGTGTCTAAAATAAAGCATAATTAGAAACATCCAGAACCCATTCAGTCTCTGAAGGCCCCATGTGGGCTGCCTCTGACAATCCCTTCAGGCCCTTTATTTGTTCATTCATTCAGTAAGTCAGTGTTCTAGTTGATTGATCAGCAAATGTATTAAGTACCTACTATGAACCAGACTCAGCCCAGAGGACACAGAAACCAGGTTCCACCATTAGTCTGAGAATTGACCAGCAGTCACTTTGGGTGGTAAAAATCAGTGACTTTATTACCTACCGCCTTGGTGGTTATTAATATGTTGGGTATTTCTTCCTCTTCTTCTTTTTGTTTTTTTGAGACAGGGTCTTATTCTGTCATCCACAGTACAGTGCTATGGTATCAGCCTATCTCACAGCAACCTCAAATTCCTGGGCGTAAGTGATCCTCCTGCCTCAGCCTCCTCTCTCAAATAGCTGGGACTACAGGTGCTTTCCCCAGTGTCTGGCTAATTTTTCTATTTTTTGGTAGAGAAAGGAACTCGCGCTTGCTGGTCTCAAACTCCTAAGTTCAATTGATCCCCACAGAGTATTGGTATTACAGGCATGAGCCCCTATACCCAGCCATAAGTTGGGTATTTCTTGAGAAGGAATTCTAATTCTTACCTACCTCACAGAGGTCAGAAAGGCCAATTAACTGATGTTCATCTGAGACAGAACAAAAATAAAAATGAAAAATAAAATGCTCTATAAATGATTGTCTCCTCTGTTATTATCATTGTTATTATCACCATCATGACCATCATCATTATTTCTGCTGAGTTACTGCTTCATCAAACTGCTCTTACATTTTCATTCAGGGAAGAATAAGCTTGAATGGAATCTGGAAATTAAGGAATCAGGACAGATGTACATCTGAGGGCAGGGAGAGAGCTTTCTGGCTTAACCATCACATTGCCTCTTGACATTTCCACTCCTGAAGTGAATTTTGAGATAAAGATCCTCTTCTCTTCTAGTCAGCTCCCAACACCCCTCCCTACTCCAGATCCTCAAGTACCTACATTAATGCTATTCTATTCCTTCTGCCTTCAAATTCCACCATTCCAGTCCACCTGGAGTATTTTCCACTAAAGCACTGTGTCCCAAGGCTGCAGCTGAAAGGTCAAGAATCAAGTGAGATTACTTGCAGATTTTTCTGTCTTGTTAGCCCAAGTGTCAGAAGACACCAAAGCCCTGGACCAGGGTGGGTGCAGAAGGGAAGAAGTGACCAAAAGTTCAGTGATGGGGTGAGGCCATGGGAGTGCTGGGGGAGCTGTCCAAGGTTCCAGGTGGTGGCCTAACTGGAACAATTTGCTGTGTAGTGAAGCTGGGGAGGATGGTGGTCCTCGAGAGGAAGGAGCCTACACATAAAGTTTGTCTCATTTCCCCCTTCACCTGGGATAGCGGCATCCTATGTCATTCACAGTCGCAGTGTATCACAGAGCTTCAAGAGAAGCCTTGGAGAGCACATCTGGCATTAGAGGCCCAAATGAAGAAGCTGAATTGCTGCCCAGGAACACATAGAGCCAGAATTCTGAAGTCCCACCTCTTCCCAGAAGCCTCTGTGTCTGATTTCTCCCTCCCCTTCACACTTGCAATTACATATTCAGGGATTGTCTTCCCTTCAAGACTTTAAGCTCCATAAGTGCAGACATGGTGTCTATCTGGTTTAGCATATATCCTTTAGTGAGTAAGGAGTGACTCTGTGCATGTACGTGTGTGAATGTATGAGTGTGTTTGTGTGTGTGAGAGAATGAGTGTGAACAGGGTACACGTACCATCAACTTTGCATGTCTTCTTGCCCCATCTGCTCCCTTGGAAAGCTTAGAATCCATCTTTTTCCACCACCACCATGTCTGTCCTCAGTATTTTGTTCAGTGTGAGCATTTTTTCCATATTTGATGACAATTTGTTGGTTGCAAAAGAATTTATAACAGCAGTGATAATCATACCTACATTGATCTAGCTCTGTTTAATTTTAAGTGCCTTTGTATGAGTGAAAATTAATTGCTCATTTTTAGTATGGATATATTTCAAAGCTCCTCTTAACACACACTATTTGGGACACAGATTAAGTTGGTAGGTTTTTTTTGTCTCTTGTAGGGAAATAGGAAGATGATCCACTTAGTCTAGAGAAGCGTTTTTGGTCAGATTCTATTTGAAGAAGTTGATCACGCCTCTTTTTAATAGAGTAGAAGAGAAAGACAGAGTTGAAATGGAATTCAAGCTCTGTCACCTACTGGCTGGCTCTCTCAACAAGTTTTGTAAACTTTCCGTCTCAATTTCCCCAATTATAAAAGAAAAATAGTAGAACCTCACTACCAAGCCTGCTTGTGAGTGTCAGAGAGGTAATCCAGATCATGCCCGGCACACAGATACCATTCTGTAAATGGCAGTATTTTGTCTCCTTTCTTCTCTTCTCATTTGGGGAAGACTTCCTAGAAAAAGCAAGATTGCAAACTCTTCTGAATAATGAGAGAGGATCTAGACATTGGCCTTGTATTCATTTCCCTGGTTTCCAGAATTCCTTCTCCCTGCCTTCTACTCTTGTGAAAGTTAAAACACGCATACACACACACAGCCACTTCCAGCTCTCGGTCTCACTTCCCCTCAGCCCTGCCTATTTCTCCCATTTGAAGCTCTTAAAAAGGAATCACTCCATCTGCCTTTGCCTCATTTTTCCCAAACACCTTTTGTGAAATGCAAAGTTTTAATAACAGGGAAAGGATCATTTGGTGGATTATAGAACAGTAAAAACTAGGTTGGAAGCTGTGCACACACCCAAATACCAGACTCACTTGGTGTTTATAGTGGGGAAATGTAATATTTAATAAGCAAAACATGCAGGAAATGCAAACCAGTTTTCCCTTTCCTGTCCTTCCAGCAGAAATTAAACAACTTTTACACACCATGTAGTCTTCAGTGGAGGATGCTAATTATGTCCCTGATGCCCTCTGCATCTGATCGGACTTTATTTTCTGTGTCAGGCTGCCAATTAAGGCATGGCTCTTCTATCACACAAACTTCCCAAGCCACTTTAAAGGTTAATTGAATCATGTACACCCAATGCTCCTGGACAGCAGTCTGTAGAATTCCTTTCAGACAGTGGATCTGTTGAGAGAACAAATAAAAAAAAAAAAAATGATTGCAATAAAGCCAAAGTAGAGGCTACTAGTTGGGCAATAGTGACCAGAGACCATCTTTCTGCCTCAGCCTTTCTTCTTCCTCTTTTGTTCCACTTACTTGTGGTACCTACTTCAAGTTCTCGTGAGCATCTTCTATTTCTGCTCTTCTTCATCCAGTGCCATTTTCTGAGAAAGACATAAGTTGTCTAAGGAAGGTCTATCCTGGCGACTGAGTCTGACCCAGGAGACCAGCCATAGCCTGCTCCACCCCAAAGCAAGCCTTTGACCAAAGAGTTGTAGCTTTCACTGTACTTCCTTGAAATGCACATCATGCTGCACAGAGAATTTCTCCAAGAGGATGTGTTTACCTGATTCTCGGCCTCCTCCAAGCTAGAAATTGTGACTCAGATACCAAATAAACCATGGCTCTCAGGATGTGTGCTGAATGAATACCTAGCGTCATAGAATTGTGGAACAATCCAACTAAAATCTCTAGAGACTCTTTCACTCAGTCCTTTTTAGACTGTAGATGAAGAAACTTAGGTCAAAGGAAGCATGGCTTTCCAGAGTATACAAAGACATGGAATGGAAGAATCAATGTAGAATCCTGAATGAGGAAGTTCCATGGACAGTACTGGCATTGTCTATGCCTATTTATGACTAAACTCTGTGCTCACCCACCACAGGGACATCCATCTATAAAGAAACATTGAAGGTGCTGTCAATATAAGGAATTTTATAAATTAATTAAATCACATTCCTTTTGTAATTTTGATGGCTGACTACATTTCCCAGTCATCTTTGCAATTAGGTGTGCCCATATGGAAATCTTACCTAATGAAATGTTGGATGTTGAGATAATCCACTTCTAGGTTTTTCAGAGAAAAGATATGTTTCTCTCTTCCATGCCTTCTGTCTCTGCTACAAGCTAGTGTCAATGATAATCCAAACTTCAAGGGTTAAACAGAATTGCAAGGAAAGAACCTTGATTCCTGAGTCACCATGTGGAGAACTACCCAGTGGTCAGTGACATCAAAGTCGCACTATGACTTAAGCAAGAACAAACTTCTACTGCACTTGATACTTTGAAGTAGATACTACCATCTCCAAAATCTAATGTATGGGGCATTGGCTTAGGCAACTGGTGATGAGCAGCAATCCATGTCAAGCAGGTTCATGACCTATGAAAGAAGAGGCACCTTCAGTAGCTTGGAAGCCAGACCATGTATTCCCAGGACCTGCAAATCTAAGGAACGAATGTGAAAAACCCTTCCATAAGAAGGAGCACTTTCATAATATTAGTGATGAAAGAAAGATTTGAATTATGAGTTAAGAGTAGGGATAGAAGAGAACAGAAAGTGCCCAGAAGTTTGAGAGTTCAAGTAGTTAGAAAAGTCAACTGCCCCTAAACTGGAAACAGAGGAGATAAGTCTTCCACCTTTCAAACAAACCTGTTTTTCTGAGATATCCTTGGTGTAGCCTCCACTAACTTGTGAAAGAGAGACATGGAAACAAGTCTAAGAACTATGTCCAGCATAGAAGTTTGGTTGTGATTCCTAGCAGGGGAAGTTGACTGGAAGTACATATAGACCAGAAGGTTTTGAGAGAAGTGTACTGTTAAAAAGGCCTCTGAATAAATGAATCCTAAAACGGCTCCAGGTCTCCAAACTTCCGTGAGCAGCAAAGGGGCTATGAAAGTTGGACAGCACCAGAGGGACATGTGTACACACATACCCACTTCAGATGGAGCTGTGGAGAATAATGAACAGAAAGAAACATCTTAGAAAGTGGAGCACAATGGACAAAAACCTTAGAGAAAAATCAAGGGCTTTTCTCCAGGCCTGCCCCGCAAGGGCAGCATTGCTGCAGACCAGGGGTAGCCCTTCACTGCCCATTCTCCCTGTCCTGAGTGAGAGTCCCTGCTGGGCTTGCCTTGTCCTGTTCATCATTGCACACCTGCAATAATCATAGGCAGACACATGACAAGGACTGTCCATTACCCAAAAGTGCTGAGTCTGGATTTGGTAAATGGGAAGAGAGGAGACTTGAGATGTCACTTCAGGAGAGGGTGAGGAGCTTATATGTGGCACAGGGAATGTCAAAGGATGATTGGTAGCCAAACAAGCAGACAGTTACCACAACCTGGGCTACCTTGGCAATACACAGTAACTCTTCTCTAAACCCGCACTCATGTATAAATCTTCCTAGACAAGATTCCTGGACCCATGTGGCCTGAACAGAGCCCTGACTTTCAAGTCCCAGATGGGTGAAACTACAGAAGCTCATAAGAGTCCCTTCTTCTTCTTCTTCTTCTTTTTTTTTTTGTAGAGACAGAGTCTCACTTTACTGCCCTTGGTAGAGTGCCATGGCGTCACAGCTCACAGCAACCTCAACTCCTGGGCTTAGGCTATTCTCTTGCCTCAGCCTCCCAGGTAGCTGGGACTACAGGCACCCACCACAATGCCTGGCTATTTCATCCCTTCTTCTGGTAGGACATGATGTCTTCAGCCATGGAAACATCAAAGCCACTCCCTGAATTACTTCAGCATCCCACCCTAAGTCCTGGGACACAGATGTGTCCAGATCAGAACTCTCTTGGTTTTCTCAACCTGCAGCATCTCTCCCTCCTTTGCCAGGACTTGCTTTTTGAGAGCCACTGTTTCAGCACCTGCCTCACATTATGGTTCTCATTTCCTAATAAGATTGGTGAGTATATCCCACCGACAAGGCCAGTTACCTTATTTTTGACCTCCACAGAATTATTCAACAGTAAATAATCAAGAAATATTCGTTTATTAACTGGCTGCAAAATTTACATAGTAAGTGGATATAATTTCATAAACATTTATTGGCCACCTGTGAGGTGCTGGGCACTACTATGAAAGCCCTCTTTTCCACCAAGCCATGGACAGTCTCATGACAAAAAAAGACATGTAAAGACTCACTGTACAGGGCAACAGTGGGCTGTGACAGAGAAAAGCACAGGGCACTGCGTCCAGGCCTGGGGAGTGGAAATGAAAAGCTTCATGGAGGAAGTAGGACAAAATAACTAGAATGCAACCCCCTTCTTTCATTCAATTTTTTTTTCAACCAGAACTCCGACTTTAAAAGGGATGATCTTTGATAACCTGCCTAATCTGTTTCACAAAGTGGAGATGGATAGCCTGGGTGAGCACAGTTGCAGGGAAGGTGGGGTCCCTAGCAACTGGCAGTGGGTCTCATTGCAGTGGCACTGTAGTTTGTGGGTACTACCAAATCCTTCTCACAACCAGTTCCATTTATATTACAAATGGCCTTGAGGGTGGTTGAGGAAATATCTGGGTGTCTGTCCCAGGGGCTGTGGCAGACAGAAGCCTTCAGAATATCATGGTGACTCAGAACTCAGCCTTTACTGCCAGGTTACTAAACTTGATTCCTGGCTCTATAAAAAATGCCCACCAACCCAGGAATGGATTAACAAGCTGTGGTATATGTATACCATGGAATGCTATCCAGCCACTAAAAAAGATGGAGCCTTTAGAAGATCACCTGTTGCCCAAACAATATTCAGCAAGATATATATACTGCTTTGTTTTTGGTTTTGTTTTTTAAATTTCAACATTTTTCCTATAGATTTTTCTTCTCTTTTTTTTCTTTCTTTTCTTTCTTTATTTTTCTAGTTTAAATATAATTTTCCATTGTTGCCTTTTTCAACAATTATAACTTCATTTTTGCTAGTGTTTCTACAACTATTATTTGTTTTTTTCCCTCAATTTTATCCCATAAAGTTTTCTGTTTGCTTGTTTTGGTTTGATTTATAGCATTTTTTCTTTCCTCTCTACTTGGTGGAGGTAGGGTACTGTGTCCGAACAGGCTAGCAAAGAGTTGCTGACATCAGGGAATCACCCAATGCAGCACCCCAAAAAGTTGGGGGTTTTTAAGGTTGGGTCAAAGTATACTACTGTATACCTATATTGCTCCTGTCTCCCTCCTTCTGTGCCTCTCTTCTTTTTGTCAATATTCCCTTTTACCCACCCCCTCTCCTTTCTCTTTTTTCTTTTCTTTCTTTTTTCCCTTCTTGCTCTTCAACCTTCTCATCCTTCTGTTCCTGTACCAAAAGAACTCATCAAAACCCTAGTGTAGAGTCACAGCAACTTAAAGAGCAATAGGAAGTGAAAGGAAACAGATAAAAGAAACCATTCATGAGGAAGAATCAGCAGAAAACTCCTGGCAACATGAAAAACCAGTCCAGAGCAGCCCCCTCCCCCAAGGGACTATGAGGTAGCTACTGCAGAGGATTCCACCTATAAAGAAATGTTAGAAATGACAAAAAGGGAATTTAGAATACAGATGATGAAAACAATGAAGGAAATGATGGAGACAATGAAGGAAACTGCTTATGAAGTGGAAAATAACCAAAAAGAAATCCAAAAACAGAATCAAATAAGAGATGAATGATACGAAGACTATAGAAAGGATATAGCAGAGCTGAAGGAACTGAAGCAGTCAATTAGGGAACTTAAAGATGCAATAGAAAGTATCAACAACAGATTAGACCATGCAGAAGAAAGAATCTCGGAGGTAGAGGACAAAGCTCTTGAGATAACTCAGATAGTTAAAGAGGCAGAAAAGAAGAGAGAGAAAGCAGAACATTCACTGACAGAATTATGGGACCTCCTGAAGCTTTCAAACATATGAGTTATAGGTATCCCAGAAAGGGAAGACAAATGCCCCAGAGGAATGGAAGCCATACTAGAGAATATTATAAATGAAAATTTCCCACATGTTACCAAAGATTTTGACACACTCCTTTCAGAGGGATATCGGACCCCAGGTCACCTCAACTCTAATGGAGCTTCTCCAAGATACATTATGATGACAGTCAAGACAAAAGAAAAGATTCTTTAAGCTGCCAGGAGTAAGCACTAGTTGACCTACAGAGGCTTCTCTAGAAACTTTCCAAGGAAGAAGACAATGGTCAGCTACCTTTAATCTACTTAAACAGAACAATTTCCAGCCCAAAATTCTATATCCCTCTAAGCTAAGCTTTAAAATTGATGGAGAAATCAAATCATTTACTGACATACAAACATTGAGGAAATTCGCCACAACAAGACCAACTCTACAGGAAATACTTCAAACTGAACATCACAATGGATCAACAGCAAAGTAAGAACTCAGAAATTAAAGGACAGAACTTAACTTCCACACTGATGTAAAAGATAAAACTAAGCAATGTATTCTCACAAAACAAGATGAATAGAATACTACCACACTTATCAATTATCTCAATAAATGTTAACGGCTTGAATTCCCCACTGAAGAGGCATAGATTGGCTGACTGGATTAAAAAACACAAGCCATCCATTTGCTGTCTGCAGGAAACACACCTAGCTACAAAAGACAAATTAAAACTCCAAGCTAAGGGTTGGAAGACAATTTTCAGGCAAACAGAATTCATAAGAAAAGAGGAGTTGCAATCTTATTTTCAGATACATGTGGATTTAAAGCAACTAAAGTCGAAAAAGACAAAGATGGTCACTTTATATTGGTCAAGGGAAAAATACAACAAGAAGACATTTCAATTCTAAATATTTATCCACCCAATTTAAATGCTCCCAGATTCTTGAAACAGACCTTATTCAGTCTGAGAAATATGATATCCAATAATACCATAATAACAGGGGACTTTAACACTCCTCTTACAGAGCTGGACAGATTCTCTAAACAGAAATTAAATGATGGGCAGCGCCTGTGGCTCAAGGAGTAGGGCGCCGGTCCCATATGCCAGAGGTGGCGGGTTCAAACCCAGCCCCGGTCAAAAAAAAAAAAAAAAAAAACACACAGAAATTAAACGATATAAGGGACTTAAATGAGACCCTGGAACAACTGTGCTTGATAGACATGCATAGAACACTCCATTCCAAAGCTAAAGAATGTACATTCTTCTCATCGCCTCATGGAACATTCTCCAAAATTGATCATATCCTAGGTCACAAAACAAACCTCAACAGAATCAAAAGAATTGAAATTTTACCTTGTATTTTCTCAGACCACAAGGCACTAAAGGTGGAACTCAATTCTAAGAAAAATGTTCAACCCCACACAAAGGCATGGAAATTAAACAACCTTCTGTGGAATGACAGTTGGGTGCAGGAAGAAATAAAACAGGAAATCATTAACTTCCTTGAGCATAACAACAATGAAGACATAAGCTACCAAAACCTGTGGGATACAGCAAAAGCAGCCCTGAGAGGAAAATTTATTGCTTTAAATGCCTGCATTCGAAAAACAGAAAGAGAGCACATCAACAAACTTAAAAGCCATCTTACGGAATTGGAAAAGGAAGAACAATCTAAGCCTAAATGCAGCAGAAGAAAAGAAATATCCAAAATTAATCAGAGATCGATGAAATTGAAAAACAAAAGAATCATTCAGAAAATTAATGAAATAAGGAGTTGCTTTTTTGAAAAAATAAATAAAATAGATAAAGCTTTGGCCAGACTAACTAGAAATAGAAAAGTAAAATCTCTAGTAACCTCAATCAGAAATGATAAAGGGGAAATAACAAATGATGCCACAGAGATACAAGAGATCATCTCTGAATACTACCAGAAACACTATGCCCAGAAATTTGACAATGTGAAGGAAATGAATCAATATTTCGAATAACACCCTCTCCCTAGACTTAGCCAGGAAGAAATAGAGCTCCTGAACAGACCAATTTCAAGCACTGAGATCAAAGAAACAATAAAAAATCTCCCAACCAAAAGACACCCTGGTTCAGATGGCTTCACACCAGAATTCTATCAAACCTTAAAGGAAGAGCTTATTCCCATACTACAGAAATTATTCCCGAAAATTGAGGAGGAAGGAATCTTCCTCAACACGTTCTACAAAGCAAACATCACCCTGAAACCAAAACCAGGAAAAGACCCAACTAAAAAGGAGAATTTTAGACCAATTTCAGTAATGAATATAGATGCAGAAATTCTCAACCAAATTCTAGCCAATAGATTATAGTTTATCATTAAAAAAGTCATACGTCATGATCAAGTAGGTTTCATCCAGGGATGCAAGGCTGGTTTAACATACGCAAGTCCATAAATGTTATCTACCGTATTAACCAAAGCGAAGACAAGTACCATATGATCCTCAATAGATGCAGAAAAAACATTCGATAAAATCCAGCATCCTTTTCTAATCAGAACACTGAAGAGTATAGGCATAGGTGGCACATTTCTGAAACTGATCAAAGCTATCTAAGACAAACCCACAACTAATATTTTACTGAATGGAGTAAAACTGAAAGCTTTTCCTCTTAGAACTGGAACCAGACAAGGTTGTCCTCTGTCACCTTTACTATTCAACATAGTGCTGGAAGTTCTAGCCAATACAATTAGACAATAGAAGGAAATAAGGGCATCCAAATGGGAGCAGAAGAGGTCAAACTCTCCCTCTTTGCTGATGATATGATCTTATACTTAGAGAACCCCAAAGACTCAACCACAAGACTCTTGGAAGTCATCAAAAAATACAGTAACGTCTCAGGATATAAAATCAATGTCCACCAAGTCAGAAGCCTTTGTATACACCAATAACAGGTCAAGATGAGAGGCTAATAAAGGACACAACTCCCTTCACCATAGCTTCAAAGAAAAATGAAATACCTAGGAATTTACCTAACAAAATTTACCTAATACACCTCACAAAAGGTGAAGGACCTCTATAAAGAAAATTATGAAATCCTAAGAAAGGAAATAGCAGAGGATATTAACAAATGGAAGAACATACCATGCTCATGGCTGGGAAGAATCAACATTGTTAAAATGTCTATGCTTCCCAAAGCAATCTACCTATTCAATGCCATCCCTATTAAAATACCAACATCATACATTCAAGACTTGGAAAAAATGATTCTGCATTTTGTATGGAACCAGAAAAATACCTGTATAGCTAAGGCAGTTCTTAGTAATAAAAACAAAGCTGGGGGCACCACCATACCAGATTTTAGGCTGTACTACAAAGCCATAGTGGTCAAGACAGCGTGGTACTGGCACAAAAATAGAGACAAAGACATTTGGAATTGAATAGAAAACCAGGAAATGAAACTAACATCTTACAACCACCTAATTTTCAATAAACCAAACAAGAACATACCTTGTGGGAAAGACTCCCTATTCAATAAATGGTGCTGGGAAAACTGGATATCCACATGTAAAAGACTGAAACTGGACCTACACCTTTCTCCACTCACAAAAATTGATTCAAGATGGATAAAGGACTTAAATCTAAGGCATGAAACAATAAAAATCTTCAAAGAAAGCATAGGAAAAACACTGGAATATATTGGCCTGGGGAAAGACTTCATGAAGAAGACTGCTGTGGCAATTGTAACAACAACAAAAATAAACAAATGGGACTTACTTAAACTGAAAAGCTTCTGTACAGCTAAGGAGACAACAACCAAAGCAAATAGACAACCTACACAATGGGAAAGGATATTTGCATATTTTGAATCAGACAAAAGCTTGATAATTAGGATCCATAGAGAACTCAAATTAATCCACATGAAAAAAGCCAATAATCCCATATATCCATGGGCAAGAGACATGAATAGAACCTCTCTAAAGAAGACAGATGAATGGCTAACAAACATATGAAAAAAATGCTCATGATCCCTAATTATTAGAGAAATGCAAATCGAAACCACCCTGAGATACCATCTAACTCCAGCGAGAATTCCCACATCATGAAATCTCAAAACCGCAGATGCCGGCGTGGATGTGGAGAGAAGGGAACACTTTTACACTGCTGGTGGAACTGCAAACTAATACAACCTTTTTGAAAGGAAGTATGGAGAACCCTCAAAGAACTCAAGCTAGACCTCCCATTTGATCCTGCAATCCCATTATTGGGTGTCTACCCAGAAGGAAAAAAATTCCTTTTATCATAAGGACACTTGCACTAGACTATTTATTGCAGCTCAATTTACAATCGCCAAATTGTGAAAACAGCCTAAATGCCCACCAACTCGGGAATGGATTAATAAGCTGTAGTATATGTACACCATGGAATACTATTCATCCATTAAAAAAATGAAGACTTTACAGCCTTCATATTAACCTGGATGGAAGTGGAACACATTATAAGTAAAGCATCACAAGAACGGAGAAGCATGAATCCTATGTATTCAATTTTGATATAAGGACAATTAATGACACCATGGGAGTGAGGGAAGGGGAGAGCAGAGAGAGAAAGAAGGAGGGAGGGATGGGGAAAGGAAGGGCAGAGAGAGGGAAGGATTGAGGTGGGTGGAGTCTTGGTGTGTGCCACACCTTTTGGGGGCAAAACATGATTGTAAGAGGGACTTTACCTAACAAATGCAGTCAGTGTAACCTGGTTTCTTGTACCCTCAATGAATCCCCAACAATAAAAAAAAAAGTTTGCACCATCAGAAAAAAAAGAAATTCAAAAAATCCTTAATGAATATTATAAGAAACTTTATTCTCAGAAATAGGAAAATCTGAGGAAATTGACCAATACTTGGAAGGACACCACCTTCTAAGACTTAGCCAGAATCAAGTAAAAATGTTGAACAGGCCTATATCAAGTTCTGAAATAGCATCAACTATACAAAATCTCCCTAAAAAGAAAAGCCCGGGACCAGATGGCTTCACATCAGAATTCTACCAAACCTTAAAAAAAAATAAAATAAAATAAATAAAAAAAAAGATGGAGACTTTACATCTTTTGTATTAACCTGGATAGAAGTGGAACACATTCTTCTTAGTAAAGCATCCCAAGAATGGAGAAGCAAGAATCCTATGTACTCAATTCTGATATGAGGACAATTATTGACCTAATACACAGTGGAGGGTGGGAGTTGGGGAGAGCAGAGAGAGGGAATGAGGGAGGGGATGGGGGGATTACAGTGTTTGGTACACCTTTTGGGGTGGAACACAATTATAAGAGGGTCTTTATCGAACAAATGCAATCAGTGTAAACTGGTTCTTTGTACCCTCAATGAATCCCCAACAATTAAAAAAAATAAACTAACCACCTATGTGCCTGGGATGGAACTGCTCTATGCCTCAGTTTTCCCATTTTTTAAATAGAGATGACAGTATGCGAGAGCAGTGAATAAGATACTTTGAAGTCTTCTGTGTCTGGCTTCTATCGCTCAACATATTTTTGAGAGGTATCCATGCTATTGAATGTATCCAGCGTTCATTCCCCTTTACTGCTGAGTAGTAAGTAGTCTAGCATGTGAATATATAAAAAATGGTTGGGCGGCACCTGTGGCTCAAAGGAGTAGGGCGCTGGACCCATATGCTGGAGGTGGTGGGTTCAAACTCAGCCCCAGTCAAAAACTGCAAAAAAAAAAAAAAAAATGGTTTATGCTCTCACCTATTGATGGACTTTTGGGTTATTTCCAGTTTGAAAGTATTATGAATGAAGCTTCTGTAAATCTACATACACAGCCCTTTGAGTGGACATAATTCTTTTCTCTTGTGTCATATGGTAAGTTCATGCTTAATTGTATCAAGAACTGTCAAAATGTTTTCCAAAGAGCCTGGACTATTTTACATTCCAACCAGCAATATATGAGATAATTCAGTTGTCCATATCCTCACTGACACTTGACATAGCAATTTGTTTAACTTCACCATTCCAGTGTGTTTGTAGTGGTATCTTTTTATGGTTTTAATCTGCATTTCAAAGAATCTTTTGGAAAAATCACATCCACTTTAAAAGATGTGAAAACTAAAGGTATTTGACAGCTTGTGCCTAGATTTTGCTAGGAATTCCCAAAGAAGATTCTACTTATTCTGAGTAAAGTCCACATAGTAGAAACACACAAACAGCCTTCCAACAGGCTACTGCAAAGAACAGCATTCACTTGAACATTGTGTTTCCAACTAATTGTTATTAAGACTCAATCTTGTTACCTCATAGCAGACTGTTTGGCAATAGAGCTGATAATTGACAGACACTGGCGTCAATTTACCTGATTCCTGACACTAATTCTTTGACCTCAGTTCCCTTGTCTGTAAGGATTCAAAGAGTTACTACATGTAAAGGACTTAGATGATACCTGGCACATAGTAAGTCCTCAATACAAGTTTTGATTTTACTTTTTCAGAAATCTATTGGCTCTTTGCCTACATTATTATACTCTTAACAATTTGAACTTTGCAGCTTATTCTGGTCCTGATGGAATTTCAGCTGACATCCTGTAGCAATTCAATCCAGTGGGTTAGGTACTCAGAGCTTACAGCCTGGAGGGATGTATAAACCTTCACTGAACAGATAGGGTAAGAAGTATATTTGGAAAGTGAGGAAGGACCATTGCTTGCTGTTTCTAAAGATGTGAAATCCAAAAAGAGGACTAACATGAATTACACTAAGTATTTAAAATGTGTCAGGTGACAATAGTAATAATTTATCTTCCAATAGGGCTCTTTTTGAGATTGAAAGGTATAAACCGAGATTGTCCCAGGTAGACCAGAATGTGTAGTCTCCCTAAAGCCATGCCAGGCACTGTGCTAGTGCTATAATTTGGGTATTTTTCCCTTCCAAACTCATGTTGAGGTTTGATCCCAGTATTGGAGGTGGGGCCCAATGGGAGGTGTTTGGGTCATGGGGGCAGATCCTTCATGAATAGAATAATGCCGTCCCTCACAGATGAGTTCTCACTCTGTTATTAATAGTTCCCTGGTTTAAAACCTGGCACCACCCCCTTCTCTCTTGCTTCCTCTCCCACCATGTGACCTCTGCACTTGCTGCCTCCCTTTCACCTTCTGCCACAAGTGGAAGGAGCCCAATACCCTTACTAGATGCCCGTGCCCAGTCTTGAACTTCTAGCTATCAGAATCATAAGCCAAACAAACCCCTTTTCTTTATAAATACCCAGTCTCTGGTATTTATTTATAGTGACACAAAATGAACTTATAATATTTTATTTAATTGCTGAACTGACTGCTTTCAGGTAAGAGTAAATATCATTATTCTTATTTTTGCACCTGGGAAAATCAGGTTCACAAGAGGTTAATTAACTTGCCCCTCAAACCACACCGTAGTTGGTGAGCAGGAGAGCTGGGATTCAGACTCGGGGCTCTGAGTCCAAAGCTCCTGCCTTTGTCACTGACCTTTTCAGTGCTAAGCTCGGAGGACTTCTCTCTATTCAATCTCCTTTGCTCATCTGCTTCCCATTACTGTTAAAACAGTACTAATGAATATTTTCAGACATACAAAAAGGTGTAGTGACCATAAAAAGCCCATAGAACACTGCTCAGCTTGAGAAACAAAACACATGAATCTATTTGCAGTCCTTGGTTTATCATTTCCCAATCTCCAGAGAGGTAGGAATTATCCTGAAGTTGGTTTTGTAATTTCCAGGTAATCCTTTCTACTATTAAAGCACATGGATGTGCTTTAATGCCATAAAGGGCATGCAGTCTTGTTTTGCAGACTTTTAAATTTGAGTAAATGGTGGTATGCTGTGTACAATCTTCTGCAATACCCCACACTCAATAGTGGGGAATCCCTGGGTTATCCATATTTAGAGCTATGTAGTATTACACCGTGTGTCCTATTACATAGTAGTTGACCAATGACTAATGAAAGTAGTTCTGATTGCTCACTATTCCAAACTTCTTGTACATCTGTCCTCATACACAATCTGCAATAGTTCTGTAGAGTGTAGACCCAGGAGTGGGATTGTTGGGCATAAATGTTTGTATATCTTTAACTTCCCTAGATATTACCAGATGGCTCTCCAGAGTGATTTGGGCAGTTTAATCTCTCACCAGCAGCATTTGTGAGTTAGGATTGCTCCATATCCTCGCCAACCATTGGTGTGATCAGACGTCTTTCTTTTTGTAGTAGTGTCTTGAGTAATAATTTGAAACAGTATTATATTGTGGTTTGAATTTTTATTTCTTTATGTTTCCCTGATTACCCCAATTCCTGGAGAGACTGACCTTCTTTTCATAGGTTGATTGGCTGTTTGAGCTCTCTCCTCTAGGTAGTAGCAGCTCTTCCCTTTCATCTCACCACTCTTCAATCCCTCTGGGCTCATCTTTTCTTAAGAAGGTCGCTTTTGCAAGAAAAAGTCATTATTCTTTCCTACCACCCCACTGCAAGTTATATTTCTTCCTGAGGACATGTTATGACTTAAATGTTATACTGTCAATTGTTCTGGAGAAAGTGGCAAGAGATGATATAAATAACGAAGAGGTGATGTTACTCTTTTATTATAAGAATGTCCCACAATCTTATAAAATTCTTACTTTCAAAAACTACACTTCTAGAGGTTTCCCCTACTGGGGTCTTTGGACCAGGACCATCATCATATTCGTTCAAGGTTCAAAAATTCTCTATGAGAGAATTTAAATGCATATTTTCATTTTGCTCATGACCTTAAAATTATATTAACGTAAGTGTTTTCTGGACCATCTTGTTTTTAGCACTGCCATGTGATTAGAGTTCCTACATCTCTGATCTTACAAACATCTTGGTGCCGAGGGAGACCACTGAACAGGAGTAGACCTAATGGGTCTCACTGTTAAGATGTTATGATTCTAATAATAGAATGCCTACCTAATGGTGGCTTTAAAAAGGGACATTTACTGCCATATATCAATAAGCCCAGAGGTACGTGGTTGTAGGACTGGTTCAGAGATATTTATTGTCAGTACCCAGCTTCTTTCTATCCTTCTATTTTGCCATCTGACCCATAAGCATATTGGGTTTCCAAAGTCTCCTCAGCTTTCTTGCCCCATAGTTTCAAGAGAATTACTCCAGGCAACCCATACTCACATAACCAAATTAAAGGGCAGGAAGCCATGGTGGGGCTATAGAGTACTCACTAGGAAGAAGAGAAAATCTTCCCCTAGAAGTATCTCAACAGACTTTTTTTTTTTTTTCTTAAACATTAATGGGATACAAATCTTTTTGTTGCATGCATAGTTTTTATAATGTTTAAGTCAGGGCTATTAGTGTGCCCATCACTCAAATAGTGTTCATTGTACCTGTTAGGTAGGAGAAAGGTTTCCCCCTCTCTCCTCCCCTCTTCTTGATTTCCAACAACTTTGGAGACTTTTCTTTATACTCATACTGGTCACAAGGCCACTCCTAGCTGCAAAGGAAGCTGAAAGTCAGTATCTGCATCATTAGCCTCTATGACAGAAGACAAGCTCTGCTCATGTGAAGGTTAGAGGGATGGTTTCTGGGTATGTAAGTAATGAATTGGTGCCAATTTAAAGTTATGGGCTGTCAACAGATACTGTAAAAGGTTTGTGGTGTAATAAGTAGAGAAAACGATGAAGTAAATTTAATCACATTTAGGACATGTTGTCATAGGTAAGCCCAACTCTTTTGCCTGTGCATAGTTTCAGTAAAGCAGCATCTTCTCTTCTTTACCTGCTCCTCCCAACACCCACAGACTCATTCTTTGGTAGCATATAGGGCACTGATGTGTTTATGCAGTCCAAGCCCATGACTTGATTACTTTGAAGAAATAAACAGTGACCGCCATGTTCCTCCTACCTTCCCCAAGCTGCTCAGCTCCTCTCCCTGGGCTCTGTGACCCCAGGATTATGTTTACACATGAACTTCTTTCCAGCAACCCTGGTTCTCACCTGGCTTTTGTTGCCATTAAGGTGCCATCTTGCTTGCCACTTAATTGCCATTAAGATATTTCTTCCTGAGGACTTCATATGTGTCCCTGTCAGAGAATGCCTTTCATGAAGAGAGAAGAGGTACACAGGAGAAAGAGCATGAGCTTTAGAGTCAGGCAGCATGATGCCAAAATCCTGGCTTCAATATTACAGACTTTGATAGAATAATAAGGTAATATTAGAAGTAACTTTATGCTAGCAACTTGAGATGAAATGGACAAACTGAAAGACTCAAATGGCAAAAACTGACTGAAGAAGAAACAGAAAAATCTAGGGAGTCCTATTTTTTAGTAAAGAGATTGAATTAGTAATAAATAAAACAAAACTTTCCTATAGAAAAAAATACCAGGAAAAAATAATACCAATCCCCTACAAACTCTTCCAGAAGATAAAGAGGAAGGAATACTTCCCAAATCATTTTATGAGGACAGCATTATCTAACACCAAATTCAAAGACATAACAAGAAGCGAAACTACAGGCTATCTCTCATGAATATAGTCACAAAAATCCTTAACAAATTATTAGCAAATTACATGCAGCAATATATAAAAAGACTAATTCCCCGAGGCCTAGTGAGGTTTGTGTATACGATGTAGGATTAGCCTAACAATTCAAAAATCAATATAATTTATCATATTAACAGAATAAAGATACCATATGTTTATCTAAACACATGCAGAAAATGCATTTGATAAGATTAAGCACTCATGCATGATTTACAAAAAAAGTCTCAGCAAGCTAGAAATAAATGGGGAATTACTTAACCTAATAAATGGTATCTATGAAAAATTTAGAGCTAACGTTGTACTTGATAGTAAAATATTGCATGCTTTTCTGCTAATATTAAGAACATGGCAAAGATATTCTTTCTTAACAGACTTATTCAACATTGAATTTGGGGATCTTGGCTAGTGCAGTAAGGCAAGAAAAAGAAATAAAAGGCCTACGTATAAGAAATGAATACATAAAAGTGTCCTTATTTGCATAGAACATAACCACGTACTTAGAAAATCCTAATAAGTCTATCAAAAAGCTACAATATCAGTAGAAAAAATTACACACAAATGTTCAAATGAACTTTTTTCCATACTTGCCAAAAACTGAGAAAATTATGTGTCTATCAACAGGTGAATGGGTAAATAAATATTCAACAATAAAAGGAGACTGACAATTGATGCGTGTAAAAACATAGATAAATTCTGAAAAATAATATGCTGAGTAAAGAAAAACATGAAGGAAATATATCCTATAACTCCCTTTTGTGAAATGCTAAGCAAGACAAATCTCATCAACAGTGAATAAAGCAGGCTCGGCACTGTAGCTCAAGCAGCTAAGGCGTCAGCCACATACACCAGAGCTGGTGGATTTGAATCCAGCCCAAGCCTGCCAAACAACAATGACAACTACAGTCAAAAAATAGATGGGCATTGTGTGTAGTCCCAGCTACTAGGGAGGCTGAGGCAAGAGAATCGCTTAAGCCCAGGAGTTGGAGGTTGATGTGAGCTGTGGTGCCATGACACTCTACCCAGGGTGACAGCTTGAAGCTCTCTCTCAAAAAAACAATAAGAAAAAAAGTGAATAAAGCGGATCCATGTTTCCCCGGGGATAAAATGAGAACTGATTGGGCGGTGCCTGTGGCTCAAAGGGGTAGGGCACCAGCCCCAGATGCCAGAGGTGGCAGGTTCAAACCCAGTCCTGGCCAAAAACTGCAAAAAAAAAAAAAAAAACTGAGAATGATTGTGTAGAGGTAGGGGGCAGGGGAGACCTTGGGGATTATGAATATACAGGATATGTTCCATATCTCGATTACAGTGATATTGCATGGATGTCTACATTCATCAAAACTCATCACACTGTACATTTAAAATGTGTACATTTTATTGTTTGGAAATTATATCTCAGCAAAGTTGATTTTCAAAAATATTGTGTCTTCTTTATTTACAGAGTGGCCTAGACAAGCTAATTTAGCTCTCAGAATCACAATTTCATAAAATGGTAATAGTATTTACTTTGCAGATTTGCTGTGATGATCTATGTAAGCATGAGGGTGATGTAAGTCTGGTACTTACAACAGAGTAAACAAGCACTAACTTATTATTAATAAGTGATATTTGAAAATTCAAAGAGATAAATCTTTAATGGGGCTTCAGTTGTGACAAGAAGTGTGGAAAATGTATTAAGGCAGGAACTTATGGTCAGTGTTCCTCAAAATGGCCATTTCCCCCCTAATTCCTCCAAGCTAACCCTGGGTTTGTAACTTAAATGATATGATCTTTTATATATATATATATATATATATACATATATATATTTTTTAAATTGTTGGGGATTCATTGAGGGTACAATAAGCCAGGTTACACTGATTGCAATTGTTAGGTAAAGTCCCTCTTGCAATCATGTCTTGCCCCCATAAAATGTGACACACACCAAGGCCCCACCCCCCTCCCTGTAAAGTGCAGAAAATTAAAGTGACTTGACAAAGGTCCCACAGCTCAACCAAGTCAATGACTGAGAGTAGTATATTATTTGGAGGAGATGAGAGGGAGCAGGGGGAGTTGTGGAGGGGAGCTCTGTCTTTGCAGAACATCAGAACAATGGCTCTGTTTGAAACACTTTATTGAGACGAGAGCCCATGCCCAAGGTCACAGAGAAAATTAGTGGCAGCATGAGATGTATCCTAAATCTCAGCCTAGGGTGTTCTTCCTGCACCCCTGGCCTCCCTCTCTCCCTTGGAAATGGTGATGGACGTGGTGTTTGCCCTTGACTTTCAACAGGACTTAACAGTACATGCTCTCTTTGCATGCATGTTTTCCTTGTCTTGTCTGGGCAGCATGGTCCTCTGTGTCCCCTGCACACTCTTTCTAGGACAAACAGCTAGAGAGGATGAAGGTCAGTGGGCAGTGGGCCCAGCTATTCTGGCCAGGGAAGATGCCCTGGTCTTGGCCACCCTGGGAGGCGGGGCAAGAGGGACAGGGTAATTAATTTCTATGCATATCATTGCCAGGATCACTTACTGATCTGAGCAGGGAGATTAGAGATGTCACCCTATAAATTGAGTCAGACCTTCAGCTCAGTCCTTGGCTGGCAGTTTTACACGGTGCCTGACATGGTAACAAACGCAGGGTACAAAAAGGCAGCAAGTCCCCTGGGTGATGGACAGGGGGAATTGGCCCAATAAATTGTTCCCCGTAAAAAGCCATGTTTCCCTCATTAAAAGGCAGTGAATTCTCTATTGCTTTTCATTAGCTCTGGCCTTGCTAGACATGAGGTGTAATTGACAGTGTGGTTACAGAAGGTGGGCCCCCGAGGTGGGGAAGACAAAGGGGCTGAAGAGATTCTTATTTATTAAGGTGGAGCTGACAGGCGGCTGTTTAATAAGTTTTTGTCATGGGGCCGGGAGGTGGGAGAGTGGTTAGATCCTCAGAGGGTTGCTCCAAGGGCACTCACCCCACCCAGGAGGATAAAAGCTGGTCAGACACTGGGGAGAAGGGGGAGCTTTCATACAGGGGCAGAGGGTGCCCTGGAGCACTGGGGTGGGGAGGAAGGCCACTCACAGCTGTCACTTCCCAGCGGCCTTGGTGGGGGATTCCATGAACACTCGACTGAGGCAAAGTCCTGGGGTCAGGTTCTGGATTTGTCAGTAACCAGACCACTATGCAACCTTGGAAAAGTTGCTACATCCTTCTATGTTTCTGTTCCTTCATCTGAAAAATGGGAAGGATGGGACCAAGTAGAAGTTGCTCTCTGCAAAGGCGCTTAAGGGACGAGTTGAAAACACTACAGACACATTTCTGGTCCCTGGAACCATTTTATTTTCTTAGTATAAGCACTTCTTTTTTGTTTCATGGGTTACAATTCTTTCCTTTCTCTATTGTTTCAGTGGTCACCTTGTCCCAGGTACGGCCCTGGGAGCCGCAAGCAGGCTCCTGTGTCTCCTCATAGGCCACCTGACTCTTGTGGCCCTTCCTCTCATTCCCACACAAGACACTCATCTGAAACTCACTCAGGCTCATCTGAAACATTTGTGCTTCCCACACCTCAGCCCTGATCCCCAAAACAAAACAACTCTGATGGGAGCTGCCACTGCACATTTCAGAGTGGGGCATAGACCACTGACCCAAGACTCAGGATGTAAAAGCATAGAAGTCAAACAGGTATAGTGGCTTAAGCCTGTAATCCCAGCACTTTGGGAGGTAGAGATGGGAGGATCACTTGAGCCCAGGAGTTCAAGTCCAGCCTGGGCAACACAGTGAGATCCCATCATCTCAAAAATGTTGAATATTAGCTAAGTGTGGTAGTATGCACCTTTAGTCCCAGCTACTTAGGAGCCTGAGCCAGGGGGGGCTTGCTTGACCCCAGAAGGCCACTGTACTCTATCCTTGGCAATAGAGAAAGACCCTGTCTCAAAAAAAAAAAAGAAAAGAAAAACCCACAAAGTGGCAAAAAATTGTTTTAGAGAACATGGAGACCAAGAGCAGTGGCTATGCTGAGACCCCCCCTCCCATGGACAGGTAGAAGGTGTGCTGTCCCTTCACTGAGGAGGACATCTGGAAAGTTATGTCCCCTGGAGTTAGAGGCACACGGGCTGCTACGTGACACATGCCTGAGCAGTCACACACAGGAGGCCACACTCCCAGCCCAGGTGATGGGGAGGTGAAAATTGTAACTCACCTGTCTGCACAGAAGCTTCCCACCATGCCCCACCTGAGGGCAGCTTTCCTGCAGGGCCAGGTTTGGTCCCTACAGGAGAGAGAACCCCTGAGTTCTTTTGAAATCCTGCCCTAGAGGACATATATACCAACAGGGTGAGGCTAGCAGGGAGCAGGAGTGTGGGGGGCCCACTCCTAGCACCATGGGGAGGTGTGCATGGCCCCTGGACACCTGCTCAAATGCATCACCCTCATAAGTGCAGTCAAGGGTTCCCTGTGGGACCTTGACAAAAGTGTCCCTGAGAAGAATAATCAGTTCTCAACATGACTCAGAAGAGGTCAGTTTGAAACATGGTTCCCTGCAGGGAAAAGCAAAGCCCCATTACACTGGTTCCAGAGCAGTAAGAAATGGAGAAGACGCCAACAACTCCCCCACCCCACCCCACCCCACAATCCCAGCTGCTAGAGCCTCCTGGGCTGTGGGAGGGGAGAAGATGGAGAATTATTTTCCTGAACTTGTTTTTTATTTTTGCATTTTGGTATATATATTTTTTAATTTCAGAATATTACAGGGGTACACACGTTTTGGTTACATAGTTTGTTTTATACATATCAGTTCAGAGTTATAAGTAGTCATTTTAATTACTACTATGAGATTATTCTTCTGACTGGATGGGGCAGACTTACAACTATTTCCAATTAAACAAATTGGTGAATTGGTTTCCTAGGCTAGTGGTACAAAGTACCACATACTGGATGGTTTAAACAGAAGAAATTGATGGTCTCACCGTTTTGTGGGCCAGCAGTCCAAAGTCAAGGCACCAAGAAGGCCAGGCTCCCTCTGAAGGCACTCTGAGAGGGTTTGTTCCAGACCTCTCTACTGGCTTCTGGCAGCTTCAGTAGCTCCTTGGCTTATAATTGGCCAGCTTCGCTTTGTGTCTCTTTACATTATTTTCCCTCTGTTCATGTCTCCCTTGGTGTCCAAATTTCCCCTTTTTATAAGAACACCAGTCATATTAGTTTAGGGGTCACCCCAATGACCTCATCTTAACTTGATCATCTGCAAAGACCCTATTTCCAAATAAGTGCTCAGAAGTACTGGGTTAGGACTTCAACATCTTTCAGTGGACACAGTCTAACCAGGAACATTCGTTGTTCAACAAACCCTTCCTTCTTGAGCACCTGCTATGTGTTAAATCCTCAGATAAACAAGCACAAAATCACAAATAGAATCAGAGCCCTGAGCACGTGACTTGATCTGGAAAACCAGAAAGCAGGGATAGAGCTGTCTGTTCGATGGGCATCCCAAGCATGGCATGGGGAGGTGCTAAGTCTTGAAGAAGAGCAATACATGGACCTGAGGACAGGTGAGGCTGAGGACAGGGCAGGGTGCACACAGTAAGAGTGGGCTTACTTGTTCAGGAAAAGAATTTCAGATACAACCCACAGATTCTTGAGACAGAGAACCTCATAATCCATTTTTTTCCCCAAATAACTTATCCTCTTCCTGTGTGGCTGTCCAGATGATTGATGGAACCCAGAAAATTGGATAAAAAGCCATTTCCCCATAGTAAAGAGCTCTCTAGTTCCTCTTTGAGCTTTCTGGTTCCCCTTTTCCTCTTCTTCCTCCTCCACCAGGGAGCTCAGGGATGGTCAGATGCCTAGCACTCCACGCCTTGTTGTCCTCAGAAGAAATACAGGCAAAATGGGAGCCTTAAAATTAAGTAGCATGGAGTGTCCAATAATTAATTTGATTCTATACCCATTGTTTATTTACTATAACTTTAAAACTACATTAAGAAGGCAGAACCAAGCAGCAGAGCATGAAAATGAGCTGGAAGCTTTCAAGTGAAGGCCAGGAATTAGAAAATTGGTCAGATGTGCAGGATGGCTCCAACTAAGATGTAATCAAGAAGCCACACTCCTGGCTCGGCACCTGTAGCTCAACCGACTAAGGTGCCAGCCACATACACCAAAGCTGGCAGGTTCAAAGCCAGCCCAGGCCTGCCAAACAACAGTGACAACTACAACCAAAAAAATAGCCTGTAGTCCCAGCTACTTGGGAGGCAAAGGCAGGAGAATTGCTTAAGCCCAGGAGTTGGAGGTTGCTGTGACCTGTGATGCCATGGCACTCTACCCAGGGCAACAGCTTGAGGCTCTGTCTCAAAAAAAAAAAAAGAAGAAGAAGAAGCCACACTCCTGATGGTTCATCAGCAAGAAACACCACCTGAAAGTATTCGATTTCCTGACCCCTGGGCTGCAACATGACCTGGGGCCCCTGAGTAGCCAAAGTGAAGCTACATAAGGCATAGACCTCCAAAGAGTCTATGCTTAATGTACCTACACTTTGGCTACTCCAAAGAGGCTATGCTGGGCTCCACAGCTCTGTGCTGCTTCCCGAACATCCAGATGCCATTTGCTCCACATTGCTTGCTGCCATCTGGGAGGAGGACCTTAAAATGCCACTTGGGCCTGGTCTCACCTCCAGAGGTGAAGTACCAGTATGAGGCAGAGCTGCCACAGTTAACAAGGGCTCAGTGCCTGTGCCAGAGCCATTTGTCTGTTGCTGTCCCGCCTCTTCGGATTCTGTCGCTTTCCTGGATCTGACCATCTTATGAGCTTCCTGATCACCGTCTCCCCTGAACCCTACACACCACTTCCACCTGGCCTTCCTGTGCCCTCCCTAGGACTCCCAGGGAGCCCAACCACAGACCCAGGTCTTAACCTCCACTCAATCCCCTCTGATGTCCAACTGTGACATTTTGACTCCTTGAGCCTCAAGGCCCAGCCCACCTCCTGGCATCTGGGACTCAGACAGCGTGGCTGCCTGGAGTCTATATCACAAACCTTGTCACCAGGTTCAGAGCCCTGAGCTCAGTAAGCCCCACCCCCCCACCTCACTTCCCTCTTGACCTCTTGCTTCCAGCCTTCCCTACCTGTTCCCTGGCTTCTCACCTGCTTTCACAACCTGCTGCCCTTTGACCTGCTGTGCCCAGTGTCTGTCCAGAGCAGCTGTGTCCTTCCTGGTCCTCAAGCTCTGCCATTTGGCAATGCCCTTCCCTTTCCTACTACAAATGCTCAGCCTCAAGCCTGCATTGCATTTCATCAGAGTCCAAATCCCCCTGTCTCAGGTTAGCCCAACTGCTGGTTCCCAGGACAGTGCCATTGTGGGGCCTGGATGCAGCTAAGCACTCAGAGCCTCACTGTTTGGCAGCAGGACCTCCTGCAACTCAGCTCCCGGGTGCAGGTGTGAGCCCACTCCAGTGCCCAAGCCCCTCTCTGACCACACTAGTGCAGACTGACCTGCTGCTCCTCAGCATGTGCTCACGCTGCTGCCTTCTTTCTATTGGCCACAACTTGTGTTCAATCTCTGCCCACAGAGGCCCCGCCCCCGCCCCAGGAGGTACATGCTTCCCCATCCCCAGCTCTGCCCAGTCTAGACCACCAACTGAGCAATAATATTTAGTCAAAACAAGTCTTTTCTAATGACCAATTTCTATGCCATCGATCAATACAGCCATAGTATTGAACTAAAGTGATGGAAAATGTCATAGAAAAACAATTGGCCAATTGATTTCTTTCTGCCTCTGATATAATTAGAGCACAATAGAAGGTCACATATGATCAAAGGCTAGATCATGTGTTAAGGTCTCTGGCAAAAGAATGAAGAGATGGAAGAGGAATCAGCATGGCTTCACTGGACAGATGCAGTTTTACAGGAGAGGATTTGAGAGGCATTATCTTTTACTATCTGTGCAATTAGGGACAGGGTCCTTCGTCTGTATTTTTTTTCACCACCTGAAATAGGACTAACATTATTGACTCATACAAGGATATGAAACTAAAGGAATTTTTATACAAATGTATCAATTCATCAGACATTTAAACATTTATTGTGCCCCAGGCAAGTACTGGGCACTGGGGTCATAAAGACGAATAAGACACAGTTGATGAAAAGATTTGCAATCTGGAGGGGAGGAAGACAGACACTTAGAGAGTCATTTGTGTCCGTGTGAGGCTAGATATATGCAAAGGGTATTATTGGAGCATACAGGAGGGGCATGGAAAGCAGAGATGAGTGGGAAGGCCTTTCTGGAGGTGACGATAACTGAAAGAATAAATGTGGCTTAGTTAGAACAGAGGAGATGGAAGAGCTTTCCAGACAGAAGGAGCAGCATGAACAGAGGCATGTGGTGGGGGAACGAGTCAGGGAGAAGGCGTGCTCTGTGTGTGTGTCTACGTGTGTGCACGCGTGCGTGTGCATGCCCGCGCATAGCAGAAACCATCAGAGTTCTTAGAGTGTAAGCTTAAAGTCAGAAAATAATGATGGATCATCCCAAAGATATGGAGAGTCTTAAGTCACATATTGAGAAGCTGGACATTTACTTACGGCACAGGAAATGGGAAATCAACTGATACTTTAAGCAGAGGAGCAACATGGTCATGTTTGGTGTCAGGAAGGACACTAGGCCTGGAGGATGGAGGAAAGCTTGAGAGGAAGCAGACCTTCCAGCAGGGAGATGAGTGAAAGGGCCGAGCCATGATGCAGATCCTGAGCAGGTGAGGGCCTGAGAGCCTGGTTGTAGGTCAGAAGACAGCACAGCACGGCACAAGGATAAAAACACGGAGAAGCATGCAGGAGCCACTTGGGACACGGTGACAAAATTAACTTCACTGTAACTGGAGTACCAGAGCACAGAAGATCTTTACAGCAGCAAGAGAAGAAAAGAAAGACTCCCTTCCAAGAGCAGCAGTAAGACTTATAGCCAACTTCTTGACAGAAATAATGGAAGGCAGGAGACAGGAAATGATAGATTCAGTGTCCTGAAAGAAAACAACTGCCAACACAAAATTCCTAAGCAAAGATGGAAAAGGGCTTTCTGCTTCCTGGTGGGATACATTAGCTTAAGGCAGACCAGAATTTCTGCCAAGAACAACTAGCAGGACAAGATGAAACAGAGAAATCATTCCTCTGAAGGCAATGGAGATCTGCTGAGGAAGTGAGGACTGGAGGGGCTACAAGTTCTGGATAGAGAGGAAATCTGGAGAGAGTGAGCTGACTTTCCAGCCAGCGGAAATCTGAGAATGGGGCTTTGCACCAGTGGCTGCTGGTGGGTACCAGGGAACACACCAGGGCTTTGGGTGGAAATTTGGAGGCTTTTGATCTGCAGAGCACTTCATCTGCAGAGCTTTAAGCAAAACCTCCTGCTGCAGAGCAGAGGGGTAAAGCCTTGGCTTCCTAATCCTGGTGGTGATGCCTTTTAAGACCCTGTTGGCTACTGCAGGCCAGGAAGGATGGGGCTGGATCCCTGCTCTCTGTCCTGGCCAGCTTTCCCTGGAGCTCAGGTGGATAGCATTAGTCCTGTCTGCCTTAGACATGACTTAGCTAGTCTAATTTAACTAGACATGGAAGGTTAGAACCAGACTTGGGAGTGCAAGAGAAGGGCTGATTGCAGAGACTAGCCTCACCAGGGCCAGGTGAGGCCACAGTCAAAGAAAGTCCAGATCTGAAACCCTACCTCTTATTCTGAAGACTGAATTCATGGCTTCTCTCAGATGGTTGAGAGTTTTCATTCCAGTTCTTTGCTCATTATCCTTTTCTTCTTGCCCAGAGAATCTTTCCAAACCACTTCTCCCCCTCTACCTGCCCATTATCTCTCCTGCCAGCCCTGCCACCACCATGAGGTCATCTGTGTTCAATACAGAGCCCTTCCTTAACACTATCAGACCACCTAATGTTGGTCACAAGCTCCCTTGTGCAGTTGGCATGCAGCCCCCTGGGACAGTTCCCAACAACTCTATCAGACCATAAGCTCCTTGAGGGCAGAGAGCCCCAGGGCAGAGTCTGCACCAACTACCTGTCTGGTACAGGTAGAGAGAATAACGGTAGTATTCTCAAGAGCCAAAAAGAATATGAGCTCTCAAAGTCAAAACAAACTTAAAATCTCAGATCTTGAGGGCAAATGTCCTGGATTATCATCTCCCCATTTCCATTGTCCTCACCCTCTAGAGTCTCACTCACAGAAAGTAATTGTTGAATGAATGAAACCATTTTCTCTAGCTGTCATCATAAAGGGACTGATCAGGGTTCCCTGTCTTCTTCTTCTTTCTCACCAGCCTCAGAGAGAGCCTAGACCTTGGTCTTAACTTTAGGAATCTAAACCTTCTCTCTCTCAAAAAATAAAAATGGACCTTCCTATATACCAAAAACCTTGCATGTGTTTTTTGAAGGTTCATAGAGCACTAATTTGTTCATAGAGCATGCAGTGGCTTTTTTGACACTCTGCATTCTATAGAGTGGGGTAGGGGTTGTCCATCAAGAATCAACTCCCATCAGTGAGGGGACCTGAAGCCACAGACACTCCCGTCTGGGGAGAATCAAAGGAATGTGATCATTTCTAGCCCACTCAGGTGTCACATGTGATTGATAAACTGGCCATTTATAATCTTGGGCAAGTCATTGGACCTCAGTTTCCTAATTACAAAAAGAAAAAAAATAATAAGGTGACCAAGACAAAAAGGAGCATCCATTTGATTCTGTGGATGATTAATTCAAGATCAGTAAGATCAATGGCATATCCTTTGCCCCCACAGAGAAATCCCAACATTGAACCTGACAATGTGGCAGTGTCAGTCAACACTGGACTTATCCCCTCTCCAGCCTTAGGTTCTTTGGCCCAGGAGCTGGCAAAGCAACTTCCTTCTTGTTACCAAGTGTGTTAGACTAAATAACGGCCGCCAAAGATAACGGTCCTAATCCCAGGAAACTGTGAACATTATTTTATACAGCAAAATGGACTTTGCAGTTGTGCTTAAAAATGATTAAGACGTAATTACCTGAAACTTAATAGCTTCAAACAACACAAATATGTTACCTTTCAATTCTGAAGGTCAGTTGTCCAACATGGATCTCACTGGCTAAGGTCAAGGTGTTGGCAGGACTGAGCTCCTTTGGGAGGCTCTAGAGGAAAATCTATTCTTTCATCTTTTTCCAGCTTCCTTTCCAGCTTTTCAAGGCCACGTGTTCTCCTTGTCTCATGGCTCCATCCTTCAAAGCTGGCAAGGTTGAGCCACGTCCTTCCAGTGCTGACATTCCTCAGATTCTCCTTTCTAATTCTCTTTTCTACTTTTAAAGACTGTTGTGACTACAGTGCTCCCACAGGGATGATGTAGGATAATCTCCCTATCTTAAGATCAGCTGACTAGCAACCTTCACTCCCCTTTACCACATAACCTAACATAGTCACCAGTTCTGGGAGTTCAAACACCACCATCGGTGGGAGGGCCATTATTCTGCCTACCACAGAAGGAAATAGTAAGGAGAATGTAGATATGATAAAGACGTATGAACCAAGAGTCATAAGAAGAAATGCTTGGTGCAGGTTTGAGGTACTCATGAGGAAAGAAACTAGGGTTTCAAAAGGAGAACTGTGAGAAAAAAAACGCTAAAGAGGTCATTTAGAACCAGGCGGGGAGCAAAGGGCTTTGAATGCCAGAATGGTGAAGGACTTTGTTGCATAAGCAAGACGAAGCAGGATGTCCCTTGATGGGAGAGTGGTTTAAAAGTGTTGTCACGTATCTCTCTAACCTTATCTCCAAGATGGCCCTGTGAAGTGAGGAGAGGGCTGCCCCTGAGTGTGGGCATCTGGGGACAGGTGTAGAATTTATATGACCAAAACAGCAGGACACTGAAAGAGAGGAGGAAGAGAGAGGTTTTGAAGAACAAAACCAAGATTAACCCATTCATCACCTGCTCCCACCTTTTAATTCCCATTGAATAGGCCTGATTCCATTTTGATAGAAAACATGCTCAGCGCTTGGTTTAGGAGGCTGTAGAATTGAGAGCTATTAAATACTAAAAAGACAAGGTGAGAAACAATTTGCAAAATCTCCTCTTTTTATAGACTGCAGCGATTGAGAAAAATTGAGTAAATTCCCCAGCTACCTCAACGGCAGTCTGTTTCAAGATTCCATCAATTTTTTACGGTACAATCAATATTTATGAATCCCCAAAGAAATGTCACAAAGAGAAACACAGCGCAACATTTTCTCAGTGGTTTGCAGAGATGTAACAGGGGGACCTAAATAACTTTTAAAATAATCTCAATGACAATCAAAGACTCTTCTATAGCCAATACGGTTTAATGTTGGTGTTTATATTAGCGCTGCTCTGCTGAGGGTGGGGGCAGGGAAGGGAAAATGCTGGGAGTTTAATCTGTCCAAAGGATGACACTTGGCTGTAATAAGTATGCTGTAATATGGTACTTAAAAATTCAAAGGAAGTGCTACATTAAAAAGTCCCTGGATTTTTTTTAATGCATTAAAATATCCTCCATCGGTTAAGCGATAGATTTTTTCAGTCAGATGGAAAAAAAAGATCTCTGGGGGGAAAAACAGACAAACAAATCCACATTGCTTTAATGGCTACTTTAGGTTTAATATCTAAACTTATTTAAATAACTCTGAGCCCTCCTGCTGAGAAATATTGAAACTAATGGATTCCTTTCTGCGTAAACTCCATTTAAATGTAGAGTTTAATTTCCCTTTCGGCTAAACCTGGGTGAAACTAGTCTTGAAATGTCCCTCTAAAAAACAGCAGAAAACCCCATCTAGAATATTTAGGGGGATTCCTTTATTTTATTTAAAATTAGTTTGGGGCATTAAAACTAAATAGCCAGCCAAAAGTGAGCCCACAGACCCGAGGATTTTATACTGGAGCCCGAGCTGGGTGTTTGGCACCTGCTGGTACCTGATTGTGCTTACCGCCCACTGAGGACTGAGAGCACCTGAGCCTCCTGCTGTCCCCATCCTTCTCTCTTTTTTTTTATTTATTAGATCATAATCCATCCTTCTCTTAAAGATAACACTGGAAATTCCACTCTCGGAGCTTTATCTCTGTGGCTTAAGGCTTTGGTTTCTGTTCATGCAAATAGCCTCCTTAGGCAGTCACACTTCCCTGGGGCTGAGGACCATTTTGTGTACATGAATATGCACACTGGCCTGCGATGTCAGAATGGCAACTAAGACCTAGAAAATAATTGATGCTGCCCTTTCATCTGTCTCATAATGAAACAAAAGCTAGGCCCAGAGATGGGTGTTCTCATCCCACCCCTGGTGGATGCCTGCCCAGGTGTTGTGGTTCCCAGGCCAGCGTTCTCCCTTTGCCAGGACTGGATCTTACTCCCCAGACTCTCGGGACTCGTGCCTGTGCTTCCTGTCATTAACCGGCGTACTGCGTACACCTAAACGGAGGGTAGGGCTGAAAGCGTCATGGGCTTTTAGAACCAACGCCAGACAGCAGAGAATGAGAATGTTAGGCTTGTCACCAAAGGATTCCTTAAGCTGTACAGATAAAATGCAAGTTATTAAGATGTAACTTGTATATAATTCTTTTCCTCACTCCCTCCAGTGTAAAACAGCCACCCAAAGCATGCCTGCCCGGTGACAGACAGGCTTCTACACTAGCCAGGATGATTTGTGGACAATTGTACAATATCTACTAGTGATTCAAAGCTGAGAGGGAGAGAATGAGGTGAAGGTCTTTAGTATGTCTCTATGATAGACAAGAGCCCAGTGACAGAAGGCAGGAGTCCTGGTTTCTGGTCCCAGTTCCTTCTCTGACCAGCCTTGGGAACTGGCCCTGCTTCCTCTTGAGTATCACTTGCACCATCTGTTAAATGAGGGAAAAGATAGCAATGACTTAGCATAGCAAAGGCAAGACCCTGGAGCAGACCATGTGGGGAGATTCCTCAGGCTAGAGGATTTGACCATAATTACATTATAACCTGATAGAAAGATAAAGATAAAGAAGTTTTGTGGTCCAGTTTTAGCATAAGCACACACATTTCATCACACATACACACACCAGCCACTGAGGTCAAGATCCATTTAGCAGATTTCCCTTTACAGGTGACCTAGAAAATGTGGGGGTTGAACATGAACCACAGTCTGAGGTGGTCCTGCCAGCAGAAAGGCACGTGCCTGTCCTGCCTCTCAGCCTCCATCGAATGGCCTGGGCAGTGTGATCCGAGGGGCATCACAAACTCCATGCTCTAAAAATTTTATCCTCACCAGCCTGGAACCACCACATCAAGTCACGCCTATGGATAAGAACATTAAAAATTTGAGTTCTAGTACCCAGAACTAGTACCCAGGAGAGACACTGCTATTATTATCCATTAAGACCTTAGCTAGAATCAATTTATCTGTCACTTGACAGAGCGCTGAGGAATGTAGGAGTTTCCACTAGAAGAGGAGAGAAGCATAAGATGGACCTCAGCTGCCATCCAGGACAGGAAGGACCAGTCTGGGACGAAGTCTGGGGTCAGTGGAAGTTGGGACAGTGGGGAAGGTACTCTAGGGTGGTGGAGAGAGACTCTGAAAGCAACTGCTCACCCCATTCAGAGTGCTCTGAAGACTGGCCCCAGCACCAGCAGTGCCCAGGGCATGGCCAGGTTCTGCTCTGTGCTCAGGGCTCTGAAGGCCTCTGAGAAGCAGAAGAAATGACTCCTGCTCATCAGGAGTTTACGATCCAGCTGGGGTGATAAAATGTTATGAAAATCATTAGAAACTGGAAGGATGAGGAGACTCAGAGCAGCTCAGAAGAGAAACAGACTAACTAGGCTGGTGGGAAAGGCTTTGGGGTAGGACTGAGAGACTAGCTGGAAAAGGGCCATCCAGGGTCAGCCTGACAGAGTTGAGCAGAGGGAACAAAGGAGAGGACCCAGGCCTGATGGGTGTGGCTCCAGAATGTCACATGAGTCATGAGGCCTCCTTTTGAGCTGAAGTGTTATGTGAGTCATAGGCCAAGACTCAGACCCCACCCACAGTGGTCAGAGTCCAAACCATAGCCGGTGGGTAGACGGAATACCTTCCCTCCCAGCCCCGTCCTCAGGGCAGCTCGGTCCTAACTCCTGTGCTTTTTAATCAACACAGAAGCCCAAACAGGGAGTCAGAGCCGGAAAGCCCTCAGAAAGCTTCTCCTTCAGGAGTTCTTATTTTTTAAGTCACAGTTCCTTCAAGGATCGGATGGTAACTATGGACCAATCCTTCCCATGGAAAACATTCACCTATGAAATACACATATAATTTCACAGGGTTCAAAGTTGAAGACCACTTGGAATCAATCCTTGAACACCAATTAGCAGTGTCTAGTCTAACCCTTTTGTTTTTCGGAGGAGAGCACCTGGAGTTGAAAAGTAACATCCCCCAGGTTTCGCCCTAGTTATACCTGCACCAGCACTCGGCTCCCCTTTCTCCCAGTGCAGTGGTCTCTGGCAGTTTGTATAGACCCATTAGCATTGTTAGGTATCTTTTCATACTTGTATTGACCACTGCAGAAAATGCTATGACAAACCATTTCAACACCCAGTGGCTTAAAATGATAAGCATTCACTTAGCTCTTGAGTCTTCAGGTCAAAGATGTAGGCTGGACTCAGTGGGATGATTTTTCTCGTCTCATTTGAGGCTACTCATCTGGGGACCAGCTGGCTAGTGGCAGATCTGTACTGGCTCCCTTCCACATGTCTCTCTTTTCCATTAGGCCTAGCATCCAGCGCCATGTTTGCTAACATCTCATTGACAAAAGCAGGTCACTTGATTGATCACAATGTCCCGTCATGGAGGAGATTATTTGTCCATGATGAGAGGGTACTGCAAAACTATATGAAAAAGTACGCAACAACAGACAATGGTGAAGAATTTTGGGGAAATGAAGGCATCTACTATGCAGGGCTCATATTCCCCAAATATATCATGTTACCCAAGGACCAGGACTATATCGCATTCATTCCTGTGATCTAATCACCATGCCTGGAACAGAGGGAGTGCACTGATTATTGGATTGATTGATGTGAGTACTGAGCATAAATGGCCCAATCCAACTAAGCTTCAGGCAGAGAATGATCAGCCTTTCTGTGGAGCTTCATCTTTTCCCTGGAACTAATGTACCAGGACCAATGAGTAATCAAAGGCCTTGGCCCTTAAAAGAGAAGAAAACTAGCCCACATGCATTTCACAAAGATAAGTGTCTATGGCATTCCATGTCCCTCGAACCTCCTGATGGTGCTGCTTGACCCTCTCAGACAGGGTACCCTTGCTGTTCCCTAGTTATGAAAATCCCTCCTTGCAGTATCCTGTTTTAGCCCATTCCCAGCTGGTTCTCTCAGATTCAAAATCCTTACAATAGAACTGCCAATTCACCCAGTGCCGGATGTTAGGAAAACAATCTGATTAAACCCTCCTTGTACATGACCACAAAGTTATTTTTGTATCTTGTAGCTTTATGTTTGCCCTCGCCTCACTCCACCTACCATACTCTATGTGCATACACACACACACACACACACACACGCATGCGCACACACTTCTCTCCTGCCCCAGCCATTTCTCCCTAGCTGTTAGAAGAGGAAATTCTTATCTTCACCTCCCGATGGTCCTCCAGGTTTCTGGAGAGAATAGGTCTGTAAATGATACAGGACAGGCTACATGCAGGGTTTTCTTCAAAGAAGGTAGCCCACCACCCAGTTCCTTCACATAAAAACAGGACATTAGAATTCCTGCAGGACACATTGTTGGTTAAATCACCCTTACTACCTTAGCCATAGAAAATCTGATCCTCATCCAGTGTATGAGCTGAAGCAATCATAAATGGTCCAAGCACCAGGGTGCCCCTAAGGCAAGCTGGTTTATATTCTGCCATGCAGAGGCCCTTCTACCAAATTGTACAAATTAGTCCACTTAAATTCTCTGCTTGGGGAGATTGATTAGTGGCTCATGAGGGCTTACATATCTTGATCTACCCCATATTCCAGTGAGTCCTTGCAATGTACCTATAACACGAAAAGCATTCATGTTCTTAGGAAGCATAGTTCTTAGGAACCTGGATGGTAGAAAGAGGGAGGGTCACAAAAGTTTTCTTCCAGCTTAGAGCTACACCTACTCACAAGTAGTTCCATATGTTCATATTTTGAATATGTTTTCTTTTATTTATTTATTTATTTATTTATTTATTTTTTATTGTTGGGGATTCATTGAGGATACAATAAACCAGGTTACACTGATTGCAATTGTTAGGTAAAGTCCCTCTTGCAATCATGTCTTGCCCCCATAAAGTGTGACACACACCAAGGCCCCACCCACCTCCCTCCTTCCCTCTTTCTGTCCCCCCACCAATAACCATAATTGTCATTAATTGTCCTCGTATCAAAATTGAGTATATAGGATTCATGCTTCTCCATTCTTGTGATGCTTTACTAAGAATAATGTCTTCCACGTCCATCCAGGTTAATACGAAGGATGTAAAGTCTCCATTTTTTTTAATGGCTGAATAGTATTCCATGGTATACATATACCACAGCTTGTTAATCCATTCCTGGGTTGGTGGGCATTTAGGCTGTTTCCACATTTTGGCGATTGTAAATTGAGCTGTAATAAACAGTCTAGTACAAGTGTCCTTATGATAAAAGGATTTCTTTCCTTCTGGGTAGATGCCCAGTAATGGGATTGCAGGATCAAATGGGAGGTCTAGCTTGAGTGCTTTGAGGTTTCTCCATACTTCCTTCCAGAAAGGTTGTACTAGTTTGCAGTCCCACCAGCAGTGTAAAAGTGTTCCCTTTTCTCCACATCCACACCAGCATCTGCAGTTTTGAGATTTTGTGATGTGGGCCATTCTCACTGGGGTTAGATGATATCTCAGGGTTGTTTTGATTTGCATTTCTCTAATATACAGAGATGATGAACATTTTATCATGTGTTTGTTAGCCATTCGTCTGTCGTCTTTAGAGAAAGTTCTATTCATGTCTCTTACCCATTGATATAAGGGATTGTTGGCTTTTTTCATGTGGACTAATTTGAGTTCTCTATAGATCCTAGTTATCAAGCTTTTGTCTGATTGAAAATATGCAAATATCCTTTCCCATTGTGTAGGTTGTCTCTTTGCTTTGCTTATTGTCTCCTTAGCTGTACAGAAGCTTTTCAGTTTAATGAAGTCCCATTTGTTTATTTTTGTTGTTGTTGCAATTGCCATGGCAGTCTTCTTCATGAAGTCTTTCCCCAGGCCAATATCTTCCAGTGTTTTTCCTATGCTTTCTTTGAGGATTTTTATTGTTTCATGCCTTAAATTTAAGTTCTTTATCCATCTTGAATCAATTTTTGTGAGTGGGGAAAGGTGTAGGTCCAGTTTCAGTCTTTTACATGTAGACATCCAGTTCTCCCAACACCATTTATTGAATAGGGAGTCTTTCCCCCAAGGTATGTTCTTGTTTAGTTTATCAAAGATGAGGTGGTTGTAAAATGTTAGTTTCATTTCTTGGTTTTCAATTCGATTCCAAGTGTCTATGTCTCTGTTTTTGTGCCAGTACCATGCTGTCTTGAGCACTATGGCTTTGTAGTACAGAATAAAATCTGGTATGCTGATGCCCCCAGCTTTATTTTTGTTACAGAGAACTGCCTTAGCTATACGGGGTTTTTTCCGGTTCCATACAAAACGCAGAATCATTTTTTCCAAATCTTGAAAGTACGATGTTAGTATTTTGATAGGAATGGCATTGAATAGGTAGATTGCTTTGGGAAGTATAGACATTTTAACAATGTTGATTCTTCCCATCCATGAGCATGGTATGTTCTTCCATTTGTTAATATCCTCTGCTATTTCCTTTCTGAGGATTTCATAGTTTTCTTTATAGAGGTCCTTCACCTCCTTTGTTAGGTATACTCCTAGGTATTCCATTTTCTTTGAAACTATGGTAAAGGGAGTTGTGTCCTTAATTAGCTTCTCATCTTGACTGTTATTGGTGTACACAAAGGCTACTGACTTGTGGACATTGATTTTATATCCTGAAACATTACTATATTTTTTGATGACTTCTAGGAGTCTTGTGGTTGAGGCTTTGGGGTTCTCTAAGTATAAGATCATGTCGTCAGCAAAGAGGGAGAGTTTGACCTCCTCTGCTCCCATTTGGATTCCCTTGATTTCCTTGTCTTGCCTAAGTATTGGCTAGAACTTCCAGCACTACGTTGAATAGTAAAGGTGACAGAGGACAACCTTGTCTGGTTCCAGTTCTAAGAGGAAAAGCTTTCAGTTTTACTCCATTCAGTAAAATATTGGCTGTAGGTTTGTCATAGATAGCTTCAATCAGTTTTAGAAATGTGCCACCTACGCCTATACTCTTCAGTGTTCTAATTAGAAAAGGATGCTGGAGTTTATCAAATGCTTTTTCTGCATCTATTGAGAGGATCATGTGATCTTTATTTTTGCCTCTGTTAATATGGTGGATAACGTTTATAGACTTGCGTATGTTAAACCAGCCTTGCATCCCTGGATGAAGCCTACTTGATCATGATGAATGACTTTTTTGATGATAAGCTGTAATCTATTGGCTAGGATTTTGTTGAGAATTTTTGCGTCTATATTCATGAGTGAAATTGGTCTGAAATTCTCCTTTTTGTTTGGGTCTTTTCCTGGTTTTGGTATCAGGGTGATGTTTGCTTCATAGAATGTGTTGGGGAAGATTCCTTCTTCCTCAATTTTTTGGAATAATTTCTGCAGTACAGGAATAAGCTCTTCCTTGAAGGTTTGATAGAATTCTGGAGTGAAGCCATCTGGACCAAGGCATTTTTTGGTTGGAAGATTTTTTATTGTTTCTTTGATCTCAGTGCTTGCAATTGGTCTGTTCAGGAGCTCTATTTCTTCCTGGCTGAGTCTAGGGAGAGGGTGTGATTCCAAATATTGATCCATTTCCTTCACATTGTCAAATTCTGGGCATAGAGTTTCTGGTAGTATTCAGAGATGATCTCTTGTATCTCTGTGGGATCAGTTGTTATTTCCCCTTTATCATTTCTGATTGAGGTTACTAGAGATTTTACTTTTCTATTCCTCGTTAGTCTGGCCAATGGTTTATCTATTTTATTTGTTTTTTGAAAAAACCAACTCCTTGTTTCATTAATTTTCTGAATGATTCTTTTGTTTTCAATTTCATTGATCTCTGATTTGATTTTGGATATTTCTTTTCTTCTACTTAGTTTAGGCTCAGATTGTTCTTCTTTTTCCAATTCCATAAGATCTCTTGTGAGATTGTTGATGTGCTCTCTTTCTGTTTTTCGAATGTAGGCATCTAAAGCGATGAATTTTCCTCTCAAAACTGCTTTTGCAGTATCCCACAGGTTTTGGGAGCTTGTGTCTTCATTGTTTTTATGCTCAAGGAAGTTAAGGATTTCCTGTTTTATTTCTTCCTGCACCCATCTGTTATTCAACAGAAGATGGTTTAATTTCCATGCCTTTGGGTGGGGTCGAGCATTTTTGTTAGAGTTGAGTTCCACCTTTAGTGCCTTATGGTCTGAGAAGATACAAGGTAAAATTTCAATTCTTTTGATTCTGTTGATATTTGGTTTGTGTCCCAGGATATGATCAATTTTGGAGAATGTTCCATGGGGTGATGAGAAGAATGTATATTCTTTATCTTTGGGATGGAGTGTTCTATATGCGTCTATCAAGCACAGTTGTTCTAGGGTCTCATTTAAATCTCTTATATCCTTGTTTAATTTCTGTTTAGAGGATCTGTCCAGCTCTGTAAAAGGAGTGTTAAGTTCCCCTGTTATGATGGTATTATCAGATATCATATTGCTCAGACTGAGTAAGGTCTGTTTCAAGAATCTGGGAGCATTTAAATTGGGTGCATAGATATTTAGAATTGAAATGTCTTCTTGTTGTATTTTTCCCTTGACCAATATAAAGTGACCATCTTTGTCTTTTTTGACTTTAGTTGCTTTAAATCCACAAGTATCTGAAAATAAGATTGCAACTCCTCTTTTCTTCTGAATTCCATTTGCCTGAAAAATTGTCTTCCAACCCTTGACTCGGAGCTTTAATTTGTCTTCTGAAGCCAGGTGTGTGTCTTGCAGACAGCAAATGGATGGCTTGTGTTTTTTAATCCAGTCAACCAATCTATGTCTCTTCAGTGGGGAATTCAAGCCATTAACATTTATTGATATAATTGATAAGTGTGGTAGTATTCTATTCATCTTATTTTGTGAGAGTCCATTGCTTAGTTTTATCTTTTGCATCAGTGTGGAGGTTAGGTTCTGTCCTTTGATTTCTGAGTTCTTACTTTGCTGCTGATCCATTGTGGTGGTCAGTGTGCAGAACAGGTTGAAGTATTTCCTGTAGAGCTGGTCTTGTTGTGGCGAATTTCCTCAATGTTTGTATATCCATAAATGATTTGATTTCTCTGTCAATTTTTAAGCTTAGCTTAGCAGGGTACAGAATTCTGGGCTGGAAATTGTTCTGTTTAAGTAGATTAAAGGTGGATGACCATTGTCTTCTTGCTTGGAAAGTTTCATTAGAGAAGTCTGCGGTCACTCTGATGGATTTGCCCCTGTAGGTCAACTGGCGCTTACTCCTGGCAGCTTGCAGAATCTTTTCTTTTGTCTTGACTTTGGACAGGTTCATCACAATGTGTCTTGGAGAAGCTCGGTTAGAGTTGAGGTGACCTGGGGTCCGATAGCCCTCTGAAAGCAGTGTGTCAGAATCTTTGGTGATATTTGGGAAATTTTCTTTTATAATATTCTCTAGTATGGCTTCCATTCCTCTGGGGCATTCTTCTTCCCCTTCTGGAATTCCTATAACCCGTATGTTGGAACGCTTCGTAAAGTCCCATAATTCTGGCAGTGAACGTTCTGCTTTCTCTCTCTTCTTTTCTGCCTCTTTTACTATCTGAGTTATCTCAAAAACTTTGTCTTCTACCTCTGAAATTCTTTCTTCTGCATGGTCTAACCTGTTGCTGATACTTTCCATTGCATCTTTAAGTTCCCTGATTGACTGTTTCAGTTCCTTCAGCTCTGCTATATCCTTTTTATATTCTTCATATCGTTCATCTCTTATTTGATTCTGTTTTTGGATTTCCTTTTGGTTATTTTCCACTTTATTAGCAGTTTCCTTCATTGTTTCCATCATTTCTTTCATTGTTTTCAACATGTGTATTCTAAATTCCCTTTCTGTCATTCCTAACATTTCTGTGTAGGTGGAATCCTCTGCAGTAGCTACCTCATGGTCCCTTGGCGGGGTTGTTCTGGACTGGTTCTTCGTGTTGCCTGGAGTTTTCTGCTGATTCTTCCTCATGAGTGATTTCTTTTATCTGTTTCCTTGCCCTAATTTTCCTTTCACTTCCTCTTGCTCTTTAAGTTCTCGTGCCTGTGGACTAAGGGTTACAGGACCAGAAGGGTGAGAAGGTTGAAGAGCAAAAAAGGGATGAAAGAAAGGAGGACCAAGTGATAAGGAAAAAAAAAAAGAAAAAAAGAGAAAGGAGAGGGGGTGGGTAAAAGGAATATTGAGAAAAAGAAGAGAGGCACAGAAAGAGGGAGACAGAGCAATATAGGTGTACAGTAGGGTACTTTGATACAACCTTAAAAAAAAAAAACACCTTCTGGGGGTGCCCAGTTTGGTGGTTCCCTTGAGGTCAGCAGCTCTTTGCTAACCTGATCAGACACAGTACCCCACCTCCACCAAGTAGAGAGGAAAGAGAAAAATTCTATAAATCAAACCAAAACAAGCAAACAGAAAACTTTACGGGATAAAATTGGCTGGAAAAACCAAATAATAGCGGTAGAAACACTAACAAAAATGAAGTTCTAATTATTGAAATAGGCAGCAATGGGAAATTATAATGAAACTAGAAAAATTGAGAAATAAAAAGGATCTGTATGGAAAAGGTTGAACTTAAAAAACAAAACAACAATCCACAACATCAAAATAAACAAAAAAAAACACAACCAAAAACAAAGCAGTATGTATATGTTATTGAATATTGCCTGGGCAACACGTGGTCTTCTGGGGTATGAGATGTTAATCACAGTTCTGATACGACTGGAGGCTACTAGTTTCTCAAACCCCAGCAGGTAGACACCCTTAATCTCTCTTCAGCCCACTTAAAAGCCCACTGTGCGCTTGTTCACTTGCTGAGCAGAAGCTTTCCCAGGGAAGTGCTTGTCGCTGGAATCACTGCTGAAGTGGCTATCCACTTACCCTGTGTGCCAAAACTGATCTCCCTCTGCCCCCGAGGGTTAGGGCTGCAAGGCCGCTCAGACCCCGCCCTTCGGCTACTTGGTCCCTGGGTTACCAGCTCCCACCCAATTGCAGCTCTGCGACCCTGAGGGCGGAGCTTCCCGGGGAAGACTGCTCACAATGGCTGCCTTTGACCCAGAGCCAAACCCTATTAGCTCCGTCTGGCTCAGCGGCTCAGACTGGGGCCCTAGACAAAGGCCAAAATTCTCCGCACTCCCGCTCAGGCTCTCCCCAAGGCAGTTCAGCTGAGTGCCAAGTCCAAAGACACCAAAACAGTTCACAGGTAAGGCCTTTCTGGTTTGCAGTCTCACTGCTACTGAACTTACAGTTGCGGGCGGGTTTAGACGGATTGAACACACGCGACCACTTGCCGGTTTTCCACTGTTTTAGTCCTCCTCTTGGGGTCCAGAAGTCTCTCGCTGACTCCCTGTATCCTCTCAGGGGTGATGATAGGCAGATCCCACCAGCCAGAGATGCCTGGAGTCCTATCTCCCCAGACTCACGGTGCCCAGATGCAAGGAAGCTGTTACTCGGCTGCCATCTTGCTCCGCCTCCTTGAATATGTTTTCTTAAACAAAGAATTCATTTTATTGATGTCACTGACTAGCTTACCATTGAATGTTAATTACTTGCAGTCCCATATGAGTATCATCATGTTAACTTAGTTTCTATTTTGTATAATTAACACCACCAAACATCTCTCCTTCATGTTCTGCCTTTCCAGTCTATTGGTCACACGGCATAGTCATCCACTCCATAAACAAACACTCAGAGGGCACTCACAGTAAGGATGAGAGACTCATTATCCTTGTCGATCTGGCCCAGAGTTAGAATCCCTGCTGGGGGTATTACTTTCCAATATATGGGGCCCGTGTTCACGCTGTTGAAATGTTTTTTAATTAAGAATCTTTTTTCTGTCTTATGCATAAATTAATCAAGGTAATTATTGTAGCATTATTATTATTACATTGTACTTATAGAGCACTTACCTCTAAGGTGTTCAAAGTAGTTTATAGATTTTTTTTAATCTAATGAACTCCAGTAGCCTCTAGGCAAGATGGAGAGCAGAGCAGGGATTATTAGAGTCACATTGTAGTCGGAGAAAATGGGTCAGGCCAGAAGTAGGGGTGGCTGTGGGTTGCTGCAACTCACTCATTCAGAGCCATGCTCTCCACTGTCTGTGGAGGAGTAAGGGGCAGGCAGAGGGCTGCCTTGGGGGAAGAAAGTGCTTCTTCTACATCTACAGAAGCTACATTCAGACACCACCTTTGGAGCCCAGAGAGGTGCTCCAGCAGGATTGGGACTGAGAAAACAGACAGGAACTGTCAGCTGCTCTCCCTCTTCTTTCTCTGTTTCCACCTGTCCTTAAGTCTGACCAAGTTCCCAAACCAGCTGCGACTTTCTAGAGCTAGAAGTGAAGGGTGTAAGGAGAGAGGAGGGAAACTTCCTCTGTGCTTGGCATCAGCATCCGTTTACTCTGACCTTGACTCACACTGCCATAATTTCACAATGCTCTACATTTCTTGAGAGCAGTAGAGCAGAGTATGGGCACAGAGGAAGCTCCAAGGTGGCTGGGGACAACCCGTGTGCTAATGGAGATAGGGGAGGGGACTCCAGCCCTCTGTAATCTGACCAGGGGGCAATAGGAGATAGCAGCATCATGTAAGAGCCTTGAGTTTAAACTGCTGTATTTTGGACTAAAAAATGTAGACTGTGTAGTGGGTGACTCAGAATGTTAACTGCATACACAAAACAATAACAATAACAACAACAACAATAATACCAAGGGGGAGATCTTGTATATCTGTTTCCAGGTTCCCCATGCATGAGATTGCCAGGGTATGTTTGGCTGTCAACATTCACATTGTTATAACTCAACAGAATCCAGTGCTCACTCATCAGCATGTAAGCAAATGTGGTGCTTCTAGAGGAGACAAATGGCAACTGAAAATGAACGGAGAAGATCTAGTGGTACATTGGTAACTGGTAGGATCTCTGCCTCCAGAAGATGCTCTTTGATTTCATTAAGCAGATCCAAGTCATGGCAATACACCTGCTCCCTCAGCACAGGAAACCTCTCCCCTCCCCTTGCCTTCTTTGCCTGTCTTGGTCAACTCATCTTTTCAGCTCAAACATCACCCCTTTATTTTATATAATAATTATTTTTGACAAAATGCCTATCTCTTAAGGACCAGGCACTATTCTGGGCACTAGATAGAGCAGCAATAAAATGGATTGAAAAAAAATTCTTGCCTTCTCTTGATGGGGAGGGGAATGATAATAAAGAAATAACAAGTTATCAAGTAAGTTAGAAAGCTATTGGTGCTAAGGATGAGCAGAAATATGGAAAATATGCAATTTTATTAGGGTGGTTAGTGAACACCTTTGAGCAAGAACTTGAATGAGATGGGAGGGTGAGCTGTGCAACTTGGGGGCAGTACTCCAAGTAAAGGGAAGAGGAAGTGCAAGGTCCCAAGACCAGACGATGGCCAACCCCTTCTAGGGGTCTGCAGGAAGTAAAGTGCTTTCAGAAACAGAAAATAATAAGCGTTGCCAAGGAGCTAGAGATGTGTGCATTGTGCACTATTAGTGCATTATTAGTGGAAATGTTAAATGTGAAGCTGCTGTGGGAAACAGCCTGGCAGGTCCTCAAAAGGTTAATCATAAAATTATCAAATGGCCCAGTAACTCCACTGTAAGTATAGACCCCAAAGAATTAAAATCAGCCAATTCGACAGATTCTTGCATAAATGCTTCATAGCAGCATTATTCACAATAACCATAAGGTGGAAACTACCCAAGTGCCCATCAATAGATGAATGAATAAACAAAATGTGGTGTATCATATAATGGGTATTACTCAGTAGATCAGGATGTAAGTCATGGGTGGGAGTTCTGGGGAGTGACATAATATGACCACCTTTTAATAGGTTTCTGTGTTAAGAAGAGACCAAAGGGGGCAAGGACAGAAGCAGGAAGATCAAGGAAGAGGAGGCAGCTATTGCAACATTCTGAGCAAGAGATGACAATGGCATGGTAATGCAGATGACAAAGAAAAGTCATGTTCTGGATGTATTTTTCAGGTAAAGATAAATATACTTGTCAGCAAAGTGAATGTGGGGCATAGAAGAAGAGAAAATTTTAGGATGATTCAAAAGATTTTCGATGTGAGCAACTGGAAAATGATGTCACCACTAACAGAAAAATAGGAAAATGGCACGGAAAGCAGATGTGTGGATGAGGAGATCAATACCTCAGTATGGAATATGGGAAATTTTAAATGCTTACTAACCATCCAAGTACAGATGTCTAGAAGGTAATGAGTAGATGGGTATTGAATTTGGGAGAGGTCAGAATAGAGTTAACATTTTTAGAGTCATTGCATATAGTTGAGATGGGATGACTACACCCAGGAGTGGGTGTAGACAGACCCCAGGACTCAGCCCTGGGGGGTCCCAACATCAAGTGGTCAGGGAGATGAGGAAGTTGAGAAACAGCAGCAAGGGCAGCAGGAAGAAAACGGGTGTTGGGTGTCCTAGAAGCCAAGTGAAGAAAGTGTTTTCAGGAGAAAGAGTGATCAGCTGTGTTCAATGCTACTGAGGGTTGAAATAAATGAGAACTGAGAACTGGAAATTAGATCTAGAAACACAGTGACTTGGCAAGGACAGCCAGTGTGGAGGAGAGGCAAAACCCACTCAGGGTATTCTCAAGTGAGAATGGAAAGAGAGAAATTGGACAGCAAGTACAGGGAAGCATTTTGCTAATAAAAGGAACAGAAAGATGGAAAAGTTGATGGAGATAAAAGGGGTGGGAGTGGAAGTTCAGGAGTTCAGAAACCTCCCCTACCCCTTCTGGCTGATGAGATGTCCCCTGCCCTGGATTCACACCCTGACCTATGTGTGTCCATCTCCCAAATGGGCCGCAAACTCCTGCAGGGCAGGAAGTGCATCTCAATCATCTCTGAGTCCCTGGGATCTAGCAATGTGTCTAATATTCAATGGTGCTGAGAGAATAGTTGCTAGATCAAACTCAGTTCAGATGTGAGCAGAGGCAGATTAATCTGCAAAGAAGTAAAAATTAGTGAGGAAAAAGAAAAGAAGAATATTCAGCAAGTCATCTGAATGTGATATGAGATCAGGTCCTGGGATCTTCTTTAGATTTTAGAGGGAAAACTTTATGCCTTTAATAAACAAGATGGAGCTCTTGAATCCATTTCCTTCATCTAATACTCATCTTCTGCTATATTCAAGGGTCGATTAGCATAGCCTGTGAAACCAGTGCCACTAGCAGGAATGCACCATATCTTAGCAAGTTGATGCCTAGTGCCAGCAAAGGCTCGGTTCATTGGCCAAATTCAAGTCATTTGAATTTGAATTCAAGTGACTGGCAGAAAGTTGCTGGCCCTGTGTATTTCTTGACTTTCTGTCACTTGTGTGAAGATATTCAGACAATAGATATTTAGACGGAGATGGATTTGTACTTCCTTTTCCACCTTCTAGAGGGAAGGGGCCTATATTCTCCCTAAAAGGCTGAGAGCTGTAATGACTCTTACAGCTAAGTGACAGCTTGACTGCTAATGTTTAAGTCTGTGCCAAGCACTATATTAAAGCCTTTTACATGTATTAATGCATTTAATTCTCTCAACACCTTCATAAAATATATGTTATTGGCCCTATTCTCTGGTTGAGAAAATTAAGTACACAGAAATTAGATTATTTGTCCAAGGGTATGTAGCTTATGAGAAGCCATTTGGCTCCAATGTCTATGCTCTGGACCACAGCCTGATACTGCCTCCTTCACCTCTGAAAGAGTCACAGGAAAGGCAATAAAACTTGCATTTGCTCCCATCTGGTGACTTGGTGTTCTCTATGTAAGGGCTCACTTGGTTGGAAGAAAAGAACCAGTTCTTGCTTTCACCTTTGAAACTAAAAAACTATTCTTTAGAAGATTAAATATACATGTATATCCTTAGACCCTTAGATGAATCATTAGCCTGTTCAAAGCCATAGTTATCCACCCAGAAAGAGATCTTACCCACCCTATATTACGATGGACTGTGGTCAGTTTCAGAATGAGGGCCAGCGGAAAAGAGTATGGTCTAAGAGAGATGAGATCCAAGGCCCAGTCTAGCTCTGCCTCTGACTTCCAGATGCCTAGAAAATGTTCTTGAAACTTGCCAGAACCTCCTGGACTCAGCTGCAAAACAAAGATATTTGGCCTCTAATAGCTTTCCCCATACTGACATTTTCCATTTTCTGTGAAATGAAGAATAACCATTCATTGTTTAGTTTTCTGGGGTGTTGTTCCCTTATGTTGTGTGTTGAAGTTACCATTGCCACAGCACACTAGACCCTCCAGCCTGGACCCATCACTGGGTGTAGCTTGAGGTCTCATTAAGACATTATGCACAGGGCAATGACACCCCACCCACATCTGTGCCCTCAGAGGCACCCTAAATAGCTAGCATGCTCAAGGGCCCAAAATCATTTTTTGGTGAAACACCTTCATTTCAGTATCTTCTAATTTAGAGATCTTATAATTCTGGAGAAAACCTAGCATTTATGGAAGACCTGGGGGAACACAAATAATCTTTTAGTAAACCTACATTGCATTCAATAATCTAGACCCCATGGTTGATAGTTACACAAATTCAAAATTCTGCAGGTCCAATTATGTTGCATGGTGTAAGATGCAACCTAATTGCAAGGTTAGATTATCACCTGGAAGGTGGTCCCGCACCCTCCCTGACATTAAAAGGGGTGCCCCTACTGGTGTTTCCATACTTATGAGCTGCCACTTCCAAGGGCTTGACTTTAGGGTCTCAGAAGTTCTAGATGTTCTCATCATCTGTTTTCTCAGGAGGCTCTGACTCTCCCACTGTCTACCTGTGCTCTAATCCTAAAATAGCGATCTGGGTTGGCACAATGGATTATGCCTATAATCCCAGAACTCTAGGAGGCCGAGGTGGGGGAGATTGCTTGAGCTTAAGATTTTGAGACCAGTCTGAGCAAGAGCAAGGCCCCATCTCTACTAAAAATACAGGCAATACAGAAATTAGCCAGGCATCATGTTGGGTGCCTGTAGTCCCAGCTACTTACTCATGAGGCTAAGGGAGGAGGATCATTTGAACCCAGGAGTTTGAAGTTGTTGTGAGCTAGACTAACACCATGGTGCTCTAGCCTGGGACAATGGAGTGAGACTCTGTCTCAAAAAAAAAAATTAATTAAATAAATTAGCGATGTGATTGCTCAGCCCTTACTCCCAGCCATGCTCCTCAGACATCATGGTCATAGTGCATTTCCTGCCTCTGCAGGAAGGTGCCTCTCTCCCGGTCATGGGCCCAGGTGAGCACTAACATGAGCCTGTTACACCCTGCAAGATGAAAATCTTCCCAAAGCAGATTAAGCTTCCCTGCCTGCTTTACACAATAAAACGAATTTGAGTTAGGCTTTTTATTTCATGGCAACTGGAAATTAAATGCAGAATGCCCAGAAGGTATGTCTCAGTCCATTGTGCTGCTGTAACAAAATACCTGAGACTGGGTAAATTATAAAGAATTTATTGTCTCACAGTTCTGGAGAAGGCTAGGAAGTCCAACATCAAGGTGCTAGTCGGTTTGGTACCAGAGGAGGGCCTGTTCCATCCATGGTGTTTTCTCACAGTGGCATCATCCTGTGGAGAAATGCAAAGGGACAAAAGACAACAAGCACTGTGTGGAAGAAGAGTGGAAGAGGGAGCGCGTCCTCCCGCAGCCCATGATCAGGCACTAATGCATTCACAAGGGCAGAGCCTTTATGGACTGATCACCTCCGGACGGCCCCATGTCCTGACATTACCACCATGGGGATTAGGTCCCAACATGAATTTTAGAGGGTTCACATTTAAACCATGTTGATGGGCTTTCTGTCTTGATGCTCAATATTTTCAGAGCCATAGAGCTAGAAGGCCTTAGATTTCACCCAACACAGTGTCTCATTTCCTCTTTATCAGCACCTATTTGACACTTCAATGTTCTTTGAATGAAAGAATGCATAAATGAATTAGCAGAGAGCTGTAGGTTACTAATTCCCTCAAAAGTGAAAAAGTGGTTAAGGCTGTTTGCCCCTGTCTCCTCAACCACAGACCACCATAACTCCTTGAGGTTATGTCTGCTTTCTGTGAAGGCCCTGTCTCTTCCCTCTTTGAGGCTTCAACTGCTGTGGTGATGATGATGATGATGATGATGATGATTGTGCCTACCTATGGCAGCAACTCCACTTTTCCCATCACTGATTCTAATTTATTGATTGCCTAGTAACTATATAATCAATCTTCCTTCAGTGGTCCAAAAAGTAAAGTTGTCTCTGGATTTTGAGACAGGACAGAAGAGATGTCCCACTGACAATGAGCTTGAATTTCTGTGCATCAAGAGGTAAAACCTACTTTAGCTGGAACTTACCATTCACTCATTCATTAATTCAATTTTTATTTGGTTCCAAACATTTGGGACAACTAGGTAGCTAGATTTTTTAAAAAGTGAAATGTCATTCACTCTAAAAGCAAAATGGGTGCTAGACTGACCCATCAAAACTTGTTCTATTTGATGTACTTCATATGATATGAATGGATTTTCAGAGACCCTCTCATTTCAGGGCCTTTGTTATATTATCATCCCAAAAGTCTAAATGCAAATGGGTTAAAAAATCATTTTTTAGCTCTACCATCATGCGGTTTTTTAGTTTTTAGTCTCTGGATTTCTTTAATGCCAATTGCTTCCAAGGAGTAAATTGAACCTGCTTTTGATTTTATTTTTTTTTATTAAATCATAGCTGTGTAAATTGATATAATCATGGGGCATCATTCACTAGCTTCACAGACCATTTACCAAGTTTCACATATACCCTTGTAAGATGCACCGCTGGTGTAATCCCACCAGGATGGAGGCTCAATTAACATTTCTCAGTCTTGATACTTCTAATCACGGTGCACTGTATAGGCCCACAGTATATATTTTCAAAACAAGAATTGGTAATAAAGCCTTGGTTCAACAATTTTCTTCCTGAGGTTTTTCACCAAAAATACCTGATGGCATATGGCAATAAATTCAGGTGAGTACGTCCCCGAGTGCCTGAAAAATCCAGTCTCATGACTTCAGAGCCAGTTGTCCTCGACTCCTGTGCCTGCTGGCTGCTGTGACTGAGATAGAGTCACATCCTGATGTCTAAATATATAAATGTGCAAAGATAGTTAACTAGGACTTATTTGTGCCTTGGGAATTAAAAAAAGTAATTAACTGGTATTTTTAACGCATTTTCTCTTTACAGGATGATCTAGTTAAATGGTTCAGTTATAAGATCAGGGAATTTGATACCTTTTGAAATAGCCCATCTTAAGTGGTTCCAAAGTTATCTTAATGGGCTGATAGCTTGTGCTTCATCTCCTGGATAAGCTAAAGAAGAGGGCAAAGTTGATCTGAGGAGCAGGTGGAAAAAGGCATAAGGACACAAGAGAATAAAAAGGGTCACCTCAGCACCCACCATGATCAAGCCAGAGGTAAGCAATTTACTCCCTAGGCTCAAGAATGTGTGTACTATTTAAAATACTATTTCACTTTTAGAAAAAAAAATTTTCTATCACCAAAGCAATTGAAATACCCAATTCGTAATATGTAGGGAATAAAAATGTCTCTAATTTCTTTAGACATCAAGGTCCAAATTCTACATTTGCATTTATTGGCCAATCAACACTGTTAGCTTATGGGTCAGAAGAGTTCTGGGTAAGGTACATTGTCCACTTGCATCTGAAATATATAAAATGAGCATTATAACTTGGCCCTGAGAAAAAAGATAAAGCATGAGTGTAGCCAGCTTCCAAGACAGTCCCCAGTGACCCCACCTCCTGGTCTTCATGCCCCATGCTGTCCCCTCCTACTTTATATCTACATTATGGCAGAAGTGATGATATGGCACTTTTGAGTGTGGTTTATAAAAACACTACAGTCTCTCTTTCTCTCTTTCTCTCCTCTCTCCCTCTCCCTCGCCCTCACCCTCTGTCTCAGATCCTTTGCTTTGGGGGAAGTCAGCTGGCATGGAAGGGCCACATGCAAGGAACCAAAGCCTCCTGCCTACAGCCTCACACACCATCTTAGAAGTGGATCTTACAGCCCTGTCAAGCCTTCCTGTGGCTGTAGCCTTGGCCAACACCCTGACTACAGACAACCTACTGAGAGACTGAGTTAGAACCAGCCAACTAAACTGTTCCCAGATTCCTGATTCTCAGAAACTGTATGCCCATTGTTTTTAAGCCACTAAATTTTAAGGTATTGTGTTACACAGCAATATATAAGTAATTCATAATATAAAAATATGGGCTCAGCGCCTATAGCTCAGAGGCTAGGGCACCAGCCACATAGAGAGCTGGCAGGTTCAAATCCAGCCTGGGCCTGCTAAACAACAATGACAACTACAACCAAAAAATAGCCAGGTGTTGTGGTGGGCACCTGTAGTCCCAGCTATTTGGGAGGCTGAGGCAAGAGAATCATTTAAGCCCAAGAATTTGAGGTTGCTATGAGTGATGCCACAGCACTCTACCAAGGGCAACAAAGTGAGACTCTGTCTCGCGCTCTCTCTCTCTCTCTCTCTCTCTCTCTCTATATATATATATATATATATTTATATATATATTTATATATATATATTTATATATATATTTATATATATATTTATATATATATATTTATATATATATATTTATATATATATTTATATATATATATAGGAACACAAATGCATAGACATTAGGAATAATTGGACAGTCACTGTGGATCATTTATGCAGTTTCACATCTCAGGATGATAACACTCTAACCTCTCCTGTCCCTATCCCCCTAAAAATTCTACTCAAGCCAGGGGCTTCCAGAAAGCTTGCCAAAGTTAACCTCTTTGCCTCTCATTAGCTTTATTTATGGGAGCTCATCCTATTAAGGCTTGTGGGGGCTCAGCTCATATGGCAGACTCAGGCCTGATGCCTTAGGACAGCGGTTCTCAATCTGTGGGTTGTGACCCCTTTGCAACAATGAAAATACATTGTGGCATTAGAAAGGTTGAGAACCACTACCTTAGGAGATAAGCTGTCTGAACAGGAAAGACCCTGGGACCCAGAGGATGTTGTACTTTCCAGCACATCATGGTTACTGGGCTTTCGACTTTGGAGCACATTTATGAGGAATTGTAATTGGTTGGAGCAAGAAGGTATAGAAACCCTGCGCCAAAGACCCCTGCTCACTGCTGTCTTTTGCTGCTTTGTCACCCCCATAGATGGAAGAGGCACTCTTCTAAAGATGGCATTTTCTTGGACTACATAAGGAGACAAGTGACTCATGACATGAAACCTGCTTTTAGCCAAACAAATGAGAGCATTGTCCAGAGTTCACGCAGGAAACAAAAATCATTCCATGAGAATAAGCAGATAATTTAGTATGAGAAACTGATGCTTAGAAAATTGGGAAAAGGGCTGGAAGAGAGTCCTCTAGGCCGGATCTCCAGGAATGATGCCCTGAGCACGCACAGCCATGCTTAGCTGCCCAGCTGCTGAAGGCAGGAGTCAGGAGGCCCCAGTGGTCCTGTTGAATACAGGGTGTAATCCAGGGCTGAGGAGGCCACTGCTGCTCTGCCACAGCTCCCCTAAGCACCCTCAGAGCTGGTGTGTGCACCTGCAACTCTTCCTGACAGTCCAAGGGACCACACCATGTTTCCTATAGCCTCAGGCAGACCCTCAGGATAACTGCCTTGGCTTTAGTCCCACCTCCCAAAGGTCATACAAGTATATCTAGTGGACTGAATTTCATTCTCCACCAAAATTCCAGCTGCCAAGAAGTCTTCAAAATGTAGGTTTTAGCTTTCCAGACCCTAAAATTCAGAAAGGCACATTTCAGAGAGGTTGGAATCAATGCCAAATGCGCGCTGACCATTTCTAATGCAGAGTGAGCTCCTAACACCATCGCTGGGTGCCTCTCTTCTAGGTGTAAAATGGTAGGAATCCAGGTGTTCCCAAAGGAATGACTGGATGACAGAGGTAAAAGATGGCTCAAGCCATAGAAGTCACTGTGATCATGCAGGGGACCTTCTTTAAAGGATCCCAAGAGAAGATAAATGAACCTAGTCTTGTCATTACATGACCTCATTTTGGTTTTCTTCTTCCCCTTTTGCTATCTTCATACTTTTAATAATGTCTACTGTAAGTATTTCAGGTGGACTTAACTAGAATTAAAAGGAGATTTGTGTGATCTGTTAAGGGCAAAGTGTGGAACGGGAAACAGGATGGTGGCAACAGTGATTATAGTGAAAGATTCTCAAAAGGAAGTGAACCTTGGAGAAAGTGTTAGCTCACATGCACTGCTGTAACAAAATACTGTAAACTCGGTGACCTATAAACAACAGAAGTTTATTTCTCCCAGTTCTGGTGGCTGGGAAGTCCAAAATCAAGGTGCAAATCTGGTGCCTGGTTTCATGGTTCACAGACAGCAATCATTTGCTGTGTTCTCACACAGCAGTAGGATAGAACGAGCTCTCTGTGGCTCTTTTATAAGGGCACAGATTCCATTTATGAGGGCTCCACTCTCATGACCTGATCATCTCAAAGGCCCCACCTCCTAACACTATCACCTTCGGGGTCAGAATGTCAACATATGAATTTTAAGGGACACAAACCTTTAGACCTTAGCATGGAATAAGACATCTTCTCTGCATAGACATCCTTCCTCTATGCTCAGCTCCCAGGATACAGGCTCAGCTTTATAAAGGGAGGGCTCCTGACAGCCAGAGACCATGCTTAGACTCCTGCTCCACCCCCATTCAGATGTAGGATATTAAGCAAGTTTCTTAGCATAATGGGCCCCAGCTGCCTCATCCCTAGACACCAAAAGGCTGGGGCAGAGGCACGAGCTCTCCAGTTCCTCCCAGCCCTAAAGTCCATGAGCCCAGGCTCAGTGTTTATAGCAGGGGAATAGCTAGTGAGGAGGGGAAACTGGGCGAATACCTCTCCTACCTCTCTGAGTGCCATTAGGCTGTGGAGGGGAGATTTGTTGAGAACTGACTGAGCAAGAGGAGTCATCAGAATAGGGAAGGTTACTGCCCAGGGCAATAGCCAGGGGGAGAAGCCCATATGATACAGGCTGGCCAGGATTGGGAGCTGGCAACTCCCAGAGAATCCTTGCTCCAAAGATGGTTTTAAGTGTACAACCATTCACCCCCTCCCCTTTCAGATTAATGCTTTCTTGCAGACCCAGGCTTCTTAGGGGGAGGACCCTATCTAAACCTGTCAGCATGAGAATTTGAAACTGGAGGTTTCATCGGCAGGAGTGGGAGGTAAGCTCTTTCCTGTAAGAGCACCTTGGAAGTCACCAGGGATTACACAAATGGAAGAGATTATCATTGAAATATAATTTCAACAAAGGTGGTACAATGCTCTGTCCCGCTATGATGAAATGTGTCATTAAATATAGAAATAGATCAAGCACCTTCCCACTGAGATCCTCTGGTACCGAGTATCTAGGTGAGAAGCTGAATAGCTATGAGAGCTCACAAATGTGAAGGAGGTGGGAGGAAAAAAATCCCTCACTAGGGAGATATACTTAACTAGACTTATAAATAGCCCGATCACAACTCGTTTGATTAATTTGGGGAAAAGGAGTAAAGGTGTTTTGCCAATTCATCAGATTTCATGCTTTCAAAGCAGTTGCTAATGTAAATATTAGCATCCAAAATGAACAAATTGTCTTTGGTAATTAAATGCCCTAATTTACAGGTTCCATTAGCAGAGAATAGAGATAATTTTCTCCTTAAATTAACTTTTCTCCCTTTTTACTTTCCCCTGCTTCAACCTGACAAGTAGAAATGTGTGTGCAGAAGGGTAGGGGAGAGCTTGCCCTCGCCTGCTGTGGGTTCAGAGGACTGACTGAGCTAGTTCCTGAGGACAGTGCTCAGGGCCAGCAGGCAAGTGCCTGCCCCCAGGGACCTCAACTCCCAGTAGGTATGTTAGGGTGAGCTCCATGTGAGAAATGGTTTCAGTGGCCTCTGGCCTTGGCCTCCAGTTCAGGTCATGGGTTATCCCAGTGGCTGTGGGAGATCCATCTTCTGTCTTCTATCCCTACATTAGCAAGTATCCCTTAGAAGCCTGCACTGGGGGAGGTGACCAATGACCTGGACCCTGAGCCTGGCCCCTACTGCTAAGTCATCCTATTTAGTCTTTGCACTACTTCTCCCTTTTAGAATTGCTCTTGTCCCATAGAACTCTCCCTAAGGACCCTAAGATTATAACCTAATGCTGAACGCCCTGGGTGGACTACCGGCTATGAAGTGCTGGCTGGTAGCCATTGAAGGTTAGGTGTGGGGTTTTCACATTCTCACAGGAGCTGGGGATTCAAAAGCCAGCATTAGCCAAGCCTGTGTGGCTGGCTCCCTGCCAGCATGTGGGGGGAAATATTTGGACAAGAGGGCCTAGCTTCACTCCTCAACTCAGACCCAGTTTCCTATTGTCCTATTTTATTTATTCAAACAGCAGCCCTGTGTCCTCTGTATCCCTTTACAGGGCACGTGAAAGAGCTAGGGTACAAAATTCAAGAAAATGCAGAGTTGGCATTTGTACCTACCTAACAGTAAGCTCCTCCTTAAATGTGCACCCTAGGAGCCTCACCAGCTCACCCTGGTCCCTGCCTTTCCCTTCAACACCCCCAGGGAAGGTGGCAGAGCTATCAGCCCCATTCCCCTCCTGGTCCTCTGCTATAAACACTGAGCCAGGACACCTAGATCTTAATGTCAGGAGGTGCTAGAGAGGTCCCCTGGCCCAGCACCCTAATGTCTGGGGATGAGGCAGTTGGAGCCCAAGATACTCAGCCTGGATGTAGATCTCGAAGGGGTGCCATAGAGGGACACTGAGGGGACTTACAGATGGGCTTGGTGGTTGAGCTCTTTGATTTTTTATAACTTACCACCAAGCCCTGAGCAGCCCCACAGGGAAGCAAGACCTCCCCCTGTCCTCCCAAGGCCCCAGAACCTGGGCAACTAGAAAGGCACAGACAGAGGGTTTGACAGGAGACTGGTTATTAAGGGGACTTGGCAGGGGGTGGAGGGTGCCACCGGAGCCCTTGCCCAGGCTGCATGGGCTCTCAGTGAAGTGTCCTCATTCATTAAAAATAAATAAGATTATCAAGAACTCAACAGGTACTCACATAGCAAGAACCTACCATGTGTTCTTCAGACTATTCTAGTTGTGAGTAAGAGATGGAAAAGCAGACAAGTGAGAGACACAAGTTTTGGCCTTGCGGCATTGACTGTCAAGTAGAAAGAGAAAGGTGTGGTGAGCTATTTGGGCATGTAAGTCAGAACCTGCTAGGGGAAGGATTCCTGGGACCACATGAGCAAGTGTATCAGTCGGAATAGGCTAGGTCATGCTGGGGTAACAAGTGACCCCAAACTATCCATGGCTCACAATAGCAACAGTTTGTATCAGACTCATTTCTAGCCCCCTCTCCATGGGCATCTGTACTCTGTTCTATACCATCTTCATTTTAGAACCCAGACTGATGGAACAGTCACTATCTAGGACCTTTCTGTTTGTTGTGATAGAAAAGAGAGAACTGGTTGGTAAAAGCAAAGAAAAAGACAAAGTAGTTGTGAATAATAACACAATCTCTTGCAGCAGAGAAAGCTTCCAAGGAAGAAACAATATAATATGGGCCTTTAAAGACAAACACATTTGAAAGAAAACATTAATGTAGAGAGGGAGCATATTCTAACAACTAGAAGTGTGGGCTCTGGAGGTAGACTGCCCGGGATTAAGCCCTCTTTACCTCAGTTTTCTCATATGTTAAATGGGAATACTAATAAAACCTATTTGATAGGGTTGACATGAAGCTAAATGAATACAAATCAATTTGGGGCAGAGGAGGGATGGTGCCTGGAACATAGAAAATAAATACCAAAAATATATACTAAGTAAATGCCAGCTTATTATTATTTCAGATTCTATGTAAGCCTAAAGGAATAAAGATTCAAGGTGCCTCTGGAGGACAATGCAATAGAAAACATGCTTCCAGAAGTAAAGGAGTTACAGTGGAGGAAACTAGCAGATAAGCCCCCAAAGTGGGTAGAAGGGAGTCTGATTGTGGAGAACCATGGACGCCAAGACAGGAGGTTTGGACTTGAATCTGACCCATCAATGTAGAGGGCCTCTTTGAGCCCCCTCTCAGCGGGGGTGATATGATGTTAAGGGCAGACCAACCCTTCCATTGCTACAGGGAAACACTGTCTCCAGCTCTTTTTCAGATGAGCTAGGTAGACCTAGACAAATTCCTTCACTTCTCTGGGTCCTGAGTCTCCTCATCTGTGACGGGACAGGCGAACTTCAAGAGCTTCAGGGGCCCTCCTGACTCAGCCATCCCTAAAGGTCATCCATCGCTCTCCTCCACTCTACTTTCCAATCCACAGTGGGCCTGGAGCTCTCAAATGCTCCCCAACATCCCACCTACCAACCTCTCCCCCATGCCCTCACATCCCCCTCCCTGACAACCCCAGACTCCTCTCATTTCCCAGGAAACCCTGTTTTGCCAATAGCACTCAGAGCATGAAAATGCAGCCCAAGCAGTCCAAGTGGGCCTCTGTCCCTCTCTCCACCCAGTGGAGCATAGAGGATCCAGCTGATATTTAATTAGTTTGCAATATTATGTATCTTTTAAATCTTTTAATCCATTTAATAAAAAAAAGTTAAAACACATACACACAACTAACCAACTAACAATGGCCCCAATTTGTGTTTTGTCTGACTGGGAGTAATATTCATGTCTACATGAGGATGGCATGTAATTAACATGTCATAATCAAAATGACTAAGTTTGACACATTATAATCACTGCATGGAGATTATAGCATAGCCAGGGGCGATCCACACAGCCTATCTTAATATCATTTGCATAATGAAAGCATGGTGGCAGTAATAGCTTTTTTCTCTTGTTATCATAATTTCACCCAGGGCTGCAAGGGGCTCCCACACTGTCAGATGTTGCTTGTTAAAAGTCATTGTGACTTGGAGAAGACTGAAAAAGTGACCCAGAGGCTTCCCCTTTGGAAAAATAGCTCAACGGCTGGTCCCCGATGCACTGAGCAGAGCCATATCAGGACGAAGTTACTGAACATTCTCCTATGAATCCATACCCAGAGATATTTTGCAACCAGCTCTCCCCATGGCCCTTGCTGGCTAAGGATGTGAGATTCCCTCTGATCAATGGCAAGTGCTAACATTCTCAGGTCCTAGGCAAACATGGCCAGATAGGCACATCCCCCTAAACAGACCCCTCGCAGTTTGACTGTTGCCTAGATAGGGTTCTTGTCCACCTAGGGCCATGATGCTGACCCTAGTGATCAAGGGGTCTGACAGTCATGTGGGCCAGTCTACCTCCCTTTTGAGGTCACAGAGCCTCACCTGAATGAGTGCTTCAGGAACTAATGAGTGACAAAGATTGTGGACACTGTGCACACTGTGTCCCTTCCTCCCTTAATTTGCCACAAGTCCCATATAGACCTGCCCTCCTTCCAGGTCCCTGTGCAGCTGACACTGTGGCCCCAGCCAGGCATAGTTGCTTTCTGTCAACCTCCACTCTGTCCCCCTGCTCCTTCCCCCTCACCTCTGGCTGCTCCTGCCAGTGCTCCGACCTTCCTGAAAGCTCAGGTAGAGACCGCCTTATTTAATCTCTTGTCACCCTTCCAAAGTGCTTCTTACCATCATTACATTTCAATCTCAGACACTCATATGCCTTAGCACAGGAAGAATTTTTCAACTAGGACCTAGATTTAGAAATAATATCCCCCAAACAAATTTAAAGCATAAAAAACACTCGCGCTCGTTTCTAACAAAGGAAAAGGAGAAACCAGTAACTTTACAATGGAGAAATATGGCAGATGTCATTTTAACCAAGTGACAAGTCAGGTTGACATCATGTGCCCTTGACATTATGAGATGCAAAGGGCACTTCATCTCATGGTGCTCTTCCTCCAAATCCAAAACCCCAGTCTAATCATGAGAAAGCATCAGACAAATGGAAACTGAGGGACATTCTTCAAAATACTTGGCCAGAACTATTCCAAAGTGTCAAGATCGTGAGGTGGGGCGGAAGGAAGGACAAGAACCATCACTGATCAAGGGACGCTATGGATACAAGATGAGTAAATACTACAGTATACTGTTGTATCCTGGTTGGATTCCAGAACTGGAAAAGATCATTTGTAGAAAAAACAAGAGAAATCAAAATAAAGCCTCTGGTGTAGCTAATAGTATTGTACAAATGTTAATTTCCCAGCTTTGATAAATGTACCATAGCTAAGTAAAATGTTAATTTTAGGTATATCTCTGTACTATCTTTGCAACACTTTAGATTATTTAGACTCTGTTAAAATAAAAAGTTTAAAAAATACATTCACACACACAAAAAAAACCTTGTAACTGCGGAAATCTCACAAGCTTTTAGCAAACTGTCACAGATCCAACATAAGCAGAAATTCCCAGCACCAGTTCCCCATGGTTTGGCAAATTCTGCCCACCTGGCTGATGGCTCTTATAAGTTACAATTACATTTGGGGTTCCAGAGGAGTGCATAAAAAGGAATCTATGATCAAAAACTACCCCCAAATGCAGAGACACCTCATTCCTGGAAGGCTGCTAACCAAACAGTAAACAACTTTGTATTCCCCTCATAGGTGATACATAAAGATACAGGTCAAGGTGAGGCACCAGTGGCTAAAATGCATAAGAAGAAAGAACTTCCAACAAGATTCCATGACAGAGCTGGAAGAGATCTTCAGTCCCATGAACATGACCCTCCATCCTTATCTGCAGAGCCCAAGCAGCTTTTCTCATGTCTCACAGCAGGTTGGCTTACAGTCAGAAGTGGGACTCAGGTCTTTAATGTCCAGCCCAGAAGTCAGGATAAATGCATAGGAGCTCATGTACAGGAGGGCTGTGAAATGGTGTCCTGACCACCCACCACACACTTCATAGCCATCAGGACACCTAGGCCAATCTCACGCTTCCTCATGTGTGGTGAGAGCCTCTCCCTGCTTTGAAGGCCTCTTCCACTCACTTTGCTTTCCCTGGGACCTGCATGCTGTATTCCTGCCCTCACCCAGAGATCACACTATTTTATATATACTTTCTGAATGTGGCAGGATGTTATTTGCATGGCCCCAAAGCTAAGGGCTTTGTTACCAAGTCAGAGAGCTGTTTCCCCCCTGTCCAAGCCCTCTTGTTATTTTCGGGGCTTGTCATTCACAGCTGCCTGCCAGTCATCCGGGTCCTGGGAAGGAAATGAGGCCAAGGAACTTGGGCACAGAGCCCCCGCTGTGAGGGAAATGTTGACTCACAGCCAATGCATTTTAACACAGGGAAACTCCCAGGAAAGCCAGAGTTCTGTGCCTGGGCTCCCTGGAGCAGGGCTTTCCGTTCCTCTCCAGTTCTGGAATTAATGCCATCATTTCCTTCTGGGCCAGGAAACTGCAGAAAGGCTCCCTGCCTTGGTGGGCAGCCCTCCCGCCAACTGAAGGGGCCACTGCTTCACTGCTCAAAGTTCACAGTATCTTCTTACTCGAGGACATCCTTAGCCTTGGCATTATATTGTTTGAAAAGCAATGAACAGGCCCCCTTCCCTCAAAATTGTCTCCCACCATCTCCTTTCCTGGTTCCTGGAATTCCTCCATTAAATATAGATTCCTTTGAACTAAGAATAGTTTTTGTTTTGTGTTTTAACATTCTCTCAAGGATTGGTTGCAAGAAATAGAATTGACGCAAACCCCCCTAAGCAAAACAGGAGATACAACAGGAACTTCTGGAGGAACAGAAAAAAGCCGCCCGGCCCCATGAGGACTGTTACTTTCTCTGATGAGCCTCACCAAACCCCTAGATGAAGCCAGGGCCTCCTTTACTCCTTCCCAGTCCTCAGCACAGAGAATACTTACACACCGATTCTTGGGAATATTTACTTCATTGCTCTCTTCCCATTAAAAGTCAGAGGCTGTGTCTGTTTTGGCTTGTCGTCATGTCCCTGGTCCTAGCACAGTGCCCAACACAGAAAAGAAGAGCGATGAATAGTACTGGAAAAAGAAGGAAAAAAGAAAGGAGCCAGCCGACTTTAACAGTGACAATGGTGAGGAGGCAGGAGATGTGGCCACCATCCTCCTTCTCCTTGAGGACACAAGCAGCTAACCTGGCACTGGGCCACAAAGCCCAGTGTGACCACCTGCCATATTCCCTGGGAGCAACTCCAACAGGTCACCCTGTTTCTGGCATTATGAGAATTTGCCAGAAAAGCAAATCGAATTCTTCCCTATTAGGACTCTGTTTTCAACATTAATTATCATGAAGATCAAGTTCTCCACCAAGAAATCTCCCTCCTACCATTGATGTTTGCTGTCTGCAAAGGCAAACTGTACAGAAGACAAGCCTGTCCCAACCAGGCAGAGCCCAGGTGTCCTGTCCTGATATGGGATTTCCTCAAAGAAAATCAGAATTTAGATGGTGTGGAGTCGTGAAAAGGATTTTATTTTTGTGTTGTGTTTCCTTTTCCCCCTCACGGGCATTCACCTACATCAGGAAAGCAAGTCTGGAGCACCACAGGGGCTTCAGTTCAGCAACAAGTTAACAGAATACCTGTCTAACGTGGCTCAGGCAAATACTTGTGTATTTGTCTCACAAGAAGTTAAAAGCAATTGTCTACTAGTATATGTGACAACTGCAATGAATCATTTTAAAAAACTCTTTCCTATGACAGAATTATTTTTAGCAAGAAGTTTCAAATTAGCATATTTCATTACATATTTTTAAGTGAACATTGTACTTGGCATGAAGTTAATTCAGAAAACCCTCGGCAAGTTCACAAAGGCTCAGCATTACCTCATTTTGCTCTGAATACACTCCGTGTCACCAAGCACTACAGCACAACAGATCCTCTGTTAAAATAGTGGATTAGAAATAAACAATGGCAGCACAAAGAATGATTGTAAAAGCAGAGAATCCAAATTCAATTTCCTTTATTTTTTTTTCATTCTACATGACAATGGAGAGTTTGTAAATTTGTGTTTAAAATTTAAAAGAATCAGGCGGTGCCTGTGGCTCAAAGGAGTAGGGTGCCAGCCCCATATGCCGGAGGTGGCAGGTTCAAACCCAGCCCTGGCCAAAAACTGCAAAAAAATAAAAAATAATAAATAATAAAATTTAAAAGAATGAAAGAAAGTGGATTGAGTGATCATTTAAAACCATCCCCAAATGAATCAGAATCTTGGAAGCCTCTCTGAATTCTTGAAACAAATACATGTAGTTAAGTCCACATGTGTGCTATAGATGATGAAACGTAACTCACGTACGTGCTATTAAAATTCCTTAGTAACCAAAGCAACTGTTTAAAACTTAGACTTACAAAAGGTTTGCTTGAGGGAGGAGAAGTATTTCGTTGCTGACATTGTTGAGAATAGTTAGCACTTGGTGATGGTCAAAAGCAGACTGGCTTCCTCCCAGTTAGTTCTATTATTGTTTTAAACTTTCTATAGACAATGCAGCCCTTTGTTGTCTGCATATGGTGTGGAAAACTCTCCATCCCTGGTAATCCACTGGTCAGGAGAATGTGTCCCAGGATAAGACAGTCACAGACCCTAGCTTCCTCTACATTTCTCCTTTACTAGCATTAACCTGTTCGCAAAATGACATAACACCCAACTGAGTCAGTCTCTTTAAAGAGCTTTACTTGAAGCGCCACTTGAAAACTTCCATACATATCTAATTGGCCACCCCATCTGTAAGAATGCAGAAAAATTTTAGCTAAGCATGTTGCCACCTGATAATACAAGAAGGTATAGACTTGTGGAGAGAAGAGAGAGTGTTGGAGCCTAGGATATCAGTGGAAGAGACGCAGAGGAAGAGAATAGAGAAATAAGCAGGGTCCACTCAGAAAGAACCTTGCCCACACGCTGAGAAGTGTGGACATTATCCTGAGAGCATGGGAGACGCCGAGGAAATTACATGTTGGGTGACATAGTTGAACTGACATTTTAGGATCCTCCCCTCACTAGCAAAGGTCAGAGACAGGAAGACCAATGAGGAGGCTATTTCTGCTGTACTCTTGTGTCCTTGCAATAACCATTAAGATCCACATCTCCCTGGACAGATTCAGAGAGTGGCCTGAATCTTACTCCAGGATTCCAGCCCTGGTCCTGGACCCAGAGAGCAGGGCAGGCTATGGCTGCTACCATGCCATGGACAGCTCTCAAATACTGTTAATTGGGAACCCTAATGCCCCAGTGTGAGCCTCTCCCCACTCCATTCCCTCCTTTTGCTGAATGCATTCCGGGTCACAATGTGCTATAGTGCCTCCTTTACTCCTTCCCAGCCCTCAGCACAGAGAATACTTATACGCCGATTCTTGGGAATATTTACTTCATTGCTCTCTTCCCATTAAAAGTCAGAGGCTGTGTCTGTTTGGCTTGTCCTCATGTCCAAGTGTGACGACCCCCTGTGGCCCAATCCCAAAGATGTCTGACGTGTCATCATGAAGCCTTGCCCATTGCCCAGGCTGCACTCGGGCAGGACCACACCCTTAGGACCATATCTTTGTTTAACACACCTTGGCTGTCAGCCCCAATCCAGAGCACAGCTTCCAAGCCTATCCAGTCTCATTCTGTCAGGCCTATCAGGAGAGTAACCAATCAGGCTCTAAGAAGGAAACACCACGAGGGAAGCTTCTCCTTCTAACCACAGCTCCTGAGCTTTGTCCCTTTTGGGGCTACTCTCCATCCAGACGGGCTGTGTCCAGGAGCTCTCATAATGTCACCTGCTCCAGTCCAGACACAGTATGCCCCTCTGGAGAATTTCAGCCAGCACAGAGTTAAGTGTCAGGCTGCAGTGGTGAAGTAGGAGTCCTGGAGCCATGGCTGACATGTGGAACTGTCACCCTGCAGATACCACTCTGCATCCATGGCCTGGGGGGCCTGCCACTCTCCACCTCCATCCTGTCCAACTCTCCAGGGAGAAGCAAAGGGTGGCCTCTCCAACGACCTCTGGAAACCCTCTCTGGGCCATTGTTCTCAGGGTCACACTGCTGCCTTTGGCAACAGGTCACTTCACTGTGGACAGAAGGCTCTGTATATCTCCTGTGGCATAAACCCAGCCTACACTGTCACTCTTCATTTGGTTCCCAGATAGCCAAGTCAAATCCCAGCTCTGCCAATGACTACTGTGGCTCAATCTAGCCACTGGCCTCTTTCTGCCTCCATTTCCTCATCTCTGAACTTGAATTAACAGCAGAACCTACCTCGGGGGGCTCCTGTGAGCATTCAATGAGACCTCACTGCAGAGCATAGGGTTTGGGTCCTAGACAGAGGGCTCACTCCAGGTTCCCATCTGCGGTGAGGGTGTAAAATGCTATAAGCTGAAATCTTTCACTGGAGCCCCACTAAGCAGCCTCTCAAAGACTAGGATGTTCTCACCAGCCTCCCCAAGGTCCCTGTCTCCAGGGGCAGCCTACCAAATACATATGCCCCAGCCCTGAGGATCCACCAGCAGAGGGGGCAGTACCTACCCATGATACACAATCCAAACTTGGAATTCTCTCTATGAATAAAATAGACATGATCACAAGAGAACAAACCAAGAGTAGCTCAGGGGAAATTTACCTACTATTAGCACTTGCCTGAAGCTCCGATCCTAGAGATGGGACATTCTACATGGCTCAGAAGATGCACCCCTTCTCCTGCACTCCTCTCAAACAATTGGGGGGTGTCTGGTGGCAACTGAGGTTTAGAAGGGTACCCCTAGCTACCCTGTTTCCACAGTATAATTCCAAGAGGCTTTGCAGAAAGCAGATGGAAGTTGTCCTAGCTGGTCTCAAAGGAACCCAGAAGCTCAAACACAAGGACACAGCCATGGCATTTTGGGAACAAGGTTGGCCCACAAATGTAAATTTTCTACGACTAAATTCATTGGCAATATTTTTAAAGTATAAGGTAATTTCTCATAAAAATCTAGATTTGGGGCTTTTCTTTTTTTTTTTTTCAGTAGATAAATAAAACCAGTATTCCTTTAATTCATCTAAACTCAGAATGTATTTCTTTTGGATATTATTTATACTTTTATTATAAGTTTAGTAAAGATTGAGATGACATTAAAATCTACCAAGTTTACACTTTTTCATTCATGCTAGCATTTTCTTTTTTGTCTGTCCTTCATTTATCAAACGAGTATTTCTTGAGTGCTTAGTATGTGCCAGTACTGAGGATACATAGTAAAAAGATGAAAAAATTTCTTATCTTTATGGAGTACACATTTTAGTAATGCATAGACTAACACCTGTGATAACAACTTTCTTCCATTTTTAAAAACAGTTTTATAGGGCGGCGCCTGTGGCTCAGTCGGTAGGGCGCCGGCCCCATATACCGAGGGTGACGGGTTCAAACCCAGCCCCGGCCAAACTGCAACCAAAAAATAGCCAGGTGTTGTGGCGGGTGCCTGTAGTCCCAGCTACTCTGGAGGCTGAGGCAAGAGAATCGCTTAAGCCCAGGAGTTGGAGGTTGCTGTGAGCTGTGTCAGGCCACGGCACTCTACCGAGGACCATAAAGTAAAACTCTGTCTCTACAAAAAAAAAAAAAAAGTTTTATAAAGTATAATGTGCAAATATTAAATTATGAATTTGATACTGTCTACTTAACCATATATGTATACATACATACCCAGGAAACATCACCATAATCAAATAATGCGCATATTCATCATTTTCAGCAGTCTTAGTGCCTCTTGGTAATCTCTCCCTCTAGTCCTTCCCCAGATTCCCTTCCATATACCCAGGGAACCAACTACAGATCTGTTTTCTGTCTGTATGTTAGTTTACATGTACTCAAATTTTATACAAATAAAGTATGATCTCATTTTTGGTCTTCTTTCAGTTTATATGACTGAAATTCATTCATGTTGTGTTGATCAGTAATAGTTTATTACCTTTAGGTAAGTATACCTTGCAGATATAATACTATATTTTATTTATATACTACATTTACTTGTTAATGGACATTTTTCCTTGTTACATGTTTGGGACTATCACAGACAACGCTGCTATGAACATTTATGGACAAGTCTTTGTGTAAATACATGTAAATCCTTTCATTTCTGTTGGGCAAGCACTCAGGAATGGAATGGCCTGATCATATGCTGAGTGTATGTTTAGCTTTTTTAAGAAAATGCCGAACTGTCATCCTAAGTTATTGTACCATTTATGCTCCCACTATTAATGCATGAGTTGCTGCACACCATTATCAACACTTACTATGGTCAAGCTGTCAAAAAATTACAGATATTCGAATAAGTGTGCAGTTGAGGCCAGGATCCTCTGGAGTCAGGGAGCAGCTGCCCTCATCAGGCTGCCCCGGGTACTGCAGGTCCCTTCACCCATCTCAGCAGCTGGGCCCTATGGGATGTTCTCCTCACCCCTAATTTCCTAAACGTGATAAGCTTAAAGGGAGTGCATTGCCAAAAGGGGTTTTATCTGCCTAGATAAACAAACACAAACTGGGGAGAAGATGGGAAAGTCATCTTCATATGAGAAAAGAGTAGATGATCCTTTAAGGACAGCCAAGGAAGATGAAGGGTAGAAGACCGAGGAGGGACAGAAGGATAAGGAGAGGAGGATAAATGAGGCAGCAGCCAAAGGAAAACGGTAAGAATGTAAGCTATTATTATAAGAGGACTTAGGGGAGTTTTGCTGTCCTGTATATGATGTAACCAGTTTCCATTTTATTAAAAAGAGACAGAGAAAGACAGAGATGGTAGGGAAGGGAGAGAAGGAAGGGGGAAGGATGGTAGAGAGAAGGAGGGGGGGGGAAAGAAGAAGGGAAGGAAGGAAGGAAGAAAGGAAGGAAGGAAGGAAGGAAGGAAGGAAGGAAGGAAGGAAGGAAGGAAGGAAGGAAGGAAGGAAGGAAGGAAGGAAGGAAGGAAGGAAGGAAGGAAGATTTCAGTAAAAACCTGTGTTGCTCTGCAATGCTTTGTAGTAGGGAGAATGTGTGTGTGGGTGGGTATGAGAGAGAGAGAAAGAGAAAGAGAGAGACTCCATGCACTGAGACTTTAAGAAAGCTCAGTTCCATTCAGGTTTTACTTCTCCCCCTTCACTCCCATTATAAGCTGACCCCAGACTACCATAATCAACCACTTCCTGGTCCAGCGCCTGGCACCCAGCAGGCATTAGACAAATGTTTAGAACACTAATCAGCCAGGCAAAGAAACAAAATGTCAGATCCCCTGCAGTCCACACCCCCAGGCCAGTCCTTAACTTCCTGGGGTCGTTGTAAACAAAACTGAAGGAGTAGGGTCTCCCTGACCTGGCCAGCCTCTTCAACTCTCCCACCAGATTTGCATTTTATCCTTCAATGAACCCACAAAGTAAATCCATGAAACTCAGAACATCCTTGCCTTTGATGCAGGATAGGAATGAAAGAAGGAGCAAGATTTTCAGTGGTGGGTGTCTAGGGTTACTTCCCCCAGAGCTACACCCCAGCCTTTCGTCACCAGCCAGACTAGACCACAGCTCACATAGCCTGGCATGGCAGTGGGCAGGGAGCTCAAGGCTTTGCACATGAGGGTCATGGGGGGTGGCCAGAACCCTCTGCTCCACCCAAGCCCCAGCACAAGGGTAAGTAGGCCTTCAGATACACCAAGGGCAGCCAATATCAGAGCCCATTTCTGACCCAAGTCCAGTTGCTGGGGTGAGCCTCACTCACACCACTGCCATATCATTTAAGTTGATTGGGAGGAAAGAAGCGGAATGTGTGTGTGAGAGAGTGCACACCCACATGCACACTCACCGCTGATGCTGATTAAAGGTTTATGAGAAGCAAGAAAATCTGATGGGATTTGGGCAGAATCCGACCAGTTTTAAGTTTTCTATCCCTAAGCCATTAAGTCCTCACAAGCCATTATTTTTGTCCTTGATGTAGAAATAAGACTAAGTTGGGGAATGTAAATGGCAAGTCCCTGAGTTTTTGAGACGATTATCAGATTTGTATAAGATTTACTCTGCTCTTTAAAAAAATCATATGTGTGCGCGCACGCAAACACACACGCGCTGGGTTTCTGCAACCCCAGCACACAGGTCATCAGCACACTCCACTCCAGAGGGAGGACCAGGAGCAGGTGCTGGTAGGACGTCACACCTGGGCAGGTGGCCTGGGCACTCCAGAAGCATCCAGGAGTGTCTTAGTCCATTTTGCATTGCTCAAAAAGAATACCTGAGGCTGTGCAATTTATAAAGAGGTTAATTTGGCTCATGGTTCTGTAGGCTGTACGAGAAGTACGGGGCCAGCATCCGTTTCTGGTGAGGGCCTCTAAGGAGCCTCCCCCCAAAGCTTCAGGTGGCGAGAGAAAAGAAGCAGGGGTGGGGGCGACGCCAGGCTCTTTTGAACAACCAGTTCTGGCAGAAACTGATAGTGAGAATTCACTCATCACCTTGAGGAGGCCACAAAGCTGTTCATGAGAGATCTACCCCCATGAGCCAAACATGCCACTAGGCTCCACCTACCACATTGGGGACCAAATTTTGATGTGAGGTTTAGAAGGGCCAAATATCCAAACTGTATCAAAGAGGCTTATAGACCTCTTGGGGCAGCCTCACCAACAAAACTGTGACCAGGCCCATCCTTCCAAAGAAACACCTTGCAGCTCCCCCAAAGTTTTCCCTCCATGGATGCATTCCTTTGTGTCTGGCAGCCCTTTGGCCTCTCAGAGCTACCTCACAGGGAAACCTCCTCTCAGGGTACATTACGGAGGACAGTCAGGAGACCTGAAATCCAGGTGATAATAGTTACTACTATTTTTTAAGCACTTGGTGCTAACTTTGGCACTTTGGCCAACAGCCACACCCTTTTTTCCAACCTTCTATCTGTCCAAAGCAGGTCATCCATTTCCTTTCCTGGCAAATTCGTGGACAAGTTGACTTGTTATTGCCATCTGAGCCTCCTCACCCCACTCTCCCTCCACAACCCACTCTACTGGGACACTGGCACACAAGTCCCCCAAACCACTCTTACCTGTGATGTCTTTACCTAAGCTAAATAAGTCTGAAAAGGAAAATTAAATTTTTCCTTAAAACTTCACAGGGTAAGAAAAGATAAACAAGAAATGTCTATTTCCACAACAAAGTTTGATTTGAAATTATAAGAAACTAGAGTTAATTCTGAAAACCAGTGGAGGTGATGGATTAATACTCACAAACTCAGTCAGGCTTAGCAACATAGTGACAGAAATGCAAATCTGAGGTTGGATAGCTTGGCCAGCAGAATAAAAACCTACCGGCTGAATTAATCTTTTCTCTCAGATTAAAACTGCAACTTCTCTAGGTTGAAGGCAGAGGTATAAAGTCAAAGGCTCTGGAAGTTCTTGAAAAGTAACAAATCAGTCCCTCATTAAGTGATCCAGAGGCAACGTCAGATTCCCATTTTCTGTCTCTAAGTCTGATTCCTTTAACAAGCTCTTTCTCTTTGCACCTTGATAATTCCAGAAAGCCAAGGTTTCCCAAGGGTAAGCATAATTTATCACACCTTCAGATTCTACACTTTTAGCACAGTCACCTAGTTTCCAAAGCAACCACAGGGTGAGCACACTGGAGTCCACCTTCATCCCGTAGTTTACTACAAGTATAATGTGAGATGACTTTCATCCTACATGGGTGATGCTATGCTAGATTGCAGGTTCTGGAGCCAGCCCTCCTGGGTTGGAGTTCTAGCTCCAACACTCACTAGCTGAGTTATCTTGGACAAGTTATATCCTCTCTCACAGCCTCAGTTTTCCCATTACAAAATGGGAAATAATAATTTTTTAAGTACACAACATGGTATTGTGACCTATAGGCACTATGGCGTACAGCACGTCTCTAGAACTTAATCATCTTGCAAAACTAAAAATTTATACCCTTTGGACAACAATTGCTCATTTCCCCTACCCACGCCAGCCCCTAACAACCACTGCTCTACTCTCTGCTTCTATGTTTGAGATACCTCGTGTAAGTAGAATTATGCAGTATTTTTCTTTCTGTGCCTGGCTTGTTTCACCCAGGATAATGTCCTCCACGTTCATCTATATTATCACATATGGTAGAATTTTCTTCTTTTCTAAGGCTAAATAACATTGCATCATATGTATGTATGTACCACATTTTATTTATCCACTCATCCATTGATGGTCATTTGGGTTGTTTCTATATTAGGGCTATTGTGAATAATGTCCAACACCCATCTTTATGAATAAAGTTTCATTGGAACATAGACACATTCATTTATCTATATATACATATGGTCGCCTGTGGCTGCTTTCATGATACAGCAGCAGAATTGAAAACTCACTTCAGAGATCGACAGGTCTAAAATGTTTCCCATCTGGCACTTTATAGAAAAAGTTGGACAACTCCAGCCCTAAACTCTCTTTCTGAGCCACAACTCCCCCTCCTTGTGCAAGTCCTCTTCCTGTTCTACATCCCTTTGGGATATAGAAGTTGTTGCTGAAAGGAGCCACGCTTGCCTTCTTCTATGTAAGAATATGGTGCAGTGATGTTAAGAATGGTGTTATTGGCTCCTCTACCACCAGCCACCACTTCTCGAACACACTAGTTTAGCTTAAGATAGACACATGTAACTAGGACCCCTTAGCCGATTTTCTCAATGTGCTATCTTGGACCTCCTCCATCACAATCACCTGGGACGCTTGTTACAAATGCAGACTCCTAAGTCCCATCTCAGACCTTCAGACAGGGCCCACGAGGGAACACTTTTACACTGTTGGTGGGACTGCAAACTAATACAGCCTCTTTGGAAAGAAGTATGGAGAATCCCCAAAAAACTCAAAATAGACTTTCCATTTAATCCCACAATCCCATTGCTACATATCTATACAAAAGAAAAAAAATCATTTTATCATAAGGACATTTGCACTAGATTTTTTAGTACAACTCAGTTTACAATGAAGATGTGGATTCAACTCAAGTGCCCATCAACTCATGAGTGGATTAATAAACTGTGGCGTATGTATACCATGGGATGCTATTCAGCCATCAAAACAGATGGAGACGTTACATCTTTTATATTAACCTGGATAGTTGGAGAACATAGACAAATATACACCCCATAAGAGGAAAACTCAGATTAATTCAAGTTGGGGTGTGAGGGAAGGAGAGTGGAGATCAGTGTGCTCCCACCTAATGGGCACAGTGTGAGTGTATATGGCACACCTCCTGGGGGAGGGGCACAACTACAACAAGGACCTAACAAATACAAACATTGTAACCTAACATTTGTACCCTTAGAATAATCTGAAATTTTTAAGAAACGATGGGGTCCAGGAAACTCCATCACAAACAACAGCAATACTCCTTTAGGTGTCTTAAATCCATTGAAGAGTTAATGTGAGAATTATAAGGTGAAAATCTTTGTTTTTGAGTTCTGAGGTTATATCACATTCAAATATAAGCCTCTCTTACCCAATGTCTGACACATAGAAAGTGTTCAAAAGATACTCACTTGTTATATTCTGAAAGAGCTTTTGCTGAATAGTGTTGGTGCAGAGTTGCCTGCAAAGCACAGCTTGTCAATGGCGCTTACGTGGCCCCTTGATTTACATGATTGTATCAGAGATGCTTTATTTTTGTTCAGTTGATTTCCCATGGTCAATGGCTCCTAACAATTCAGTTTAAAAATTTTCTGTCTCTGAGACCTCTGTCAAGCTGCTGATTATTCATACACACTCAAATTCACTGGGAAAGTCTGTCATTTAAAAGGCTCTTCTGTATGATAAACAGTTCTCCCTCTGATTTGTCACTTGAATAAAGGAGGGCTTTTCCTACATGGGGGTTTCTGAAAGAAAACTCCTTTAGGCAGCTACCTTTGGTGACAAGGATAGAAGTGACATCCTTTGGCAGTAAAATATGCTCATTTGGGTTGTTTCTATATTAGGGCTATTGTGAATAATGTCCAACACCCATCTTTATAAATAAAGTTTCATTGGAACATAGACACGTTCATTTATCTATATATACATATGGTCGCCTTCAGCTCTGATCCCTCCATTGCTCTGGATCTCTGGGACCCTCATGTGGAGACCAAAACAGGGGACGGAACTTGGGGAACTTGGGGAACTTGGGGACGGAACAGGGGACGGAACTTGGCCCAGGTCACCTGAAAAAGTGAGAGCAGGAATAGAAGTTCAGACACTTCTGGGCCTTAGTCCCTTTAGTCACCATTGCTAGCCTTGCTGGACCAGCTATGTCCTCAGCCGCTGGTACCATCAGACCACTTAGTACAATTATTTACTCAGAATTCATGGTCATGTGGTTTCAAGTAAAAATAAAAGAGAGGAAAAGCATGAAATTCTAATTCATCTGCATTCTTGATCTCTGAGTGCACGCACACACATCCATATCCAGCCTTACTCTACTTCTAAGGAAAAGAATCTCCTTTCCCTGGGAGGCCAATCCGTCCATCTGTGTTCTAGTACCTGTATGAACTAGGTCATTTATTTTCTGCATTCTGATGTCTTGACATCTCAGGCCTTGCTGACTCAAGTGACCTTCCCAGAATTGGTCTCCAGGCCTAGAGCCATGGGCTAGAGATAATAAACTTGTGTGGGTACTTTTCAAAAGTAAACCACCCAATCTGGAGTCTACTCCCCCTTCACTCCAGGACAATTCTCCCCTGCCTTAATCATCCCAGGGCTATGTACTAGACTATTGGGGCAGCCCCCATGCTCCTAACCCTCCTTAACCTGCATACCCCGCCTCACTGTCCCTTCTGCAAAAACCCCAGTAAAGGCCCTCACCCCCACAGTGTCCCCCCTCCCTCTGCCTCCTGACAGACCCTGGTGCTTTCCCATGTGGCCCCCTCCTCTTAGGAACTGTCCTTTCAATGACAATCATCTCCTAATCTGTTGGCCTTACTGTACCTCAATTTTTTTTTCACTACACCATACTTTAAAACACCATCTCTCCGCATCTACCAGGCATCCCAGTCCACACAGTACCTTTTTTCCTTCTGTATCTTCAAACTTGCCCCTCATCCTTTTCCCTCAGGACACAAATGCACTCAGGTTGCTCCCATTCATTCAGAACCTTAAACCTCTCTGTTCTCCTACCTCCCACCCTTTTAATGGAGTTCCTCATACGGTGCGTGCTCTCTGCCTTCCTCTCCATTCAGTCATCCAGCCCCTCCTGGCAGCGATTCTTCATGGCTACACCACAGGGCACATCTCCTCCATCTCACCACCCTAGGCTGTGGCTTCTGAGGCCACTGCCCCATCTCTCTGTGCTCTCTGGCTGCTGCTCTCCCAGCACCCAACTGGGACTACACTCATTCCCTCTAGCCACTCAGAAGTGCCACTGGTCCCTGGGACCCTTTTCAGCATCTTCCTCTCAAAGGGCCGTGCTCCATTTACAGACTCTCATGAAAGCTGAGGACCCTCTCCCAAGAAAAGCACACTGAACACACTCAAATTTTTCACAAATGTCAACCTCCTAAGGCCCATCCTTTGACCATGAGAGAAGCCAAGAACATCTGATTTATGCTGTGCCAACCCAAATCCCTCTCGTGATCTCTAGCTCTATGTACGTCCTATGGTTCACTGGGACATGTCTCCCACTTACCCAACAGGTACCTAAATTCAGAATGTCCAAGGCTAGAATTGTCACTACCCATAGTATCTGCTCCTCTTCTGAGACTTCCCCTCAAAATGGCACCATTATCTGATCACCATCCAAGACAAACATCTGGGAGTCTTTCGAGACTCCTCCCTGTCCCCAGCCCCTATGTTCACTTGCTCCCCAATTCCTGCTAATTCTGCTTCCCCAACATCTCTCAGGCTGTCCCCGCTTTCCTTCTCCCTCCATTGCCTGGAGCACCTAGAGTTAGGCAGGGGTCCTCAAACTACGGCCCGTGGGCCACATGAGGTGGTGTGATTGCATTTGTTCCTGCTTTGTTTTTTTACTTCAAAATAAGATATGTGCCGTGTGCATAGGATTTTTTTTTTTTTTTTAACTATAGTCCGGCCCTCTAGTGGTCTGGGGGACAGTGAACTGGCTCCCTGTTTAAAAAGTTTGAGGACCCCTGAGAGCGTGCCTAGGTACTAACACTTGTCATACCCTCCCTGGATCGCTGTTTGTCTTTATGCGTCTAACTAATCACCTGCACTGGGAAACGAGCAGCCAACCCAGCCTGCAGATCCGCTCCAATCTCTAAACGTCCCTCCATACTCTACTCCCACAGTCCACAGCACTACTTTTCAAAGCGTGGTCCATCTAAAGATTCTCAGAAATTTGAGTATCCTCAATGGGACTCTTAAAATTTATATTTTTATATTTTAGAACATTTGGATGACGAAATACCTTATAACTCCACACCTATATTTGCTTTTACATTCACCATCACATTGGAACCAGTATGACCCACTTTACTTGTAGCAACTAATGAGAAATAGAGGTGAGATTAAAATGTCAAGGCTTCATTCCTAGACAAATGCAGATCCACATTAGGGAAGAAGGTTTTGCAGAGGTCAGAATGGAGATGATAGGCATCCTACTGGCAGATGGAAATGCAGCATCTGAAATAAATTGTGCTGGTGGCCAATGCTATATTCACCCTGTAAGAGGAAACTTCGTTTCATCAAATCATCACCCACCACATAAGAGTTAAGCTGTTAAATTGAATGTTGTTAGCTTTACATTTTGTTTGTATATTATTTCTAAATTTGCTAAGTTTATACTTGCACGTAACTTATATTCCATTTATGTTTGTCCATATATAAGTAACATTACAATGAAAATAATTTAAGTAACTCTGGGGATAGGAAGCCATTGAGAATTATTTCTTCCTTTAAGGGCACGGTGGCTCATGCCTGTAGTCCTAGCATTCTGGGAGGCTGAGGCAGGTGATTGCTTGAGCTCAGAAGTTTGAGACCAGCCTGAACAAGAGCAAGACCCCATCTTTAGTAAAAATAGAAAAACTAGCCAGGTATTGCAGTGGGCCCCAGCTACTCCAGAGGATGAGGCAAAAGGATAGCTTGAGCCCAAGAGTTTGAGGTTGCTATAAGCTATGACACCATGGCACTCTACCCAGGGCAGAGTGAGACTCTGTCTCAAAAATAAAATAAAATAATAGAATAGAATAGAAGAATAGAATAAAATAGAATAGAATAGAAATAAAAGAGGTTTATCCATTATTTAAATTTGAGAATGACTGACCTAAAAATTTTTATACCATTACATGAACACAGTCTTCCATCACATAGTCCCAGCCTACCCATCTATCCACACCCTTCCCTTTCAACCACCATTAGCTAACTCAGTGCACCTGCACCACTGTGGTTTTCCAAGCACACAAAACTCTTACTCAAAGGCAAGAATGGAGTAAATCAAATGAGGTACTCATGCAGCAAAATTTTAGGCAGTACAAAAAGTGCAGTAATCAAGATAAATATTTTTTTTTTCTGAGACAGAGTCTCACTTCGTCACCCTCAGCAGGGTGCCTGGCGGCATAGCTGACAGCAACCTCAAACTTTTGGGCTCAAGAGATCCTCTTGTCTCAGCCTCCCAAGTAGCTGGGACTACAGGCGCTTGCCACAATGCCCAGCTATTTTTTCAGAGATGAGTCTTGCTCTTGCTCAGGCTGGTCTTGAACTCCTGAGCTCTGGCAATCCACCAGCTTTGGCCTCCCAGAGTGCTAGGATCACAGACATGAGCCAACTCACCTGACCTCAAAATTAACTTTAAAACATGTGATGAACAAAATATCAACATATTAAAGGCAGGATTCTGATTTGAATTTTCTGCAGAATCTTACCACTGCTTAGAATTCTGTCTTCCTCCCTTACCTGCCTGGCAAAATACTCCTGCCTTATTACTTACTTGACATGTGGCCTTGGGAAAGGCACTTTACTTCTTTGATCTTTATTTTCCCCATCTGCAGGTAAGGAGAAGAACCTCATATACAGTTTTCAGGATTAAAGAAAATAGTGACTACAAAATCTGTAACACAGTGCTAGCCATATGGTATTACATGTTGTTGGTAGCAGTGCCTCGTTACAGTGATCATTATCATTGCCTCCCTATAAAGTCCTTCCTAACATCCTTGATATCCCCAGGAAATTTTAGGACAGATTGTCCCCATGCTTCCATTATGTATTGTACACATCTCAATTGCGGCAGAAAAATACTCAATTATATATTTCTATGTCTTTTCCCATCGACTATAAGCTGTTTGAAGTCCAAGACTATTATTTTTTAATCTTTTTTGGCTATTAACACATAGGAGAGATTGAATACATATTAAAGAAATGAATGAATAAAATGCAATTTATCCCAAGAACAAATTAATCTACCAAATGACAACTCATGTTGTGTACAAACCAATATCCACTGATAGACTCAACAAATATTTATTAAGCACCAACCACACTCCAAGGATCCTGCTCAGGGCTGGGACTATAGTAGTGACTAAAATAAACACTGCCCTATCTCTACGGCATCAGCAGTCTCCCAGAGGAGATGGACAATTAAAAGCAATTACAATAAAGTGGTGAAATGTGTTCAGGGAGTTGGAAGAAGTTCCATCTCGCCAGAGCATCAGGTGTGAGATGGTGAAGAAAGAAGAGGCTGAAGGAAAACAAAGCCAGGTGGTGGAGAGACTTGCGAGCCTGGCTAAAGAATTTAGATTTTGCCTCAAAGACCTACTGCATATGTATCAATAGCAAATGGAGGGAAATTCAACCTTATTGGTTTAGCAAAAAAGAATTATTGGCATATTACAATTGAAAACTGCAGTGGTCAGGCTGGCTTTAGGTAGGCATGGGCCTAGGAGCTCAGACCAAGCTCCAGGACCTGGCCTCACCATTTCTCAGCTCAGCTCTGCTCTCCCGCAGGAGCTGGTTCCTTTCTCCAGCACCCCAGGAGGCCCCAGCTGCTCCAGCCTCATGCCCTCCCAGGTTCAAGACCAGCAAATCCTTTTTCAAGTGATTCAAGTTAAAGCCCTCCACTGGTCTAGCCTGGGACAATCCTTCTCTGGCCAACCTCTGTGGCCAGGAGAGAGAAACAAGATGATTTGTTCAGGGCAAGGTGATGTGCTACATCCCACACCCACAGACATCGGGCTGGGGGAGGTGGTATTCCCTAAAGCAAAATCAGAAATTTGTTACCAGTAGAATAATGAATAGACATACAGAAGCAAAAAAGAAACAAAACAGAAATCTGTTGTGGAAAGATGTAGGGGGAAGGAGTGACTTGGTTATTAGGTTTGTAACAGAAGGGGCAAGGCGCAGTGACTTACTCCTGTAATCCTAGCACTCTGGGAGTCCGATGTGGGTAGATTGCTTGAGATCAGAAGTTTGAGACCAGCCTGAGCAAGAGTGAGACCCCATCTCTACTAAAAATAGAAAAACTACCTCGGCATCATGGCACATGCCTATAGTCCCAGCTACTTGGGAGGCTGAGGCAAGAGAATCACTTGATCCCAGGAGTTTGAGGTTGCTGTGAACTTTGATGACACCATGGCACTCTACCAAGGGAGACAGATGAGACTCTATCTCAAAAAAAAAAAAAAAAGAGAGAGAGAGGGAGGGGAGGGAGGGGGGAGGATGGGTGGAGGGAGGGTGATAGGTGGGATTACACCTGCGGTGCATCTTACAAGGGTACATGTGAAACTTAGTAAATGTAGAATATAACTGTCTTAACACAATAACTAAGAAAATCCCAGGAATGCCATATTAACCAGTGTGATGAAAATGTGTCAAACTGTTTATAAAACCAATGTATGGTGCCCCATGATCGCATTAATGTACACAACTATGATTTAAAATTAATAAAAAATAAAAAAAATAATAAAATAAAAACAGAAAAAACAAACAAACAAAAACGCTCAGAAAACAAACCACCAAACCACCTCGAGCTTTGGTGGTGATGTAGAGAATGGGTGGGTGGGGACATGAGGCAAGCAGGAAGAAAGTGAGTCCACCCCAGTGAACCAGTGAGGACCACTGGCTGCACAGGGTGGGGTGGGCTGCAGGTGAGGAGAGGCGAAGCACGGAAGTAGGACTAACAGAGCAGAGACCTAAACGTGAAGGTTCACCGGAGCTGTGTCTTTCTGGGGGAGAAGAGATGAGTCTGTCAGGGTAATGTGCAGTCTGAGTGGCTCTCAGAACCTGCTGTGGAAAAGCCCAGAAACCAGTCCTATAAATGAGTCTGTAGCTCAGGAGAGTGACCTGGGCAGAAGATACAGATTTAGAGGTCACCACGACACAAAAAGGAACTCAAGTCAAGTGTGAGCATGGGATCTCTCAGTCAGAGGAGGGGGAAGGGGCGGGAAGAGGGTGGCCTCAGAAACCATGTGGACCAGTAACTGCAGGCTGAGCAGAGGGAGAGGAGCCACAGCAGAGAGGGGAGGACTGCGCACTAGGAGCCTGAGAAAAAAGGAAGTCATGGAGGCTGAGGGAAGAGGGGGCTATGGGAACGGGGCAAGGTCCACAGAAACAGGTGTCACCAGGAGGTCAAGCAAGATGGATTGAAAACATGCCATAGTTTTATCCACATGGTCACTGTGTCCTTGGGAAGAACAGCAGCAGCGAGGTGGTGGATGACCTGGGTCCTGGGCTCTTACAGAAGTTGCAACCTGAAGAGGAGAGAAGACAGACAGCCTGGTGAGGGGGACTGGCAATGACACCTTGGAGGGGGAGGCTGTGAACCCAGAGGGTGAACATCCTCCTGGGCATGATGGAGAGGCATTAGGAGCTGTTGAGGCCACACTCCCGCTTATCTTCTGCCTTTATCTTTATGAAAGAAAAAGAGTAAGCAGAAAAAAAGACTCAGGCATCATTCTTAACCCAATGCTTTGTTTCCGTAGATGAGAAAACTAAGTAGAGAGGGAGTAAATGACTTGCTCATGGTTTCAGAACAGGTTAGTTGCAGAACCCAGGACTTCCGACTGCAGGCCAGGGTGTGTCCATTCCCCCTCCTTCACCCTGTATGCCCAAGGTCACCACCTCGCTGGGAAGCCTGCTTCAGTGATTCTGTTCAGTTAAGGTCCCTCGGAACTTTCCCATTCTTGTCTTAACGCCCTGGAAGTCCTGCTCACTACAAAATCAACGAGAGCCAGTAGATCGCAGTGTAAATCCCATGGTTTTACCATTAACCCATAGAATTCCTCTCAGGATGGGAACTTCGGCCCTGGGAAAAGCAGATTTAGGAGTAGGTAAGCCTCATTCGTCCTTCTTAAATCTTGCTGGGAGACTGGGAGGGGTGTGAGAGCACACATGTGCATGTATACACATACACAAGTGTGTTTGGAAAGAACAGCGGTGTTCAAAGCCACACTCTAACAACTGTATATATTCAATCCTCATTCCAAGGGCTTTCCTACCTGTGGAATGCTCAGCCCCTCACCACAGCAGCTTTCAAAGCAGATGGGTGTTTACTACGTGCAAATGTTACACTGACTTTGGAGTGTTCTCAAATGTGCTCTTGTGGATTAATGAGCTCCTAATATTGTGATAATAATCATTTTCCATAAATATGCATAGTCAGCTTTTAAAAGTGTCACATGCGGTAATCATGTGGTAATCATTAGCTGTCTGAGTGCTAATCGCTTGGGAAAATATTTACATGCGTGTGAAACGGAACCTATGTTTGTTTTGTTAAATGCACTATATTGCAGCAAGCCCAGAGCAATTACCAGCCTGATTTAAAGGGACTTGGATGCCAGGAAACCAGGATTGAGGAATGGGTTTCTGCCCATTATCTGGGGTCTTGTCCAGCTTCAAAACCTTCAAAACAAAGACACAGGTAAGGCTTGCTTGGGTTTCGTTCATTAAAAATATGCTGGGAACCTACTATGTATAAGGTATTTTAGAAAAAGCCCCATCTTTGAAGCTAGAATGAGCTTAAATCCTAGCACTCTGTGACTTTGAGTAAGTTATTTAATTCCCCTGGACCTCAGCATGCTCATCTGGAAAGTGGAATAAAATCTACTTCCTAAAGTTGTCAGGAGGTTTAAATAACACACATAAAGTACCTAGTACAAAGCCTGGCATATGTGAGGTCTTCAGAAAATGTTGGCTCTTTGCTCTTCTCCTACACACACTGTGGGGAACGCGTGGATAAAGAACAGAGGGCGCCACCCTCTCGAGCCCTCCCAAGCCCAGTATCACAGGACTGACTCAAGGAGAGCTTAGTGAAAGATGTGCTACTGATTGGTGGAAGTGCAGAGGTACGAAAGATATCCTGTCATTAGGAGGACATCAAGAGTGGGCTCCAACTTCAAGGGGACCCTGCCTTGCCGTGGCATTCATGGTTTGGGTAGCCACCCATATCCACATTACCTCCATCTCTGCTGCCTTCCTCACCTCGTTTCCATGAAACATTACATCTTTCTTGCATGCCCCCTGGGGATGGAAAAGATGGGACCATAAGCCCCAAATACTTCAGGGTGAGTAAGTGTATCTCAGAAACAGGGCAACAGGATAAAGGGGGCTGAGATTGAGAAAGGGGGGGGTTTAAAAGGCATTTAAAAGGAGATACAGGGAAGATAAAGTCAGGCTGCTCTCACTTGTCCTTTCCCTCCTTGCCTGGGCTGGAGTGCAACATCTCCACACTAGAGACTGCAGCACACCTGTAGCCCTCCTCCTGCCTTGCTAACCATATAGGCTACGTGACATACACATTGGAAATCTGGAAGAGACAGTGGCGCTCAGCCATGCTAAGGGAATGACAAATGCAAGATGGTGTGCAGCGTGACCACAAGAAGAAAGTACTTTAAAGTACACAGGAAATGCCGGGCAGCACGGTGGCTCACACCTGTAATCCCAGCACTTGGGAGGCTGAGGCGGGTGGATTGCCGGAGCTCACAGGTTCAAGACCAGCCTGAGCTAGAGTAAGACCTCATCTCTAAAAATAGCCAGGCACTGTGGCGAGTGCCTATAGTCCCAGCTACTTGGGAGGCTGAGGCAAGAAATCGCTTAAGCCCAGGAATTTGAGGTTGCTGTGAGCTATAATGCCACCGTGGCACTCTACCAAGGGTGAGAAAGTGAGAATCTGTTTCAAAAATAAAATAAAGTACACAGGAAGTCTTCATTTATCTGCAGAAAAATGCATGGATGGTTATTCCAAATTATTCTAGTTTTTAGAGATTTGCATCATGGCAGGTCTCCAAAAGATCTGAGCCTTTTATTACTTTAGGTGAACTAAACAATCCTACTGCATTTTCTTAAACTTATTTCTAATTCAAATTTTCCCTTATCCAGCCCATTTCCTCCGCTTGCAATGAAGCCCTGCCCCAGGAGACCAGGACTCCACATGGGAAGCTGAGGGGAACCTCAGCTTGTTCAACTTTTTAGGCCTTTGTTTTCTCATCTGCTGATTAATCAGGCTCTTTTGCTTTGTTACCTCACATAAGCAAACATTTTGCTTCTGAGTTCAGATTGCAGCCTGATAAACAAAATCATTTCCCTGAAAAATAAAAAGGAAAAACCTATAACCATGAAGAAATGGGGTGGTAAGGGCAGAGGTGACAGATGAGGGAGTTCAGTGGATTTCCAGAAGAAATAAAGTGGACGGGGCGTGTTGACTAAGGAAGGACGACAAGAAAGCTACAGGTCCTAACACCACAGAGAGGCTGCAGGAGCCAGATGCCAGTTGGCCTGGGGAGACATTTTCCTGGTCTTCCCATGTTCCTCTGGCTGTCAGCTACAGCAGGAACGAGAATTAGGACCAAAACCAGGGAGATTGACTTTGGTCAATTTAGTGTTTACGTAGGACCATGTATCACTTTGTACCCCATCTCCCCATGTTCCTCGCCCAGTTCCATCTCATCTCCTTAATGGGTGGCCCAGTAAGTACCTTTATGCCAAAAAAAAAAATAGCAGCTCTTTTTTATAGGCATGGAATGCACTGACTGGAGACGTCTAAGTTTGCAAGCATGCCTGTGGGGCCTACTGGGTAAGAACATTCTGCCATTCTGTGTGTGTGTGAGAGAGTGTGTGTATGTACATGTCCAAGATGGGGTGCCCTGTTAGATGTGTGCCAGCTCATGCATTTTAAATTAAAATGTGCCCACTGAGTAGACTCACAAAAGAACTCCAAGGCACACATCCCACTCAAGGGAGATACATGGAGGAGTGGAGAGACGACACCTACTCCTGGGAAGGAAAACCCATACAAGTCTTCCTTGTAGAACACAAATGGACTGTCCATGGCATCAGGCCTGTGAGGAAGGTCAGCAATACAGAGAAGGAAAATAAAACAGAAACACTAGTTCCCTGAGAAAACTGACATGGTTCAGAAACCTTTTAACTTTTTAAAATTAAAAAATGACCAGAGAAATTTGAGAGCACATTGTATTTGATTAATAAGACGGAGTGCTATGAAAAGGGATAGATTTTTCTTTTTTAAATAAAGAAGAAAGACCTCTTAGAAATGTCAATGATATTATTTCTGTTTTATAAAAAGTAGAAAGCCATAAAATAAATTTTGTTGATGAAACTCCTCAGAATGTAGACCCTGCCCAAAAGAAACTACAAAGATAGAAAATATGAGCAAAATGACAGAGGACTAATCCAGGAGGGCCAATATTTGACCAGTAGGTATCGCAGAAAACAGATCACAGAAGGTGGAGGAGAGAAAATAATCAGAGATAATACAGGACATTTTCCTAGCACTGAAGCAGGACATCACCCTCAGACCATAGGCTGAGCACAGTGAACAGAAAGAGACCCTCCCACCAAAGACAGGAACCTGAAAGCTTGCAGAAAAGAGCAAAGGAAGTAAATTCAAATGCCACTGTGTGCTGAGAGAGCAATACGAATGGCGTTCTGAAGAAAAATTATTCAAAAGCTTGAGTTTTGTACTCAAACATCTATCAATCCATAGTGCAGGCAGAAAAGGATATTTTCAGACATGCAAGGACTCAGAAAGACTGTCTCCCAAATGCCCTTTCAAGAGGTAACTTGAAAAATGAAAAGTTTTAGCTTGAGGTTGTATTCCAACACAAAGGTGAAATAAACCTAGAGAGAACAGTGTGGGGTCTAGAAACAGTGGTTAGAAGACTCCAGAAGATGGCTAAATGGCAGCTGAGAGGACAAGTTTCAGGTCAGAGCAGGGGAATGGTCCTGGGAGAGAAAACTGGGTGGAGAGGAGTAGATTGCAATAGATTGTGTTAACGAAGAACAGTCTGAGAAGTTGAGGATAGGATAAGACCATGTTCTACAATAAAAATGAAAGATAACAAGGGTACATGTTGGATCTATTAGTATAGAGTATAAATGTCTTAACACAATAATTAAGTAAAGGAGATGAGGTATATATTAACCCATGTGATGTACGCGGTCCTAATTCTATATGAAATCAGCACGTTGTACCCTATAAATGCATTAATGTATACATGCTCTATGTGTTTATGATTTAATAAAAAAAGAAAGATAGTAATTAAGAAACTTCAAGGGGAAATGTACAAGACACTAATACTCCAAATGAGCAGTAAGATAACATATAGCACAATTTTAATGCATTGGTGGAGAATTCATGTGCTCTCAATGCCAGCCAGGAGAAGTGTAATCCTGGGCTCTCTTTGGCCTGGCAGAGCATATGGTCATAATAATGGGAATGCTATTTTCCACACAGTGCTAACTTTCAACTTCAAGGAAGACTCAGTTGAGTTCTTTAGGCAGGATGGAAATGTTAACACCCGTGACACTGTGTATTAGTCAGGATAGCCTGACCCATTTATTAAAGTTGCATACCAATGGAGGGGGGGTGGTCAGAGACCATTTGTTTTCACATGTCTATGACTCCCACCATTAAAATTTCAGGTCTTATCATCACAAGGGTTGATTTCTTGCTCATGTCACAGTAAATGAGGGAGACAGTAATGAGGAAATGAAGATGGTATTTCTGCTCCAAAGAAGTAATCCAAGGACCCAGGATCCTCCCATCAAATAATACTGCCATTTTTAGATCTTCAAGTCTTCCACCAAATTGTCCTACAGACTAGAAAAGAGAATGAGTGGAAGACTAATCAGGAGGTTTCAGAGTCTAGGCCTGGAAATGCACCTGGATCTCACCCTACCTTTCATCAGCCAGAATCAATCACATGGCCTCAACAAACTGCAGGGAAGCTGAGAAATGTGACAAGGAGAAAAAGGAAAAGTGTTCTGGTCTCCCTCTGCCACATGATGTAAAAGTAAAAGTGCCAGAGGGAGAGAACTGGGGAGAAGAATAGAAGCCTTAACAGCCACGTCTTACATAGCACAGGGCCAAAAAACCTTGATAAATATCAAAGCAACAAGAAATAGATGCTTAACCATACTATTCAAAATTACAAGGATTGCCAACATAAGAACCAAAAATAGTGGTTTAAGTTAAGAGCTCTGTCAACAAAGGGCCCTGTTATGGGTTGACTGGTATACTCCACAAAAGATACATTCAAATCCTAACCCCTGGTACCTTCAGATGTGACCTTATTTGAAAATAAGTGTTTTGCAGATGTAATCAAGTTAAGATGACATCCTTAGGGTAGCCCCTAATTCAGTGGTTCTCAGCCTGTGGGTTGCGACCCACAGGAACTGTATGAAAGGGCTGCAGCATTAGGAAGGTTGAGAACCATGTCCCTAATTCAATATGAGTGGTGTCCTTATAAGAAGAGCAGAAATCAAAGATATAGGTGGAGAATTTGACCAGGTGATGACAAAGACAGAGACTGGAGTGGTGTATCTAAAACACCGAGAATGCCAGGAATTGCCAGCAAACACCAGAAGCTAGAAAAGGCACAAAAGCATTCTCCCCTACAGGTTTCATAGGGAGCATGGTCTTGCCAACACCTTAATTTCAGACTTTGTCTCTAGAACTGAGACAATACCTTACAATACAATATATAACATAATACATCCATTGTTTTGCTGCCTAGTTTGTGGTCCTTTCTCACAGTAGCCCCAGGACATGATTTCAAGCCCATTCTCACCTGCCCAGGGTTGAGGGTGCATTGGCAAGAACAGAAGCCAAGAAAGCTTCTGGCCCCAATGAAGCAGGATATAATATTGGTGGAGATCTTGAAAAGAAGATGTTAGATAAGGAAGAGGTAGTCAGTGATGGAGCATGTGTTGGTAAAATTTATGTGTCAAAATTGACTGGGCTAAGGGATCCCCAGATAGCTGGTAAAACATTATTTCCGTGTGTGTCTGTAAGGGTGTTTCCAGAAGAGATTAACATCTGAATCAGTAGACTAAGTAAATAAGATTGTTTTCATCAGTGTGGGTGGGCATCATCTAATCCAGGGGTCCTCAAACTACGGCCCGCAGGCCACATGCAGCGGTGTGATTGTATTTGTTCCCACTTTGTTTTTTTACTTCAAAATAAGTTATGTGCACTGTGCATAGGAATTTGTTCATAGTGTTTTTTTAAACTATAATCCGGCCCTCCAATGGTCTGAGGGACAGTGAACTGGCCCCCTGTTTAAAAAGTATGATGACTCCTGATTCTAATCCATTGAGAGATTAAATAGGACAAAAAGACAGAGGAAAGGAGAATCTGCTCTCTCTTTTTGAGCTAATCATTCTCTCTTATCCTTGGACGCTGGTGCTCCTGGTTCTTTGGCTCAGACCAGGACTTACACTTTTGGCTCTTCTTTTTCTCAGGTCTTCATATTTGGACTAGAAGCACACCACCAGCTTTCCTGGGCTTACACCTTGCAGATGGCAGATCATGGGACTTTTCAGCATCTATAATCCCGTGGGCCAATCCCCTATAATAAAGCTGCTTCAACATATCTACATATATCACATTAGTTCTATTCTCCTGGAGAACCCCGACTAATACAGAGGGCTCTGAGCTTTATCTCACCTGCAGTGTAGAGCCACTGGGAAACTCTTCCAGAAGTGGACCTGCCCGAAGTAAACTCTAGCTCACCCCTCACCTGCCTGTTTCCCATAGCCAAGTAAGCTTCCCACCGGGTCACAATATTAAAGACTTAAAGAGACAAGAGTTGACTCTCTTCTGGCATTCAATAGCCAGCATTGAAAACTTCTAGAAAATAGAGGAGCCCCAGGGAAATCTAATAACAGCCCTACTTAAGAGTACACGACAATTATTACCTCCAACTGTGAGAGAGGCTGAGTAATTAAAAAGGGTTCTTTATTTTGATTAAAAAGATTCTTTTTAGTGTTTCTGAATCTTTAGTGAAAGCCCAGAACTCTATTTTTAGACACAAAACAAGATACGTGGCCGGGGGCAGAGGTGTAATTTAAAACATGGGATGAACATTTGTAACCTGAAAATGAGCACGCGCCCCCAGTGGCCCCCAGACCTATCCTATCCCCACCCAGTGGCTTTCTGGAGGCACAGCAGCACGGCAGCATCAACCCTGCCGCATGGATTAATAGGAGACCCAAATTAATTGGTTTTAATCACTATAAATTTCCTTCCCAATAAAATTTCAAGAATTTCCAATCATGCTGATTTATATGTGTAATTAGAAATCCATTCACAGATGTCACACTGCTAGGTGGTGGGTAGTATAAACCCCGGCTTCACTCCAGCTTGAGGCCTGAGCAATGAAAAATGATAAAGGGGGACTTGGCGGGGAGCTGGGATAGGAAACATTTCCACCACTGGAAACTGTCCATCCCCAAGGTCACATGGGGGTTGCTGGCCACCAAGCTCAGATTTTGCCTTCTCTAGCCCCCAATCCCTTCCCGGTCCAGGGGCCTCCTAGCCTCCATAGGAGCAGATGGAAGGGGCTTTGCATGTACCAAGCAGACAAGCCTGTGAGATAAACAGGCTGAATGATACTGCCCTACAGCACCCGGCCTCCCTTCTGTCCAGAGTAGCGATAATCATAACTGTGGGAGGCTACCAACCTCCCTCTTCCAACAGGCAGATTTGTCACTTTCAAATTGCCCGTATCCCAGGTTATCTAAATCTAGGATATCTCAATGTCTGCATGCAAGCTGGCAGAGCTTTCAGCTCCTGCTCACTGTCTCGGCCCTTCTGCTGCTGTCCTCCTTTGCAAATGGTCCAGTGTTGCAGTGGGAAAGGAAAGGCTGCATTTTAGGATTTCAAATCAGCAACCAAAGAAGTCACTGTCTCACTACAGGGACAAAGAGGAACAGGAAAGTCTATAAATGAGCAAAGATACACCAAGAGTTTTATGCCAGACTTTAATAGTGACAAGACTAGACAGGTGGAAAGGAGGGTGAGATTCCAGAACTCTGGATGGAGGGGTCAGATGACCAGTAGTTATCACAGATTGTGAGGACTTCAGGTCTGCAGAACGTGCAGGGAAATACAGGCAGGGAATAAGGTCCCTGTGGAAAAGGTTAATCTCAACAGGCTGGGCAGAAAGGACAAGAGAGCACTCACTCTGGGAAACTGAGTCAGAATCACCAGGCAAGATGTCTGGGCATGGCCATAGGAGAGAGCTCAGTCCTGAGCCAAGAGCTCTCTGAGCTGGGCTGCCAGGCATCCTGCTACAGATATAGTTAGTGTCAGAAACGGACGCAGTTAGAGTATCCAGGGCTGAGCCAGCTCCAGCCCCATAGGCCCTGGGGTCTTGAGAAATTTCCCTGCACTTATCTGTCTGGTGCACCAAACACATCTGCTCTTTCGGAATCTCAAAATCATCACCAGTACAATGAACATTTTTTTAACTCCACATTGCCAACTATGGAGATGGAAACTGAAGCTCAGAAAGGCTATGTCACTTCTACATTTGATCTTAGCCAAAAGGTCAAGAAGCAATGGCTAGGTCACTTCTCAAGCTCACCCAGTTACTAAAGAGAGGAGATGGGAAGGAAACTGACATTTATTGAGTGTCTATGTGCCAGGTGCTTTTGGGGGATTATCTTTACTATAATCCTAATGAGACAAAAAAATGAAGCTCAGAAAAGTTAAATATTAAATTGCTTGCTTGCAGCCACACGGGTGTCAGAGATGGAGCCAACACAGAGCTAAACCATTTCACTAACTTGGCTCTCAGTTTAGGGTCCGGGAAAGGGGGCAATGACAGTTTGGGGTTTTGAGGGTATAAAAAGAGTATAGTGTTAGGCAGTACTCAACAAGAGGCCATCTGGTAGGAGCTGGAAAGTGCTAGACCTGGGGAGGTACAGTGAGATCAGGGAGTCACTAAGAAACATCCTTCTCGCCCCTTAATTTCTGAGTCAACTGAGAAAGAAGACACAAGAGTCAGACAGAGGGAATCCAAAATACCAGCTGTCCTCCGGAAGCTGCTTTGGTAAACATGGCTTGAGCTTCCTGAATTAGAGTCCTGAATTAGATACGTACTAGCCTCTCATCCCAGGTCTGCCCCATAGCAGCAGAGCCTGCCCCTAGACACTCCCCACGTGGAGAAGTAGGATAGACTGCACCTGTCCAGGAGGTGGCATGCTGCAAAGAAGAGCTGACACCTGCAGCCAAAAGGGTGGGTGCTGCCATTCTATGTCCCAGGTAGGAACTCTAGAATGGCTTTCCCTATGAGGTGAGCAGCTCATTGACCAAAGGGAGGAGGACATCAATGGCTTGTAGAGAGCAAGCTGTGAGGTGGCCGGGTCACAGCTTAGGAGAACATCCAGGGTACAAACCCCCCTCTACTGGCCCTCCTCAACAGGTAACATATTTTCTCTAAGCTTCAACTTTTAACCCAGCAGAAGAAAAATATGTTTTCCTTAAAACTTTAGCTTTTAACTTCACAGCTGTACTTCAAAACAGTCACGTACATTTTCCAGCTAATCTTGTAGAAAATGTAGTATTGCCCATATTGTAGAGGTCACACAGTAATAATAGATTATGTTTACCTGGGAATTTGAGCCTATTTCTCTTCTCATCATAAGTAAGTTGAGTATGTGTCTTGCTTCCTTGAAAAACAACTTTGTACTGCCTCCTTAAAAATAAAGCTGTTCAGGCGCTTGGGTGCTGGTGATAAAGAAAAATACCCCAGTCCTCCCGATCCCATCTTTGCCTCTGTCTCTTGCATCTTTATCTTTTGTGTTTTATTTCATTTATTTTATTTCATCACTTCCCACCCATCCCACTCTGGTTCGTTTACTTTTTGTGCTGGTTCAAGAGAGTGGCTCTGAGGTCAGAACTTGCCTCTTGCAAGGTGAGAACTAAACCTCGGGCTGCAGCAGAAGCAACTACCTGGGCATGGGAACAATTCCCACCGCACCCCACCCAACAGACATATTCAGAATTATTTTCAATGGTGGTCTGTCCTCAAAAGTGATTGGTTGGTTTGCCCACTCAGCCTGCCTCCCCTCGAAGAGAGAAGATCATCATCTTTGCTTCAGCCTGATCCTTTAATGCGCCTGAAAGCTGTTGCTTTGGTCTGAAGTAGACCCGGAGCCCAGAGCAGGGAATAGGTGAAGAGGTCTTAATGGGGATTAGTGTCTACCCAGGCAAAGCCAGAATGGGGTCCTAAGAGGAGATTTTAGAGGTTGGGCAATTTTTAAGGGCTTAAATGTTTGATAATGCAGCTCAGTTGCGTTTATGCTTGGTAGGGCCTCGGCAGCGATGTACCATCCAGGGCATAATGGATGTTGCAAGATTTGATTTTAGTAGTTTAAAAATATCCAAGTAGTCTGCAAGCTAATGGCCACTGGACAGACTCATTAGGATATCGATAATCATTCAGCATTCTGAAATCCTTTTAATGCTCTGGGACTAAGGGAGGGGGAGGAGGTCATGGGGGAAACCTGTGGGGTCAGTTAAACAAGTGAGGACAGTGGGCAAAATAGGCTTCCCAGGCCTGCTATGTTCTCTGCCCCACCCACAGCCCACCTTAAACACTGTGGGTGGTGGGACCTCATTATTACTGATAAGGGAAGGAAGGTTGAGGGAGAAGCTTCCACAAAGCCTCCTGTGGCCCCTTACAAACCGGTAGTTGATTTCATCTGGTGCCTAAACCTTGCCCACGCCAACCCATCCTCCGCAGCCTGGCTTATGCATGTGCTCCTCAACCCATGCCTCCTCACCCCGGCTCACTACCTCTCCTGATGGCGTAATCTCCTCCAAACAGAGGGCTTCCACCTGTCCTCCCAGTTCTGCCCTCTGCCCAAGCCTTCCCCGACTCCCGCCACCACACGGCCTTCCCAGTAGCAGCCTCTCCAGCACAGTGTAGCATTAATCCTACCTCAGAAGCATCACTGACATGTGAGCTGGTGAGCAGTGGTATCTGCCACACACAGGTGCTCTGCCAGGCTTGAGAGGGCGCTGGTCTCACAATTTCAGAGGGAGGGGCAATGACAGTTTTTTGAGGGATATAAAACTCCCACTCTTTCTCTGCTGTTGCTGTGGCCACAGAAGCCTTTTGCATATCGGGCAAAACTCTGGGCAGTTGCACATGTGCACAGAAGCCCACAGACACACAATAATACACGTGGGCTCCTGGGCCCACGGGCCTCCCAAAACCCACTGTCGGGTTTCCCAGATCCCTGGGGATCAAGTTCTGCAAGGAAAAAGAGGCCTCCCCAGCCTGGGTAGTTCACTATAAAGCTCTGCCATTGGAGCAGGAGATATGGATTTTTCCTATGTATATAAACCACAACTCTGAGGGGTGATGTGAACTGATTTTGCACCTGAGGGATCCGAGGAAGCTTAGGAATAAAGGAGCTTTGAATACCTTTGAAGATGGAAAACTTTCAATTGTCAAAGATGTCTTAAAGTCCTTTTGGAGCAATGTCCCCTCTCTGGAGCACTAAGAGACAAGGGCCACCAAGGTCTTGGCAGTGCCAGAAAGCTATCTCCACCACCACCCCACCCCCCACATTCTGCTCACCACCACCCAGAGTGGCAGCCTGGCTAGGGTTGCAGCTCACAGGTGGCTGGGTGGGCCCTGGGGGGGAGGACGAGGGCAGAGGAAGCAGCAGGGAAGTGCTCTGGGCAGATTCTCAGGCCCCACAGCTTTGCTGAGGACAGAACTGCAAAAGCATTTCATGCTGCTGAGCTCTGTCAGTTGGGCCTGACACGCGCCTGTGACTGGGGGGTCATCACTGCACTAAAGGACAGCATCCGAGACTTCCTGGACCACTCCAGTCTTCAGGTCACTCCCTACTCTGGCTCTACAACAACCCCACTGGGATGTGGGCCAGGTCTGAGAGCTCCCACTGTGCAGGTCAGGAAACTGAGGCACTGAACAAGACAGGAAGCACCCACAGACCAAACTTGAAGTCCCCAATACTGCTGAAAGGGAGCACATGAGTGATCTGGGCTGCCTTGCCCCGTTCCTGCCCATCGCTTCCTCCTCCCCAAGCAGTCCATCACCATCAGCCAGCCATGCACTCATCTACTCATTCAACATGGGCTGGGCACCTTCTACATCCTGTTCAGCCCTGTCTTCACAGTATGAAATACGTGGGAACACTCATGTGTCTGTGTCCCATAGAAGTTTTGCTGCTGTGGTTTCTGGAGTAGCCTGTCTTCCCTTAAATTTTATATTTCCTTTTATTTTTCTAGTTCCATCCTAGGCACTTAACACCTCTTTTTATCATTGGGTACAAGCTCAGGAGTCGGCAATGGCTCACACCTGTAATCCTAGCATGTTGGGAGGCCGAGGTGGGAGCTTAGGAATTAGAGACCAGCCTGAGCAAAAATAGCTGGGCGTTGTGGTGGACACCTGTACTCGGGAGGCTGAGGCAAGAGGATCACTTGAGCCCAAGAGCTTGAGGTTTCTGTGAGCTATGACGCCACAGCACTGTACCAAGGGTGACAAAGTGAGACTGTCTCAAAAAAGAAAAAAAAAGGAAAGAAAGAAAAGAAATCAGCAAAACTTGGTGAAAGACTGAAGAATGGTGGGAGCAGCAGAGCTGCGGGAGGAGTCAGGGTCCCTCAGCCTCTGGGGAGCTGGAGAGACCTCAAGAAGAGGAACAGATTGAGGGACAAAGTCATATGTGTTGAGTTTGAAGGACCCAAGTCATCTGGGTGGAGATTTCAGGCAGGAAATGGGATAACTGAGTCTGAACACAGGTCTGGGTTACAGAAGCCACCAATACTTGTGAGGCTTGCACATGGCACTGGCTGAGGTCCTCCCTCATACAGAGCATGGAAAGGGATGGTGAAATATAGAGAATTTCCCACAGTAAAGAACCAGACAGAAGGAGAGAGACTCACCAAGGAAGCATGTCCCGGGAGTTCAGGGAAAGGCAAGAGGATTTGAGGTGACAGAGGCCAGGGAGTCCAGAGCACGATCATTTACCCCTTCTACAGGGGAACAAACCACAAGGTCACTAAAATGCCACGGACTTGTAAAGAGATGAGAAAATGTGTTTACCAGTGTTCCCCTGGGGAAGGAGAGGCATGCTAAGAGAGGGCTGAGAGCCACAGGGGGACCACCTGGGGTAGCAATGGAGGATCCCAAAGCTGCCCTGTGAGCAGGTGGGGCTGGTTACCTGCAGGACTCTTGTTCACCTGTGGGGGGGGGGGGTCTGAAAACTAGAGCCAGAGCAAAGCCCCCTTCAAGGCCACATAAGGGCCCTCCTACATCCTCATGGCCATCCCAAGATGGTTGGGCCTCGCCTCTTACTGAATGTCATCCAAGTATTTAAAGAGTATCTGTCTAAAGAGGTGCTGAGCCAGCCCTTTAAGGCAGAGGAAGGACGTGGGTCCAATTTTATCCAGCGAGCAGAGGGGGCCTGTAAATTAAGGCTAAGATGCTCATTGTCTTGGCAATGTAGATGTAAAGCCTAGCTGTGGGAGGGCAGAGATGAGGAGAGGGCAGGGTGAAGGCTCAGAAGCATAGAGAAAGTGGGGAGAAGGGAGGAGGTGATAAGGTCAGGCAGGAGTCCCAGGTGCTGGAGCTAAGGGAGCGGTTTCTTCTGGGTGGGAAGGGCTTACATCCAAGGTGGCATGGTCACCATGCCAATGACAAGGAGTTGGGAGGACACGTGGAGGAGAAGAGAGACCAGGGCACACAGGAGACTAGAATTGAGCTGGTCCAGGAAAGCCCAGAAAGACTGTGTGGGTCTCTGTCTTACAGGGAAGAAACTTCAGCTTGGGTACTTAAGTGACAGATCTGAGGTCACACAAGGATTATGTGGCAGGGTCTAAATCAGGTGTCCTCAAACTTTTTAAACAGGGGGCCAGTTCTCTGTCCCTCAGACCGTTGGAGAGCCAGACTGTAGTTTAAAAAAACAACTATGAACAAATTCCTATGCACACTGCACATATCTCATTTTGAAGTAAAAAAACAAAATGGGAACAAATACAATCACATTGCCTCATGTGGCCCGCGGGCCACAGTTTGAAGACCCCTGGTATAGATCTTTGGAAGCCCATCTCCCATTCCTGGTCAGCATTCAGGGCTCAATGGTCACACTTGACCATTCATTCATTTTCTTATTCATTAATTCATTTCTTTATCAAACATTTTCTTAGCACTTCCAGTGTGAGCTACATGGGCCAAGACTCTCCCGGGCACTTTGAGCATGTTACTTTATTTACTCCTCACAATAATCTATGAGGTAGGAATTATTGTTACTCCCAATTTTCAGACGAGGAAACTGTGGTCCAGAAAAGTCAAGTAACTCACTTAAAGTTGCACAGCTCTTGAGGGACAGAGTGAAGACTCAGAGCCAGGCGGCATGACTCCAGACTCTCCAGCCTGTTTTGCCTTTCTAGAAACAGCACTAAGAGTCTAGAAACCCAAGTTCTACTCTTGCCTTTGCCATTTCCTCATTGGGGTCCTTGGACAAAATACTTGGTCTGACTTGACCCTCCATTTCCAATCTGTGATGAAGGGGGTGTTGGGTGATTCCTATCATTCTTCCATTCTAAGAAAGAATCCAGAGAATTCTGGGAGTGTGTGGTCTTGCCACCTGTGCTCACTGAGCAGTGGGGCTGGTAAGATGAGGACGAGCCTCAGTGTGTCCAAACCCACACTGAGAGGCATACCTCGAGCAAGGTGGGTGGGACTTGCTGCCTCCTTCCTTCCAGCCAACACCCACACCTCTCTCCGAGCAGCTCCACTGCAGAAAAACTAATAAGGCTGGTATTTTATGGTCCCCCACCTCCGATGACAATAGGCAATTTGAAAAGTCAATAAAAGATCTGCTGCACCAAGGATGTTTTATGGCTCATCAAACCATAAAACCCCATGGCCATGTGACCAAGGTGCCAGATAGGGGTCAGGGAGCAGATTCACCAGTCTCTGTCCAGGAAGGCTTCCAAATTAGGACCCAGGATTGATCAAATACAGAGCAGAGGCAGGTCTGTGAAGGAGGCTCCCTGAGAATTTTGGATGCTGAGCCTGAGCTTAGAGAGTCCTCTCAATAGACAGAGCCCTCTTAGTATGATTATGGGGCCCCTGGAAACACCCACAGATACCCTATCTTACCCTGGGATATTTAAAATTTCTTTACCATCAGTCTACCTTTCCCACCAGTCTGAGGTCTGTGGCCTAGAGGCAGTAACTGCCTCTTGCTTTAAAACTCACTCCTCCCCACTCGGCTGAGTCTGTGACCTTGAGCAAGTCTCCTACCTCACTGCAACTCGGCTTCCTCCTTTAGTAAAACAGGGATAATGAACTACATGGCTGGCTTGCTGGGAGGGGCTGGTCCTGGAACAGTCTTCAAGATACTGAATGTGCCAGGAGAGTGAAGGTACGACTTCTCAGAGAGAGAACCCAAGCCCTCTCATCCATACCTAAGCACCACCAACAGCACTCAGGATGTTTTCTGAGAACATCCATCCACCTAACTTTGGCGATATACATCAAGCACCAGCTCTGTGCCAGGACATAGTGATGCACAAACACCAAACCCTTGCCTGATGGTGCATCCAGGCTATTGAGCCACACGAGGTCAGAGGTATTCGTGCTATAAAGGTACAGAAGAGTCAGTCAGGGGTAGCATGAAGAGGACACTGGCTTTCTGGGGACTCACATGCTAATGGCAAAGACACAGACAAATAGTCAAAGTAGACATATTCCAGGCAACAGCAGGGCTCTGGGCAAGAGTTTTGCAGGTCCAAGAAACTGAAGGAGGATCTCAAGTGACTGGGGACAATAGCACAGGAGTAGAAGTGAGCCAGGCCCACTGCCTGTGCCCCCACAGCACTCACCTGGATTTGTAGGTTGTATTACACTATTCTTCTGTGCTTCTGGAATAGATTGTCACAAACTTAGTGGTTTAAAACAACACAAATGTGCTCTTCCACAGATCAGAAGGTCAGAAATCCCAGACAAGCATTAAGGAGCTAAGATCAAAGTGTTGGCTGGTTCTTTCTGGGGACACTAGAGGAGAATCTCTTCCAGCTTCTAGAGTTGGCTGCATTCCTCGGCTCCTGGCCACATCACTGCAATCCCTGTTTCCATCGTGGCATTGCATTCTCTGACTTTGGCCTTTCTGCTGCCCTCTTATAAGGACCATTGTGATTTATCAGGCCCACCCGATGATACAGAATAATGTCCCATCTTAAAAGCCTTAATCACAGCAGCAAAGTCCCTTTTGCCCAATCAAGGTAATATATTCATGGGTTCTGGTGCTTAGGACATGGACATCTTTACAGGACCATTATCCTGTCTGCCATGGTGGTGTCTTATGTCCCCCATGTGGCTGGCATGGGCAGGGAGTAAGAAGGACCTGCTGGTTCCAGGTTCCCTTAGGTAGCGTCACAGCTTCGTACGCCAAGCCAGGGCCAGCTTTCTTTGGCCAGGTGATGTCCTTCCCACCTTGTTGCCAGGTACCCTTCAACTAGAAGCAAGTGCCTAGACCCGCCACTCCCCCACCCCAGCCACTCCCATCTCTTCCCTGAGAGCCTTGACTCCTACCTTCCGGCCAACAGCAGCTACTGCTCATGGAGAAAAACCATCTCCTTGAGACCATCCACCCCGCCTGTCCTGACTTAGTTCTGAGAAGATCTCTGCTTCCTGGGTTCCCAGAGGGTTTCTGGCTCTAGTATAGAACCCTAGTATGGCTCAACCCTCCTTGGTGCCTCTCTGAGCCACCCCCATGTCCTTTCCTCACCCTTGCTCATGACGTTCATTTAGTCAGTGCAACAGCAGGACTCAGGGACAAAGGATCAAACCCGAAGACCTTCCATCATGGTGAGAGGAGCAGGACTACAGGCAGATTTTAGAGAAGGTGGGGGCACTATGGTAGTACAGAGAAAAGACAGACCTAGGACAGGGGCTGGGAGAATTTCAGAGCAAGGAGAAGTTGAGTCTGGCAAGTGCTGACTCCAGCCCTCAGTTGTCCTCTTCATTGACCACACAGGCTGCACCTGTGCTCACTCTCCAAGTCCATGAAGGTGGGTATTCTGAAGGTGAGAGGTGGGTCCTGGGCATTACTTCTACCACACAGGGCACAGCACAGACCAGGTACCCATGTAGCCTCAGCACCTGCCTGCTCAGAGATGGAATGGTCTGGAAAGAGAGCTATAGAAAGGCAGAGAGGCAGTGGGCAAAAGGCCAGCCAGGTCCCTCTCTTTGCTCCCCAGGCTAAATCTGACTCACCCCACCCCCATACACATTGATTTTGTAATCACCAATACCCCTGGCTCCTTTTCATCCCACCTACGTAAGCCAGGGCCAGGTGGCCTGGGCAGCTGCTCCATCAGACATTAGGTAAAGGCCTTATTCAGCCTCTGACTCCATGGGGAATGTTAATGCACCTGTTCTTTCTGGAAGCCATTTCCCTGGCCCTCCTTCCCACCTCCCATACCAGGCCCTGCTGCACTCTGCCAGGGAGTGAATTTCCTGAATTATTGGGCCTTCCAACTCTCCTGCTCTCCACCTAGTAAAGGCTGAGAATGCATCCATGTGGCAACCTAAACTTACTTAGAATCAGTGATACACTATTAAATATTCAAAACCAGCTCTCTGGGAGGAAAAACCCTGAATTTTAATGTCTGCCAATTTCCATGGTGTAAATACCCTCACATGATGAATTTCAAGTTACTAATGGATTGAACACTGCTGGGAAAGAATGGTGTAAGATCCAGACCTGCTCACCACCAACCAGAATGGTGCTGGAGTGGCTCACCAGTCCCAACGACTCTTCCCCACAACCTGGCAATGTTCTCTCCATTAAGCCTGCCCCCTAAATCCCATCTGTGAAGGCATGGTCCTCTCCCAAGCCAAGATAAGGTGTTAAGGTATGGTCTTTCGAGGCACTCCAATCTGAGGTGAAACCCCAGCTCTGTCACTGAATAAGGTGGATGGATTTGGGCAAGTTGTCAGATTTCTATTTTCTTATCAGTGAAATAAGGTTTGATATCACTAACAAGAGTAAATTTTGTGAACTCATCCTAGAAAAAGTGCCATGTACCTCATTGCTGAATATCACTATGGTCACCTTCAAAGTACTCCCCTTGGGAAGCTATTCACCAATACCAGTACCACCCTTCAAAGCAATTTTTCTAGGATGAGTTTATGAACTTAATCATCATACCTCCTCTATCAGAAATATAAAGATTCCATGAGCGTCTGTATGTGAATCACTTAGCTCAGTGCCTGTCAGAGTAAGCACTCAATACACAGACCCAGTAGTGGGGGAGGAGGGGAGAGGGTGAGGCCCAGAGGCATCCTCTTAAGGTCTGAGGGTTCTAAGATAAACACTGCAAGGGACCCTGGCCCTACACACACCTTTTGAGAGTTAGACTAGGATTGGTTCTTCCTAAGGTTGGAAAAATGTTATTGCTATGTCTACTTTACAGACAAAGAAAGATCAGCCCTACATATAGACTGAGTCTCCTACATTTTGTGATTTCAAGAGCACCAAGATTTTCTGTCTCAAATAATCCCTTTCACACCTGCCCAATGATACCTGAAATCCCACCCTTGCAGCTTCATCCTAACGCTGAGCTATTATGAGATTCTAATCAGTTCCTCGGGGTGGGTGAGCTTCAAGACAGAAGCAGCAGATGAAAGCACCTGAGGTCACCTAGCCAAAGAAGGGCAGTGGGTGCAGAGGACAATGTATGCTCACAGGAAGGTAAGACAGAGGAAGAGGGGTCTCTAGGCCAACATGACAGTATCTTCATTCTGCTCAGGCAAGCCCCATTCTGGAAGGAGAAGATGGCAGCAACTCCTGGTGCCATTGTTATTTGAGAAGGCCTCATACCAGGCCAGCAGAAGCAAGGGTTCAGACGACAGTGACCCAGGCAGCTCAGAGCCAGCCCCATGGCCAGCAAGGCCTGTGCAGAGGCCCAGCTGGGGTCATCCCTGGGGTCCAGATCTGTTGCCTGCTGAGAATACAAAAGGTTGTTAGAATTCCTAGACCCACATCATCACTGCAAAGATCTCTTTTGGTGACATCTGTGGGGAAGTGGGGAAGCAGGAGAGGGGGAGGTGACTACTAAGAATAGAAGCTGCCTTGGTAGTTTGGTTTGAAATAAAAATCTTATCCACACAGCACCTGGGTCAAGCAGGACCAGGGAAGAGATAAGGAGAGGGAGGAGGGACAGCAGGAGCACAGGGGGGTGAAGAAGTAGGAAGAGGAGATACAAAGATAAAGGAAAAGCAGGGAGGGGGAGCAAGAGGAAAGAGAAGAGGGTAAAGGAGACCAAGAATGAGAGGGAAAGGGAGGAGCGCACAAGACAGAGAGGAAGGAAGCGGGGAAGGGAGGAAGGAGAAAGACAAAGGAAGACATAGACCAAAAGGAAGGCAAGGTGGAAGAGGAGGAGGAGTGTAGAGCCAGTGGACGTGGAAGAAGAGCCAGCAGGGGCAAGGGCCAGGGCGGCAGGGAAGGGAGAGAAGACAGAGGACTTTCGGAGTCTTCCATCTTGATCAAGGCATGACTGATAACATTCCAGCAGACCATCTTTCAGACCCCTTGTTTGATGACAAAGCTCATCCCCCCTCTGCCATCCATTATTGGCTCTCCCTCCCTGAGGCGAGAGCATCAATAATGCTCCCTCTTCGAGATGATGGGAGTCCCCCACGCTGAACGAGCGATGCAGGCCAGCTGTGGCTGGGGGGCACTCTCGGACGCACATCATTACCACCCTCCAATCTTTCACCCACCTGCCAGGCGCTGACCACCCTCCCCAGCCTCTGGCCCCCACCCTCCACCCTGCAGTGAGCCTCTCCTCTGAGGCCTGGACCCCAAACCCTGGCAGGCAGCCGGAGGCGCCACTGTGCCTGGTGGATGGTCCCTGACAACTTGGTATCAGGCCTTGATTTTTAAAAATGATTGTTTAGTTTTGTTTTGCTTTAATTAAGAGGGAAATCGAACTTCCCCATTCTGGTTGGCTCTTCCAAGAGACCTAACAGTTTGAATTTGAATGCAAACATCTCCCAACATCTGTTGCCGTAATCTGGTTGGATTAACTGTCTAGTTTGCTGGGCCATCTGCTGTTCTCCCCAAACCCCATCACTGCCTCTTACCCCAGCCATACCAGCTATCTCACCTGGCTACCCCTCTGCAGCTGGAGGAAGGGCTCCAGAGACAATTCCAGGTCAAAGCCACGGGTCTTCTTCCAGAAAAACTTGGAAACAAACTGGCCATGACCCACTAGATGCCAAATGCCAAGAAGGGGAGGCTGAAGACGTCTGAACAGCTAGTAAGGTTACCCCTCAGGCCTGTGTGCTCTCAAGGGACATTTTCTCCTAGAATGATTGAGCCTACCTCTCCCAAGCCAGGGCTGCCCTGCCAGGATTATGCTGTGCATAGAGCTCCAAGGGTTCTGTTCTACATGAAAGGCATCACTGGAATTGTGCAGTAGACCACCCGTGCAGCTGTATGGGGCAACCCTGCTCTTCCCTCACTTTGCTTGGCACTCAAAGTACCTTTGATGGTGCCCCCTCTACAAGGCAAAGGCAAAGGAAACAAAGTCAAGAAAATTCCAGATTTTTCCTCTGGTCTCAATATCCAGCCAACATGACAAATGCTTCCATCCAAGAGAGGATCTCCCAGCTTCCTCCTGGATACACCCAACGACCATCCACTCTGCTCTGGAGAAGGAGGAGGAAGACATGGGCTGAACTGACATCAGCTCCTGCAGCAACTAGGACCTGCCCTGGCTCTGCAGAATGTAGGCCCAGGATTCAAGAGTTCCAGCCACCTGCAGGACCCCGAACAGCATTCCAAGTGCACCAATGTGAAGAGTCCTGGGTTCTGCTTCAGAGCTTTTGTGTGAGACTGTGCACTCCCATGTGTGACCCCAGGGCTCATTTCACTGAAGCCCCAGCCAGAAACTGTTGTCTGGCCATGCTCAGATAGGGTGTGGCAGCAACTTAGGCAGAAGAGAGCAGGGATTAGGACCTTTGGATTTGCTCTTCCTTCACAGCCTCCACACCAAATCCACCTTCTCTCTCCCTCCTTGGTTTGTGCCCTCAGCCAGACCAGCCTCCTCATTGTCCCCTAGGCTGGCTTCAACATTTGGCTATGCCATTTTCTGGCCTTCATGCCTCACTCCATCTCTGCCCATCTTCCAACATCCAGCTCTGCTGCCTCCTTCTCTGTGGAAGCCACCAGAGGCAAGCCCCTGGTTTCAAAGACCCATGACATTTGCCAGTGCCACACAGGTAACAATTAGCATCTCCTTACTTGCATTACTTAATTACCTGATTTAATCTATATATACATGATGATGCAGAACTTGTGATCATACCTGTCTGAATGAATAAATGAATAAGTCAATAAATCAATCAACCAATAAATCCAAGTAGCATAACAAAAAACATGTACACAGTCAGCATATAGATGTAAGACTTATAACTCCTCAACACCTGTAACTGATTCCAGGGCATGCAACCGTTGGCAGATGCCACCGGGAAAGTGGTCCATTTCACTGACAGCTGCAAAAAAGTCCGCCAGTTAATAGAAACCTATTTCTAATTGCTGGACATATAATAGCTACACCTCCAACCAGCTGAGACCACCGGATCCCATTCAAAGCCCTGTTCCTGGCTTACACCTAAGCCTTTCATGTTTTATTATAGGCCTGCACATTTCATTTCCTTTTATGTAGGGAAGAAAATGGACCTTTGGTTCTAGGAGGGGACATTCACAGGCTCACTTTTACTTATCGAAGAGCCGTGCTTTGCAGAAAGCAAACTTTCTGCCACAGGTTTACAGATTCAGGATTAGAGAAGGTAGAGAAGCCCAGGAGCTGGAGGTTGCTGTGAGCTGTGATGCCACAGCACTCTACCCAGGGTGATAGCTTGAGGCTCTGTCTCTAAAAAAAAAACAAAAGAGAGAGAGAGAAGGTAGGGACAACGGGGATCATTTTTTGTTCCCCCGGATCACCCAGAAGTATGAACATCCCAACCACATGCAGCCCAGCGTCAGACCCTGTGTGGACAGAGCCATGCAGTCCTACTCCCCCAGCCTGCATACACGACCACCCCAAGAACACAGTAGCACCCCAAAGCTTCCCAAGCTGCAGCCAGTGTTTCTGCACACACAAGTTAGGGCTCTCACAGCACTCCCAGCCTAGAGATCTGGCATCCAAACCTTGCTCAAGCCCAGGCACATGCTGGGGCTATAAAGGGTTTCCATCCTGCCCCTGCCCACCTCCAGCCACAGCAGCAGAGGGCTTGTGTCCCCACTTGCCTGCTGTGCCCTCCTGTCCTGTTGGACTAGAGCCCAGGATGCCAGGCCCAGCCAGCTTTGCCAGCTTTCCAACCAGGCTCCTGCCACAGGTGGCCGGTTGTCCCCAAACCTGGTATGGAGAATTGCCTCTGACAGGAAGCTTCTTCCATGCCCAAGCCTCTGTGAGACTCAGCTCCTCAGAGAGCAGCCACTGGGACACCACAACTCCTGCTAGGTGGCTCTTGGGGAGTGGCTTCTGTCATTGGGCCAAGCCCTGCAACCCTCCCACCCCTGCACAGTGACAAGCAATGGCATAGCTTTTGGTTAAATCTCATCAGGTTAAGAGCAGTAAAGCCACTTAACTGTTATGAAGCATAGGTGAATGCAAGCTTCCGCCTCTCTGAATGTTGTCTATGGTCAGTTTCAAGAGCCTTGGAAGCTCACACTTCAGTGTCTGACATGGTACCTCACCTGGCCAGTGACACAGCTACTAAGTGGCTGAAGGAAGATTTGAATCTCAGTGCACGAAGCAGGGACTCCTTTCAGGTCCCTGCATTGCCTCAGCACAAGGGGCACTGAGGGGAGCACGCACTGGCCCAGTTGCTTGGTGATCGGCCAGCTGGCTGGGCCGGTACCACGATGGCCCCTGCAGAAGCTGTGAGACTAGACTAGGCAAAGACCTTCTCTGCAGGGGCGTGTTTTCCTCAAGGGTAAATGAAGAACTGGGCTTCCCTACAAGAACCTCCAAAAATAAAACCTGCAGCTGAAGCATCTTCAAGAGAGGGACAAGGATAATGGACAACTGGACCCAGATCAAGGACAGTGGCCCCGCTGGTCCTGCGTTCAGTGAGAAGCAGAAGAGAGCAGTGAGTTCTGCCCCTCGCTGCAGCCGGACTGAGCTTTCAGAAGGCAAAGTTGATCCCATCATCGGCCTGCTCAGAGCCATTCAATGGACCCCCTGGGCTCTTAGGATAAAAAACAAAATCTTTGCGTGGCCCACAAGGCCCTGCTTGGGATGGCCCTGTCCCCACCCCCACCTTCGGCATCATCAGTGTGTCTTGACCCCCCTCAAGGGGCACCCCAGCCCCATCCAAAGTCCCGCTGCCTTCTGCTCCTGGGCAACACCTTCACTTTCACCTGCAGATGACAGCTTTGTCATATGTCCCTCAGGGAAGCCTTTGCTGAGCCCAAGACAAGGTTCTTCCTTGAGCACAGACGTGCCTCCTGCCTCTCCTTGCAGCTGTCACCACCATGGTCATCTGTCTTAGTTGCTTGATTATTTGGTTAAAGTCGGCCTTCCTGTGGACTGTAAGCTCCATGCGGGCTGTAAGCCCCAGCACCAGCACGATGACTGCCCAGTTAGAGATGCACAGAATCAGTCTGTTGCATGAGTGCATGCTTCATTGAAAAGTGAAAGTTTGGGCACTGTGAAATAATCGGTGGGATAGATACAGCCTGAAAAACTAGGGGATGAGGGACTTTGCCTTGGCTTTGGAAACATGGCCCCATGCTCAAAATATCTAGTCCATCCCAATCTGCCGCAACTCTGGAACCGGCCCCACTGTGTGGCCCTGGAGGCTCAGGCCCTGCTGGGCTGTGCATATTTCTACCACTTAGTGCCTCTCCTCTGAAAAAATGCTCTCCTGTATGACACACCTGCCATGGAGGAGGCATTATCAAGTAGCCCCATTTTTCAGATAAGAAAACAGAGGATCAGGGAGGCTGACTGACCAGTGCAGCATAACATAGTAACATAACAAAATAAGTGGCAAAGTCAAACTTAAGCCCAGCATTTCTGCCCACACATGTGGCACCAATTTGCTCCTTTAACACCCAACAGTCATAGGATTTGGGTAAAAGCGAGGGTGAAGGGAAACCAAAGGCCCCATGTGAGCTCTTCACAGAATCCCATCACTTAGGTGAGTCTTCACCTCACCCTCCATTGACCTGCTGTCAAGCTGAGAGCCTCCCGTGTCCAGAAAACAAAACATCACTACAAAAGGAAGGTCAGGGGAAGGAGTCAAGTCTGGCTGTGCTGGAGGGGAGGAGTCTGCAGGTTCCAGCTAGCTTTACACAGACTTTCAGCCAGTGCCTGTGTGCAGCCTCAGCTGTCAACCTCCCGCTTTGGAATAACCTAGTGGGACAAACCCCTCGCTTCTCTGGAGCCTTCTCCTCTGCCCACCCTCAGATCATAATATCCGCCACTCACTATCGGAAGCACATGCCTCCATCTGCTCTCCATTTCCCCAAAATGCTATTAAAATCCTCCATGCACTGCCATCTCCTCTCCAGTTTTCTTCCTCCTTGTAACATAACACCATTTTATTTTCTCTACCATCATTATAGTGAATATTTTAAGGTAGAAAAGATAGTAGTATTTTATTGAAAAAGTGTTTTATGGAATAAAGTATAAAACCTGAATTCTGCTGAAATCTTCACCTTGAATGTCTCAATTGATAACTGTCAAGTTGCTGTTTTCCTCAGCTCCGTTCCACTGTAACCCCACTTCTGGATGAACACGCCCACCTGTCATGTAGCAATGAGCAGAGGACTCTGTGCACCTGCCATTCTTGTGTATGGCCCCATCATTCTCCAAGGCGCTCAAGCTTAAAAAATATGAAGACCTCAAGTCTTCCTCCATCCCTCTGTTGGTGACTTTCCTGGGTTAAATGGTGTTACTCAGATTTCACGTCCATCCAGAATCTCAGATGTGATTTGACTTGGACATGGAGCCTTTACCATTGTAAACAAATTAAGATGAGGCCATACAGGATTAGGGTGGCCCCTAATCATGCATCTAGTGTCCTTTTAAGAAGAGGGTAAATTTTGACCCACAGGAGAACACCGTGTGACAATGCAGAGATCGGAGTGACACTTCTGCAAGCCAAGAACACCAAGAATGCCTAGCAACTACCAGATGCTGGAAAAGGCAAGGAAGGATCTTCCCCTTAAGCTTTCACAGGGAGGGAGCGTGGCCCTGCCAACACCTGGATTTCAGAGTCCCAGTCTCTAGCACGATGAGAAAATACAGGTCTTTTTCTTAAGCCACATAGTCCTAAAACTTCCCATCTGAAACTAGGGTACTAAGTTATAGCAGCCCTAAGAAACCAACAGGGCTTCCATGGTTATTCTTTTTCCTTTGGAATGTTTCTTAGATTTTCCATTATGTCCTTAATCATTATCGATCCCCTGCTAGACCCTAAAGAGGCAAAGTGTCTGAGGACAGTAAGCACAAATTTACATCCTCAGGAAGTTCAGAATTTCATAGGACTAGAAGTGCATGTGAAGATGGATGGAGCACAAAGCAGTCTGCCCCTAACAGGGATGAAGCATTAGCTAGGAGAGTTCAGAGGATAGAGGGGTCCTTCTGAGAAGAGGCTGGCATCCTGGGAAGGAGGGAGCTGTGGAGTAGATCTGAAACTGATTTGCTGGGTAAAGCTGAGAAGCACAGTCCACGCAACCGCAGAGCATCGGGACATGGGGCATGCTTTGGGAATGGAAACTAGTTGGGGTGGGAGATAAAGCTGGACAGGTGGCCTGAGCTGGGTCATGGAGCAGTTGAAGGCCAAGCTAAAGAGTCAGACTCAATCCCAGTTAGGCTGGGAGAGGAAAAGTACACTGGAGGGTTTTGGTGTGGGATGACAGACACAAAAACCACTTTAGGGGCACTGACTAAGCAGTAATTGTTGCTGGTGCTTTACCTCTTCCACTTTACCCTTTGAGTACCAAGCACCAAGTACACTGAACTATATATTTCCACAAAATTCTTGCCCTGACTTTGAGTACAGAAGTTGAGACAGGTTGGGAGACAGGGCACTAGAAATCCAAACGGCCTAGAACCCTATTGGAGATCAATCAGAAATAAGAGAAAAAAGCTCTGTGTCACTGTGGAAATGGGAGTTCAGTGACAAAAGTGCAATTTGTACCTCACTTGTATCTAGCACGTGACTCCAGGGGAGCATAAACAAGGGACTTTGGAGAGCACTGTCCTTCCAAACACCAGGACAAATCCCAGGCAGCTCAGAGACCATCTTATTTGACTCTGCACAAGTTCAGCACTGGTGTTTAACTTTTTTCCTCTTTTTTTTTCTCCTCCCTGTTATTTAAATGGTTTTAAACATGAAACTAGGCCAAGAAAAGGGGGTAGCATTGTTTTAATAATTAGCAATTATGATCGCTGCAATATTAATTGCATATTTCCATAGCAAACACTTCCCCAGAGGGCCGAGGGTGGTTAGAGACTGCCAGAGCCTAAAACTGGAATTCCTGGGAACAGAAAAAGGAGAGAAAAGCAACTTCTTCCATTTAAGCAAATTACCACGGGGACTGCAAGGCCCCTCTAATTAGCCCAGCTCGCTGTCGCTGGTGAGCGGGCTGGTGTGAAGTCTTACTCAGGGCTGCTGGGCCTGCCGGTGCAGGCCTTTTCTTTTTCCTTTATTTTATTTTTGTCACTTGGGCAAGAAAGCAGCTCATTTTCAGGGCGCAGCTGGGCTGGGCTGGGCTGGGCCGTGCCCCTGGCCCCCAGGCTGGGGCCTGGGGCTCATTTGTGCCAATCTTGTCCACAGGAGAAGGGCAAAATGGGACAGGACCACAGGCAATTCTGTTCAGTGGTGCTCTGGGGGAGCCAAAGCAGGAGAGGCCAGGAGATCCACCTTCCCAAGTCTATGACACAGATTGTGGAGCTCAGAGTGGGACCAGGGAGGGGACAGAAAGCCCGAGGAGATGAGGATAAAGGGAGGACATGTGGGGACACGGTAGGTAGTGGTGAAGGAGGAAGAAAAACAAATGGATGAGGGAAAGGGAGAGAGAAAAGCCTGAAGTAGGAGGCAGAAAGCAAGAAATGAGAGAGGAGTGTGGATTCAGAAGAAAAGACAACAGAGCCATCGAGTCATCATAGCAAACGGGGCCTGACCAAGAAGACTTCCCGCAAGTAAAATGCTTCACAATTGCTTCATTTTCCCAGGAAGGACTCTGACAACCACAAAGCATCCCCACTGTGGCCCTGGCTTCAGGGATGGTGGCAGAGGCTCCTGCAAAAATCCATCAATGATTAGGCTGAAGAGGCCAGACAGTCCAGGGTCAGCCAGCCCTTCCCCTGGGCACTCTGTGTCCCAAGTGAAAAGGTAGGAAGACAGCGTGTTCAGAGCCCCAGCAGGGCCTGCATTTGCTGATCACAGGCACATCACGTATGACAGCCTTTACGTTGTCAGAGCAGCTTTTAACCCAGGCATTACTATCTCCATTTTAGAGGTAGGAAGACTGAGACGCCTGCCCATGACTACGTTCTTAGAAAGAAGCAGGAGCTAAGGCTCTTTCTGACACCATCTCCCCAGCCTCACCCCTTATTAGCCTCTGAGTTCTTGAAAGCAAACTTCCTCACAGATACAAGCCCTGTCTGGCTGCACCCATGGCTGGTGCCGTCTCTCAGGGTTTGGAAAAGTCTCCTCCACACTGTTCCTGGGCCGAGGTGCCCGGTATGCACATCTCCATTTTAAAGCAGCTTGCTAAACAAAACTGGGAATTTGCAAATAGAACCATTGCAGGGCAATAATTCTCATTGTAAAAGGGTTCCCCCTAAGGTGCCTTTAAACAGAGGAGCTCCCCTGCGCATCAAAGCGTTCGTTTACAGATCATCGACTCCTGGATGGAGAAGCTGGGAGGCTTGACAGAGAAACTGACAAAGAAAATGTCTCTAGCTGCTTCCAGCAGAAAAAGATAAACAAAGAAAATATAGTGGATGTGCTTCAAGAGAAGGGAATCCAATTGTCCGATGACCGTGGTGACAGTAATACCTCACGCACCCTGGCACCTGCCATCCCTCGGCCTCAGCATGCCTCCCTGTCTCCTTGCCCAGCCCCCCCTTCTCAGGACAGTAATGGTCTCATCACCTTTTCATTGCAAAGCACCCCCAGATGACTCTTCCCTGTTGTCCTTGGCCTCATGGACTATTCCTAGCAACTCTGTAAGAAGGGAGAGGAATTATTATCCCAATGGGCAGGAGAGGAAAATGAGGGCTTGTAGGTCTTAATACCCGGTCTGAGGTTGCACAGCCTTTGCGTGTAGACTCCAAGCCTCTGCCCTACCCTTGCTGTCTCTGAGGCTGTATGTTTTAATCATCTTTTCCACCCTATTGGTGAGGGTGGGATTCCTACCCCAGGTTATGGGGATCACTAGACACACAATGCCTTACACCGGACAGATGGGACTGACAACAGATTATGAGTCACGCATGTTCACATCCCAGGGAGGAGGGTGCACCACATAGGGCCACCTGGAGGCGGGCTTTGTCATTCCAAGATGGGGAGGTGACCACAGATTCCCACAGGAAGGTGCAGTTGGCTTGTTTGAGTAATTCTGAGCCTGGCATAAAAGTAGAACCCACTCCTTGGGGTTGTTCTCAAGCAAGAACTATGCTAGTCCCCCTGATAAGAAGAGTTGGCTAGGTGGCCCTTTCCACCGGAGCAGAGCGGGGAAGGAAACACACTTTCAGGCCACTGGAGACCCTCTTGGTTCCACAAGGTATCAAGGCAGCTCATGACCTCAGACCTTAAATTAGGCTGTTGAGGCACACTCCATCATGCCCCAGGGAGCCATTTCTGTTATGCAACTTCCAAGAAACAATGCCACCCAGGGCCCACACCAGGCCAGGAAGCAGTGTGCCCTGAAAAAGCTCAGGGCCAGCTGCAGCTGGAGCTGCCTCCGCACTCCAGGCTGGGCTGGGGTGGGCCATTCAAGCCCCAGCCTGGAAAATGCACTCCCCTCCCCACCCTCCCCTTACAGTCTGGAGGCTTTGCTCGCTGTGTGCGTACAAACATTACCTGGTGTATTTTTGATCTTACTTATCCCTGGGAATCTATCTCAAAGCCGCCTTTGGAAACTCCTAAGTAGGCTGTAATGTGTGGATTTCAGCCTCTGCTCGATAGTTTGCAATGTAGTTATTCCCCAAGCCTTGGCGTGCAGGAAGAAACAGCAGAAGCAGAAACATGTTTAAACAAACAGCAGCTTGTGGGGAGAGACAGGGAGGAAGAAAGGAGGGAGAGAGGTCTGCGGAGGGGGGACCAAGTGCAGCCCTGTACCTGTCTCTGCCAAGAGTTTGCTGCATGGTTTCCGGTCACACGCCCCCAGCACAAGTTCCACTCCCAGCTGCCACCAATTCTACTTCCCCGGGCCACAGACGAGGAAGACGAGACATTGTTGAGGGAGGGAGATAGAGGGACAGACAGTGACTTCCACGAAACAGTGTGGAGAAATGCTCTTGAGATCATAGTTAAAGAGCATTTCAACATTTAAAAGGAACATAAAACTTGACGCCACAATGATTAAAATCAGGTAAGCATGAATAGGACAGAAATTAAATGACAAGCTAGAAAAATGAAAGCACTTAGTCGTGAGTATGTGGTGGGAGGGACTGTTTGATTTCTTTCCCTTTTGAAAAGTCCTTTGTTACAAAAATAGTATTGGAATAATTATATTTTTATGTAATTGTTAGTAGTTTTCAGGTGACTGGTCAGAATCAGAAAGGAAAAAAGGATGTGGTGTCATCCCCTGAGAACAAACCATCTAGCTGAAGATAAAATCAAAGGCGTTGGAAAGGGAATTGAAGCCATCACACAAATATTTCATAATGAAACGATACTGTCTAGGCTCATATCTAAGGAGAGGCCTGTAAGCAGGAGGGGCTGCCTGGAGGAGGAGGTGCTGGAGCCACCGGGAAAAAGAGACAAAGAGCCACATGGATTCTCGTTCATCCCATCCTCTAACCAGGGCAGGTTTCTAGAGGCATGAGCTGTCCTTGTGTCTTTTCTCCCTTCATGGAAGACCAGAGTTCCCCCGGAATCACTAACAAGCCAGAGCTTACATCACTGAGTTCACATTTGCCCAGACAGGGCCCTGTGAGAGGACAGGTGAAGGTGAGGAGACCCTACCGACCTCAACCACAGGCCTCCCCAAAGGTTCTGGGCACCTCCAGGGGAGGGAACGTGGCTCACAATGCTCTCAGCTGGTCCTTCCCACTGGGTTCATTTCTCTAAAGCACAGCCACAACTTGTCCCCACACATGGAGATTTCCAGAGAAACCAGTGCTGAGGGTCTGGGAAAGATGGTGATCATAAAAGCCCCTATGTCTTTATCCACACTGTCTCATTCCTCAAATGGATACCAAATTAGTGGCCAATGTTTACCAAACTGACCTCGGAGGGAGTAAGACCATGCAAGGACGGGGTGGGGTCTGGAATACCTTGCAGCAAAGCCAATTAGCACAGATGTGGGGACAGAGCCTGTTGCTCTAGCCCGTGGGGGCTTATCCAGGTTTTCATAACCCCTAGTCCCAGCTCCCCTGGCATGATGCCCAACAGCACCTCCTTGCCAGCCACTTTCCCCATGTCCCACCCCCTCTCACCCTGGGGCAAGGATGTACCCATATACATGCTGGGCTCCACATTGCACCTGTGACCCACGCCACAATATTACCTCCAATGAGTGCAACAGGTGCCATAATAAAGGTAGATATCTGGACTTTACCTCTTTCATGTTTACATGGATGGAGCTGGAACATATTCTTCTTAGTAAAGTATCTCAAGAATGGAAGAAAAAGTACCCAATGTACTCAGCCCTACTATGAAATTAATTTAGGGTTTTCACATGAAAGCTATAACCCAGTTACAACCTAAGAATAGGGGGAAGGGGGAAAGGGAGGGGAGGGAGGGGGGAGGTGGGTAGAGGAAAGGGGATTGGTGGGATTACACCAGCGGTGCATCTTACAAGGGTATATGTGAAACTTGGTAAATGTGGAATGTAAGTGTCTTGGCACAGTAACTGATGCCCCATCAGTACACAACTGTACTGAAAAGAAAAGAAAAGAAAGAAATTAAAACTGTGAATAAAATAAATAAATAAATAAATAAAGGTAGATATCTGGCTGTGCAAGGGCCACAAACATCAACCAAGGACAAGACCATGCCTAAGGGGAAAAATATGTTTGGATAAAGAAAGTCAAAGGTCAAGGAAGTCAGGGTTGTGTTGGGACCTGAGAAGCTGCGAGCTGAAGCCATAAGAAACAGCACTTGAGAGAGTCAGTATTTGCCTGTTAAGCAGAAACATCGCAGGGACCGGCAAAAGCACAAGAGTAGGCCTGGAGAAGAGAATGGCCCAAGAATGATGGCTCCCACTTCCACCTGTGCCAAAGGTCGGTCTCACTATTGACACTGGGGGATGTTATGTGACACGGAGGAAAGAATGTTGGAGGTAAACAAAAGCACCTAGCTGATTTGGGTACGGGGGGAGGTAGAAATAACTAAGTAAACAAATAGCCAAAACATAAAAGAAATGTCAGACCTGCCTGAGCAAGAGCAAGACCCCCATCTCTAATAAAAAAAGAGAAACTAGCCAGTCATGGTGGCTCATGCCTGTAAGTCCCACAGACTTGGGAGGCTGAAGCAGGAGAATCACTTGAGCCTACGAGTTTGAGGTTGCTGTGAGCTATGATGACACCACAGCACTCTACGCAGGCTGATAGAATGAGACCCGGTTTCAAAAAAAGAGGACATTTCAAAAGGCAGAAAAGCCAAAGCTTGTAAGAAATATTTAAGATTATTCTGGTCGAACTTCCAAGTCTAGAGATGAAAGCAAGGGGTCTTGTGAAGGCATAGGATCTCTCCAAGACTAGTAATAAATCCAGGATTCAAGTCAAGTTCTCCTAATCCCCAGACCAGTGAACATACAGTGCTTCTTGTTGCCCCAGTGTGGCCCAAGTTTCAATGGCATATTGTTGTTTGCCATTGTCTCCTCCACAGGAGTGGAAGCCTCATAAAGACAGACACCATGTCAATTTTGTCACCCCAACCCCTAGAACACTGCCTGGCAACACAGTAGGTGCTCATCAAATAGAACAGAGTCAAATAGAATGGAATAGAATGTGTGAAATGGATGGAAAAGAGTGAATGAATGGAATAGAACACTTGGAATGGAATGAAACTGATGGACGGAATGGAATAGAATGGAGGGATGAAATGAAGTTAGCAGGACTAGGGTTCTGGCCTCCTAATCCCCACTCAATGGTACGAGCAAAAGGGAATCCCAAACTCCCTCTCTCCTGCCTTCCCACCTGTGGAATGTATCACCTCCACCTCCACTTTCCACATGTTCAGCCAACTCATCTCTCTCCCCAAACAAGCAGGAAGAGGTTTTCCAGCACAGAGATGCTGGGAAGCAGGGCTTCATTCTTTGCTGTGGGGTTGGAGGACAGAGAGCTAAGTCCTTGTCCTTGGTGAGAGCAGCTTTGAAGTGAGGAGCAGTTGGTGTGATGGTTAATTTATATGTCACCTTGGCTGGGCCATAGGTGGGCCACCCAGACATCTGGTTAAACATTATTTCTAGGTATTACGAGGTGTTTCTAATGAAATTATTGTTTGAATCAGTAGACCCAGCAAAGCAAATTGCCACCTTAATGTGCATGGGAAACTCCCTTCTGCTTCCCAGACCTTCAGACTCAGACCACTTACATGACCAGCTTACCTGGGTCTCTAGCTCATAGATGGCAGACATGGGACTTCTCAGCCTCCATAATCACAGTGAGCCAAACCCTCCCATATATATAATATATAACATTATGCTACATGTATATTATATATATAGAGATGTACATTTTACAAATATATTAGGGTATAGACCTTCCATTGGTTCTGTTTCTCTGGAGAACGCTGACTACAACAATTGTTTAGCCACAGGTAGAAAGGCAGCCCTAATCCAAGTTGACCCTTCAGCCACAGGAGTCAAGAGATACAAAGGTAAGGCTTGAGGGAGAAGCACTAGGGGCTATCCCCTGACCCCCACATAAAAATTGTCACGGGGGTCGCATGAAGAGTCCTACGAGGGTCCTGGGCAGGTTTGGGTGCCTCCTCTCCCAGTGCCTCCTCTTCCAAGGAACATGTCAGAATCATAGCCAATCCATCAATCCCATCATAGTCACGAGACAGCTTAGAAGAAACTTAATCCTTGGACTTGGACTTGGAGTGAGAATCGGGGACATTTTATAGCAACCACAGTCACAACCCCATGTCATTCCTTTGCACTGGTGTAGCAGTGACACATGGGACCACTCAGTTCTCACCTGTGCTGTCTGGACCTCTGTCCACTTCCCTTCCTGCCCCATCACAGCCGGCCCTGGGCCCAGTCCCACAGCCACCACTCACAAACTGTTAACCCTTCATAGTTGTAAGCCTGCTTCTCACATCTTCATACAGAACTTAGCACTTTTGAATTCCACTGTGTGGGCATGAGCTCATTTTGCAGTTTCCCCAGTTTAACTTTCTCATGGCAGCTGCTGGGACTGCCCACCAGGTTTCTGAGCCCATGCCTTGACCCTGGGAACCTGGGTTTTCTATCACGGGTTTTGCATTACATGGCCCCTAAATCTCTATTCTTTTCATTCCCTTTATGCCTATCTCCCCCAACACTCACCACCACCCCTGTCGCTGAATCCCATCATGGCCACATCACCCCCATGAAACCCTGCGACTTCTCACTGCTGCATGTTTACTGGCCCTGTCTGAGCCCCTGGGAGCACTCAGGCTATGCTCCAGGTTTTCTCCCTCCAGCCCTCCACCCACAGCTCTGACACCCTGTCCTGTCTGCACATGGTGGAAAGACAGCCCTGCATCCAGCCCTTGCCTGGGGCCTGGCAACCAGCTGTCAGATGTCAGAGCTGGGGAGGACCAGGCTGGAAGCAAAAGAGCCCCAGAACAATGGGCGATTGACTATGAATTCCGATTCTCTCCCCCCTCAGGCTATTTAAACAGGAGACAGGCTTTGCTCACTGTATGTGTGCACACATATTAGCTACCTGATCACCTGTCCTGCTTATCCTCGGGAATTTATTTCAAAGCCGCCTTTTGGAACCTCCTAAGTAGGAACCTCCTAATGTAATTCGGTGGATTTTATGTTCTGCTTATTGTCTGGCAAAGTAGTTTATTTCACAAACCCCTGTCATATCAGGGGAAAGAGCATGCATGAAAAATGGGGCTGCTCTCTGCCCTCACAGCATAAAATTGTCCCAGTCTAGGTTTGAGGAAGGAAACTCCTTGCCTAGACAGGATCTGTGTCAACTTTCTTAATGTCTAAATTTTTACATTCTCAACTTCAATAACTTGGGTTGTTAGTATGAAAGAAGCAGTCTGTAAATGGCATTTAAAAGCAAATTGGATTTTCTTCCCCCAGCTGACATAGCCCTCAGTTCTGCCAGAGGACGTAGTTTACTTCTCCTCTGAAGCAGCCATTTGTCATGTGTCAAAGGATCTGAAATAAAATTCCTTTGTGTACGACTGTCTAATAAAGAGGTTCTTAATGTTAATAATTTACCTCTAAATTCTGTTTACACATTGTTTCTCTTATACCTTCAATCCAAGGTATTGAAGCTGAAAGGCGTAGGAGGATTTTCTGAAGATCCTAAATGTGTGTTCTGGAATAACATTTACATCAGACATCGCCTTCTTCATATTCTGGGCCAGCGGCTCTGCGTGCAGGTGTTAATGTGTATCAGAAAAGCTGTCTGCTTGCTGGGGAGGAAGCTTAAATCCTCTGGACCCAGGAAGGGCGGGGGGCGCTGAAGGAGGAGTTTGCAGTAGAGGAAGGCAGAGAAGAGGAAAGAGACGCTGTGACCTGGGACGTTCCACCGCCTTTACAGAGGGACTCTCAGCTCAGTGCCATCTTTCTGCTCAGCAGGAGGGCCACAGGCACAAATCCAAAGGTTTCTTCTTCACCTTCAAGACGTTTGTGGAATGGAGATGACACAAATTAACAAATTAATTGACAAAGACATAGTTACCTTCCTAAACCAGGTTGATGAGTCACTGCCCCCCTCCCCCCACTCCCCCTCATCCCCTTCAGATATAGGAGCCCCTCCTCGGCCCCCAGGCACATTTCCTTTAGGCTGTCATCATTGCCAAGTGTGAGTCCCATCAAACCTAGCAACTCAAGGCCAAGGACTAATCTCTTCCTCTCTGTATCCTCAGGGTCTAGCCCAGTATTTGTAACACAGTGAACACACAGTAAGTAACTGTCGAATAAACAAAAAGCCCAGTCTCTGCTACCAAACTTGTCACAGTCTAGCTCAGGAGACAGAGTCACAATGCCGTGCTGTGTGCTCCACCAGTCGGCTCAGGTTGGGCATTCTGGGACAAGGGACCTCAAACCCCAGTGGCTTCCAACAGTAAAGGCTCACATCCTACTCATGTTCAGGACCAGCACAGGTGACCCTCTCTGCATTAGGACCAAGGCGGAAAGAGCATGCAGGTTCCATGACCAGGGGAAAAGAGAGACAGTGAAGATCGCGGAGTGACATGGAGGTTCTTGAAACATTTGCTTCGAAGTGGCACATGTCACTTCCACTCATGTTTCATTATCCAAAGGACATCTCATGACCCAGATGCCCATCAGGGTCCGGCCAGGAAGTATACCCTGCCCTCAGGATGGCCTGGTCAGGACAAACAGCAAACAGCAAGCCACAGTGTAGATGATTCAAACCCTACCCCAGCCCAGCCCCCGGGCTCAGTGACCAGTCCTAGAGGGTTGGAGCTGCTTCCAGGGACCCGGCACTTCAGCTAAGAGAGGCATGAGTGGGATTCTGCCATTCCTGCTGGAGGTGGGTTTGTTAGCCCAGAAGTGAGTCCTCAGGTGACGGCTGCCTGAACTGGCTCCTACCCCCTGGGAAGTGTCCCTGCCCAGAAGACTTGTGGATGCCTGCACATCGCCCACCTTTCCCAGCAGGGGAGAAGCGGCAGCAGCAGCCAGAGCTGCTGGAAACTCTACCCAAAGGCCAGTGAGATTACGGAGTCACTGGCTTCAGCCCAGTCTCAGGAGGCATAGCCTCCATGGGTGTGGGCAAGTCTTGTGATGCTTTCATTGCCCCTGACATGAGTCATATTCTGAGAGGTTCAGAGCCCACTGTGGGCCTCCCACTGTGGGTGTTCTTTTGGTGAGTAAATTGAGTATTTGTGCCCCCCAAGTTCAGTACTGGAAGGTAGAGCCTTCTGCAGACATGGGGCTTGGGAGGGGACAGCCACAGCTGTAATACAGGAAGGAATACAGAGACACAGACTGAATGATCTGTATGGGAAACTGTGCTCGCATCAGCCTGTGCTAGAGATGTCAGCCTCAGTGGACACCTTCAGACCCCTGTCAAGGGCAGAGCATATTCCACACTGCATGTTCTGTGCCTGACTGGGCCCACTGGACGGGACCAGAGGTGCCCACCAAATCCAGGAGCAGCCACATCTTGGGAGGGACAGTGACACGTTAAGGCCTGGTGTGAAGAAGTGAGCTGAGCCCTCTCCTACGGTTGCAAACTAGAGTGTCTAGGGAAAGGGCCAGTGAGGCAGAAGGTGGAGTCGAGACTGCGCCATATTTAGCTGGTGTGATGAAAGAGCGTATGTGATAGGAAAGGGTAGAGGAGAAGGCTGGGGAGAACTTGGAGGGACACAGACAGACAGACAGACAGACAAAGCCCTGACAGATTTCTGTTCCAATCCAATCCAAAAGTGACTCAACAAAGACCTTTTACTCTCCAATGAGTCTCTGTCTTTTACAACCAAAAAAAATCCAGCTTGAACATACTCATCATCTTCATGCATTGGGGCTATTGTAACAGAACGCCCTGCAGTGGGTGGTTTATAAACAACAAAAACGTATTGCTTACAGTTCTGAATGCTGGAAAGTCCAAGATCAAGGCACCAGCAGATGTGATGTCCAGTGAGGGCCCGCAGATAGCTGTTTTCTCCTGGGTACTTGTACGATGAAAGGGGCAGGGCAGAGTGCTAGGGTTTCTTTGATAAGAGCACTGACCCCATTATGAGGGCTTTACCCTCATGACCTGATCACCTCCTGAAGGCTCTACCTTCCAGTACCATCACTTTGGGGGTTAGGTTCAGCATGTGAACCTGGGGGGCACAAATACGCAATTTACCCACCAAAAGAACACCCACAGTGGAGGCCCTTAGGAAGTGGCAGGGAGCTTTAAGTAGGGATTAACTTGTAACATTTCCAGCATGGTCGAAGCCATAGAGAAAGAAACCTTTAAAAGACGAATAAAACTTTGAAATACACAGAACAAAATGCTACCTTTTGGAAATCTAAAGACACAGAAGTTCGGGATATTAAAATAAACTATCAATTCAACTAATAAAGCAACCACTTTATTAATGTCTTCATACTTGCAGAAATGAAAAGCTGAGGGTGACAGTGGAAATTTCAACATGAATGTTTTTTCACAAATCTTATTTTTTTCATTTTCCTGTTGTTATTAGGTCCATTTTTAGTTCCTACTGTTGTTTATTTGTATCATTCCTTTTTGTTCACCAATCTCAGCAAAAAAATATCTATTTTAGAGGTCTTTAACAAAGAAAAAATATTTGGGGTTCATGAATTAATTCTATTTTTGTTTTGTATTCATTTATTTATGCTTTCATCTTATAATTAATCCCTTTTGTTCAATGTTTGGCTTCATTTCTTTGTTTTTTATCTAATTTCTTGAGTTTAAATACTAGGTTATGTATTTTCATACTTGATTTTTTTCTAATTAATGAATCTAAAGGCTTTACATTATCTTCAAAGAGACATACTTTATATACTTTGATATATTATCTCCTTATACTAATTCTAATAATGTGTAATTTCTATTTTGACCCTAATACAGTAATTATTGAGAAGAATATGTTATTTAAGTTACAGGTTCACAGATTTTATTTTTGCCATCATTTGTTGTTGATGATTTTTCATCTTATTGTAATGCAGCATTTAGAGATCATAGTAATCTTGAAAAATCTGTTGATATTTTATTTGTGAAAAACACATAGGCAATTATGTCAACGTTCCATTTGTGATTGAAAGGGATTTGTATTCTCCATTTGTCCAGTGTCCGTCACACATTGTACATGTTATAAGCCTTATTAATCGTATTATTTGTATCCTCTATATTTTTACTTGATTGTCCTGTTGGAGTGCTGAGAAGCTAAAGTCCCTGACTATAATATGTTTATCTATAACTCCCGATAGTACTATCAGTTTCGGCTTTATATATTTTCAAGTATGTTATTATATACCTAATGATCTATAATTGTTTTATATCATCTTAACAAAGAGTTCCTTTTAACAACATAAAGTATTCCTCTTTATATTATTTGCTATTAATATTACTACCCGTAGCTATTCCTATTTTCATTTTAGTAGCCTTCTTTGATATATATCTTGATGTCTTTCTCTTTGTTTTCAATTTTTCTATTTGTTTTATATGTATATCTCACTAGAAAACTGCATGAAAAAGGATTTTTAAAACTCTAATTTGAGAGGAATGTAATTCATTCAAAAGTATTGTGATTGGTGATGTGTTTAGAGTTACTCTAACAATGACGTGTGTGTGTCTGTGTCTGTATATATTCTATTCATTATGCTTTTTTATTTGATTTTTACCCATCTTTCTGTCTTTTGGTAATTTTTTTGAGCTGTCTTCATTTGGTTCAATTTTTTCTAATATTTTAAAAGTTATGCCCTAGATTTCTACTTTTCTTGTGTTTGCCCTTAAATTTTGTCAGCAATCTCTTGCATTTCTATAACAATATCTACAAATAATCAATATCTCTATTCATTCTTAGCTCAAACTAGAAACAAACTAACTATCACTCCCTTCTTCCCTCTCTACCTAAACTCTCCTATCGCCCATGATACCATCTGAAATTTTGGTTCTGGATTATTTCTACTTTTTAAATAGTTTAACAATAGACAATACGTTTTACTAATTTCTTTTCATTTTATTATTTCTTTCCTCTAGATTCAGCTTTTTATAATGGGTTGCATGTAAGATGCTCAATTGCATGAGGCCCCTCTCAATTTTACTCAGATAAATTTTGAAAGAAAAGAATTACGTAATTTTATCACACACACACTCACATTGATACTTATTTGAAAGTGTTTTAAAAGTTATTTCATAAAGGCAAATATGTTATTTTGTTTATATATTTGCTAATCTATTCCTATATGTTCCTACAGAACTCCTCGTTTTGAGTTACCTTGTCTCTCTCCATCCTAAATTTGTATTCCCCTGAGTAGAAATAAGTTTAGCTTCATTTAACAAAAAAAGCCCACAAAATAATAGTTTAAAAAATATGGAAATATATTTTTCTGATTGCACTAATGTACACAGCTATGATTTAACAATAAATACAGAAATATATTTTTCTTATAAGTAAAAGAGAGCTCAGAGGCAATGAATCCAAAAGCAGGGTAATTTTTTTGTGATATCAGGAATTCAGGCTTCACAAAACATGGCTTCTGCTCCTGAAGTCACCCCCATGGTTCATTAGGGCTGCTGGGGCTCCAGCCATTTTATCTCCATCCAGGCAGCATGAAGTAAGAAGAAAAAAGGGCACCTTATCCTTTTAAGGAGACTTACCAGAACACAATAATTCTATTTATATTCATAGGGTATATCTACCTGCAAAGGAGGCTAAGAAATGAGGGTTTTTTTTTTTAACTGGGTGGCTATTTGCCTTCATTAAAGCATATTGTAATGAAATCTAAGAATAGCAGTAATCAATAGACGATCCTAAAAGCTTTCAGAGGATAGACAAAGATGACATTAAAAATAATGTGAAGTTGGGCGGCACCTGTGGTTCGAGGAGTAGGGCGCAGGCCCCAGATACTGGGGGTGGTGGATCCAAGCCCGGCCCTGGCCAAAACTGCAAAAATAAACAAATGAAAAATAATAGCATAAATTTGAAGTTAACTCAGTAAAAGAAATAGACAAATAAAAAAAAAAAGGTCACATTCAAATGATTCAGAATCAGAATATCTACAGCAATACCGGGAGGTAAAGAACAACAGAATATCTTCAAAAGTCTGTGGGAAAATGTTCTCCAAATTAGGCTTCCATATCCAATGAAACCCACAAGTGTGAGGGTTTTCCATTTTTCACAGGAAGTTACTGAATGATGCAGTTCACCAAAATGAAGAATTAAACCAAGGAAAAGAAAGACGTGGGGTCCAAGAATCCAATGAATAAAAGAGGAGGGAAAACCTCAGGATGATAGGTAATCAGATACCTGACACATTTGAACATATTGAAATGAGATTCTGAGGAATCGATTAGCAATTATGTACTAGCAGGTATATAAACTAAGCAAATAAAAATGAAAGGAAGTATCAATCAAGGGGGGAAGAAAAAGAATTGTAATCATAGCACACTACACGGCTCAGCTATGAGTAATATTTATATGCTCATACTAACATAAACACCCAATACAGACTTTTACTAAAAATTATGATAAACAGGCTATATTGAAGAATGGGGAAGGATAGTTTTTGTGTTTGGTAAGAGAACAAATGGGCATATAAAAGACCTAAAATCTAATTCTCCATAGTTGAAAGCCAATTGATAATCCTTCCAACTGAGTAATCAAGATCTGGCTATATATATAAGAAATTTAGAAATACACAAGTAAATAGCAGATGAAACAGCTAAAAGAGTTGGGAGGGGTTAGTACTCAGAGGAATACTAATTTAGGATGGAGAGAGACAGGGTAACAAACTGATTTTTTACATGACATACCTAATAACACCTTTTTGTCTAAATCATTTTAACAGCCTGCTAACTAATATAAACCAATTTTTTAAATATATTAATGCCAAGCAATTTGGGGTTACTTTTTCCTTGTGGCAGAGAAGAGGTGGGGGAAGGAAGACATCTTACACACTAACCAAATACAATAACTCTTCCAAAGAAGAATTGGAAGGCTGGTAAATGTTCTGAGTCCTTACTTGTCTGCTAGGGCTTCATTTTACCCTCACACTTGAATGATAATTTATGTTCAAAGCCATTTCCCCTCAGAGCTTTGAAAATATTGCTCCATTATTTTCTCGTATCCAGTTTTGCTGATGAGAAATAAGATTATCAGTTCAATTCTTGTTCCCATGTGGAGTGGATTGTACTGAGTCCCTCCAAAAGATATGTGCAAGCCCTAACTCCCAGCACCTGTGAGCATACCTTATTTGGAAAGAGGGGGTGTGCAGGTACAGTTAAGGATCTTGAGACAAAATCAAAAGATTTGGAGGCAGGCCCTAAATTCAAAGGCTCATGTCCTTAGATGACAAGGCAAAAACACAGAGGAACACTGAGAAGAAGGCCACGTGAAGATGGAGGAAGAGACTGGAGTCACACACAGCTGCAAGTGCAGGAGCCCTGAGGTTTACAGGAGCCACTAGAGCTGGGAAAGAGGCAGGGGACAGACTGTCCCAGAGAGCCTCAAGAGGAATAAACTCTGACAACACTTTAATTTCAGAACTGTGACAATTAAATTTCTCCTGTTTTTAAACCACCCAATTTGTGATTCTTTGTTACTTGGCCCTAGGAAATAAATACCAATTTTTTAAATATATTAATTCCAAGCAATTTGGGTTTTCTTCCACCTCTGTCACCCCCCATCCCTGCTCTTCCTTCTCCTCCTCCTCAGCCTACTAAACCTGAGGAGGTTGACAAGGATGACAAGGATGAAGATTTTATGATGACCCACTTCCATTTAATGAATAGTAAATATATTTTCTCTTCCTTATGATTTTCTTAATAACATCTTTTCTCCAGCTTATTTTATTGTGAGATATAGTATATAATACATGTAACGTATAAAATATGCGTTAATCAATGCTTTATGTTATCAATAAGGCTTCTAGTCAACAGTAAGTTATTAGTACTTAAGTTCTGGAGGAATTTAAAGTCCTGACCAGGTTTTTCACTGTGCAGGAGGTTAGTACTCCCAAACCCTGCTTGTTCTAAGGTCAACTGTACTATGTATGTAATTTTTTTTCACTCTGAAAGTGTCTAAGATTTTTACTTTATTGTTGATGTTCTAAAATCTCACTGTGTCTATGTTTGTGTTTTGTTTGGTTTTGAAGGCCATGCACCAGCCCTTTAAATCTAAGGACTTATGTCTTTCTTTGATTCTGAAAAATTCTCTTCCCTTAATTCTTTCAGTGTTGCCTCTGCTCCATTATTTTATCCTCTTGGTACTTAATGTACAGTCTTTGGTGTAGAATAACCATTCTTTTTTGCTTCCTATCTTCTTCCCTTTTATGTTGCATTCCTAGAGAAATCCCTGCCTTGACCTTTTGGTTACTATTCTTTCTTCATTTATGCTCACTTGCAATTCAGTTCGTCAATCTCAAGATTTTTTTTTTTTTCAACTAACAAGTTTTAATCTCCACAATCTCTGTTAATTCTCTGTTAATTCTTATTACATGGATTCAAAAGTCTGCATGCCTTTTAGAAGATATTAATTTTTCTTATTCTAAAGTCCCGTTTGCTTGGTCTGTTACCTGTGACACCTCGGAGGTAAATCCCTTCACTCATTGATCTGGGTACTTCTGATTTCTGATGTCAGCTCTCCTGGAACATTTGGTAATTCTTGATTGTTCTTTCACCTTTGTAGCTGAGCACTGGCAAATCATTTCCTACAAATGGAAGGGGTCCAACCATTGCTTGCAAAAGATGGGCTCTGCCACACCCCCACCACCTCATTCCTTCTAAGACATTCCACGCCCCAAGAAATTCCCTGTTCAATACAAAACCTGCCATATGCCCCTGTCTCAGGTATCCACCCCTCATGGACGAGTGTACCTGGCCTGAGGTGGAGGCAGTATGAGTGGGGGCTTCTCACACTCCTGCTGTGCTACCCCACCCAGGCTGCTTCCCTAGGGCCCCCTCCTCTGTCAGCACCAGCCACCTCCACCCTGGGGCCCTCTTGGAGAACTGCCCACTGTTATTTCCTTGGCTAATCCCACCCTATCTGCCTTTCATTGTCCCTCACATGTTATGGCCCATCTTATTATTCTTAAGCACATATAAATACTTTGTAAAAAGTCTTTTCTGTGTTTCTGTGGTGTTTTGGTTGGAAGGAAGGAGGTTGTCAGGTGTCCTCAGAATGCCGTTTTCTGGTACCTTCTTCAGGCCTTCATATTACCAATCTAAAGAGGAGTCCAAAACTATCTTCTGATTCTGACATTCACTGCTGTTAATTCAGCCTTTGCAAGATGCCAGGCAGTGTGTGGAACACTGTGTGTGACTCCCCTTATTAATACTCGCAGCACCCTATACAGGTGATTGAATTCATAGCCCCATTTAATAGATGGGCAAACTAAGGCAGGTAGATGTTACTGGTCTCTGGTCACACAGTACAGCTAGTCAGTAGTAGGAGTGGAATTTGAGTTAAATATGGCTGATGCCAGGACCCCAGCACTTGGCCACTCTACTATTCTACCTTAAATTACGTTGCTTATGCCATATTGCATTTCTCGATATCAGTTTATACATTTATTAAAGGAGATTAGCATAGTGCAATTGTTCTCAGTGGGAGCAACTTTGTTCCCCAGGGATATGTCATATGTCTAGAGACATTTTGGGTTATCACAACAGGGTTGGGGGCTGTGTGCTACTGGCATCTAGTGGGTGGAGGCAGGGATGCCGCTCAACATTCTATAGCACACGGGTCACTCCCCCACGAAGAGTTGCTCAGCCCTACACATCAGCAGTGCTACCTGCTGCCAGCAGACACCCCCAGGTAGACCCTCTGAAACCTCTCCGACCCCTCAGAGTCCCTGGTACTCACCCCAACCTCCCTCCTCAATAATGTCACTGGTAAATTCAGGCCCAGGCTGGCCACTGTTGTGAGAGAGTAGATTTCAAAAGTGACAGCCATGAGGGATACAGCCTCTGTCCCAGGGGCTCCCAGCCTCACTGAGGCCAGACTTCACACAAGCCCCTTAGCACGGAACTCACAATCACAGTGACCAGGACGGAAAGACCGGGATATGAGTGCTGGGGGTTGCCCTTGGTGTTTTCGTTCTCTCCACTTCAAACAGGTAGATCTGCTCCGCTCGGCTTCTTAGCCCTGTGGATCTTTGTGTTGGTGGAAAGCAGAAAAGCCCCTCCACGCCCAGGGAGAGGGGGGCCAGAAATGAAGGTGCCAGGGGAGGAGGCCAGACTTGGAGACACATGTAGTAGGGTGCATGGGGGACAGCCCCTAGGCCTGGGGAACCCAGTTTTGTCAGAGGAACATAGGCCCCAAACAGGCCTCTACAGCAGGGTGACGGTGGGGTGGGGGTGGGGTGGGGTGAGCAGGGGATTCTCCCAGACAACCACAGCAGAAATGCTACCCGCCCAAGGGACTCCAGAGGGTTCTACACCGCTGTGTTCCCAGTTAGAGGCAGAGGGTACCCTTCCTGAGGCGCAGTGCTAGAGGCAGTCACTTGGGAAGGAGGGAAGGCAGCCTACAAGCCGATTGGGGCAGGGCTGAGCCAGGCCTCTCCACCCTCCACGGGAGCCCACTGTGGCCTGTGCAATTACAGAGCTGCTGGCCCTGGCGCCGCGACATCTTCCAGACATTTTTGACCTCTGGTTCCCAGGGATGTACTTAAAAATGCCTGCTGCTGCCCTCTTTCTGTCCCACCTGGGAAGCTGGGCCTCATCAAAATGAACAGAACAGGGACAGAGCCGTGGGCAGCAAGGAAGGCCTCGTCTTGGACCCCGGTCCCAGCCCAGGGTGCCCAGTCATGGTGGTGGTGATGTGACCCAGCCCGCTTTCCCCTCCATTCCCCACCTGCTGACAGGAACCAAAGGCCAGAAAAAAAAGGTGGCAAAGCCAAAAAGTTTCCTGCTTAGAGCCCCATCCCAAATCCCTGGGGAGCAGCCTCAGTTCTAGGAGCCTTGGGCAAGGGCAAATGGGGGAATGGACTCTCTGTGCATCCGATTTCCCTACTGACCCACAGGAACATTTTGGAGATCGTTAATCTTCATTTCTGATTGATTTTCTGTCAATATTTCCCTGCCGCGCCCCCGCCCCAACCCTTCCATCAGGCGGTTAATGAGCTGTAAACAAACGCTGGGAGGCGCTGGGGGAGTGGTTTCCTAGAAGCCTTTTTTTTTTTTTTTGTAGAGACAGAGTCTCACTTTATGGCCCTCGGTACAGTGCCATGGCATCACACAGCTCACAGCAACCTCCAACTCCTGGGCTTAAGCGATTCTCTTGCCTCAGCCTCCCGAGTAGCTGGGACTACAGGCGCCCGCCACAACGCCCAGCTATTTTTGGTTTCAGTTCAGCCGGGGCTGGGTTTGAACCCGCCACCCTCGGTATATGGGGCCGGCGCCTTACCGACTGAGCCACAGGCGCCCCACCCCACCCCCCCCCGCAGAAGCCTTTTGAATAGTGCATCAAGGTAGGGCGAAATAGGCTGCACCCTCCGGGTTTGCTGTGGGCCTGGTGTGGCTAGTTTCTCTCGGTGAGGTTCCCTGGGACGGAAGAAGTGAGCACACTCCCTCCCCACCTCCTGGCAAAGTCAGTAACAGCTCCCCACCACCCGGCGAGTGCACTGAATATACCCGAAATCTCTCGCCTCCGCCTCCCGCCCCTTGTGGAGTCTTCTCTGGGTCAAGGGCTCCAGAAGGTTCAAATGCACAGGAGGTGGTGAATCCAGGAGCCTGCGTGGGTGTCCAATCCTCTCGGCAGAATCTAGATAGGATTCAGCCGGAAGAAGTTGGAAGCACCCCTGTGGGAGGGGAGGCCTGGGCCCACCACACGGCAGGGGTGTCCCTGGAGGTGCATAAGGGGCCTCAAGGCTCCCAAAGCTGACAGTGGATGGAGAGGACGTGCTGGACTCCACAACCCAGTCAGTGTCAGCCCTGGAATGTCACGCAAGACCCCTCACTGCCCGGTCTCTTTTCTCCATCGTTCAGAGTGACTAATTCCTTTCCTCCCTACCATCCTGGGGTGTCGAAAGGATCCTGGATGTGAGGTTTCGAGAAAGTCTAAAGGTGTTACAGAAGTCAGGTGCGGCCCCTCCAGCCCCAGCTCTCCCGAGGTCCCTGTATCTGTCTGCACCACAACCCCAACGCCCGCGCGCGCCCCAGCCAAGGCCCAGGAGTTTCTCTGCAGCCCGTCTGAATGTGAACATGCAGGGAAAACTTCAAGGAAAACATACAGCTGATAAAAATTTAATGCTATATGTAACAAAGCAGAATGAATATTTAATCCGTGCTTTTATGCGAAACCACATAACCAAGCAGCCCCACGCGGCGGCCCCTCCCCGCGCCCCGCGGCCGGCAGCGAAGCAGTTAAGCTGCTGGCAACAAGCAGCTCCTAATAAACACTCGGCTAATTCTGTAGGAAAAGCACTAATTAGAAAAGCAATAATAATCGGTGTAATTGCTCTAAATTACCCTCCTAACAGAGAACGGCTCTTGGAGCCGGAACCGCAGCTGCCGCCGCCCAGCCCCACACGGCCCTGCGCTCTGCTACCCCCTGGCGGTCACTGCGTGCTGTGCCCGCCGCGCCGCAGCGCCAACCCCAGCGCTCGCGCGCCCTCTGGTGCCCGCGCTGTCCCACTGATCCAAGGACGGCTCGCGGGACCGCCCTCCGCCTGAGGCTGCTGAGAAGGAACCAACATCACCTGGGCTGGAGAAACATCACCCAAGAAGGAGAAAACAGAGCCAAAATAATAATTGAAGACGTTGGACCTCTAAAGAGTTCTGGAATTCTGGATGGTGTGGATTTGGGGGATCATTTTGGGAATCGGATTGAAACGGGCAAGTCCAAAGAAAAGAGTAGAACCTTCCTCAACCGTGTGAGGTCAGGATTGTACCGAGACAAGATGACAACAACGTGCTCTACGGAGAGGGCCAGCCCGGCTGAGCAGTGAGAACCTGCTGGGTGGTCAGGGCTGAAATTAACAAGGACGCTGTATCTTTCCGGGGGCTGTGCAGAGCAGCAACAGGGTCACTACAGGATCCACCCATCCCTGCCAAATGCGCTGCTTGGGGCGAGTTGGGGCCCTCAGCCTGTGTGTCTCAGCCCTCCTCAGACATGGGCAACATCATCCAGATCCCTGCTGGGTTGTCAGTCTTACACACAAATGGAGACATGCACACACAGAGACACGCATGCACAGGTACATGTATACACACACTAAAGGAGCTGCTGAGGGTCAGTGCTTCTTGGTATGCACAGTGCCACTTAATAACCGCTGGGTGGATGTGTGCCCAGAATGGGCTGGATGCCAACCAGAAAGAAAGAGCAGCTTCTGGATGGGATGGCAGGGCATGAAGCTGGGACCCAAAGGCACCAGTAAGAACCAGAGGAGGGTCTACTGATGCTGCACCAGAGGACCTTGATGATTGAGTGGTCAGGAAAGACCCCTGGAGGAGGGTAGGCCCCAGCATGTCCCAGGAAGCTAACATGAGAGGTTTAGAATGAAGACCCAGAGAGTTCAGGGGGTTCCTGGTTCCCCTCTCGAAACCCGCAGCAAGTGAAACAGGAAGCGTGTTTTGTAAAGAAAACCAAAATACTGCTCCCCTGTCCACCAACCCTAACCTAATGTACCCCCTTCCTAACACCAAAGCAATCCCACCCTCTTCTATTTTAAAGGAAGCTGAGTGGGCGGAACAAGGAGGCTATCCTCCTGCCCAAGGCACCAACGCCCTGGCACTGCCCCTTCTGCCCAGGGCCTACAGCCCCTCCACACTCTCCCCCATCACCAACCATGATGATTCCCTGGAAAGTCTTGCTCCTCCTGCCTTCTGCCCTGAAGCCTGGGACCTGACAGTATTTCAGTCTTAAGGAAGCCTAAAGATCAAGGAGCCCTGGCTGGAAACCAAGGGACTGTTCTCTCCTGCTGCCCTCCGTGTGACTGCTTCACAGGGCTGAAGCTTTTGGCTAAAAAAAATCCTGAAAGGTAAAGGGATAGATGTCCATGACATAAAATGTGCATTCTCCCTGCAAGAAGCCTCCCCTGACTTATTTGTAATTGCGGAACAACCTTGAAATATACACATATGGCAGTGTTTGGGGGATAGGGCGTCTCTATCAATGAAGTGTTGATCTAAATCAGTGGTTTTCAGAGGGAACCTCTTGCTAGTACCTTCTACTCACATGCCTCAGGGCTTACTGGGAATATGTGGATTAGAAAGGGACAAGGGGGTGGTGCCTGTGGCTCAGTGAGTAGGGCACCAGCCCCATACACTGAGGATAGCGGGTTTGAACCCAGCCCCGGCCAAAACTGCAACAAAAAAATAGCTGGATGTTGTGGCGGGTGCCTATAGTCCCAGCTACTCGGGAGGCTGAGGCAAGAGAATCACCTAAGCCCAAGAGCTGGAGGTTGCTGTGACCTGTGATGCCACAGCACTCTACCAAGGAGGACAAAGTGAGACTCTGTCTCAAAAAAAAAGGGGGGAGGGGACAAGGGCTCCCGGACCCCACCTTTACCTCTATGGAGGCCATTCAGTCTGGTAGCCACATGCATAGGCTGGGAACTAGACTGCCTGGGTTCAAATCCCGGCCCTATCACTGATTTGCTGTGTGATCATAGGCAAGTTTCTTAACTTCTCTGTGTCTTATTTTCCTTATCTATAAAATGAGGATGCTAGTAATGGTAACCTAACTCATGAGTTCATTGAGAAAACTCATTGAATCATCACATAGATGTGTCTGGCACACAGCAATACTCAATAAATGTTAACGATTAATATAATTTGATTGATACAATAGAATTCCACATATTACACTTGAAAACATGTGAACAACTGAATTCACTGAAAAACACTGAATTTCATGATCTCCAATGTCCTCTCTGGTTCTAAAATTCTATGGTTTTAAAGTGATTACTTTTCATTCACTTTTGCCCTTGCATCTGCTGTTCTATACCTGATCCATCATTTCCTCTTGTCTGCCTGGTAAACTTGGACTTGTCTTTCAAGTCTCAGTGTAACAACTGCCTCCTCTGAGAAGCTTTCTGTGGCTGCTCCAGGAAGAATCCTTCCCCAGGTGCCTGCACACTTTCTAAATAACACTCTCAGTCTTCACTACCTATAGTATCCTCCCCACCTGCCTCCTTGCCCCGCTCCTATGGGAACCACAGCACCTGGAGAGCCCACCTAGCTTTGTATCTCCCACACCTGGCCTAGAGTAGCCTGCCTGATTGGTGTGCTCTTAATAATTTACAGTGAGGAAACTGAGGCACAGAGGTACAAACCAAGCAGTTGGAAATGCTCAGAAGTCAGAGCTGGGAGGAGAAACCAGACCTCTGGACTCCTAGGCAGGCCATGATACTTTTGCCCTAAGGCGGACCTCAACATCTCAATTCCAGGGCAGGCTTTGGCATAGCCAGGTGGGAGGTATCTCCATTAGAGTTGAGAAGGGCTTAAGGTTAGGGACCAGCCCCACCACCACCACACACAGAGGCACAGGCCTTTCTGAGGAGGCTTGGAGTGCCAGGTCATAGCTCAGTGGTTCTCAGCCTGTGGGTTGTGACCCCTTTGGACTATATTAAAGGTTCACAGCATTAGGAAGGTTAAGAACCACTGTCATAGCTGGACCATTGCTATAGCTTATGATTGGCCTCCCTTCCTGCCTCTAGCCCTTCCCCCACTTCGAAGCCAGAGTCACTCAATGAAAAAAGAGTCAAATTATGTCACTTCCTGATCAATACCGTCATGGCCCATCTCACTCAGGATTAAAGCCAAAGCCTTTCCAATGGCTCCAAGGCCCAGACCAGACATAGCCTCTACCATTTTCCTCCCCACTCACTGTACTCTGGCCATGTTGGCCCACTCAGTGTTTGCAGACATCAGGCACAGTCCCACCCAGGACTAATGTCCTTTCCTCTGCCACAGCTTATAGATCACTCCTAAATGCCCCTCAGAGAGACCTATCCTGACCACCATACCTGAAGAACATTCCATTGTGCCCCACCCCTTTACTCATCTTTCTTCACAGAAACTCTTCACCTGACATAATATATAACTCTGTTTATTTATTTTTGTCTCCCCCACTGGACTGGAGACTACATAAAAGCAGGCATGCCTTTTGCCTTTTGTTCACTGATGTAGTCCCACATCTGAAATTGTTTCTGCTATATAATCTGAGTTCAGTAAATGCTAAATTAATGTAACTGTTGTAAAGCCACAAAGAAATGAATTTCTAATGGTGGAATTTCAGGCAGCACACACACTGCAGATGGACATGATGCAATGTCAGGCATGGTAGCTGCCCAAAACCTATTTGTGTGCTGCCAGACCTTTTAATGGCTTCTGTAAGTGCCCTCCCTCTGCTTGCTTACTAGGAAAGCATACAAATTACAGTCACCTTTGTGTTGTTTGGGGTGGTTTGGTTGATTGGTTAATTTTGTGACTGTGAGTACCTGCTGGGGGCACACTCAGTTTTCTCCACAATGTGAGATTCACCTAGATACACACAGTATACACCAACTTTTTTCCTAATCAATTGTCTCCCCCTACTTCAGGACCCCACCCCCACTTGTTTCTGGCCCAGCCAAATGGAAAATTTAATTTCCAACTAATTAGCTGTGAATTTGGTGCCCCTCATCAAGTTACAGGACTGCCCCTCTCCCAAGAGAGGGGGGCTCCCCACCCACATGTGGCCAACATTTGACACTGCCTCTCTGAGGAGGGAGACAAAGGCCCCCAGCCCTGCCATTGTCACTGCTCTGAGTTCACAGGCAGGCAGACACAAAAGCTGGATGAATTCTTCATGATCCTCTGAAAGGTTGGTTCTTCCAGTCCTCTCCTATCTGTGGCCCCAGGTGGGCCCTTGAATGGGGAAGAAGGACACTACCTTCTCAAACAACCAGGATCCTTTCTTGGGTCTTTAACCAGGGCTGCCTGAATCTCTTTCCCTAGCCTCCTGCCCTTAGAGAGGCAAACCATGCAGATTTGCTGAAACCAGAATCCGGGTTAGGTCAAGGCAAGGTCAGCCCTGCATCCCTAGCGATTCCCCTTCCTTCCCCACCTGCGCGTTACTGCTGAGCGAGGCTTTTGGGGAGCTGTGGGTGAGATTTTGGTTCTCTGGAAAGGGCTGTCCCCTTCCTTGCTCCAGAAGGGGTCTCCAGGGAACAATTGGCCCTCCTTCTGCGGAGAAAGGTCTGAGGAGGAAGGGCCATACGCACTTGTCCGGTCTTCCTCTCCATCCCCCAGGAAGGCCCGTTCCGCAGCGCCCTCTACTGGTGGGTCCAGTGCTGTGCGAGGACAGCAGAGTTCTCAAGGGGTTGTGACTCCCTGAAAGTCCAAACCGTTGTCACCTGCCCTCAGGGTGCTCCACTCCCCCAAGGTGTCCTCAGACAGAAAAGCCAGAAGTCTTCTAACCAAGCCCCTTCTCCAGAGATAACAAAGATACAGAGGAGGAAGGACAAGGCCTGGGGGAGGAGCTGGGAATTGAGTTAATGAGCTATGGATTTTCCTCTGCCTATAATCCACAGTTTTTGATGCAGACACCAATTTAACTGAGCTGTGGGATAATTTATCATGAGTTTGTTAGAATGCTCAAGTTGGGGTGGGATGTGGAAGATTGGGCAAAGCAGGGCCAGAGAGAACAAGGGGCTAGTCAAAGCCCTCCTATCGGTCCTTATAGGGGGAGGCACAGTCCATGTACCAGGCACCCAAATGGCATAGTGTGGCTAGAACCAAGGTTCCTCAAAGGCAGAGCTGGGATAGGACCTAGAAAGGAGAAAAGGGCCCCACTACAGCAGGAGAAAGCCCTGGGCCAGGCAGAAAAGAGCCTCACCTCTCCCTGGGCACAGGATTGAGTCGGTATAACTTTCCAGAGCCTGGGACTCTGGTACTTCCTGCAGATTTATTGGATCTATATGATTCATGGATTGAAGGTTGGATTACTTTGATTGGACCCATGGATTAATGAGTGAGCTCCAGCCAAACCTTGCAAAACCAGGATATTGTGGCCTCATTTTTGTGTTCGTCTTGTGTGCTTCCCTGATAGTCAAAAAACAACTCCTAGGAAAACAACTCATTTTACATATAAGTTGGGTGACCTTATGTTCTGGTTGGCTCAGACAGCTGTCCCAGTTTCTGCCTATTGACCCATGGATTATAATTATTAAGTATAATCCTTTTCACTCACAAAATCATCCTGGTGTGGATAATAAATACAGTCGCTCTACAGAAGAAGTAACTGATGCTGAGATGCCGCCACTGGCCATAGCTCGTCTGTGGCCCATGCTCAGGTCTCCTGATATCCTCTGCTCTTTCCCTAAGCCAAACTATCACCAAGCACCAAGGCCTTGTACTCACTCAAAGCTCAAAGCTATAGAATTGAACCTCACCTGTCTACTGGGACCTCCTCCTCCAGGAATCCCTCCTTGACCAGACAGCCTGCAAGGAACACATCTGAGCCCTGCCAATACTTGCTGTCTGGTCCTGCACACAGCACTAATCTTATTTCTCCACCAAAATGTGGCCAGGCCAGAGAGGAGTGTGGAGGGGGGGATGGAAGAGTAGCAGGGGGTTGATGGCTGGGGTCTGGAATCAATCACTGCACATTTCTCCCCTGGGCACCCCAAACTTGACAGTGGCCTGGAAGATGGGGAGCCATACCTCTAGATGAGAATTAAAATTGATTCAGCCATATGCATCATGTGGTCCTAGGTAGGGAAAAAAGCCAGGCCTTTTCTACTAAGAACCCTAAAGGGATGCTTTTCTGATGACCCGTGGTTCTAACTTTTTTCCATCCCTTTTCTCTGGGCTGCAGACCCACTTTCTGGCCTCTGTTACGTGGCCAACCTATTTAACTAACTGCCATGCTTCCTGCACATGGCCTTAGGCACCAGCTAGGGTAGTGGATTCTCTCTCCCATCCTTCTCCTCTTGGGAGGCCATGTGGAGCCCCTCTCCTCCACTGGCCCCAGTCTTCCCATTTCTGAATAGACCACTGTCTCACTGTCCAGATCTGCTGGAACCCTGCCTCTTACCTGCTGAAGGCTAGCCATGGTCCACTCGCTGGAATGTAGCACCACCTAGTGTCAGCCTGTAGCCTAACAGTGAAATGTCAGTGCAGAAACAAGTCTTTTTGAATACCAACCATTCAAGAGATACCAGGCCATTAGGGCAGGCAAAAGATCACAAAGACAGACAAACAAACAAAACCCTGAGACATGCTCCTTACACCCAAAAGCACTTGTGTCCCAGTGGAGACCTGGGTCTAACATGACACAATAGAAGCAGTATAGTGTGATGCTATAGGCACAAGCTTCTAAGTCAAACCATCCAGAGTTCAAATCCTAGCTCTGGCACTTATTAATTGTGCCATCAAGGATATATTATTTAACCGATGTAAGCCTCAGATTTTTCTTTTGTAATATGAGAACAATAAAAGTAGCTTCTTAAAGAAATGTAAGCAACTACATTGAAGAATTAAAACACTTAGCACAGTAATTGACAGACAATAAATGATTTTTTAATGGACATTATAATAACCAAAATGATAAAATTATTAGTTTAAACTAAGTCTTGTAAGAATTTAGGAAAATGTCAACCAACTGTAACTGAATTATGACAGAGAACATAATGGACGAGGTATGAAATGAGTAGGGCCCCACAGAAAATGTAGGCTCTGTGACCTCATGGTGTGTCAACAGACTTTATCTGTAAGTGAAAGTAAAATGAAGTACTTAAGGCCAGGCTCAGTGGCTCATGCCTGTAATCCCAGCACTTTGGGAGGCCAAGGAGAGAGTATTACTTAAGGCAGGACTCTGAGACGTACCTGAGCAACACAGTAAGATCCTGTCTCTACAAAAAAAAAAACTATTTTTAAAAAGTACTCGAAGGTAAGGACCTCGGCTGGGTAATCCTGGGGGTAAACAGAGATCAACATGTACTGAGCACTTGTGAAGTGCCAGGCTTTGGAGAGTCAGAGACAAAAAAATATAGCCACTGGCTCACATCACAGAGAGAAGAGGATATAAGCTCCTGATCCTCACCCAGTCCCCCAAACCACACCCAGCAAGTGTGGGTGAAGATTGTCTGTTAGTTCTGTGTTCTCAGCAGACAGAATATCCAGGATCCCAATTCCTCAAAAGGGCCAAGTGTTATGGAGAAGTCAGATGGCAGGTTGTGATCACAGGCCCAATCTCATTCCTCCCAGGCTGGAGTGCCTGGACTAGCAATGCCTGTTTCCACCAGCTAGATTGGAAAATGTCATAATTCATGCAACACTTAGGTAGAGCTTCAGAAGGACCTTGCCTCAGTAGTGTGGAAGAATTAGCCCTAAACTAAATGGTGCTCTGGTCTTGCTTGACACATTTTTAAAGTAAGACCCAAAGAATCAATCTGTTTCCAACCAACTTGACCGCATCCCAGAATAAAGCTCAAGAATATTTAAAGGAATACAAACTATCCAGCACATAAAATGTAAATTCACAATGTCTGGGGTCAAATCAAAGATTACCAGACATGCAAAGAAGTAGACAAACACAACCTTTAAAGATGAGAAAGAAATAATAAATTAAACTGACCCCAAATGCCACAGATGTTAGAACTAGGAAATAATGACACTAAAATAGTCATTACAACTGCTTTACAGATGTTAAAAAACTCAAGCAGAGATATGGAAGACATTTTTAAAAGGCCAAATTGAACTTCCAGAGATGAGAACAATGTCTAAGATGGAAAACATCCTGGATGGCATTAATGGCAGATTAGACTTTGCAGAAGAAAGGGTGAATAAACTTGAAGATGCAGCAATAGTGGCTACCTAAAATGAAACACCCAGAGAAAAAACTGATCCAAAGAAAAGATAAGAGAATCAGTAAGCTGTAGGGCAACTCCAAGCAACCTAATTAAACAGAAAAAAAAATATTTCAGACATAATGGCAAAAATTTTACAAATTTGATGAAAACTACAAACATGAAGATCAAGGATCTCATAAAGCTCTCGCATAAGGAATACAAATAAAACCACACCAATGTATATCATAAGCATATTACTTACAACTAGTGGCAAAGAAAGTCTTAAAATTAAACAAAGGAAAAAAATATGAACAAATGAGCTAATAAAGGATAACAGCAGATTTCCATTAGAAACAATGGAAATGAGAAAAATAGTGCCAAAACACATGTAAAATACTAAAAGAGAGGAGAACGTATTCATCAAAAATTCTATACCCATAAAGATCACCTTTCAAAACCTTGACCTGATACTTAAAGAGCATTGTACCCAATACCAGCAGAATAAGCATTCTTTTCGAGTGCTCACACCCACATTCTGTGCCTTAAATCAAGTCTGAATAAATTTCAGAGCAATAAGTCACATGGGATGTATCTCTGACCACAGGAGAATTAATCTAGTAATCAATGACAGAAATATCTCTTAAATATCCACAAAAAATTCACTTCTAAATAATCTATGATTCAAAGAAGAAATTTTTAAAAAATAAATAACAAAGTATATTGAACTGAACAAAAGTGAAAACAACGTGTACACGTATCAGAAGTTTTGATACACAACTAAAGCAATACCTAGAGGGAAATTTTTAGCACTAGTTGCCTATGTTAGGGAAGAAGAACGCTCTCAAATCAATGACCTCCGCATCCACGTTAACAAACTAGAAACGGTGAAAGTAAACCCAAAGTAAGCGGAAGGAAAAATAAAGATCAGGGCAGAAATAGAAAAAAAAATAGAGAAAATCAATTAAAAGCAGGTTTTATTAAAAAAAAATTAATAAACCGCCAGTCAAGCTTATCAAGAAAAGAGAGGGAAGACAGATATTACTATTATCAGGAATAAGAGAGGTGATATCACTACAGATTCTACATATATTAAAAGGATAACAAAGGATTGCTATAAGCAACTTCCTGCCAATAAATTTAAAAACTTAGATGAAATGGATAAATTTCTCGAAAGATATAATTCCCAAAGCTCACTCAAAAAGAAATAGGTAACCCGAATATCTACTAAAGAATTTAACGGCTGCGTGTGGGAGCTTCTACCTGTAATCCTAGCACTCTCGGAGGCCTGTAGGAGCCCTTGCACTCACAAGTTCTCGAAAGATATAATTCCCAAAGCTCACTCACAAGTTCAAGATCAGCCTGAGCAAGAACAAGACCCCTGTCTCTACAAAAAATAGACAAAATTATCCAGGCATTCTGGTGGGCACCTGTAATCCCAGCTATTCAGGAAGCCAAGGCAGGAAAATCGCTTGAACCCAGGAGTGCAAGCTAGCTGACATCATGGCACTCTAGACTGAGCAACGGAGTGAGACTTTGTCTCAAAAAAAAAAAAAAAAGTGAAAGAGAGAAATTAAATGTGTATATAATTTGTGCAATTTAAATTAACCCCTTCTCCAAAAAACTCCAATTCAGATAGTTTCACTGATGAGTTGTACAAAATATTTAAGAAAGAAGTAGCATCAATAATACTCATTTGAAAATTAAAGAAGAGAGAATACCTCCCAACTCCTTCTATGAAGTCAGCATTTCCCCAATACCAAAAGCAGGCAAGAAAATTACTAGAAAACCAATATTCCTCATAAACATACATGTAAAGATTCTAAACAAAAATTTGTCAAATCAAATCAAGCAGTATATTTTTTAAAAGATAATGCTTAATGATCAAGGGCATTTTATACCAGGAAATGAAAATGTGCTTATTATTCAAAAAGTAATCAGTGCAATTCACTGTATTACAAAAACCAAAAAAGAAAAATCATATAATCACCTCAATAGTCACAGAAAAAGCATTTTATAAAGCCCAACATTCATTTCTGCTTTTTTTTTAATGAAAAAGAGCCTCAGAAAATTAGCAAATGAATGTTTAGACCCATTAGAAAGCAACTACAAAACCCCTTACTGCTAAGATCGTATGTAATGATAAAAGACTGAATGCTTTCCCTCCTAAAAAATGTCTGTTTTCCCTACAAATATTCAGTCATTCAACCTGGTACTGAATGTCCTAGCCAGTACATTAATGCAAAGAAAAGAAAAGGTGTCAGAAAGGAAGAAAAAATACTATGGCTATTTGCAGACAACATGGCTATCTGCATAGAAAAGCCTCAAATAATTAAAAAAAAATCTCTAGATATTAGAATCTGAGTTCAGCATGGCTGCAGGATACAAAATCAACACATTCAAATCAATCATAGGGTTGGCACACACTAATCACATACTCACAATGAACATGTGGAAACCAAAATTAAAAACACAAAAACTTTCATCATTGTCCCAAAGAAAATAAAATACATAGGCATAAACTAACAAAACAGTTACAGGATTGATATGCTAAAAATTATAAAACACTAATGAAAGAAATAAAAGAAGAGCTACATAAATAAAGAGACGTACTGTGTTCATAAACTGGAACACTCAACATACCAAAGATGACAGTTTTTCCCAAACTGACCAGTTTATCACAATTCCAATCAAAATCACAGGCAAAGATTTTTTTTAAGTTGTTGGGGTTTTATGTTTTTGGTAGATATAGACATGTTTGTTTCCATGTAAAGACCTAGAATAGCTAAATCTATTTTTAAAAAAGAAAAAGAAATTGGGAGGAAAACTCCCTTCATTTGCTATGCTGTGAATCTTTACTCCCCTCTCTAAATTCGTATTTTGAAATCTTTTTTTTTTTTTTATTGTTGGGGATTCATTGAGGGTACAATAAGCCAGGTTACACTGATTGCATTTGTTAGGTAAAGTCCCTCTTGCAATCATGTCTTGCCCCCAGAAGGTGTGGCACACATCAAGGCCCCATCCCTCTCCCTCCTTTCCTCTCTCTGCTTTTCCTCCCCCACCCCCCGCCCCATGACCTTAATTGTCATTAATTGTCCTCATATCAAAATTGAGTACATAGGATTCATGTTTCTCCATTCTTGTGATGCTTTGCTAAGAATAATGTCTTCCACTTCCATCCAGGTTAATACGAAGGATGTAAAGTCTCCATTTTTTTTTTTTTTTTTTTTTTATTGTTGGGGATTCATTGAGGGTACAATAAGCCAGTTACACTGATTGCAATTGTTAGGTAAAGTCCCTCTTGCAATCGTGTCTTGCCCCCATAAAGTGTGACACACACTAAGGCCCCACCCTCCTCCCTCCATCCCTCTTTCTGCCCCCCCCCCAAACTTAATTGTCATTAATTGTCCTCATATCAAGATTGAGTACATAGGATTCATGCTTCTCCATTTTTGTGATGCTTTACTAAGAATAATGTCTTCCACTTCCATCCAGGTTAATACGAAGGATGTAAAGTCTCCATTTTTTTTTAATAGCTGAATAGTATTCCATGCCCACCAACCCAGGAATGGATTAACCAAGCTGTCATATTTTGAAATCTTAACCTCCAAGGTGATATTAAGAGGTGGAGCCTTTGGGACATGATTAGGTCATGAGGGCAGAGTTCTCATTAATGGGAGTAGTGACCTTATTAAATAGGCCTGAGGAAGCTCATTCACCACTTCTACCATGTAAGGATACAGCAAGAAGCTCCCATCACCATCCATGAGAATGGCTCTCACCAGACAACCTGCTGGTGCCTTGATTATGGCCTTCCCAGCTTTTAGAACTGTAAGCAGTTAATTTTTGTTGCTCATAAATTACACATTTACAGTGTTTTATAGCAGTCAGAATTGGCCTAAGACTTTAAGGCTTTTTATGTTGCTACAGTAATTAAGAGATCATGTATATTTATATAGGGACAGACAAAGATCAATGGAACACAATAGAGAACTCAGAAATAGGCCCTACCAAATGTGCCCAAATGATTTTTAACAAGGGTGCCAAAGCAATTCAACCAAATGGTCTTTCAACAAATAGTGCTAAAGAAATTGAACATCCATAAGAAAGAGAAAAAAAGAAAAGAACCTCAATCTAAACCTCACACTTTATACAAAAGTTAATAAAAAATGGATTGTGGACTTAAGTGTAAAACTATGAAACTTTTTTTTTTTTTTTTTTTTTGAGACAGAGCCTCAAGCTGTCACCCTGGGTAGAGTGCCATGGCATTACAGCTCATGGCAACCTCCAACTCCTGGGCTTAAGGGATTCTCTTGTCTCAGCCTCCCAAGTAGCTGGGACAATGCCCGCCACAACGCCCGGCTATTTTTTTTCTTTTTTTTTTTTTTTATTAAATCATAGCTGTGTACATTGATATGATCATGGGGCATCATTTACTAGCTTCACAGACCATTTACCAAGTTTCACATATACCCTTGTAAGATGCACCGCTGGTGTAATCCCACCAATCCCCTTCCCTTTACCCACCTCTCCCCTCCCTCCCCTCCCTTTCCCCCTTCCCCCTTCCCCCTATTCTTAGGTTGTAACTGGGTTATAGCTTTCATGTGAAAACCCTAAATTAGTCTCATAGTAGGGTTGAGTACATTGGGTACTTTTTCTTCCATTCTTGAGATACTTTACTAAGAAGAATATGTTCCAGCTCCATCCATGTAAACATGAAAGAAGTAAAGTCTCCATCTTTCTTTAAGGCTGCATAATATTCCATGGTGTACATAGACCACAACTTATTAATCCAATCGTGGATCGATGGGCACTTGGGCTTCTTCCATGACTTAGCAATTATGAATTGGTCTGCAATAAACATTCTGATACAAATATCTTTGTTATGATGTGATTTTTGGTCTTCTGGGTATATGCCCTGTAGAGGGATTACAGGATTGAATGGCAGATCTATTTTTAAATCTCTAAGTGTTCTCCATATATCTTTCCAAAAGGAATGTATTAATTTGCATTCCCACCAGCAATGCAAAAGTGTTCCCTTTTCTCCACATTCACACCAACATCTCTGGTCTTGGGATTTTGTGATATAGGCTAGTCTCACTGGAGTTAGATGGTATCTCAAAGTAGTTTTGATTTGCATTTCTCTGATGATTAAAGATGATGAGCATTTTTTCATATGACTGAAGGCCACGTGCCTGTCTTCTTCAGAGAAGTTTCTCTTCAAATCCCTTGCCCAGCCTGCAATGGGATCTTGTTCTATTCTTGCTAATGCGTTTGAGTTCTCTGTGGATTCTGGTTATTAAACCTTTGTCAGAGACATAACCTGCAAATATCTTCTCCCATTCTGAGGGCTGTTTGCTTGCTTTACTTACTGTGTTCTTGGCTGTGCAGAAGCTTTTTTGTTTGATCAAGTCCCAGTAGTGTGTTTTTGAAGCTGCTTCAATTGCCCAGGGGGTCCTACTCATAAAATACTCACCCAGACCGATTTCTTCAAAGGTTTTCCCTGCACTCTCCTCTAGTATTTTTATAGTTCATGTCTTAAGTTTAAATCTTTGATCCAGTGAGAGTCTATCTTAGTTAATGGTGAAAGGTGTGGGTCCAGTTTCAGTCTTCTACCAGTTGCCAGCCAGTTCACCCAGCACCATTTGTTAAATAGGGAATCTTTTCCCCACTGAATGTTTTTAATTGGCTTGTCAAAGATTAAATAACGGTAAGTAGCTGGATTCATCTCTTGGCTCTCTATTCTGTTCCAGACATCTACTTCTCTGTTTTTGTGCCAATACCATGCTGTTTCGATCACTATCGATTTATAGTATAGTCTGAGGTCTGGTAGCGTAATTCCTCCTGCTTTGTTTTTATTTCTGAGTAATGTCTTGGCTATTCGAGGCTTTTTCTGATTCCATATAAAACAAAGTATTGTTTTTTCAAGATCTTTAAAGTATGACAGTGGAGCTTTAATAGGGATTGCATTGAAATTATATATTGCTTTGGGTAGTATGGACATTTTAACAATGTTGATTCTTCCCAGCCATGAGCATGGTATGTTTTTCCATTTGTTAATATTTTCAGCTATTTCTTTTCTTAGAGTTTCATAGTTCTCTTTATAGAGATCTTTCATGTCCTTTGTTAGATAAATTCCCAAATATTTCATCTTCTTTGACACTACTGTGAATGGGATAGAGTCCTTAACTGTTTTTTCAACTTGACTGTTGTTGGTATATACAAAGGCTACCGATTTATGAATGTTGATTTTGTAACCTGAGACGCTGCTGTATTCCTTGATCACTTCTAAGAGTTTGTAGTAGAGTCCCTAGTGTTTTCCAGATATACTATCATATCATCTGCAAATAGTGAAAGTTTGATCTATTCTGACCCTATATGGATACCCTTGATCGCCTTTTCTTCCCTAATTGCAGTGGCTAAAACTTCCATTACAATGTTAAAAAGCAATGGAGACAATGGGCAGCCTTGTCTGGTTCCTGATCTGAGTGGAAATGATTCCAATTTAACTCCATTCAATATGATATTGGCTGTGGGTTTGCTGTAGATGGTCTCTATCAGTTTAAGAAATGTCCCTTCTATACCAATTTTCTTAAGTGTTCTGATCATGAAGGGATGCTGGATATTATCAAAAGCTTTTTCTGCATCGATTGAGAGAATCATATGGTCTTTGTTTTTAAATTTGTTTATGTGCTGGATTACATTTATAGATTTACGTATATTGAACCAGCCTTGAGACCCTGGGATAAAACTGACTTGGTCATGATGTATAATTTGTTTGATGTGTTGCTGGATTCTGTTTGTTAGGATCTTGTTGAATATTTTTGCATCTATATTCATTAGTGTTATCAGTCTATAATTTTCTTTTCTTGTTGGGTCTTTTCCTGGTTTGGGGATCAGGGTGATGTTTGCTTCATAGAATGTGTTGGGTAGTCTTCCTTCTTTTTCTACCTTTTGGAACACGTTGAGTAATATAGGTACTAATTCCTCTTTAAAGGTTTGGTAGAATTCTGATGTGAAACCATCTGGTCCCGGGTTTTTCTTTTTAGGGAGGTTTTGTATGGTTGATGCTACTTCTGAACTTGATAGGGGCCTGTTCAACATTTCCACTTGATTCTGGCTAAGTCTTGGAAGGTGACGTGCTTCCAAGTATTGGTCAATTTCCTTCAGATTTTCATATTTCTGAGAATAAAGTTTCTTGTAATATTCATTAAGGATTTTTTGGATTTCTGAGGAATCTGTTGTTATTTCGTCTTTATTGTTTCTGGTTGATGAGATTAGAGATTTTACTCTTTTGTTCCTGATTAGTTTGGCCAAAAGTTTATCTATTTTATTGACCTTTTCGAAAAACCAGCTTTTTGATTTATTGATCTGTTGTATTATTCTTTTGTTTTCAATTTCATTTAACTCTGCTCTAATTTTGGTTATTTCTTTTCTTCTACTGGGTTTGGGGTTGGAATGTTCTTCCTTTTCCAGTTGCTTGAGATGTCCCATTAAGTTGTTAACTTCCTCTCTTTCTGTTCTCTTGAGGAAGGCTTGCAGCGCTATAAATTTCCCTCTTAGCAGTGCCTTTGTGGTGTCCCAGAGGTTCTGATAGTTCATGTCTTCATTGTTGTTTTGTTCCAAAAAATTGGCAATTTCTTTCTTAATCTCATCTCTGACCCAGCTATCATTCAGCATAAGGTTATTTAACTTCCATGTTTTTGTATGAGTATGCAGATTCCTGGTGTTACTCAGCTCAAGTTTCATTCCATGGTGGTCCGAGAAGATGCATGGAATAATTTCTATTCCTTTAAATTTACTGAGGTTAGACTTGTGACCTAAGATGTGACCAATTTTGGAGTAAATTCCATGGGCTGATGAGAAGTATGTGTATTCAGTTTGTTGGGATGAAATGTTCTGTAGATGTCTGCTAAATCCAGATGTTGGATGGTTATGTTTAAATCTAAGATTTCTTTGCTCAGCTTCTTGTTGGAGGATCCATCCAACACTGCCAAAGGAGTGTTGAAATCTCCGACTATTATGGAGCTAGAGGAAATCAAGTTGCTCATGTCTGTTAGAGTTTCTCTTATAAATTGAGGTGCATTCTCATTGGGTGCATAGATATTAATAATTGAGATCTCATCATATGAGTATTACTCTTAACAAATATGAAGTGACCATTCTTGTCCTTCCTTACTTTTGTTGGTTTAAAGCCTATTGTGTCTGCAAATAAAATTGTAACACCTGCTTTTTTCTGATTACTATTTGCCTGAAATATGGATGACCATCCTTTCACCCTCAGTCTGTATTTGTCTTTTAAGTTAAGATGTGACTCTTGAATGCAACTACTATCTGGCCTGAGTTTTTGTATCCAGTCAGCTAATCTATGCCTCTTTAGAGGACAGTTTAAGCTGTTCACATTAATGGAGAATATTGATAAGTCTGGTAAAATTTTGGGTATCGCGTTTTTCAAAAGTCCAGTGGGCATTTTTTATCCCTTCGCCAGTGTGGAAATTGGAGTTTGATCCAAAGTTTCTGAGTGAGTTTACTTTTGTGGTATAGGATTGGGTTGGTCATTATGGAGGATAGATCTGAGAATATCCTGAAGAGCTGGTTTGGTTATGGCAAATTTCTTCAACATGTGAATCTCATTAAAGTATTTAATTTCTCCATCATAAATGAAACTCAGTTTAGCTGGATACAAGATCCGGGGTTGAAAGTTATTTTGCTTTAGGAGATTAAAAGTCAGTCACCACCCTCTTCTGGCTTGAAGAGTTTCAGCAGAGAGATCTGCAGTCATTCTAATATTCTTCCATTTGAAGGTAATGGTTTTCTTTCTCCTGGCAGCTTTGAGGATTTTCTCCTTCATATTAACTTTAGTGAAGTTAATTATGATATGCCTGGGGGATGTCTTATTGGGGTTGAGTCATGCTGGGGTTCTGAAGCTGTCTGCTATCTGAATTTCAGAATCTCTAGGCATGTCTGAAAAATTCTCTTTCATAATTTCATGCAGAAGGGCCTCTGTGCCCAGCGAGGCCACTTCATCTGTTTCTGGAACTCCAGTGATTCGGATATTGACCTTCTTCAAATTATCCCAGAGCTCTCGGAGAGAATGATCCATTTTTGCTCTCCATTTCTCTTCCTCTTTGAGAGTTTGGGAGCGTTTAAAGGCTTTATCTTCAATGTCACAAATCCTTTCTTCTGCTTGCTCCATTCTGTTGCTGAGGGATTCTACTGTATTTTTCATATCTTTGAGGGCTGCAAATTCTTGCTTCAGTGTGTCTAAGTCTTTGGTGATTTTGTCTTTAAATTCGTTAAATTCTTGACAACTTTTGAATTTCTCCTTGAATTCCTAATTCCACTTTGTTAATCTTGTCTGCGATCCAAATTCTGAATTTGATTTCTGACATCTCAGCCAGTTGTTTATGAATGGGATCTTCAATTACATCTGCCATATCTTTGCTTGGGGGGCGATTGATCTATTCTGGTTATTCATGTTACGAGAGTTTTTCCACTGATTCTGCCCCATGGTTGTTTTACTCCCTTTGATTTTTTTCTCCTGGGGCTTTGTCGAGGGCCTGTACAGTGTTGTGGCCTGAGAAACTGGGGCCCTGTCTGGTGTGGTTGGGCTAAGTGGTTCTGTCTTGTTTTCAGCTGGTTTCTGTTCCACCCTAGTGAAACAGATACTCTGGATTGAAGTCTCAGCTGTGGAGAAATAGCAGCAATTAAGTCACCCCACCCCCCCACTGGCAAACAATTGGAAAAGAAAAATCAAACCTTCCTACCACCGTGCACCCAGGGCACCACCTGATTTGTCCTCAGGCGATTGGTTCAGTTCAAAAGGTCCAAATCAATTGTCTCAGTCTGCACCTGTCTCGGATGAGAGAGTTTAAGAGGTCTCTGGGAACTGGATCACAGGGCTCTGGTGACTACTCTGGTGTGGCATGCTCCAGTGCTGCATGGAGTCAGGAGGAGCCACCCTGCCCAGGGAGACAGGGGGTGTGGCTTCAGAATATTCGGTAGTGAGCCATATTGCTAGCAAAAGAGGGCTGCTGTTTTATGCCTCAGGCAACTGCTGTTCTGGTGCAGGTCCCTTCTGGCCAACCATCCTCTCTCTGCTCCCATACTCCAGAATCTGCACCAACCGGCTGCAGCCTGGCACTGTCTACACCCCTCGAGCAATCGCCCAAGAGTCTGGACTCCTGGGGGACAGGCCTCCAGACCTTGGAGTGAGAGCAGAGGGGAGCGCAGGGAGTGCTGGGAGCCTGGGGTTGCAGGCAGACAACACACACAGTTTTACACAGTTTTATGCCTGGCCGTATTTTCACCAAAAGACAGCTGTCGCAGTGTGCCTCAGGGAACTGCCAATCCAGTGTGGTCCCCTCTCCGCTGACCATCTTCTCGTCACTGCCGTGCCCCGGAGCCGGCACCGACCAGCTGCAGTGGAGGCCCCGTTCACACCCCTCGAGAAATCACACAAGACCCTGAACTCCTGGGGGACTGGCCTCCAGACCTCAGTGTGAGTGAAGGGGAGGGCTAGGAGCTCAGAATTCTAGGTAGAGGCTACATACAGTTTATACAGTTTTATGCCTGGCAGGAGGACGCCGTGGCACCCTAGTAGGGGAGGTAGGTCCAGTTTTTAGAGGGTCTCTCCCGTGGAGTGTAGTGGGAGGACCTTTGAACTCTGCCTGATTGTTTGTGGGGCACTCTGAGCCGTTCTCATGGGGGAGGGGACTCCCATCCGCTTTGCAATGGATTTTGTACCTTTTGTTTGTATCCTTGTGGTCGCAGCTCGCCTCAGCGGGGTTGACGTACGTTCTTCAACCTTCTCTCTTAGTGCAGCTCAAATCCACCAGGTTACTTGCTGAATTTTTGTCCTTTAACTCTCCTTCTGGACGGGAGCCTCTGTGGAAAGCTGGCTTCAGTCAGCCATCTTGTCTCCTCATTGGGCATTGTGCTAGGTGAGAGGTTCTCACATAGAACTGGGATGAGGGTCTGCAAGACAGGAGAGGAGGCCTGTCTAGGGACAAGGAAAGACTTATAGAGTGGAAAAGCAGAATGGAGACTGATCCCCGGCTATTTTTTGGTTGCAGCCATCATTGTTGTTTGGCGGCCCAGACTGGATTCGAACCCACCAGCTCAGGGCTGGCATGTGGCTGGCACCTTAGCTGCTTGAGCCACAGGCACTGAGCCAAAACTATAAAGCTTTTATAAGAAAACATTGGAGAAAATCTTTAGGATCTAAGTCTACAAGAAGAGTTCTTATATACGACATCAAAAGCACAATTCATAAAAGAAAAACATTGATAAACTGACCATTATCAAAATTAAAACTTTTTCTGTGAGGAAGACTGTTAAGATGCTGAAAAGACAAGCTGCTGGCTGCTGGCCACCCAGTATAACTGAAACGTCTCCATGTACATGGAAATTAAAGAAATCTATTTTTGAAACACAAATGGGTCAAGGAAAATAATTACAATAGAAAGGTGGTAATATCCTGAATTCATTAATAATAAAATGCTAAACAACAGAAACTATTGGGTGCTGCTAGAGCAGCAGAGAAAAATTTGATACCCTTAATTGCATATGTTGCCCCACAAAAAAAAAAAACTTTACAAGAAAAGATATAGCTCAAGAATTTAGGAAAGAAACAACAACAACAACAATAGTTAAAAAAAGAGCAGAAAATATTGAAATAAAAATACAGATGACAAAGCAAAAAACTGAGTCTTTAAAAATTAAAATGAATTTGATAACCTAATTGTGAGACTAATTAGAAACACAAAGAGAAGCAGCAAATAACTAACATAAGGAATAAAGAGGCATCACTACAGATGCTACCCAAATTTAAAAGGTCAAAAGAGTATAATGTAAACAACTTTGTGCCAATATATTTTGAAGTTTAGAAAAAATAATGTCTAGCAGTGCACAAATACTAAAACTAAGAAGTAGGAAATCTGAATAGTCCTATGACTGTTTTAATAAATACATCTATAATTTACCATCTTCACACAAAAGCTTCACACCAGGCTCAAATGGCTTTACCAGTGTATTAAATTTAAAAATTGGGAGAAAATTATTATATAAAAGTATTAGTTAAAACACACATATATTAATTAATTCACAATTGTCATGGATCAGGAGTCCAGGCACAGTTTACTGGGTCATCTTCTCATAAAGTTTTAATCCAGTTGTCAGCAGGGCTGCAGTCCCATCAGATGCTTAACTGAAGAAACTCTGCTTTCAGGTTCCACCAAATGAACCATCAACAGAATTCATCTTACAGCTGTAGAACTGAGGTCTCTGTTTTCTTAACCATCTTCAGCATTTGCAGGTTGTCTGCAATTCTCAGACACAGGGCCCTTTTCATTGGATTTTTGCTTCTTCAAGATGATCAGGCACAAAAAAAAAGGAAGCTATGTGAGATGATAGATATGTTAATCTGCTTCACTACAGTAACCATTTTACTATCTGTATGTATCCCATAATATCATGTTGTAAACCTCAAATATGCACAATAATTTTTTTTTTAAGAAAAGACTGGCAGGAAATTCTTTCTCTTCAGTCTTGTAAGACAGAGTCCTGTATAAAGAAACATGATCTCAAGAGTGGCATGCCGTCATCTCTGCCATATCCTAATGCTTAGGGGGAATCAGAGCCTCTGTGCCACTCACAATAAAGGGGAATTATACATGAGTATGGATCACTGGGGTGTGTCTGCACATTGAGTGAGTGAGGAAGTAATTGAGGGTAAATCGATGGGAACAGGAGAGTAAATTCGTTTTTGATTTTATCAGATTAACTATGCTTATTAAAATTTCTGAGGTAGCCTGAGAGCTTGCTGTTTTGTTGGCCCAGAGAAAAAGCATATATATAATATTATATATATATGCTCATATATAATCATGAGGAGAGAGTTTAAAACTTTAAAAATGGTTACCCTACAAACTTTAACAAGCATGACTAACAAGAAAATTAAGATAATATAAATAAATTAAAATTTATCTATAATAACAATAAACAAAGTGGTTAATTAATTAACTTTCCAGTAAAAGATAAACTTGTACAACTGAATGTTTGCGTTTATAATTATTTTTAATTGGTACATAATTGTACATATCTTGGAGTACAGTATGATATCTTGATACATGTATACAATGTGTAATGACCAAATCAGGATAATTCACATTTGAATTTTTAAATAGCTACAAGCTATCTATAAGAGACATTTCCAAAACATTAAAACACAGAAAGTCCAAAAAAGGATGAAATATGTATATATACATAAATACCATCAAAATATTATCCAAAAGAAAGGATAATGGATAAATATATTGTGATCTGACCATAAAATAGAATATCAGCCAGCAGCGAAAATGAATGAAACATAGCTGTGCTTACTAGCATGTACAAAGGCTACAAAAATGTTAAATGAAAAAAATCACAAAAGAAGGCATGCAACACAAGAGAAGAACTTAATTTAGTTCAAATGCAGGAAGGGGAATTCGTGTGCTCTAACCTAATAGGCATAACATAAGGGTATATGGCACACCTCCTGGGTGAGGGGTGCAACTACAACAGGGACTTTGCCTAACAAATGCAAACATAGTAATCATTTGTACCGTCTTATTAATCTGAAATTTTAAAAAAAGAATGCATGCGATATGATCTCACTTAAATATATTGCAAAAACATTCAAAACTAAGTAACATTGTTTTCATATACATACATGTGATAATTTATAAAGAAAAAAGGGAAAAATGAATGTAAAAATTAGGATAATGGTAACCTTTGGGGATGGGGAAGGAATTTGGAAGGGATACACAGGAGTTTTCAAAGTGATTACAAGGGAAATTCAGTCATATTTTAAACTAATAATAAGGTGCAATGTATAAAGCAATTCTTAAATTTGACACTTGGCAGGTATATATTCATTTAATTTTTATTCTTTATATCTTGTATATGTGAGTGTATGTAATATTCCTTTAAATGTATTTAAAATTTAATAACTATTTAGAATGTACCAACAGCCTGACAGTTTACTGTTTTCTTGACCCAGAGAAAAAAGTACAATGAATGGAACCATAAGAACTGTGAACTTCACAAACCCAACTAAGAGCATCCTGCAAAGTCAAGACTCTACTGATGCAGCTCAGCAAGACACAGAACTGCCAATGACCTTTGTTGTCAGGAGACCCATCCATACTGGGACTGGAGACAGGACCAAGGGATCCTTGTTCATTTTTGTTTTCCCAGTGAACCTGGCAGATGTCCACCTATATCTGGCCACCTCAGAATTCTTGTCCAGCTAAGAAATTCTGTCTCTGATCAGAAAAGTGATGGGGTCAATTTCTCATTCAACATACTTTTTGGTAAGCATCTGTCATGCATCAGACTATGGGCTAACTGGTTGGGTCACCAAAATGAAATGTGACAACTGCTCAGAGCATAAGAGGACTATAGAAGAGCCAATGAGCAGATACAATAGTGTCAAGTGCAATGAGCATGGGAGCATGATGAAGGAAGGAGGAAGATGGGGGAATGATGGGCCCTGCCATGTGCCTGAGGCCTAGTGCAACTTCCCGAGCTTGACTAGAAGTAGATCCATCGAGCTACTTCTGCTTAGCAATGACTCAGCAAGGCCCGGCCTGAAACTGCCTCTACCTAGATACAGCCAACGTGGTACCATGCCATTGGCCCAACCCTGTTATACCACCCATCACACCATTTCACGTACCTCACCCCCCCCTTCCTTTCCCCGCCCCTTCCCACCCCTACATAAGCAGCTGCTTGACGCAATAAAGTTGAGATCCTGCTTCGACAGACTCCCAGCTCCGTGTGGTTTTCTTCCAGCCGCTGACACTCACCATCCCGCTCAGCCCCCGGGACCAGGTCGGGCTGGCCCCGATCTTCCCTCAACTGCGACTGCCAGTGGACCCAGCAGGGGAGATTCCCAACCCAGAGGTGGCAGTTCAAGGGGCTTGCCAGAGTTCATTGAAGCCAAGAAGACATAGGGCTCTGTGATACCATCCTCCAAGCTTCACCCTGACTTACATCCAGCAACATTTCAAGGTTCTGTCACTCTATGGCCAAACTTTCCTTAGCTTCTATTGTATATTCAGCATTTAACATCCACTGGGGTGGTGAAACCCATTGTTTTACCCTCTGCTGTGGAACCTGGGGCCTTCCTTTAGGTTGTCTAAAGCAGCCCTCCTGGGGAGTGGCCTCTGATTCTTCCCGTGCCACATGCCCTGAGCAGTTGGTTTGGTCCTATGGGCCCACTGAATAACAAGGAGAATAGAAGGAACTAGAATCAAGGACTCCCACCCTGGACTCCACCCACAGAAGCTGCTGGCTGAGTACAGGCTCTTGACCCAGGCATCTCCAGCAAGGGTGCCAGGAAAGGAGGCCAGAGAAGGTGGGCTGTTTATCAGCAGTGGAGCTACCAGCCGGGAGCTCAGCTCTAAATCCTCTAGCTGTGCGGTCTTTTAGGCAAGTCACATCACCTGTGTGGGCCTCAGTGTCCTACTTTGTGAATTTGGTGTAAGCAAGACCTGCCTTTCAGGACAGTAGGAGGGTGAAGGAGTTGACTCAGGGGAAGTTTTATGAGATGTACGAAGCTCTCTTTTTGTCCTCAAGTCTAGCCAGGATTTCTTAGCTCTTCAATTTTCACTTAAGCCAGAAACTCCTCCCTCCCCACCCAAGGCCACACGGTCTACTTGGCTCCTGACTCTGGTCTCCCACACAGCCTCCCAAGTACAGAGTGAGCATAAAGGAGGGATACGAATAGCAAGGCCTTACCTTCCAGATTTGGACCAAGACTATTCTCATCCACTTGGGATAGAAGGCAGCTGCACCCAAATTCCAAAACCTCCTTTCAGACCCTTTCCTAGGGCTTGCACAGACAGGTGTTTCCTATTGCCCACAGGCTGCTACGCACCCCAGCACCCACCAGGTGGCGCCAAGGAATCAGCCACCGCCTGGACCTCCACTTCTGTGGCTGGGGCAGGGCTTCTCAAACGTGATAATCCTGGCCAGCCTCCTTAACGTTTTGGAGGCCACAGACCCCTTTGAGAAACTATTGATCCTCTCCCCCAGATCATACCCTCGATATTGTCCTGCAGCTTCAGAGCACTCTGGGAACCCCCGAGCACACCCAAGGATGCCCTGTAACAGCCCAGGAAACCTGCCCTGATCTCAGCCACCCCTTTGGTTTTCTACACGCCAAGGGAGGCCCAGCACCTCCACCCGCTGCGGTCTGACCACGCCTGTGTTTATCCTGGCCAATCGGCAAACTGCTTTACCAAAGTTGCCCAAAGAAAAGGATATCCTGCTCCAAGGGAGAGACCTTGTAAGGTTAGGAGATTATGGTCTGATTGATTGTCTAGGTGTCCCAAGCTGGGAACGTAACCAATGCGACTTTTTTCAAGAGGTATCATAGCCCCACTCCATCAGGGTATGGGGTAGAGGTCTTAGAGAGGGAGGGAGGAGGAGAGAGGTAGGGCTGGGGGGACGGGAGAGAATGCCCCCTTCTCTGTGGAATGTTGGCCACTTGGGCAGTCTCAGAGAGCCCACACACTTAAGAGAACGGGTCATAAGGCATTGATTCCCAGCAGACACACCACCACTACCCTAGTGTTGCTGGATTATCCCAAATGAGTTTGTAAACTAAGAGTCCAGGAGAAGGACTAATAAGAACAAAAATCATGCTCTGGGAGAATTATGGAATGACGGAAACAAAGTAGGGCCAGAGAAAGAGAAGCCCCAGTACCCACGCTCCTCCCATCCTGGCACCTTCCGTGTCAGCCAGCCTGGTCCAGATGTCAGTTCAGCTGTGAGCCCTTGAGTGCTACTGAGTCAAGCTGTGGGGGGAGGGGAGTTCTGATGACCACAATGCCATCATCTTGTCATCTGTCATCTAGAGCCCCAGCCCAGCTGGCAAGCCAGACACTAAAGAAATGCCACATGAGCAGTGCCAAGGGAAGGTCAGGGTGGTCAGCAAAGGCATCACAGGGGGAGGAGATTTGAGGAAATGGGGTTCTCAAAGGACAGTAGGTGAGATTACCTGAGTCATGGCATGGAGGCCACAGCCACACATGGGAGCCACAGTCCAGAACACAGTTTGTACACCACCAGTACCTCAGGCATTCCCCCTCTGGGACCTTGGCTTCAGTGCTAGGCACATCTTCCATGCTACACCTCCCAGAGCCACTCCCGTCCCTCACGAGCACGTGCTCGGGTTCCCTCGCAGCACGTGCAGCCTACCCCAGCCACTCCCGTCCCTCACGAGCATATGCTTGGGTTCCCTCACGGCACGTGCAGCCCGTTAATGTTCCATGTGCATTTTCCCCATTTGAGACAAGAGAGACACGGCAGTGAAAAGAAAAACAATATCCCACCTTATTTGTACTGGCAAAGAACTCCTAGAGTTAGGTTCTTCCCAAACTCCTTCTGAGCTGAGCTCCTTCCTTTTATCATTTATTATCAGCCCTCTTAGAATATGTCTCTCAGAAATGGACCCAAGACCCAAGGCTAGTTCTCCTAAGTAAAGGATGATAGGGCTCTCAGCCTCTCTTGGTCTCTATCCCTGGATTTGGTTAATGTGGCTGAAACATGTGGGTGCTTGATCTTGTTTTAAATATTTATCATAAATATTCATATACACAAAAACTAGAGCCAAGAAAGTTCATATTTTCACTGTGAGTAATGAAACCCCATCTCAAACCAGGGCCAGCACAAGTGAAAATCATTTGTAAGGTACTGAGAGTGGGGATGTGCTCAGCTCAGGAGAGGTTTGAGAACACCCTGAGTCTAAGCAGCTCTCTGCCAGTACAAATCAGGAGTCAGGATCCGCCTCCCTACATGGTCCTACTCTGCATTGCCCAGTTCCTTCTGACTTCTTCTCTGCAGACTGCCTTCTCCCAGCTGCCTGGGAAAGATGTAAACAAGACAGACTTCTCTCTTGGTCCCTACCTCAAAGTCTAGGAGAGAGACAGCTGGGTCCAACCTAGGTCAAGGTGTTGACCCCTAGGTCTATAAATTGCTGAGATCAAGATGAGACAACGGTTCCTAACACAACCTATGGATGGAGCTGAGGAGAAGTAATTCTGAGGAGATGACTATCTAGGGGTTTAATATGGGACCTTGGAGAGCGAGTCCAGCCTTTCATTGTTGGAAATGGAAGTACAAATAAGGATGGTGCCTTGCCCGGTGAATTGATGATTAAATTCAAGGAATCCAAGAGCACTTGGCAGAGTCATTGGTCAATCAGATTTCCAGTGAATTGAGTGGACACTTGCCAAATCCATACACATTCATTACTCATTTATGGCAAACAGTTCATGCAATGCACTTACATGGCGGTGACTCTCTTTTCCCCAAAGTCACAGCATGATGCTGCCTCCACCTTGCACAGCCAGGGAATGAGGAGCTCTTGAGATAAGTGAAGAATCCTCTTCACACTCAGGATAAGTGAAGATGCCCTGGCAACATCCCAGTGGTTTCTGTTTTAACTCCTCCTTACTGAAACCCTTTCCGAGTTAGTTAAGGAGTTTGTCTTCTTAAAGAAATGGCACTGAGCAAAGTTAAGACTTTTTCCAACATTGCAGAGTCATTTGTGTACTCTGCAACTGCTGGTGACATACACTGTTCTAGGTGTGGGGGAGGCAACAGTGGCCATCAAGCCAGATATGGTCACTCTCTTAACAACCAAAACAATGACACCCATAATTAGTCCAGCTGGGACACAGGCATTAAAGAAAATGACACTGTGAAATTGAGTATTTATAGGGAGGGAATCTGAAGGAGAAGAGAGGAAAAAGAAAGGTTTCTTTGAGGAAGTAAAGTTTAAGCTGAGACTAAAGGAGAGCAGGAGGGAGCCAGGTGGAGTAAAAGGAGAGGAACAGCGCCTTCAGGCAGAGGGAATAGCCACTGCGAAGGTAGGAGGTGGGTAAGAGGGGATGGGACTGGGAGAAACCAATGTGGCTGGAGTTACCGGTCTGGGCTGTTTTCAAAGGTCCCCTCAAGGCTACTCCAGGGATCAAGCACCAGAAGGAAACACTGCCACCTGCTCTTGGAAGACAGGGATGTATCTGCCTGTCGAACCCAAGAGAGACGCGAGCTATTCATGGCGGGCTCTCCAGTGTGGGTACCTGGTGACAGACTCACCTGGGTCAAGAGTTCCGTATTCTGTCAGGTTCCTGCTATTCAGACCTGCCATAGAACTATAGAATGATAGACTTGGGAAGCTCCCAAAGAAACCATCTGGAGCAGGAGTTATGATTCTGGCTGCACAATAAAATCTTCTGAAACACAGAAAAATACCTATACTCCAACCCTACCTCAGAGCAATTAAATCAGATTATCTGGGTACAGGACTATGGCCTGAGTTCCTGAATAATTCTCATGTGCAGCCTGGTTCTGAATCACTACCCTGGTGCAGTCCTTTTTTGTGTGTGTGTTTTTTTGCTGGGGCTGGGTTTGAAGCCGCCACCTCCGGCATATGGGGCCAGTGCCCTACTCCTTTGAGCCACAGGCGCCACCCAGTCCTCTTTTTCTTAATAGATGAAATAACTGTGGTCCTGCTATATAATTATTTATTTTGAAAATGTACCCATATTTATATTATACACAAACAGAGAGTGAAGAAGGAGTGATGGTCATAGAAATCTCATGTTTAAAACATGGTAGAAGTTAGGGGAAAGTGGATCCCATCCCCTCCCTTGCTTACTCAGAAAAACAGTGTTTAAAATGTAGACTTATAAATTGAATTACCTAAAAGAAAATAGTGTTATGGACATCTACAGGCAAAAGAATAAAGTTGGACCCCTTCCTTACATCAAACAAAAAAATTAACTCAAAATGGATCAAAGACTTGAATGTAAGTGCTAAAATGATAAAACTCTTAGAAGAAAACATAAGAGTAAGTCTCCATGACTTGGGGTTAAGCAAAACCTCCTTAGATATGACATCAATAGCAAAAGTAACCAAAGAAAAAAAATAGACTAAATGGACAGCATCAAAGTTTGCAATTTTGTAATATATGTGGTACCACCAAGAAAGTGAAAAGGCAACCAACGGAATGGGAGAAAATATTTGCGCAGCATATATATGATAAGGGACTTACATTCTGAATATATAAAGAATTCTTACAACTCAATAATTTTAAAAAAGCCCAATTTGAAAATGGACAAAAAATCTGAACAGACATTAATTTTTTAAAAAACCTACAGGAACTGGTATGCCCAGGTGGTCTCCCATAAATAGACATTTCTTGACTGTTTCTGATCCCACATGGTCTTCCAAATTTTTGGACAATCCTCTTACAAAAGGTAGAGTCAACTTCCTCTCCCCCAGAATATTGCTCAGCCCCTTGGGGTCTTCCAATGTATACAAGCCAGTGGAAATGATACTGCGTGGTTTCTAATGCTGGGCTAGAAAAGTGACACAGTTTCTCTCTCTCTCTACCTCTCTCTCTACCTCTCCCTCTCCCTCACTCCCTCCCTCCTGCACTCCCCACTTCTCTCCCCCTCCCCCCACTGCCTTGCCCTTGGGACCCAGCCTCCTTGATACCAGGAAGCCCAGGCCTTAGGGCAAGGCCATGCATGTGTGTTCCAGCCAACTTCCCCATTCAGGTCTCATCCGTCGGCTGACATTACCTGCCAGACATGGGAGTGAGGGACTGCAGGATCCTTCATGTGCATTCAGTACCCAGGGCAGTCTTCACGCCCAACTCGGCTGACAACAAGGAGCACAGGGATGAGCCTAGCCCTTCCCAAACCACAGATTCCTGAGGTGTTACTTGCGCACTGCTGCATAACAAATTACCCCAGAACTTAGTGGCTTGGGACATTCATTTTCTCACAGCATCTTTTCTAACCTAGTATTTCAAGACTGTGGGAAGTCTTAGCTGGGTCCTCTGTGCCAAGGTCTTTCACAGGTGGTAATCAAGGTGTTGGCTGGAGTTTCCATCATCTTGAGGTGGGAAGCCTGCCAAGCTCACTCCTGTGGTTGCTGGCAAGATTCATCTTTGTGAGGCCTGTTGAGTTACTGTTTTCAGCTCCTGGCCACAAGAACCTCTCCACCATGAAGCCAAGCAGGCAGTAGAGTAAAAATGCTAGCAAGACTAAAATCTCAGTCTTTTATAACCTAATCACAGAAGTACCACCCCAAGGCAGTTGCTGGATTCTATTCATTGAAAGCAAGTCATGAACTCTCTAGCCCATGCTCAAGGGACCGGTACAAGGCCTAGCACACTAGGAGTCACTAAACGAATGTTTTGCTGATCTGAAACCACCAAGTTTGGGGATGGTTTGTTACACAGTATTAGCTAACTGTACAACACATAGGGAGGGATTAGGAAGGAAAACTACAGTTTGTTGACTATTTACTATGTGCCAGGATCATTTTACAGATGTCAAAAGTGAGGCAGAGAGAGGGCTAGTGTTTTACCACACGTATCAGTGGCAGCCTAAAGATGAAAACCAATTCTGTCGGGTTCCACAGCCTGGGACTTTCTCAAGTTGTCACTTCCACCTCTTATTCTTTGAAGAAGAAACAAAATTACCAGTGATTTTTTTTTAATCCCTAAATTTAACTGGAAGAGACTATTTCTAGGTGCGCTGCCCACCCACAACTTTGCAACTTATAAAGGACTTTCTCCTTAATGCAAATTCTGTATTTTATGAAGCTGGCAGGACCAGCCCACCATGGTTAGCTAGATTTTCCTCCATAAAAACAGGCTTTCTGGAATACTATCACTTGCCATGGTGAGGACATAGATTCCAGGAAGTCGGTTTCAAATGCTAAAAAAAGAATACGAGGCAGACATCTGCTTGAGCAGAGAAGAATAAAAACTCAGTCGCTTCTGCTGCTGGTATCTGTAGGCTCCCAGCCCCATTCCGTCAAGAGGTAGCTCAGGCTGAACACAAAACACTTCTTGCTAATTGATTCAAGGATCCAGGATAAGAGAGAGGCTGACTTGCCACTGTAAGTCTTTTTGTACAGAATTTTTAAATATATAATGTGCATGTTAATTACCTTAAAGTCTATTTAGAAAGTAATCTCAATGTAGATATTTCTATCAAGGGAAACTGAGGCATTTGTCAGGATAGATTTGATGTTTCCAGAACCTTCCTTAGTGTTGATTCTGTACCACCCTGCACTGCTCTCAGAATCCAAGGTGAGCTTGAGGCTGAGCACTCAGCGGGGTCAGGAAAGAGCAGGCAAGGCAGGCCAGTGGCTCATGCCTGTAATCCCAGCACTCTGGGAGGCCAAGGTGGGTGGATTGCTTGAGCTCAGGAGCTTGAGAACAGCCTGCGCAACAGTGAGACCCCTGTCTCTAAAAATAGCTGGGGATTATAGTGGCACCTGTAATCCCAGCTACTCAGGAGGCTGAGGCAAGAGAATTGCTTGAGCCCAAGAGTCTGAAGTTTCTGTGACCTATGATAACAGGGCACTCTACCAAGGGCAACAAAACAAAGTGAGACTCTGGAGAGAGGAGGGGAGGGGAAAAGAGGGGTGGGGAGGAGAGGAGAGAGATGGCCTTTTCAGGTCACCCTATCTTCCTGCTGGGGGAGACAAGGAAGGTTTTTCCAGGAGCAGCAGAAAACCTAAACCCAAATCCTAATTGCTCAGGGGCCAAACGATATTCTGAAAGATGGATCAGATCAGATGACCTTCTATAGTCAGTTTAGAGTGGCAATGATGGTCACAATAATGGGAATTACTAAATATTTACTGTTTCAAAATATGAAGGGGGTACAAATGTTTTAGGTTACATGAGTCTTTTTTTAATGCTTGATTCCTGGCTATAGGTATTTCTGTACCCATTAGGTTGGTTTACTTCCTTTCCCTCCTCCCCTCTCCCCCCTGATTGCTTTCCACTGAGTTTCACTTCCATCTGTGCATGTGTGGGCTAATCAGTTAGTTCCAATTTAATTCTGAGTACATGTGCTGTTTGTTTTTCCATTCTTACTTCACTTAGGAGAAGGGTCTTCACTTCCACCCAGATTGCTGCAAAAGGTATTAATTCATCTTTTTTATGGCTAAGTAGTATTCCAAAGTACATATATACTACATTTTGTTAATCCACTCATGAATTGATAGGCACTTGGGTTGATCCACATCTTTGCAATTGTGAATTGTGCTGTAATAAATATTTGATTGCAAGTCTTTTTTATGAAATGATTCCTTTTCCTTTGGGTAAATTCCCAGTAGTAGAATTGCTGGACTATTTATTCATTAGAGTGATTAATTAGTCCATTAAAATTTTATTTAATTGTTGATATGGTTTAAATTAGGTTTATCATTTTATTATTTGTCATTTAGGGGTCCCTTCTATTTTTTTGTTCCTCCTTTCTTTCACTGTTTCAACTATTTAAGAATATTCTAGGATGACATTTTTAATGTGTCTATTGTTTTTTTTGTTTTTGTTTTTGTTTTTTGGCCCGGGGCTGGGTTTGAACCCACCTCCGGCACATGGGGCTGGCACCCTACTCCTTTGAGCCACAGGCACTACCCTGTCTATTGGTTTTTTAAACCTGTCTATTGGTTTTTTGCATTATTTTTTAGAGGTTATACTAGGGATTATAGTTGGCACCTTTAATTTTTCACATTATGAGGTAACATTGTGCCTCTTCACATAAACTGTCGTTCCCCGTATCTCCCACACTATCACATGCACGGCCCTTCTTATACTGTAGTTGTCATGTGTATTATACCTACATACACTGTAACTCGCAAGAAATGCTGTACCTTTTTCTTTTTTTTACAACAGTCCTATTTTTTTTTGAGACAGAGTCTCACTTTGTCACCCTGGGTAGAGTGCTGTGGCATCACAGCTCACAGCAACCTCAAACACCTGGGCTCAAGTTATTCTTTTGCCTCAGCCTTCCAAGTAGCTGGGACTACAGGCACCCGCCATAACACCCTATGTATTTAGACACAGGGCTATGTTTAGATACAGGGTCTCGCTCTTTTTCAGGCTGGTCTCAAACTTATGAGCGTAAGCAATCCACCCGCCTAGGCCTCCCAGAGTGCTAGAATTATAGGCATAAGCCACTGTGCCCGGCATCCTATGTATTTTTAAAAAATAGAGGAGAAAAAAATAACCTAATATGTTTACTCACATATTTAATATTACTGATATTCTTTATTTCTTACTGGAGGTCCAAGTTTCCCTCTTGTATAATTTTCTTTCTGTTTGAAGAATGTCCTTTGCCTTTCTTCCAGTGCAGTTGTCTTGGAAATGTGAAAAAAAAAAAGTCTATTTACCTTCTTTTTTGAAGGCTATGTTTGCTAGATGTAGGATTCTGGATTGACAGGGTTTTTATCCCCCCTTTCAGACCTTTGAAGATGTTGTTCACTATTTTCTGACCTTCATGTGTTCTCAGGAGAAGTCTAGATGTTAAAATTGTTGTTCCCCAGTATATCATGTGTTGTTTTTTCTCATTTCTCATAAAGAATGTCCTGGGCGGCACCTCCGGCTCAAAGGAGTAGGGCACCAGCCCCATATACCGGAAGTGGTAGGTTCAAACCCGGCCCCAGCTAAAGCCTGCCAAAAAAAAAAAAAAAAAAAGAATGTCCTATAAAGGACATTTCTTTATGCTTGTAGTCCTAGCACTCTGGGAGGCCAGGGCGGATGGATTGCTTAAGCTCATGAGTTTGAAACCAGCTACTTCCAAATTGTCTTCTTATCTTTGGTTTTTGGTAATTTGACTACCATGTACCTAGATGTGGTGGAGGTTTTGTTTTTGTTTTTATTTTTTGCATTTGTCCTAATTGGGCTTCACCACATTGTTTAAGTCTACACATTTATGTCTTTCACAAGATTTGGGAATTTTCAGCCATTATCTTATCAAATATTTTTTCTATATCATTCTTTTTCCTTTCCTGCTCTGAGACTCTAAGTACACATATGTTTAGAGCTTTATATATTGTCCTACAGCTCTTGGAAGCTTTGTTCATTTTTTCCATTGTTTTTCTCTTTCTTTAAGATTGAATAATTTCTATTGATGTACCTTTACATTCAGTGATTCTTTTTTTTTTCTTTGTTTTATTTTTTGGCCATATATTCAGTAATTAGGCCCATACTGCTATTATTGAGCCCTGTGAAGTATTTTAGCTCAGCTGTGGCATTTTTCAATTCTAAAAAATATATACCTTTATTTTTGAAATTTTGTTTCTTTGTTGATATTTCCTTTTTTTTCAATCATATGAATGCATTTTCTCTTACCTCCCTGAGCATGCTTACCACAGTGGCTTCAAAGGTCTTATAAGATTATCTCAGCATCTGATTTAGTTTAGAATTGACTTTATTGGTTACCTTTTCACTTGAGAAAAGTCTCATTTTCCCCAGCCTGAGCAAGATCCCTGTCTCTACTAAAAATAGAAAAACCTAGCCAGGGATTGTGGCGAGCACCTGTAGTTCCAACTATGCAGGAGGCTGAGGCAAGAAAGAATGCTCCAGCCCAGGAATTTCAGGTTGCTGTGAGCTATGATGCCACAGCACTCTATCCAAGGCCACAGAGTGAGACTCTGTCTCAAAAAAAATAAAAGGAAAAAAGTCACATTTTTCTGGTCCTTTGAATGTGAAGTTATTTTGGATTGTACCACAGATACTGTGACTGTTTTATCATGGAGATCCTAAATTCTGTTATATTCTTCTGAAGAGGGCTGATGATTTTGTTTCAGAAGGTGATTACCTTGATGGACTCAGACTTCAACTGAATTGCCTGAAGTAAGCAACAATTCGAATCTCAAGTCCATTCTGTGACCTTAGCTGCAAGCACACATGTGCTGCTGGGGTCGGCAGACAGGCAGAGTTAGTCCACAGAACTTGGAGTTGTTCTTCCAAGCTCTCTCCTTCCTGGGATTCCTCTTATATTTCCCAGTGACTGTGGCCACCTCAGGCTCTGCCCTTGGATTTTTTATGCCAGAAATATAATAGATTTTATATCAGCATTTTGCTCACCCCACACCATGCCATAGGAGGCTGCTTTTATCTTGAACCCATTAGAACAGGGAATTGATCATGTGCCAGTCTTTTTCTCTAACTTTTAACTCCCTTCCAAATTCTGCCTGATTTTTTTTCACTCTGCAGAGGCTTCAAGTCATTGCTTTTTTGTAATTTTTCCAGAATTTATTGTTATTTTCTGCTAGATGGCAAGTTTATTAGAGGTTCATTCCACTATATCAGAAACAAAACCAGTTACTATTTATTAAATCTTCTCCATGTACCCATTTTTACCCATCTTTTCAAGTTTCTTTTCACTTTAAAATGTTTCCTTTTATAGAAGTAATGCATACTCTTGGAGGGAAATCATACAGCGCAGAGTAGGGCAGAGAGTAAAAAGTTAAAGTCTTTCAATCCTCCCGGGACACCGCTTCCAACTCCAGTTCCACTCTCCATCGATAAGCGCTGTTATCAATTTCTCATGCATCATTCCTGAGATTTGTACGCATATATAAGTACAAATGTATATATATATATTGAATTATTTTATAGCAAAGATATCATACTACAATGTACATATTTTTATTCATTTTATTAATTTCTAAATCATCACAAATAAAAGACTTTTATTTCTCTCCAATGGCTGCATAGCTTTTATTATGTTACTGTCATGTGACATAGTGCATTTACTGTCATCCCTGCTGACATTTTCACATTTTTCCATTTTTCACTGTTACAAATCATGCTGCAGCAAACATCCTTACATATATACCTCTACCCATTTGACAAAATATATACAATTCTAAAAGTGGCATGGCTGCCCAAAGACCATGTTTTATTTGTTTGTTTGTTTCTCTTGAGACAGAGTCTCACTTTGTCACCCTTGGTAGAGTGCCATGGTGTCACAGCTCACAGCAACCTCAAACTCTTGGGCTCAAGTGATCCTCTTGCCTCAGCCTCCTGAGTAGCTGGGACTACAGGCATCCATCACAATGCCCACCTGTTTTTAGAGACGAAGTCTCACTCTAGCTCAGGCTGGTCTTGAACTTGTGAGCTCAGGAAATCTGCCCGCCTTGGTCTTCCAGAGTACCAGGATCATTGGCGTGAGCCACCGCGCCCAGCCTAGAGCATGTGTATTTTGAATTTAAAATACTGCTTTTGAGCTAAATCACTTTGGAAAACAGTGTTTCAACTAGATGCTATGAGGCAAAGGACTACACAAACATTGTGCTTTCATTAGTAAATTTGTTTCCCATAAGGATTCTGATTAGATTGTAAAATACATTGGGGCTGAATAAATAAATATATATATTGTAGATAATGGTTTCTCATTATTGAAGAAAAGTTACAAATGAGCAAAGGAGAGAGGCTGAAATAAACCCTGTTGTGTTGGACTAGTGTTAGAGGTATCTACATAAGCTCATTTATTATAATAGAGATACAGACAGATGATAGAAATACAGAAAGGTAGATGGGTTCATATTCTTATCTCTGTCTGCTGAGAGGGCTTAGAACAGTGATAATCCAATAACAATGTGCGTACCTAATGACCAGATCTTGGTTTCTAAATACCATTCCCTTGGCGGTGCCCATAGCTCAGATAGGAATTACTTAAGCCCAAGAGTTTGAGGTTGCTGTGAGCTGTGGCGCCACGGAACTCTACCAAGGGTGGCATAGTGAAATTTATTATTATAATAATAAATAAATAAATACCATCCCCTTGTAAAAGGAACCAGGGATCCTTGGGAAAATGATTGATTCCAGGGCTGGAGTAGGGGAAATAAAAAATGAACTTAGAACGTTCTGCAGTACAAAAAGGGATTTAAAAAAAAAAAAAGAAGGGAGGCATGTCGAAGGATGTGAGCCACTCTGAAAGTGTTCCCAAAAATAAAACAAATATTTATTAGTCCATACTGATATAAATAAAAGATTGAATAAAAAAGTAAATGGAGGAGATGGAACAACTCTTCCTTCATAAGAATTTTAGCTAACAAATGTAGAATAAATGAGGGAAATAGAAGATTACCATTGGAATACCACTATAACAATTGCTGCAGGTAGAATCCACCAATAAGTGCTAAGATTTTTCTTAGTGTTTAAGAAAAAACAGAGTTTAAATTCCAAATTTTTTCTGCAAAAATATTAATTACTCTTGTTAATAATTATTAATTACTAATGTTCACAAATTCCTTGATACTCCTCCTTTGGTTATAGACTTCAGTTCCCTTCTCCTTGAGTGTAGGTGAGACTTAGGGATTCTCTTCTAAAAGAGTATATTGTACCCCATCAATGCATTGATGTATGCATGATCTATGTGTTTCTGATTTAATAAGATAAATAAATAAATAAGAGTATAAAAAGAAGGAAATACTAACTTTATAATGGAGAAAACTGGCAGACACCACCTCAACAAAATGATCAAGGTTAACATCACCAACAATGAGACAGGTCAACACCACACACCCTCTGATGTCATATACTGAGGCAACCCTGTGGTTTTCCTCCCAAAATTCTATAACCTCAGTCTAATTATGAGAAAGCTTCAGAAGAACCCACATTGAGTGACATTCTACAAAATACCAGACCAAAACTCCTAAAAAATGTCAAGGTTGTGGAAAAAAAAAAAAAAGAAAGACTGGGGCTCTGTCACAGTTTATCAGTGACTAAGGTAAGCGTAAAGATTAATGCAAAATTAGCCAGGTACGGTGGCTCACCCCTGGAATCCTAGCACTCCGGGAAGCTGAGATTGAGCACAGGAGTATGAGACCAATCTGAGCAAGACTAAGACTCTGTCTCTACTAAAAACATATAAAAATTAATTATTCAGGTATTGTGGCACATACCTGTAGTCCCAGCTACTTGGAAGGCTGAGGCAGGAGGATCGCTTCAGCCCAGAAGTTTGAAATTGCTGTGAGGGAGGCTGAAGCTGCTGCACTCTACCTGGGCAAAAGAGCAAGACTTTATCTCAAAAAAAAAAAAAAGAAAGAAAGAAAGAAAGCAAAGAAAAGAAAGATTAATACAACATGGTCTCCTGTATTGGATCTTGGGACAGGACACAAGTAGAAAAACTGGGAAAATCCAAATAAAGTCTGCAGTTTGATTAATCATACTGTTAATCCCTTCGTCACTAGAGTGAAGAAAAGTTGGATGGACAGTATACAGATACTCTTCATACTATTTCAACAACTTTCCTATAAATCTAAATTATTTCAAAATAAAAGCTTAGAAAGGTAGTTGCTCTGGGCTATAGTCCCACCAAGAGTGAGTAAGAATGCCCAGCTCCACACATCCTCCCCAACACTGAGAATTGTCTCACTTTTAATCTTTGCCAATTTGATGGGTAAAATGGGATGAAGCTATGTTAATTCCTAATTCATTCCGAGAAAGAGCCTGAAGATCTCTTCATGTACTCTTGATTCAGTTGCATTTCTTGTTCTGTGAGCTGCCTAAGCAATGTTATTCCTAATTTCCACAACATCCCTACATAAATATATTGTTCCCATTTTATAGCTGAGAATATTGAGACTCAGTATGGGTTAGAAAATAGCCTCAAACCTCCCTGCTAATAAGTAATAGAGTGAGCTTGAATTCAGATCTGTTCAACTCCAAAGCCCCGACCCCATCCAGTACCCAAGATGAGATGGGAATTTGTCCTGTAGCTGTTCTCTGCTTTCCCCTGCTTCCTCAGATAAAGATAATCAATGAAATGGCAGAGGCTCCCTAGTCAGGTCCAGTTATTTTGGTTTAATATGAGAAAATTAGCTGAAAGAAAGGATTAGAGTTACCCAAAGTTACACAGGGGCAGGAAGAGGACTAGAACCTAAGTCTATTGGTTCCTGGCCCTGGGCTCTTTCCACTAAACCATGTGACCTTCCACGGTGCAGGCCAGGGCAGTCACATGACCATGTTCACAGGCTCCATGGTGGAAATTCTTAGGCATGACATTCCCAGCTTCCTATGTACTAATTAGGCATCCAGTAAGATTGAAGCAAATCAACAAAGTTGTTTTTATCTTGTGGTACTACAAAAAAAAGTTATCTGTTTTAGCTCAAGTATTGGATACAAAGTTTTGACAAAGGTTTTCATTAAACCCTGAAAGTATGCACATTTAGATGTAACTGCTTCCCTGCCTCCCCTGATCATGTGACATCCTCCCTCTTGAGATTATCATTCAAGGTCACCTGATAGGGAGAGTTTTCATCTCAATTTTTGTTTGTATCTCCTTGTTGAGAATGGCTCTGCATGTGTCTTTGTGCTGAGCATGATGGACCTTCCTATTAAGATGTGAAAGTCGGTGAGCATCAGGACAGTTAATCTACTCCAAAGGGGTTTGTGTAAAGCTCCCAACACTGGCATATTGGCATGTCCAAGTCAGACAGAACAGGAATAACAGATGACATGCTTTGCACACTCAGTGTATGCCCGACATTCTGTTTAGTACTTTACATACAATTTGTCGTTTAATCCTCCCAACAACATCAAGTCCATTTTACAGAGGAAGCTCTGAGCACAGAGAGGTACAGTACTTTGCCCAAGGTCACACAGTTCGTAACAGGAGGAGCAAGGAAGCGTGATTTCAGAGCACTACTCTTGACTATACCATGCTCAGTCTGTGGGAGTCTTCACTGAATCATTGTTTTGAGGAATTAGGAAGCCCATTACAAGAATACCTTGAATCCTAAAACAACGAAGACCGTAAAATACCAGTGGAAGAAATAGTTAGATTTCTTTCTAAAGCAGCACAAACTATAGCCTTGTTTTCCAAACTTAAGTCATGTTCCAGCCACCTCCTTGATTCTTGCCATGGCTGACATAACCTGTACTGTTAGCTATGTAATATCTTTTAAATCAACTTAATTGTTTTTGCTTAAGTAAATTATTTAAAAAGGAAAGTGACCTCATGTTACTATTGTAAATGGAAAAGTAGTATCACTTACTTTAAGTAAATGGCAACCTAAAAATAAATACCATAGAAACAAAACAATGCCAATAAATTATAGTTAGATGCTGTTATAAATTATAGTTAGATGCCAATGACTCTGAGCCTGAATAAGCTCTATTCTTTCTCTGTCGAAACAAGGGAGATTTAGCAAGTGTTAGAGAGGTGTTCAGGACAGACCAGCTGCAAAAGGCAATCCAAAGAATTTACATGTAAATGTCTTGGCAAAGTAACTAAGAAAATGCCAGGAGGGCTATGTCAACTAATGAGATGAAAATGTGTCAAATAGTCTATGAAACAAGTGTATGATGCCCCATGATCATATTGATGTACACAGCTATGATTTAATAAAAAAAAATGAAAAATAAAAACAAAAAAACAAAGAATTGCAAGAAAACTGAAAAAAAAAAAAAAAGGAACAAATACTTCTCTGTTATTTAGAATTAGGGGACAGAAATCTCAAAGGAACAGTGGCCTAAAAAAAATACAAACTTTTTTTCTTTCCAGAAATCCAGAGCTGCTATACTGGTCCATGGTGCTGTAAAGAGGCTCCTCCTATCTTGAGGTTCCATCAAGTGTGCCTCACAAGGTCATTTCCAGCCCCAAGATTGCTGCTCCAGCACCAGGCATTACATCTGCTCAGATCATAGGTTCCTATGGAAGAAGGTAATCTGAGGACCCCAGCCCAGTGATTCTACCTTTTCCAAACCAAAGACACCTCTTAAAAAGTACTGTCCCAATTGACTTCTGTTTTAAGTGTTGCTTGCCAATTAAATTGTACAAATTAAGAATTAATTCATGTGTCTTGTATTTTTCACCAAAAGACATACAGATGTGCTGGTCAGAGAGGTCTGGTGAACAGAATAGGAGCTGTGCTGACAGACACTTAATATTAGGGGTTCTGTTCAGGCTCATGCTAGAGAAAAATTCAGCATTTAGATGGGATTTTTTTTTTTTAACTTTTTTTTTTTTAATTGTTGGGGATTCATTGAGGGTACAATAAGCCAGTTACACTGATTACAATTGTTAGGTAAAGTCCCTCTTGCAATCATGTCTTGCCCCCATAAAGTGTGACACACACTAAGGCCCCACCCCCCTCCCTCCATCCCTCTTTCTAGATGGGATTTTTAAAACATCAAAAATAGCTGGTGAGCCAGCCCCACTCTTGGCATGTTTTATCATCTTTGCCAGTCTCCACCTCCTCCCAGGTTGGAAAGAGCTCATCTTCCCACCAATCTCCTCTACTTGCAAAAAAAACAGGGGTCCAGAAGGGGCAGTGGCTTGGCCGAAGCCACACAGTGATGGATGGAGAGATGCAGACAGGCTGCGTCCCAGGGCTCCTGGTATGTGGCCTGTCCTGCCCACCTCCACACAGTACCCCCAACTCAGCTCAGCACCAGCCGCAGCTCTGACACAGCGTGGGAGCCAGCTTGGCACCATCTCAGGGAGGAAAGGGATGGCTCCCCAAGAAAGGCATTTAGAATCGTCCACACCCAAGCATATAAGGCAAAAAGGACGCCAGGATCAGAAGGCCAAGGCCATGCCAAAATGCCATAGGTACCATAAATTAAGCAGCCAGACATGCCCAACTTGTAATTAACTCAGCATGCTGACGGTGTGTCGGAAGGCTGCAGTCTTTATGACGGATCCCATCACAGGAGCCTGGCTTGTTAGATGATCTCAGGTGATAAAGGAAAGTATTGTTTTCCTCAAACACCATTTAGATCAAGCTCAGGAACAGACCACCCAGAAAGCAGTTCTGATATATCATACTTAATAGAAGCATAAACTGCAATATGTTTTTATTCCCAGGCCCTAATGGTCACTGACTCCCTCATATAAAGTGTCCAAGCTATCCTGTGACAGTGTTGGTAAAGTCAGGTGTGGGGTCATTGTCTTAGAAGTTGTGTGACCTTGAACATGCTGGGTGGGGCAGATGGTCTCAGTGTGGTCAGGTTCTTGGTCGTAAGGTGGCCATCCAGTCCCTATATTGGCTAAGGCTGCCATAACAAGATACCACAAACTACAGAAATGTATGTTCTCACAGTTCTGTTCTGGGCCTCTCTCCTGGCTTCTGGGGGTTTGCTGGCAATCCTTGGCATTCCTCAGCTTATAGGAGCATCACTCCACTCTTTACCTTCATTTTCAGGTGCTCTCCTGTGTGTGTATGTGTGTGTGTCCAGATTGGTTCCTTTTTTACAAGGACACCAGTCTCATTGACTTAGGGCCCACCTTGGTGACCTTACCTTAACTTAATTCCATCTCCAATGCCCCATTTCCAAGTAAGGTAACTCTCTGAGGTATTGAGGTTTAGGACTTCAACATAAGAACTTTGGGAGAACACAGTCTACATCCTTGCCATCCCAGCTCCACCTGGAGGGTCACAGAGAAGACAGCCGGAAGAGGTTACGTGGCATCTCCAGAATCTGGGGATCCCTGAGACATGGTTGTAACACCTCCAAGAGGCAGGAGCGTGGATGGGCAAGAGACTCAAGATCCATGCCAGAGAGTCCAGCAGAAAGCTCACGTGGCTGGATTATCTAGATTTCCTTGAAATGCTTAGTGTAAAAAGACAAATCCCAGAAAGCTTTCGCAGAGGCCGGGCATCTCAGCTGGTCCACGCCTGCTAAAAGAGGCTTTGGCTTCTTTCTTGCCCTGAATTAGGGTCTGCCACAATTGAAACCAAATTTGCCTTAAATGGCACTCTCTGAGTTATCTGGCAGTGGCAGAGATGACATCTGGACCCAGCCAGTCTGGCTCCTAACACCTGGCTGAAGAAGGGCCCCCACTCAGACCAAAGGGTCCTGCTAGGAGATGTAGTGTGGAGGGAAGGAGCCTGCAAGAGGGGCTTACCTGAGAGAAGGGCAGCATTTTCCAACTAAGTGCTGTGAAAAACGGAGACAGGAGCTGGGAAGCAAAGACTCAAACCCAGCTCAGGTAACACCTTGGAACGGGAGGAATACCACCTGTTCCCTGTCTTGAGGGACCTGAGAAGATTTTTTTGTTAATTGATTGCTTCTGCTGGGAAACTATCAAACATATAGCTGAATATGGAAAATAAAAATCTACACATAACCAGCTTTTTTTTTTTTGAGGCAGAGTCTCACTATGTTGCCTTAGGTAGAGTGCCATAGCATCACAGCACAGTAACCGCCAACTCTTGGGCTTAAGTGATTCTCTTGCCTCAGCCTCCCAAGTAGTTGAGATCACAGGCACCCGCCACAATCCCAGCTATTTTTGTGTTGTGGTTGTCACTGTTGTCAAACCAGGCCAGGTTTGAACCCACCAGACCGGGTGTATGTGGTCAGCGCCCTAACCACTGGGCTACAGGCACCGAGCCCCCACAACCAGCTTTATACAATTTAACACTAAGCTTCCGATTTTCACTTTTAAGGAATGAAATAACAGAAAGAGTTGAAGCCTCCTGCATATCACTCCTTCCACCAATCTCCTCCTCCCCAGAAAAAAAATACATGCACGAATTTTGTGTTTATCATTCCTGCACATATTTTTATAGTTGTAATACATATGTATGCATCCATACACATTTTATAGTACTCATTTGTGTACTCAAAAACTTTATACAAATGGTATCATACCAGACATTCCTTCTGCTACTGGTTTTTTCACTCTAAGTTATGTCTCTGAGATGTATCCATGTTGATACATGTGGCTGTAGTTCATTCATTTTTAAATGCTATATGGCTAGGGCACAGCTTTGCAATGTATTTTCTGATTGTTTCCTTTTTTTTTAAGGTTACAATGATCTTGCAAGAGGATTCTTGTGCCTCCACAGTGTAGACTTAGAAGTGAGATGCCTGAGCCACAGAGGAGCATCTTCAACTCTCTGGCTGTTGCCAAACTTCTCCCAAAAGCGGTTCTGCCAGTTTTAACCCACCTATATAAACTAATGTGCACTATATCCTTATCTACAGTTGTTTTTTATCAGACTTTTAAAAAATTTTACCAAGCTAATGTCCATGAAGTGTTATGTCGCTAGGATTTTCATTTGCATGTCCCCTAATTAGCAGTGAGGGTGAGCATCCCCCCATGGCCTTACCAGGATGGCCTATTTATTGCCCTATGTCTCCTGGTATCTCTCCCAGTGAGATTCAAGAAGAAGCGCAAAACAGCCAGCCATTGAACCTTTGTCCTGGCTCTCCATAACTCCTGAAATTCTCCTAAGCCCTGGTGGGGAGGAAAGAGAAATCAGTTGCCTGAAGAGCCAGGAGGAATCGATCTTTAGGAGGCTGAAGAGAGGGAAGGAGAGAAGGGGCCAGCTCCCCACATTCACCACCACCACCACCCAATGACTGGAGTCCAGCACAGCGTCCCTAGTGGTGAGCTCTGGCATGGTTGGGCAACCACTGCAAAGCCGGGGGTGATGGAATAGCCTTCCAGTGAGGATGTGAGCAAGAGAAAGCATCAGAGCATGTGCCCACTGCCCTCTTGAGCAGAACCCACAGGGACAATCTGTTACATATTTTAAGTAAATTCTGTTGAAATACGACAGATAGAAAATACACAAGGTTTAAGAACGCAGGTCCATGAATCTTCACAAAGTGAACATATTTGTGTAACCACCACCCAAATCCAGAAGAGAACACTTCCAACACCCCAAATTTCTCCTCCTGTCCCACCAAATCATTATTCTCCTCCCCCAGGAGTGGGGTCACCTATTTTTAGATATGTTATTCCGTCTGTTGGAGAGTGTGAAAGCAGTTCTCTGGCATCTCCCTGGGAGAGGGGAACCTATACTCTGAGGTCATTAGAATTACCCTATGGATCTTTCAACATTTGGCCATATGGGCTAAAATCATGGCAGAAGCCCCTTGCACAGCCAGGCTGGAGCCTCCTGGGCACTAGGAAAACAGGTGGTTGGGGCAGGAGCAGATCCCTGGGGTAGGGGGTGGCACAGGGCAGGGGTTATTGACTAACTGGTAGGAAAGTGTTCTGGTATTTTTACACGCAACATGGACTTGCTGGTATGTGCAGGTCAGTGTCAGATGAGGGTGCAAGCAAGAGAAGCAAACCCACCAAGAGGCCTCTGCAGCATGGGCAGAGGAGGGTGGAGACTTGGCATGGCTGTGCAGACGTACTGGATTGTTACTGATACTGCAAGTATATTCTGGTGGGTGAATGCACAGGACTTGGTGATGGATTGCATGAGGCGTGAGGATGAAGAAGATGCCAAGGGCAACACCCAGGTCTCGGATGTGGGCATCGGGGTGCTGGCTGGTGCCATCTACCAAGACAGGGTAGCCTGGAGGAGGGGCAGGGTGAAGCTGAAAATCCCCAGTTCAGCTTTGGGCATGTTAAACTTCAGCTGCCTCTGAACCCAGCATGCAGAAATGTTAAGAGAATTAGAAATAGGATTTTGGAGTGAGAAGAAAGGTCTGGATGGAAGATTTAAGCCTGGGAGTCCTTGGCCTGCAGAGGATGTTTAAGACCATGAAAATAAATGAGATTCCTAAGGAGAGAAAATCCAAAGAACCTAACGGTTATTGTTATTATAAATAGTCCTTAAGTGTGTTGATGATATTGAGGCTGTGTTTTTAAGAGTCCTTATCTTTTAGAAAAACACATTGAAATATTCTCATATAAAATAATGTTAAGTGTGGAATTTGCTTAAAAATAAACTGGAAGATGAATGTTATGAATATTTAGGCCAGAAGCTGGTAATTGTTGAAGATGGATGATGAGTACATAGGAGTTCATTAAACCAGTCCTTCTATTTTTGTATACATTTGACATGTTCCATGCTAAAAAGATTTAAAGGAAACCAAGGATGAGACCCAGAGCCCTGAAGACCTCACCCCCCACCCCACCCCAAAGCATCTAGCAATCAGATGGGGGAGGTGAGAGAATCTGCAAAGGAAACTGAGGAGTGGCCAGAGGGGCCGGGAACATACCCTGAGGAGGGTCCCCGTGGCCAACAGGAGACAGGGACTGGAGAAGGAGGGCAAGGTGACCACTGGCCACGGAGGACACAGAAGGCAAGGCAGAGGAAGGTTCACTGTGCCTGGTAAACTCGCATTGCGCAGGACATTGCACCACAGGACCAAGAAAGCAGGTACAGTATCCGAAAGCCACCTGAGTGGACCAAGGGGCAGAGGGAGACGAGAGAGAGCAGAAAGGATGTGTAGATGCCTCTTCTGATAGTGAGACTAGAATGACAAGGAGATGAAGGGGGGTTTCCTTCTCAATGGAGAAACAGAGCACCTTGATGCAGGAGAGAGGGGAAGTCAGGATGCAGGAGAGGACAGTTAGCCCCGGCCAAGAGGTGCAGAGGGAAGAAGGAGCAGCAGCGAGAGGAGCAGGCTGGAGTGTCCATCGATGGCTGTCCTCCTCTCTACTGCAGCAGGACACTTGGTCAGCAGATGACCCGAGGGGGGCACATAGGAGAGAGGAGGAGAGTGAAGTGGGCTTGAACTAGTGGAGGAGAAGGCCTCACCCCACACCCCTTTTTGAACCTCTCCTTTAACCCTTTCTCAAACTCTGAAGTCAACTGCTGATTGACATGACAAGAAGGCCCTGACTGACGATGTGCGAAGTAGAAGATCGCTGGGGTTGTTGGAAGTCCCAGGGATGCTGAAGGATCACCTCCCTCAGAGCCAGAGACACAGTCAGAAGGCCTGAGGACCAGGCCCCAGGGGTGAGGAATGTGCCCGAGCTTGTCAAAGCCTATGTGACAACACCATGATTCTATGGGGGAGAAATCAGAGAATAACATAGCCAGTGCTGACAGCCTTGACTCAGTGGTTCAATGATTTATTTTCTATTTTGCAAATAAACAGTTTTTACCATAGTCTCTTTTTCAGTAAACTGTATATTTATAGAATATGGCAGAAGGAAACAAAAGGCAGGTGACATTTGTTAACTACCAATACATAATTCCTGCTTTTTCTTAACTGGTTAAGGCAATTAAGGCTGGCTTCGATATTTTTCACTGTCTCCCTTTTAAAGGCTCATATATCCCCTAATGGCTATCTCTTCCCTGGCTGGCTTTGCCTAGGGAAGCACAGCGTTCCAACATTAAAAACAAAAATAGTCACAACCTTGTATCTGCACAGTGCCCTGCACTATCTAAGCCTGTGTTCAGCCTTGGCTAATTTGAGCTTCATAATAGGGTCCTCCACAAGGTTAGCAAGACATGGTAGTATTTTTAAAACATTTCATTTTAAATCCCTACTTAGCAGGCAAAGAAGTTTGGAGCCGGAGAGGTGAGATCTGCAAAGACTAGCTTGTGAAAAGCAGACTTTAACTAGAACCCGGGCCTCCAGCTTCCAGGATTGGACTCCGAGGGCTGGTGTGTGGGGGGATAGGGCAGCATGGGCAGGACCCTGAGTCTCAGGACACACCAGTGATTCCCTGGCCACCCTCTCCTGGCATCAGGCATTGCCAACTGGCCATATCTGGATACAAGAAGAAAGCCTATTCCACCTCCAAAGACAGTGGCCCCTGTTAGAACAAAAAGCTCTCAAAAGCACCTTCACTGCCAAGCTCAGGTCATCCCTGAGACATGCTCCATACCAGAACAGGGCTTTGCCTTTATTGAGACATGAGCAAAGGGCCAAAGAAAACAATAGCGGACCCCCACTTCCCAGAGGCCAGACCCCTTTCTCAATCCCTCTCCCCTGCAGGCAGTTCCGCTGACTCACACATCCCCAGGGAACAGGGGACCTTTGGAGGAAATGGCCACCACAGAGTACATGGGAGAAACTTTGTAGGGACAAACCTCAAAATAGTCCCTGGTCTCCAGGAAGGAAAAACACAACAAGGATTAAAATCACAAGAGTTGGCAACAGTGATAATCTCCAGGGCATGTGGGCACCTGGTGAGTGCCATGCAGGAAGTACGATGAGGGGGAAGGTGGTGCAAGCTTGGCTGGCCAAGGCTGGGATATCTCCTCTAGTCCGGTGACAGGCATAGAAACAGAGCTGGTGCCAGGGGCCGTATGTGCTTCTGTAAGAACAAGATCGAGCAACCAGCTGGTCAGCAGTGATGAGCCCCACCACAGGTGTGAGTACCCACGGATAGAATGACCTAGAATTTGCCTGCCCCTGGGAAAATTCTTTAAGGATTTATAGTTTAGACTTTTTTTTTTTTTTTTTGAGACAGAGCCTCAAGCTGTCACTCTGGGTAGAGTGCTGTAGCATCACAGCTCACAGCAACCTCCAACTCCTGGGCTCAAGCAATTTTCTTGCCTCTACCTCCCAAGTAGCTGGGACTACAGGCACCCGCCACAATGCCCGGCTATTTTTTGGTTGCAGCCGTCATTGTTGTTTGGCGGGCCTGGGCTGGATTCGAACCCACCAGCTCAGTTGTATGTGGCTGGAGCCTTAGCCGCTTGAGCCACAGGTGCCAGCCTATAATTTAGACTTCTTAACAAAAGAAAACACGGAGGCCCGATCTTCCTCTGCAGTAAACCCCATCTTTGCAGAAAATCACACACAAGGTAGTGACACAAAGTACACACGCGTGCTTTCCTGTTGCCAGCGCCCACTAACCTGAGTCCCAGGCACTCAAAGGTGTCATCTGACTCGCTGCGCCCTCTCAGCCCTGGGGTCAGGAGAGGAGAATGACAATGGTGGCAGTGTGGCTCCCAAGTGGTCTCCTTCTGGATGGAGAGGCAAGAGTGACAGGTTGGCATCATGGAGCACCGAGCTGCAACATAAGGCTGAGTCCTGCTTTACTGGGACAAGATGGCACTGCTGAACACCTAGCGACAGGCACTACACAATATTTCGCACCAGGCCAGGGATCCGCTCATTCTGCCATTCTATAGGACACGCCAACTGCCTTCTTGTGCCTGATGCTGTGCTGGCAACACAGAGGCTGCCAATCACGGTCATACGGTGTTTGCCTAGCCCCTCCTTCTAACATTTGCTGAACATACCTATGTGCCAAGAACCTTGCTGGGACAAGGGACCCAGAGACAAAGGAGCATGGCCTCATCATCAAGGAGCGTCCTGTGGTGAACTAGTAATCTCCATCCTTCAAGGATGAATAGAGTCTCTGAAAATAATACAGGTTTTCTTGGCCTTCATTTGTTCATTCCATATGGAGTTCCTGAGGCCCAGCACTGCTGTCAGCATGGGAGCACAATCATGAACATAGTGGAATGATCCCTGTCCTCAGGTAGCTTACACCCTGGGTGGCAGCAAGACAGAAAATAAAATAAGCTGACCACAATAGGTCTGTCCCCAGTAAGCAAATTAAAAAAAAAAAAATACATACATATATATATATACACACACACACACACACACACACAGAGTTCTCACCATGGTTCTTGCTAGGAAGACAAGAGGGAGAAGCCGCTGCGGTGGGTGTGGTCCACCATTGCTGAACAAGGAGGCAGCATCAGGAGGGGAGGAGCCTTCGGGGTGAAAAGCAAATAAGGAAGGCTTGCAGAGTACTGGGAGCAGCGCGAGAGTCCACAGCGGCCTGGGAAGTGTGAGACTAAGCAACTCCACAAACGTAACCCACCATGCTGACTTCCGATTAACCATCCCCGGAAATGCCTTCTGCTTCATCTACTGTTAGCACATTGAACATGGACTTATAATAAATCCCGCCCTTAGGCAAATTATAGCCTATGGTGCACAGAGCATTCTTGCCTTTCCCCGAGGGGTCAAATTCAGTTGTCCTGAGCACGTATGCCCTTTCCCTATGGTATGAGCCCCAGGTCTCAGCTCTAGACATGGCTTCTTTTTCTTTTTTTCTTTTTCCCTATTAAATGTTTCTTTCTGAGAAACTGGATTTGTCAGGCTCTTTCTTCACCTCTCAGCTCCCTCAGTCTTTGGGTAGGTTTGCCTACATCTGCTGGCTGAGAAACAGAAACCATCTCTAGAGAAGTGTTCTAGAGTGTTCTTGGACTAAAGGTAGGGGCATCTAAGGAGACTGGAAGTGTTCCACACTCATTCTAGATGAAATGAGCAGTTCTTTGATTATAAGATGCCATCTAAAGTTTTTTAAGTTCATATCTAAAGTAAGTTTTTAAAAGTAAGTCTCATTTTGTGTATGTCTTTACTCCCTAAATGACCGAAAATTTCTTGAATATAAACTATATGCTTCTTTCATTCTTCTCCCTTCAGCCTTTGCACAAGTACCGTAATCATTTTTCCCTTTGTTCATGCATCTGCATCCATGCATTCTTTCATTCCACGGGCACGTGCCAGTCGCCCACAGATAACCTGATGCTATGCAGAGCTCGGGTGCGGAGCCAGAGGGGAATGAGGCACATTCTTGCCCATGAGTGGCTCAAGAGGCCAGAGGAAACAGAGCTGGAATAACTACAGTTGTGCCAATATGATGCAAAACTGGCCCCAAGAGCTGTCCCAGCTCCTGGGCTGCTGTAGCTCTGGCCTGGGGGACCCCTCGCTGCAGTGTCTGCCCCCCACCCCCTGCAGGCCTCTGCTGCAAGGCTTCTGCATTACGACTACCACCACCCCCAGCACTCCCTCTGCCCTTGCTCCACCCTGTGTTCTCTTCACAGCAGGATCACCACCTGATAATACATCCATTTATTGTCTTGTCTCACAAAGGCAGAGACCTTGTCCTGTTCACTGCTGAGTCCTCAGCTCCTATTACAATGCTTAGCACAGATGGCGCTCTGGAAATATTTTCTGAAAGAATGAAGTTGGAGAAAGAAGGAATAGAGGAAAAAGGAAAGGAGGGAGAGAAGGAGGGAAATGGAGAGGAAAGGAGGGAAGGGGTGTGAGCTGCCAACACTAGTCAATCTGAGAAAGGTGTTGGGGTGGAGGTGGCCTGGGCTGGGCCTTCCGGCACCAGTAGCAATTCTTTCACTGGGTGGGGAAGAGTGGAATAAGCAGTTCAGGCAAAGGAAACTTGCAAATCTAGGAGGCAGGAAGAAGCCACAGTGCTGAGTACTAAGGGTCTAGAGCAGAGAGGCAGGAGGTGAGGCCAGAGAGTTAGGGGGACCTCTCCTAAAGGGCCCGGAGGTGGCACAAGTGTCCTTGGGCTGTAGGGAATCATCCAGCGCAGTGAAGCAGAAGACAGGGGAGGGTGGTGCGCTGGAGCAGGAAGAGAGGGAAGGAGGGTGGTTGTTAGCAAGGGACTGGTTGATTCAGGCAGCAGAGCAGAGGGTGCTGGGGAGGCCTGAGGGCCTTCATGGAGGAGGTGACCCCCAGGTAGGCCATGCTGAAAGGAAGATGAGCTTGGAGTGCATCTCAATAGGCAGGGGGTGGGAGAAAGAGCAGGCAAGGTCCCCGGGACAAGGTTGTGGAGGCTGACAGACCCACTCTTCCCATCTCTGCCTTCCAGATAAATAGGATGGACTTAGACGGGACCCCTTCTCCCAGCAGTTTATGACCAGAGGTGCCCCTCATTCCCTCCCTTAACCCCCACCCTAACTGTGTCAGCTTTGAGTGTTCTCTTACCCCTGTTCCCTTGTGCTACCTGGTGCCATCTCAAGGCTGGGGTGCAGCCCAGAGATAACTCAGCCCCCAGCACTGCATATCTGCTTGAACAAGCATAGGGGTTTTCTCTCTCCTGGGGAAGCAGGGGGTGCAAGGGCTGGCTTCTCCCCTCTGCTCATAGGCCCCTCTGCCGCATTCCCCTCTGTATCCCCTCCTTCCACCCCCACAGGACAGGGGGGCAAGGTTCACCCCAACTCAGGGGCTTCCTGTCAGGACCCTGCCACGGAGCCAACATTAAGCACCTTGAGGAAGGAACCAAATGTCCCCAAATGAGGATGTCCATAGAAGCCACCACCCCATCCGGGGCTGGGAGAGATACATTATACTTATAGAGCTCTGCTCCATATAGCTCTAAAGTCACTTTCTGGTGCAAAAACATAAAAATGTATTATGTATGATTTGGTATCACATTTGATATATTTAGATAATTTTTCAGAAAAGAAAACCAATAAAACCTCCCTGGGAGAAAGAAATTCCCTCTCCCCCAAATTTTCAAGTTATTTTTTGCAGGCTTCCTGGCCTTCCTTTTGAGAGAGGAGAGGCAGAGCCCCCACCCCGGAGCCCGGCTGGGGAAGGCTGCATGGCCTTCCGGTGCAGACACACCCGCCCGGCCCCTCCATGGGATGTCAAATTGATTAACTTCATCATGGTCGTGAGCTCCCTAATGTTTTTCTTTGAAATGTCTCGGCTCTAAACGATTGTGACCCAAGGCAATTTACAGTTACTTCCATTTTTTTTTTAATGAAGTCTGATTTAATAGTCGGAATGGTTAATGGCCTCGTCTGTCACACATAATAAAACAGAGCCTAATTGTATTTTAAAAAGGCCCTTTTGGTATGAACAGAAGCAACAACTTGATTGAATTGTGAGAGAGGGCTTTGGTGTGTGCTAAGATGGCTTCCCAAGGGCGCCAGGCACTTTCTCCCTGAGTTGCCATTCATCCTCCCCCTCGCTCCCAGCATCATTCTTTCCTCTAAAGGAATTTCATAACTCTCTCAACCAGTTGAGACTCATGGCTGTCTGCGGCTTCCCTGCGACACCCCATCAAGGGCTCCCAGGGCGCTACACACCCCTCCATAATTATAGCCCTCCAGGCCCTCCCACGGAAGTAAATGTTCTTGTACCCAATTTATACCTGGGAAAACTAAGGCTGGCCTGCCCGACTTGCTCAGAGCCTAAGGGCAGTGAGTCAGTGCCTCACTGGACACTGTTGCCAGCCGACACACCCCACCCAGCCAGGCACCCCACATGCCTGCCTTCTATGTGGCAGAGGAGGCCCATGAACCAGGCCAGGCATCAGCATATATCCTGCCCTCTGCAGAATCGCTGTGATCAACCACTGAATCCAAAAATCGTGGGAAACTGAGGCAGAGAAAAGCCTCAAACTTCATTTTAAAAGGGGCTCAGAGCTTTCTCAAAGGAACCCGAGGTTCCATTTTGGGTTACTGAGCAAAGACTACGCTGACCTTCTGTGAAATACAAAAGCAGGTCTCCTCCTACAGGAGAGCCTGAGAACCCCAGAGAAGTCTGGCAGGAGCTGTACCCTCACTGGTCTGCCCACCCTGAGTGTCTCCGCACTCTTTAAGCAAGCTCAGCCTGAGGCCTTGGGGCGAGGTGGTTACCAGTCAGCCTGGCAAGTGCCCCCGGTAAAGGCCAGAAGGTCTGCTCTGGCTCAGGTGCACACCCTACACGGTCCGCATAGTGGCTGTCCCAGGGAATAAGGGACAGTGAAAAAGAGACCTTGGGTAGGCTCTCCCCTCTTAGAGGGCCAGCTCCCCTATCTGTACACACACCCTCACTTTTCTGGCCCTGTTGAGCTTTTGTGAGGTCACTTGGCATGATTACTGGAGGAATCGCATCATGGGATCATGCCAGCTTGGGAGAGCCCCTGGCTGTGAGGTCACCTGTACATGCCCTGGGAGAGCTTTGGTAAAGGCAAGTGAGGGGGCCAGGTAGGCCCACAGAGCTGGCCTGAAGTGAGACGAGATTCCTGTGGGAGAGGTGCCCAGACCAAGGAGGTGGCTCAGCCCAGCTAAGGCGCGCACCCTGCAATCTCAGGAACTGGAGCCTGTCTGTACCCTCCTACTCTTCATCACGAAGCCTCTTTTAAGTAAGTTCTGCTGCCTGGATGAGGGGGAGTAAAAAGCATGTGGGCTCTTGGCCAGTGTCTTTGGCCGGTGGGGCACCCAGGCAAGACTTCCGAGGTTCTCCTGAGTTTGGGCAAGAGACCTGAAGGCCAGAACTCACAATCTCTAGGGGCAAGGCCCATAGCAACTCTAACCAGCTTCTAACAGAGGAGGGCCATGAGGAGGATGAGAAGCCTCCTAGGCCCTGGGCAGTAAAGCACAGGGAAAGAATGGGTGTGGAGTCAGATCAGGCTGTAACCTACCCAGCGTCCAAAATGTGTGATTTGAACCTTGTTCCTGTCTGGAACGGACAGCCAGTGATTGGGACTTGGCAGGGTATGGGCCGATCACACGGGACCATCCTAAGCACTCCAGCAGCCTGGGAACAACATCTCACTTTCTCCCCCCTCACCAGTCTAATTCAATCTCGAAAGGACAAACAAAAGCAGGTATCTAGGATAACTGGGGCAGAGGCTCTTCTGGAAAGACAAATTAAAATAAATCCTTTCAAAAAGAAAGCTGGGTGTCTCTGTCCCAGACATTTCTGTTGGATACAGGGACACAGTCTCCTCAAGGATATGGTCAGGGAAACATCTAGTCCTGATTGTCACCATAAGGGAATGAGCCTTAGGATGAATTTAGCACTTCCCTGGCTTCCCTTCTTCTGCAGCTCAGGCTCCAGGAGATACAACTTCAATTTCCTTGCCCCTTGTTTCCTCTGCTGTGCCCCTCTAGAAAAACCCCGATGCTGGTTAAATCAAGAATTCATCCTCTTTGCACTTGCACTAAGGCAGAGAAAGATAGCTGGAGACAAGTATGCTGCCAGGTTGTATCAGTCAGTGTAGGCCATGCTGTTGTAACAAACAACTCCCAGATCACAGAGCCTGATACTTTAAAGGTTCATTTTGCCCTTGCAGAACATGTCCACTGCAGACTGGCTGTGGGCTCTGCTCTCTGTGTCTTTACTCAAGCCTCCAGGCTGATGGGGCAGCCTCTTCTGAGACATGGCCAGTCTTGGGCAGAGGGAAAAGAGAACATGATGAACAGACATTGTTTCATAAAACTTTTACTTAGATGTGACACAAGCATCACTTCCAATCATATTTTACTGATCAGCACAAGTCTTATGATCAAGCCTGATGTCATCATGCAGGGAAATAGAGTGCTTCTCTCTAAGAAGGCTGGTGAGTGTTTTTGCAAAACATTAACATTCTACCCAACATGCTTACTGTCTCACTTAAAAGACATGACCACTGACATAAAATATGTTCTGGATGTCTCCAGCAGCCATTCTCCATCTGCCCAGTCCACTCAGTTCCCCAAGTCCTCAGTCATGGTTTTATGTCTTTCTTCTTTTATGCCTTTTCCCCATTCTTCTCAAAGGTCCAACACTTCCTCCCCCATTTCACTAGAGCTGGAGTGAAATGGCTGTCTTTCTTATGTCACTGAGGAAGAAGAGGCAACTGCAGAACTTTCACACACCTTCACCACCAAACACACTAACAACCAAGCTGCACCCACGTGCATGCCCTCTGCCTCCTCGCCTCTTACTGTGCTTGACTGCTCCACACTACTTTCCAAAGACCCTTCCACTTACACACCACACTCTGTCCCATTGCTTCTTTTGGCCCTCACCCCTATCTTCCGATACTCCATTTTCCCCTCTTTGTTGGCGCCTTCTCTTTAGTGTCAAACATGTTGCATCATCTCCCATCTTTAAAAACACTCATTCAACCCACCTCCTTCTCCAGCCACCACTTCAGTTCTCTGCTCCTGTTTATGGGAAAAAACCTCCACAACCTTATCTCTGTGGTCTGTCTCAAATTCCTCAATTTCCATTCTTTCTAGGCTGCCTCGATTTGGTATTTTTATTCAGTACCCATAGAAACTGGTCTTTGGCCGGGGGGGGCAAAGTGATCTAGCCACCAGTGATCTTCACATTTTTAATCTAATGGTCAATCAATTTTCCCCTTTCTTACCCACCAGCAGCACTTGACACTGACCAATTCTGTCTTCCTGAAACTTGGTCTTGGGGAGAACACTACCCTTTTATTCTTCTCACATTTCGCTGGTCATGCCACTCAATCCCCTCGCTAGTTTCAACTCATCTTTTCAACCATTGAGCTTTGGGACATCCAGGGCTTAATCCTCATTTGTCCCATTATTCATATTCACCTCCAGATGGTGCACCAGATGTGCATCTTTGAGTGCCACTTGCACCCCAAACTTCCATCTCTAGTCCTCTCCAGCCTCTTGCCCTCAACTTCAGACTTGTATATTTGGTTGCCTAATCAATGGCTCCACTTGGAAAAATTAAACACTTTCAAAACTAAACTCTTGGTTTTCGCCCCCCACACCTACTATTTCTCCCAATCCCCAAGTCATCTGATTCAGTGATTGGCAACTCCATACTCAAGTCTTTCAGGTCAAAAGCCTTGAGTTTTCAATTCAACCAATTATCAGCAAACCCTGTTTGCCCAGCCTTCAAAATACATCCCCAAACTGACTGCTTCTCACCACTTCTGCTGCTACCACCCCAGGCCAGAACCACTGTCATCTTTCACCTGGACCATTACTGCAAGAGGTGGTTAACTGCACCCCCTTCCGTGCCCCCTGCCTTCTTCCTCCAGGATGGAGTGATTAAGACCGAGGCCAATCAAGGTGCACCTCTTCTCAGAATCCTTTGAGGTCTTCCAAAGGTAGAGTAGAGCCCAGTGTGCTCACCATAGCCTGCAAGTCCTGTGTGACCTGACCCACTGCTATCTACACCTGTCTTCATCTCCTGCTGTCCCTCCCTTGCTGCTCCTGATGAACCAAGCCCACGGATTGACTCCCTGGTCAGGTGGCAGTGCTCACCTATCCCTTGGCCAGGAGGGTTCTTCTCCTAGACATCCACATGGCTTTCTTCCACAAGTCTCTGCTCAAACATTACTTTATCAGAGAGGTCTCCCCTGACCACACTATATAAAATAGACTCCTCACAATTTCTGTCACTTTCTACTCTCTTGTCACTTTCTACTCTCTTTCCCAGCTTGATGTATTTTTAAATTATTTATCACCACACATGCTGGGTTTTTTGCTCTCTCCCTCTCTCCAACATGGAAGGTAGGTGCCAAGGGAAGCAATTTTGTTTCATTCATTGATGTAGCTATAGCCCCTAGAGCAGTGCCTGACATAACCTATTCACCCAATAAATAAGTGTTGAATGACTAAACGATGTATAGGGGCCAGCAGAGCAGAGACAGGAAGTAACTCACTCCCTTGAAACATGAGAACTAGGCTACTTTGGGAGTTCCATTCTGTGAGACATTACGCTTCCTCACTATTTAAGCTTTTTTAAACTGGGATTCTGTTCTTTTCTGCAACCTAACTGATCCCAAAAGGAGAGTCCTGCCAGGAAGTCCATGCACAGCAGCGTGAGGCTCAGAAGCTGCCGCTTCTGATATGGGTTTATGAGCCTCTCCCCTGAGTTCACATCTAATGTGAACTGGGACAATGCCTCAGAATCCACCATGATGCTAACAGCACACCACAAAACTCAAGTGTTTACCCAGGGCTCTGGATCTCTTAGGAAGAACCTTGGAGAGCAAAGTTCACCATAAAATGCTGGTACTGTCCCCTGGGGCCCTAAGAGCAGCCCCTGAAGCCCTATTGCAGGGACCAGGTCAGTAGCAGCCTCCCTGTGGGTAGAGATGGGGAAAGAAGTGGGTAGCAGGAGGCCATTAGTATGAGCCAAGCTTTTTACCATCTAATTCTTACTTAGAAGAGTGTGGGTTATCTCCTAACATCTTTTGCTATTCTTTTCCATTATTGAACTTCTCTTAAACTCACTCTGATCAGGCTCTCTCTTCCTTCACTCCACCAACTAAGCTCCCGCAATGCTCACCAGTGACCTCTGGGACAAACAATCACCTCCCTACTGGTCACATGGCTTCTATCCTTGCCCCTGTATAGTTATTCTCAATCCAGAAGCTAAATCAAAGCAATGGTTTTTAAATTAAGTCATATCATATCACTCTCAGCTCAAAACTCATTAATGGCTTTCCAACTTTCTTTCTTTCCTTCTTCTATTTTTTTTTTTTAGAGACAGAGTTTCACTTTGTCATGGCATCACAGCTCACAGCAACCTCCAACTCCTGGGCTTAGGTGATTCTCTTGCCTCAGGCTCCCAAGTAGCTGGGATTACAGGAGCCCACCACAACACCCGGCTATTTTTTTGTTGCAATTTGGCAGGGGCCAGGTTCCAACCTGCCACTCTTGGTATATGGGGCCAGCACCCTACCCACTGAGCCAGAAGTGCTGCCCCCAACTTACTTTCTTAAAAAAACAAAAACCTTGTAGCAGTCTACAAGGCTCACTGTTATCTCTCTTTCTCTTACTTAATTTCTCTACCTCTTGCTCATAATTAGTTTGCAGAATGTCCCAATATTTGGGTTTTTGTAATGTTCTGTCGTGATTAGATTCAGGTTCTATATTTTGGCAGAAAACCCACTGCAGTGACTGATGGTGTGCCCTTCTCAATACTTTGTATTAGGAGGCACGTGATGTCTGTCTCTCCCGTTACCTGTGATGTTCAATTTTATCAAATTGTTCAGCAAGTTTCCATATCTCTCCTCTATAAAGATCCATTTCTCCCCTTTGTAATTCATAAATAATCTGTGTGAATATCCTGATCTTCAAATAACTTTCACCCAGTAGGTTTTGTTTTGTTTTTGTTATTTTTCACCCAGTGGTTTTAATGTCCATTGATGATCCTTGCCTGAATTAGTTTTTACCATTGTGGCTCCATGATTTTTCCACATGGTTGGTATTCTTTGTAAGGATATGCTCTCTTCTCTCTAGGTGGGGCCTATTCTAGGGTCTACTTCTCTGAAATCTGAGGTGAGGAGTTCAGGGACAAACATCGTGCATTCCAGGAAGAATAAGCGGGCCAGCGAGACCAGAACAGAGTGGCAGAGTGAATGAGAGGAGAAGGGTGGGACATGAAACCAGAGAGGTAGCTGGTTTGGGTCATTAGTACCTTGTGAGTCATGCTAAAGGAGTTTGACTTCATTTGAAGAACAATAAAAAAACAGTAAAATCTTGGGTATAGGGGTGATGTGATCTGATTTATCCTTTTAAAAGATTAAATTCTCTTTCCATTTTTCACCTTTTAGATTGAAAAAGTTGAATAAATTGGGTTAATGAGGACATGGGCAAAAGAAGTGTTCTTATTCATAACCAGTGGTAATGTATCCTAATGCAAATTTTATGGAAGACTATTCTATAGTAACTCAAAATTGCAAATTTAATCTGGTGTAGTCATTCTACCACTGATCATTTGTCCTACTTGCATATGTGCAAAATGACATAGGTATAGTTACTCACTGCAACATTATTTCTAATAGTAAAGCACTGGCAAGGATAGAAATGCCCACAAGCCGGAGACTAATTAAGTGCATGATAGTGCAGACACACAGTGGAATATTATGCAGTTGAAAATGGAAATGAGAGTGTTCTTTATTTACTAATATGGAATAATTTCCAAGAAATAATAAATGACAAAATTAGGGTACAGAATAGTGGTTCTAGTATACTGCCATTTAATTTAAGGTGGGATAAATATATATAATTGCTTGAATAGTTCGGAGCTACATCCTGAAAAGATAAAAAGGCAACTGGTAATGTTGATTAGCTCTGAAGAGGAAGACTTCAATGTCCACCCTCTTAGACATTTTCAATTTTTATATCATATCAATTTATTTCCTATTTAAAAACAGAATGAAAATTAAAAGCTGCCTTGGTGTGTGTCACACTTTATGGGGGCAAGACATGATTGCAAGAGGGACTTTACCTAACAATTGCAATCAGTGTAACCTGGCTTATTGTACCCTCAATGAATCCCCAACAAGAAAAAAAAAGAAAAAAAAACAAAATTAAAAGCTGGTTCTGGCATGTAAATAGAAAAAAACCGAAAGTGGCAGACCAGTTAGGGACCTATGTGTTCATTCCCAGATAGTGGATGGTGGCTAATCCTGGGGAAAGAGGGCAAGGTGGAGAGGGGGTGCGTCCTCCAGGGCCATTTGGGCCCTTTCTTCTCCAGAACTCCTGAGTGTTAGGACAGTAACACTAGACAGTTTATTGCAGCTCAATTTACAGTCGACAAAATGTGTAAACAACCCAAATGCCCACCAACCCAGGAATGGGTTAATAAGTAGTAGTATACATACACCATGGAATACTCTTCAGCCACTAAAAAAGATGGAGACTTTACATCTTTTGTATTAACCTGGATGGAGGTGGAACACATTCTTCTTAGTAAAATATCATAAAAATTGGAGAAGGAAGAATCCAATGTACTCAATTCTAATACGAAGCCAGTACCATCTAATACATACCCACATAAGTGAAAAACTCAAATCAATTCAAGGTGGGGAGCAGAGCAACGAGGGAGCAGGGAGAGGGGTGAAGGGAGGAGGAATTACTATGTATGGCACACCTCATCTCAGTAAAGTCCCCTTGTCAGGACCAGAGAGGAGAAAGGCCTTGCCAAAACCATATACACTGTAGGTCTCCTGAGTTCCAACATGGTGCTAATCCATTTCTAGTTATTGTAGTCTTAAATCCCATCTGTCTCTTGGCCCAAGCCTCTGCCCATCCTACTACCCTTCCTATTCACCCACAGGCAGAACCTATCAATTCTGTGGCCTGTGGGGTCTTTTCTCTTTTTAGCCTTCCTTCTCGTCCACTACGCAGCTCTCTCTCAGTTATCCCACCCTTCCTACTCTTCCTGAGATCCTGACACACACACACACACACACACACACACACACACACACACACGGCTAAGCTTTCTCAATGACCACCACTATAGTGTCCCCACCCATATGACCTCTCAGGGGTGACCTTTCAGACTCTTAATTTCCCTCTCATACTCCTATTAACATCTTCTCTTATTCACCAGGCACAAAAGTTGCACATTCCATGTCCCCATTCCTTTAGTCCTTTTTGCTAACTAATCTAATTAATAGTAATTGTTTACCTTCTACCTGCAGCAAGGTGTTTATTTCATCTCGCCCAGCTGCCTGGGTGAGCAGTCTAAGCACTGGGCATCTCAAGCTGCCTCCTTTCAAGTGTTGGTTCTACACTCTGCTGACCACACCACCATTGCTTCTCCAGATGTCCAAAATGGGAGCTGGGTCCCCTGAACCCAGTGCTGGTTATGCTCCCCCACTCCACTCATTCTTACTCTAACATTCAAACTAAGAAGTCGATGGACTAATCTTGCTCTGCCCTCTAAATATGTGCATGAGAATCAGAGACTTTGGGAGCCACTAATGAGAGCAACTAATTTTGAGAATGACAGTAACGTGGCAGGCAGACTGGAATGTTTTTCTGGAACAGACTTTCACCTGATTCCAAAGATATTGAATTCAATATCTCCACTGGTTTCCTGGAATGTTGCTGGGCTAGAGGGCTCTTGTGCCTGAGGTAAGGTTTTGTACTCTGGGAGGGGTCCTGTATAGACTCTGTCTTGCTCATGCATTGATAACACTTTGACCCCAGTGACATCACACATGCCTGTGAAGAAAAGTAGAGTGGACAGCCTTCAGTGTGGGTAAGTAAGAAAGCAGAAACCTGAAGGTGGAAATAACTTCCCGTGTGCTCACAGGGGTGTGGGCTCTAGGCCTAATGCCAGTTTTCTTAGTTTGGTGCTTTATACAGGGACCCAGAGTAACCAAGGAAAATATATGTAACAAAGGCTTTATTGATAGCACATGATGTGTTCTATGACACGTTCAATACGTTGTCCTTCATTAGCAGCATGCAGCTCAAAGTGCCGTGCAAGATTGCAATGAGCATGGCGCACTAACACCACATTTCCCTCAACCCCCTGCCAGGCTTCTATGACAGTGTTCTCCACTCTTTTGTATCTCATAGCACACTTGAACCTATAAACTTCCTCAGCACACTTAAATTATGGTGATCAAAAAAAGGGTAAAAAAAAAAAAAAGAATGTATTACTGAAAAATAATTTAATTAATGATCTTTAAAATTTTTCAAGGCACACCAGTGCTCCATAGAACACTGGTTGAAAATCACTGATTGAAAATCACCGGTTGAAAATCACTGATCTATGCTATGTTGCCTCAAATAATTTGTTTCTCTGGTTTTCACTAAATAAACCTGTCCTGTAGCATATCCCAGAAGAGGTAATCTCAAGAAGGGTCAATCTGGAAAAATGAATGAATGAATGAATGAACATTATTCACATATTTAAAGTTTATGGCTACTCTCCAGTTTGTGAAGCACTTGCGATCATCGTCTGTTCAGCCCAAAGGGCTATTCTGTCCAAAAAGACCAGAAATCAAGCAGATATTGCTTCCTTCTGTTTCTGGGAAGGGCTGGGTTTGAACTCGCCACCTCCAGCATATGGGGCCGGTGCCCTACTCCTTTGAGCCACAGCACTGCCATTGCTTCCTTCTGGATACAAAACCCTGACCTGCCTCTATCTGGGACCTAAAGGCTGTTCTGATCTCCACCTATCCCCACCTCCCCAAGAAAGATGAAACCACAGTACAGGAAAAGGCTCAGCGGAGGAGTGGGCAAGATTAAGGTGGGAAAGGGTTGCTATTGGAGGACAGCTGGGAAAGAAAACTCAGCATCTGCTCTCTCCCATGGCCAACAGGAAATACCCCTAAGGTGACAGCAAGGGGATAAGTAGAGTGAAGTAGCCTCTAGTTCAAATCCCAGGTCTGCCTTAAAACCAGGTGACCTTGGGCAAATTATTCAACCCAGCTGAGCTTCTGTTTCCTCAGCAGGAAAACAAGGACAATACTTGCTTCAATCACCCTTTGCTTTCGAGTGTATAGTTCTATATAAATTAGAAGACAGAGCGCCTACACTCATGGAGCACAGGAGGTGAACCTATAAAGTGGTTCTAATATCAATGGCTCTGTTATATTCCAGTGAGAGAAATGTGGTGCTCTTCAAAGCAGAGAGAGCCAATGCAGTATTGGAACTAAGAGTGAAGCTCTGCCTGCAAAGAGACCTGGATCCAAATCCGCATCCCACCACTTCCCAGCTGGCGATGCTGGGCAAATACTTCCTCTAAGTGCTTCAGTTTCCCCATCTGTGAAATGGGGATACTACTCAGAGAGTTGTTAGGATTAAGGCAGATGATGTATGTAATGCCCCATTAAACAAAATTTCAAAAAAATTGGTTTAAAGACCTACTTGGCTTTTACTAGTGATTCATGAATCAGGCAATAGCTCTTCTAAAGATCTGGACAGGACAGTGTCTCATCTAAGATTTAGATAAGCCACTGTGGTGGGCATAGCAAAACAGTTGGTTTTCATAAGGTAGCTTGAGCATGAAAGGGAACTCCATAATTCAAAAGGTGGATTGGCTAATATCAGGTTAATTTCCCTGTAACGATTAAAGCAGAGGGGACTTCCTTAGCAGCTAAAAGTGGCATCTTTGGGAATTTGGCTATTATCTCTCTCCTGAAGTCCCAAGGTCAAGTAAACAACTTAGTTTTGTAACACAAAACATTAACATGAGTCTGGTCTGTTGTGGCCTAGTGCAGGAGCTCAGTACAAACCAATGGCCTCCTATAAATGTTATTTAACATGCCTTGGCTGCACTAGGGCACTTCGCACAACAACTATACCTAAGGCCTATGTATCTCAATGAGCCTTACTTTGCTCAAAATACTTCTGGGCTTCTCTTTAAAAACTGGTAACAGGGCGGCGCCTATAGCTCAGTGATTAGGGCACCGGCCCCATATACCGAGGGTGGCGGGTTCAAACCCTACCCCGGCCAAACTGTAACAACAAAAAAATAGCTGGGCATTGTGGCGGGCGCCTGTAGTCCCAGCTACTCAGGAGGCTGAGGCAAGAGAATCGCCTAAGCCCAAGAGCTGGAGGTTGCTGTGAGCTGTGTGACGCCGCAGCACTCTATGGAGGGCGACAAAGTAAGACTCTGTCTCTAAAAAATAAGTTAATTAAAGAACTACACACACACACACACACACACACACAACCAACAACAACAAAAAAAAATTGTCTCAGTGCTTCATTTCCAACCTGTATGCAGCACCAAATAGCATCTTATGCTGTAATCAACTGAGCAGTTCATGGCTATTCCTAAAAACAGCTCTAGTAAAGAACTAAAGGTGCCTAAGGCGATGCTCAAGGAAGAATTCTCAGTAACAATCCCCAACAGTAGCACCCCCAGAACAAGCGCTGTCTCCAAGGGCATCTCTGGAGAGATAGAGGTCAAGAGGATGGAGACGGTCTCTGCATTTTAGGCACAGATCTTAAGCACTCTGGGGTCTCTAGTTTCCTTCCCACTTCCTCTTTATTCAGTTCCTTAAAGCATATGGCAGATGCCATTTGGTGGTAAAGAAATGTCACAGTTTCCCAGGACAGAATAAAGCTGGGTGAGTGTGTAGGTGGAGTGGTATTCTATAACCCTCCAATCTGGAAAGCAAACCAGGCAGAGGTTACGGTAACCCGCAGGAGACCTGTAAAGCAGACTAGCTGGTCTAGATGTGGGCTCTCATGCAGATTGGCCTACTGGTCGCACCCCCACCACAACCCCCCTTCCCAGCAGGCTAAAAAGGACTCAGACCAGAAAGACAATTAAACCTTCTAGAGTCTGTGCCAGGTCTCCCAGAATCCTCTTGCCTCCAGGTCAGAGCTCAAGAACCAGGCAGTGACTCCAATCTTTTAAGAGCTTTGTTGGATGACAGCCAATGTTCAACTTTGTCTGTCTGTAATTCTCTTTAAATCTCCTGGGGTTTCCCCTTTACTGGGCACTCCCCTGCCCTTCTCTCTGTCTGATGATTGAGGTTTTCGGAAGATCTCATTTTTTCCCACCTAATACCTGTTACTTGGGTAGAGATGTCTTTTTAATTCTCCAACCAAAGCGAACAAACTGCCCACTTCCTTTTGACTCATGGCCTGAGACATTCTTGGATGTGGAGTGGGGTGGACTTGCTGAGGAAACCTTTTAAAAGGACGAGTGAGTAGAATTTAAATGTATCATAGATTTTTACACCATTTGTCAAAAGCCATCCCAAAGAGGGCTGATGTGATCTGTTAAATACTGGTAATTGTAGAGTTGAAACATGTCCTTTCAGACATGAAGTCAGAGGGGGTGTCTGCCATCCAGGCTGCCCAGACCAACTGATCTGAGCCCAAATACAGAGGAGCCACTGGAAAATACCACAGCCCAGGTGAACGGCCCATGAAATGGCTTCTCAGCCTGGAAGGAAGTCATCTGACGTAGAAATACTGAGAACCAAGCAATTCCAAATTGTTCACGTGACACTAAACTACGTGGTCACCAACTAAGGGGTTTCTCTGTTTCGGAACTTCCTGGGATTTCTCCTTGCCCCTCCCTCTCTCCCCTGCCATTCACCTCTCATCATCCTCCCCACTAAGCTCACCACCCCCTCTGTGCTTCTGCTCAGGCTATGCTCTCAAGGACAAGGGCTACCCACCTTCCACACCCACCTTGGCCCATCTTGCTTGCTCCCACTGTGACCCTGCAGCACTTTGTGCCACAGACTGGACTTTCCATCTCATTCCACAACTGTAGGCACAAAATTGGTGCTTAAAAGGACTGATTGAGCAACTAACAGACTTGGAGATGTAAATAAAGAGCCCAAGGCATCAGCAAGAGTAGCCATGTACCTTCCTCACACCCTTGCACCATCCCCTGAACTCAGCACCATCTCCTTACACCATGGGATGAAAATCCTGGTTTTCTTCTGCCAAAACAACTTCTGTGCCTGTCTTGTTCTTTAAAGAAAATATTCACGAACTATCAGAACCTCTGGGACACAGCAAAGGCAGTTCTAAGAGGGACATTTATAGCACTGCAAGCCTTCCTCAGGAGAACGGAAAAAGAGGAAGTAAGCAACTTAATGGGACATCTCAAGAGACTGGAAATGGAAGAACAATCCAACCCCAAATCCAGTAAAAGAAAAGAAATAACCAAAATCAGAGCAGAACTAAATGAAATTGAAAACAAAAGAACAATACAACAGATCAATAAATCAAAAAGCTGGTTTTTTGAAAAGGTCAACAAAATAGATAAACCTTTGGCCAACCTAATCAGGAAAAAAAGAGTAAAATCTCTAATCTCATCAATCAGAAATAACAAAGACGAAATAATAACAGACTCCTCAGAAATCCAAAAAATCCTTAATGAATATTACAAGAAACTATACTCTCAGAAATACGAAAATCTGAAGGAAATCGACCGTTACTTGGAAACACGTCACCTTCCAAGACTTAATCAAAAACAAGTGGAAATGTTGAACAGGCCCATATCAAGTTCAGAAATATCATCAACCATACAAAATCTCCCCAAAAAGAAAAGCCCGGGACCAGATGGTTTCACGTCAGAATTCTACCAAACCTTTAAAGAGGAATTAGTACCTATACTACTCAACCTGTTCCAAAAGGTAGAAAAAGAAGGAAGACTACCCAACACATTCTGTGAAGCAAACATCACCCTGATCCCCAAACCAGGAAAAGACTCAACAAGAAAATTATATACCAATATCACTAATGAATATAGATGCAAAAATATTCAACAAGATTCTAACAAACAGAATCCAGCAACATATCAAACAAATCATACATCATGACCAAGTCGGTTTTATCCCAGGGTCTCAAGGCCGGTTCAATATACGTAAATCTATAAATATAATACAGCACATAAACAAATTAAAAAACAAAGACCATATGATTCTCTCAATCGATGCAGAAAAAGCTTTTGATAACATCCAACATCCATTCATGATTAGAACACTTAAGAAAATTGGTATAGAAGGGACATTTCTTAAACTGATAGAGGCCATCTACATCAAACCCACAGCCAATATCATATTGAATGGAGTTAAATTGGAATCATTTCCACTTAGATCTGGAACCAGACAAGGCTGCCCATTGTCTCCATTGCTCTTTAACATTGTAATGGAAGTTTTAGCCACTGCAATTAGGGAAGAAAAGGCGATCGAGGGTATCCACATAGGGTCAGAAGAGATCAAACTTTTGCTCTTCGCAGATGATATGATTGTATATCTGGAAAATATACAGAAAACTAGGGACTCTACTACAAAACTCTTAGAAGTGATTAAGGAATACAGCAGTGTCTCAGGTTACAAAATCAACATTCATAAATCGGTAGCCTTTATATATACCAACAATAGTCAAGTTGAAAAAAACAATTAAGGACTCTATCCCATTCACAGTAGTGCCAAAGAAGATGAAATACTTGGGAGTTTATCTAACAAAGGACGTGAAAGATCTATATAAAGAGAACTATGAAACTCTAAGAAAAGAGATAGCTGAGAATGTTAACAAATGGAAAAATATACCATGCTCATGGCTGGGAAGAATCAACATTGTTAAAATGTCCATACTACCCAAAGCAATATATAATTTCAACGCAATCCCCATTAAAGCTCCACTGTCATACTTTAAAGATCTTGAAAAAATAATTCTTCATTTTATATGGAATCAGAAAAAGCCTCGAATAGCCAAGACATTACTCAAAAATAAAAACAAAGCAGGAGGAATTACGCTACCAGACCTCAGACTATACTACAAATCAATAGTGATCAAAACAGCATGGTACTGGCACAAAAACAGAGAAGTAGATGTCTGGAACAGAATAGAGAACCAAGAGATGAATCCAGCTACTTACCGTTATTTAATCTTTGACAAGCCAATTAAAAACATTCAGTGGGGAAAAGATTCCCTATTTAACAAATGGTGCTGGGTGAACTGGCTGGCAACCTGTAGAAGACTGAAACTGGACCCACACCTCTCACCATTAACCAAGATAGACTCTCACTGGATTAAAGATTTAAACCTAAGACATGAAACTATAAAAATACTAGAAGAGAGTGTAGGGAAAACCCTTGAAGAAATTGGGTTGGGCAAGTTTTTTATGAGAAGGACCCCCCGGGCAATTGAAGCTGCTTCAAAAATACACTATTGGGACTTGATCAAACTAAAAAGCTTCTGCACAGCCAAGAACACAGTAAGTAAAGCAAGCAAACAGCCCTCAGAATGGGAGAAGATATTGGCAGGTTATGTCTCCGACAAAGGTTTAATAACCAGAATCCACAGAGAACTCAAACGCATTAGCAAGAAAAGAACAAGGGATCCCATTGCAGGCTGGGCAAGGGACTTGAAGAGAAACTTCTCTGAAGCAGACAGGCGCATGGCCTTCAGACATATGAAAAAATGCTCATCTTTAATCATCAGAGAAATGCAAATCAAAACTACTTTGAGATATCATCTAACTCCAGTGAGACTAGCCTATATCACAAAATCCCAAGACCAGAGATGTTGGCGTGGATGTGGAGAAAAGGGAACACTTTTGCACTGCTGGTGGGAATGCAAATTAATACATTCCTTTTGGAAAGAGATATGGAGAACACTTAGAGATCTAAAAATAGATCTGCCATTCAATCCTGTAATCCCCCTACTGGGCATATACCCAGAAGACCAAAAGTCACACCATAACAAAGATATTTGTATCAGACTATTTATTGCAGCCCTATTCATAATTGCTAAGTCATGGAAAAAGCCCAAGTGCCCATCGATCCACGAATGGATCAATAAATTGTGGTATATGTACACCATGGAATATTATGCAGCCTTAAAGAAAGATGGAGACTTTACCTCTTTCATGTTTACATGGATGGAGCTGGAACATATTCTTCTTATTAAAGTGTCTCAAGAATGGAAGAAAAAGTACCCAATGTACTCATCCTTATTATGAAACTAATGTAGGACCTTCACATGAAAGCTATAACCCTGTTACAACCTAAGAATAGGGAGAAAGGGGAAAGGGAGGGGAGGGAGGGGGAGGGAGGGGGAAGGAGGGGGATTAATGGGATTACACCTGCGGTGCATCTTACAAGGGTATATGTGAATCCTAGTAAATGTGGAATGTAAAGGTCTTCGCAAAATAACTAAGAAAATGCTACAAAAGCTATGTTAACTAATGTGATGAAAATGTGTCAAACGATCTATGAACCAAGTGTATGGTGCCCCACGATCATACTGATGTACACAGCTATGGTTTAATAAAAATAAAAATAAAAGAAAAAACCTTGATAAAAAAAAGAAAGAAAATATTTATTGACCTACACGTTTTTCTGTTGGAATATGTACCATTATCCCCTGAGGAGTGGAGCGCCCTGCAGTGTTCTTTAGGACCACACCACAGTAGCTGGTTTCCCCTGAGACAGTCTAACTTCCAGTCCTAGCCCTGAGTGTGGAATAAGGAAGGCAAGAACTGCCTGCTGTCTATTTTGTTTCCAGAGACGACGGCTTACCTCATCAGAAAGCCCGTGCTGCTTTGAAAGAAGCTAACTCTGAAATCCACAGCAGTGCTTCAGTGCTTTAAGGGACCACTTCACTTCTATGAGCTGGATCAAGTGCGCTGGTTTCCAACCCTCCATCTCCCCACATTCTACCCTCATTCCAAATACACATTTCAAAGCTCGTCAGAACCTTTTAACACAAAAGAGAAAATGAGAGCAGCTCATTAAGATGGAACCCTATGGAAGGCAAAAAGCAAAGGTGGGGAGAGCACACCAAGCATTTCAAAGAAAACAACTTAAAAATTATTAAGCTCTCAAGAAAGGAAGGCATCATAAGAGAGAATCAATCAAGCTTAGTTTTCTGAGCACCTGCCAGATGATCAAGAAGGTTTTATTTATTTATTTATTTATTTATTTATTTATTTATTTATTTATTTATTTTTGAGACAAAGTCTTAAGCTGTCACCCTGGGTAGAGTGCCGTGGCGTCTCAGCTCACAGCAACCTCAAACTGTTGGGCTTACGCAATTCTCTTGCCTCAGCCTCCCAAGTAGCTGGGACTACAGGCGCCCACCACAATACCCAGCTACTTTTTGGTTGCAGTTGTCATTGTTTGGCAGGCCTAGGCTGGATTCGAACCCGCCAGCTCCGGTGTATGTGGCTGGCGCCCTAGCCGCTGAGCCTCAAGAAGGGTTTATTGCACACCCACTATGTAAAGGCACTGCTGGAAATTTTGAAGTGCAAAGATGCAGCATATGTCTGCATGGAAACAAAATGTTTGAAAAAAGTGGGTTTAGTGTCTGATCTAAGTGGTATGAATCAAATCTAAAGCATTCCTCTGGAAGACTCCCTATACTTAGGTAACTACTTTGTAACATACAGACTAGCTATGCCAATGTTTCATGAACATCCATGTCACTGCCTCCCCAGTGCCCCGTAGGAGTTCTTATGCACATTTCCCAAGAACATCTAAGTGCTGCTGCCACTTATTGCTATGGGAAGGGTGATTTTTAACAGGGGCAGTGAAGGAAGACTTCGTAGAGGAGATGGAATTTAAGCTGGGGCTTATTGAATAGATAAATTTAGAAGTGCAGAGCAAAGGTCAGAGAGCTTTCCAAGGCAAAAGGGAGCTCACAGTTGAGCTATGAAGTTAGGTATACTGTGTTGGTCTGTTCTATACTGCTATAAACTAATACCTGAGGAATTAAGAGGTTTATTTGGCTCACAGTTCTGCAGACTGTACGAGAAGCATGGCGGCAGCATCTGCATCTGGTGAGGGCCTCAGGGAGCTTCCAGTCAAGGTGAAAGGCAAAGGGGAGCAGCAGTGTCACCTGGTGAAAGAAGGGGTAAGAGAGAGAGGAGGCAGCGCCAGGCTCCTTTATTTTTTTTTAATTTATTTTATTGTTGGGGATTCATTGAGGGTACAATAAACCAGGTTACACTGATTGCATTTGTTAGGTAAACTCCCTTTTGCAATCATGTCTTGCCCCCATAAAGTGTGACACACACCAAGGCCCCACCCCCTCCCTCCATCCCTCTTTCTGCTTTTCCTCCCCCCATAACCTTAATTGTCATTAATTGTCCTCATATCGAAATTGAGTACATAGTATTCATGCTACTCCATTCTTGTGATGCTTTACTAAGAATAATGTCTTCCACGTCCATCCAGGTTAATACGAAGGATGTAAAGTCTCCATTTTTTTTTAATAGCTGAATAGTATTCCCTGGTGTACATATACCACAGCTTGTTAATCCATTCCTGGGTTGGTGGGCATTTAGGCTGTTTCCACATTTTGGCGATTGTAAATTGAGCTGCAATAAACAGTCTAGTACAAGTGTCCTTATGATAAAAAGATTTTTTACCTTCTGGGTAGATGCCCAGCAATGGGATTGCAGGATCAAATGGGAGATCTAGGTTGAGTGCTTTGAGAGTTCTCCATACTTCCTTCCAGAAAGGTTGTACTAGTTTGCAGTCCCACCAGCAATATAAAAGCGTTCCCTTCTCTCCACATCCACGCCAGCATCTGCAGTTTTGAGATTTTGTGATGTGGGCCATACTTACTGGGGTTACCTGGTATGTCAGTGTGGTTTTGATTTGCATTTCTCTAATAGATAGGGATGACGAACATTTTTTCATGTTTGTTAGCCATTCGGCTGTCTTCTTCGGAGAGGGTTCTATTCATGTCTCTTGCCCATTGATATATATGGGATTGTTGGCTTTTTTCATGTGGATTGAGTTCTCTATAGATCCTAGTTATCAAGCTTTTGTCTGATTCAAAATATGCAAATATCCTTTCCCGTTGTGTAGGTTGTCTATTTGCTTTGGTTATTGTCTCCTTAGCTGTACAGAAGCTTTTCAGTTTAACGAAGTCCCATTTGTTTATTTTTGTTGTTGTTGCAATGCCAGGCTCCTTTAAACAACCAACTCTTTTGTGAACCAACAGAGTGAGAATTCACTTGGCTACCGTGGGAGGGCACCACACCATCATAAGGGAATCTCTCCCTGTGACCCAAGCACCTCCCATGGGGCCCCAGCTCCAACACTGAGGATCAAACTTTAACATGAGATTTAGAGGAGCCAAACATTCATACAGTATCACGTACATTGGCCTAATTATGATAACTGTTCTCTCAGCAGTGTAAACAAATTATAAAGGGAGTGCTCAGGAGCAATAGAGGGGAAATGGGAAAGGTTCATGGTGGAGGCAACAGCCCAAAATGGACTTTGAGGAATAAATAGTGTTACATTGGGCCATCAAGAGGAGGACATTCAAGGTACTTAGAGCCAAAATAGACAAAGTCACTGAAAGCCAGAGAGAGCAACTCTGGGGCAACCACATGTTCTTAGTACTTTGACAATATGAAAGATCTAATTTTCTTCATATGTGTCCCCCTGCTCCTGCTTTTCAATAAAGTTAAGCCATGAAGCCTGATAGTCACAGGAAAGGAGAGGGTGTATACTGAAGTAATAACACAGTCACACCATAGCTGTGACCGTCAGAGGTCTTTTGTTAGTTTTGTTTGACTATTCTTTGGCATCTGTCAAACAGGAAGATGATAAGCTGTCTTGGAAGTCAGGTAGGAGTTCTAAATTCTAAGAGCTCCATTCACATATCCAGAGCAAAACCTGGACAACTGAATATGAGTTTTACTCTAAGCCATAGATCAGGAGTGGGGAACCAGTTCATGTTGGAAGGCCTCATTAATATAGCTGTAATCAAATAAGGTTACATTCAAGAAACTTCAATTTGATATACTTAAACATGTTAATTTGTTAAAACATTTTATGTTCTTAATAATTTCAAAAAGTGAAAACTATTTGTTAATTTAAAAGTTAACTAATCTTTTTTTTTGGCCATGTTGCCAAAAACTGAATCTTTCTTAGCATCAAACAATGACTGTAAAATGTCATCTATTGTGAGCTCAATCAATTCCATCTGTGGTTCATTAGGTGCCTTAGTGATGTCAACTAGGTGAGGCTGAAATGCTAATTTGAGTGTGATATCACAATTCTTAAAGTCAGGGAACCTTTCATTGTATTCTCCAATTAACAGGTCTATAACAGCTGCATATTTTCCAAATGATTTGCATATAACATCCTCATCAATGACTTTTGCTAAATGGGAAAAATTTTCACCCAAAATTTCCTTTTGAAGAAGCATTTTGGAAAAAGATACTTTTTTTCCCCCAAATGCTTGAATTTTTGTCACATATCATATATAGACTTACATATGTTTTACCTTGTAGAGTGATAGTCAAGTCATTTTGATTTGACACCGTATCACACAGAAATTCTGCATTCCTGTGGAAATATTCTTCCAGTAATTCACATTACTGATTCTGTTCATCATAAAATTTAACTATTTGTTTTCACAGAGATACAATTTTGGCTAACACCTGTCCCTGCAATAGCCAATGCACTTTAGTATGACATGGCTAATTCACACTGAATACCTCATCCTTCAACTTTATCATGTTAAGAAACTGATGATGCCTTGGGCAAATATAGTTAAAAAATACTTACAACTTGTTGCAAAGTGTCATCTAAAGTAGGTTTAGCAGAGACTTTGCTGATGCAAGATACAATTAAAAGAAATGAGAGCATCTGGATCTGTTAATACCTTTTTAATTCATGCAGTAGACCCTTCATGTTTTCCTGTCATGGAAGGTGCACCATCTACACCATGTACATATACTCATTAAATTTATCAAATTCAGCCCAACTGCATATTTTTATTAAAAGTTGTTGAAGCTATCTATTCCGTTTTCTGCTCCCAAGAGTGCCCAAAGTGAGTAACTGCAGCAAAGAAAATCTTCTGTTATGACCAGAATGAATTATAAAACCTGCCCCCAGTCAGTAGTATCTATTGATTCATTCAAAGTGATTCAATAACACATATTTTCTTTTTGAAATATTGCATGAAGTTGTCCTGTTAAGTTGAAGGTTAATTCATGCTGCCCATCAGTAATTGTTCTCCCTGAAAGAGGCAGTTGTTTGTACTTTACGGGATCTTAGCATTCTACAACTTTGACAATACATTCTTCTACAATTTCTACATCACTGAACGGCTTCCCCTTTTCCCCCAAACATAAGAGCTACTTTAAAACTTGCTCCAGTGGCATTATTTACAGGTCTTATTGTATCTTTTCTTCTAATCTTTTAATTTCTGCAATATAATTTTTTGTGCCTCTCCCTCTAAAATATTTGTGGTCCTTATATGAATGTAATAATGCTGAGGAACATTAAATTCCTTTAATGTTGATACTGCAGTATCACATAGCAAGCAAATCATCTTATCTCTAGCAGAAACAAAATGATATTGCAATTCCCAATCCTCACTTAAAAATCTGTTTTCTTCCTTTTGCATTCTCTTAGTCTTCTTTGACATGATGGGCTGTTAAGTAGACAGAATTAAAAAATACTGCTGAGTTGTGCAACTATTCACAAATCCCACTTCAAATAGAAACACAGCACACTGCTATCAAAAGCTGGTAACAGACTGGTGTACTCGACCCCCATAAACTCTCACCAACCAGCCTCATGCAGTAGTGGACCCAGTCAGGTGGGGGAAGTTAGAACTAAATTTTAAACATAGCAGCCATCGATTAAGCTTTTCTGGGTTACTAATATTCTCATTGTGCTGGTCAGTCTGGGAGGATTACTGGTATTTTGTCGAAACTTGTTTTATTCTTTGGTATTTTAAATAAATTCATTTAAAAAATAAAATAAAAATATGAAACCCAAACAAAAATGTATTAATGAAAATAAAAAGACTTGCTCTGTAAAATGTGGATTCAGTCAAAAGGCCATAGTTAAGAATTTAGAAAGCCCTATGAGCCCTTAAGGCCACAGGTTTCCCACCCCTGTGACAGACAGAAAAAAAGGATATGATGTAAGAAGAATCCTTTCATTAGGGAGGAAATGGAATGACTACTAAGGCAGGGAGAGAGAAAAATCCAGAAAGGAAGATAGATTGTAAACAAGTACAAACACCTATCATTGTACTTTCCCTCCCTCTCAGGGTCAAGCCTTGTGCATGTGTGTGTGCGCATGTGTGTCTGTGTGTGTGTAGGGGTGTAAGAAAAGCTAGACAGAAATTGCCAAAGTGGAGATTAGACAGAAATTGTAGGATGAGTTTGAGTGTCTCAGAGCATCAGGGTTAGTAGACTCCTTTCCTGGCATATCCTGAGTAAGGCTGCAAGCCACTCAGTGAAGTCCTATTTGTGACTTAGAGGCACACTCAGTAAGGCATGGGAACACTTAGGTCAGCATTGGTGGAGGGAGGTGTCTAGTTAGCTTGATAAAATACTATTGGCTTCCCAAAACTTGAGCAAGACATTCTTTCTGGACATCTCAAAGTTTCAACATCCACTCTTCCTACCCACCCCCAAACCAAGCAGATTAACAGTCCTAAAGTTGGAAAACAGAGGCTGGTTAAGGCAGAGACCTTGAGACCAAGACAGTATCAGAGTTGTGGTCAACAGCAAGACATGCCACCATGTGTACAAAAGCCAGGCATTCACTTACATCAATAGGTAGATTCAGTGAAAACAGTGATGCCCAACAGGAGAGGCAGGACCTGAGCACAGGCATTAGATAAACTTTTTACCGGAGATGACTTCTACTCCCCTATCTGCTAGATGCCATCATGGGGAGGAAAATAGTATTTATTCCAAAGAAACAAGCTGTTTGAATTAGAAGAGGATATTATCTTTGATTGCAAGTTTAAGGCCATCCACCTCTTCCCACATCCTCACAAAGCCAGATGGGGCTCATGGAGAATTTTAAATTAATATTATGAAATGTAAAAACTGCAACTTTTTTCTGTGTGATCTGAGTTTTTATGAGTAGGAGGTGGGAAGAGAGAAGAACACTGGGGGGAAAGGTCTGACAACCCACAGGGAATGTGGTCTAAAGCAGTGGTTTAAATCCTGGCTGATCATCACTTTGGTCTTTCCGAACATTTGGATCCCAGCATTCCAATTCCAGACCTGATAATCAGAATGCCTCAATTGAGGCCAGGGAACTGCATTTTAAAAGTGCTCCTTGCAATTCCAATTTGGAAACCACTTATTTAAGCAGTGGTACAAGAAGTAGCCTTGAACTAGACATCACTTCGTCCATGTCTTAGGAAAAGAACAAGTACAGCACCCAAGGGCAACTGCGGCCAACAGAAAGGTGATGGCAGTGAAGATGAGGCACAGAGAAAACCAACACTCTGGAGTGGGCAGCAGATACAGGAAGTAGTTACAGGGAATACAAGGAAGTTGTCTTAATTTTACTATTGACTTATAGAGGGGAGTTACTGAGCCTATGTAGGCTATGCGAAGGGACCAGAGGTGACTGAGAATTTAAAATCTCAGAGAAAAATCATCAAGGCAGGAGATCTAGAAAAGCCTTGCACAACTCGTCAGGGCCCTGACATGAGAGACAACTGTTCCTCTGCCACTGGGCTAAGGGACTGAGGAGGAAGAGCCTGAGAACGAAAATTTTGGAGAGTCACCAAGGTATACTCACTTCCCGGCTTCTAGGAGAGATAAGATCAGCTCCTCTTGAAATTTCTAGCTCCCATTCCATTTAGAAGAGGCAAAAATGTCAAAAGACTTTTTTCAGGGAGGGCAAAGTGGAAATGGGTTTGAAATGAAATACAATTTTTTAAAAACTGTACTATGTATCATTCAGAAGCTTTGGGTTTTGCAAGAAAATGTTCTTAATAGATTATACACACTTGGTAGCTTTAAAAAGTACCAAAAGTGAACAAAGATCACCCTAAAGTAAAACTTTTTGTAAAATATATTTATAAACTTGAAAACAAGAAACGATAGCTTCTAGTCAAATAACTGCCTAAGTAATTTATTAAAGCATGAGCAATGAAGCACTCACAAATGTGGTATGCCTAATACCATACACGTCCAAATGCTTTCTATGTTCTGTGAAAGGTGTCTGAATCAAAGTGGAAGCACTTGTGTTAACAACAAAAAAAGACCCTCACAAATAGAGCTGAGAAGTACATGAAGAGAGGGCTCTCATGCATAAATGCCTGATATAAAGAACTATCATTAAAAAAACTCTCCAAAAGCCACCATCTTGCATAAAGGCTATCACAATCTTATACAAAAAAATATTTCTGCAAGGACATTTGCCCAAAACTGCCTGCCCAACCCCAGACTGGAGCCACCCCTGCTATTGATCCTGGTAGCCAAGGATAACCATCTCAAAACAACTATGTAATCCTCCTTTAAAAACCTGTTTTCCTTTACCTTTCTGACATAGTTTACTATGACACATGTATTCCCATTACCATGCTCTGTTACCAAATACCAGATAGCCTTTGTCCATTCAGATTGACATAAATAGCATCCAGAAGCAGGATCTGAAGCAGGACTCCTTTTAGAAGAAATGGGCAATTCTTGCAACTGGTGTTCAGGACTCACCTGAGCCTTTTGAGTTCTCCACTTACACAGTTCACCTTTTCATTTCTGGGGAGTCTTGTCTTTGGCCAAGCCTCCCTCCTTTTGGTAAAAGCATTTTGAGTTTATTTGGGATTTGTTTTGGTTAGATGAGGTCTGATAATTAAGTTCACGAACTCATCCTAGAAAAAGTGCTACATACCTCATTGCTGAATATCACTACGGTCACCTTCCAAGTACTCCCATTGGGAAGCTATGCACTGACACCAGCACCTAGTCCACCCTTGAAAATAATTTTGAACTCTTTCTGGAATGGTAATCAGAGTAACTAATTCAAATTCTAATTAATATAATTCTGTATAACAAAGTGGCTCAAAAAAGTAAGATGCTTTGATGAGGAAAGGTAAGGCATAACAATGGTTCTTTACTGAGAAAAAGAAATCTTGTATAGATTTAGGGTTTATTAAAGGTTGTTTCAAAATATTTACTGGAAAAACAAGAGAAAGGAACCAGTAAGTAGAAGAGAGAAATATGAAGAAACCTATGGGTATGAGGATTTATTTACCTTTGGTGGGGAATGTTAAAAAAAGAAAATAATTTTGCATGATAAAGAATCTTACATAGTAAATTTTTGTCCTAAAGTTAGATGACTAGTTATTTAAGAAAGATGAAGTATAGGACAAAGCCGAAGGTCTAAGCATGTCACCAAAGTTCTGTGCAGATTATGAAAAGTTTAGGAAGGAATTTTGTGTGTAATCAAATTGGCTTATATGTCCTTCTAAAGGTTAAGCTGTACATGTACAAACACAGTGTAAAATAGTATATATACATTGTATTTTGTGTATGAGTATATATACAACTTACATACACTGTGTATATACATATATACTAATATATAATGTACGTACTATATATAAAAACTTGGTCCCCTATGTTAGAACAAAAGCTTTTTTTTTTTGCAGTTTTTGGTTGGGGCTGGGTGTGAACCCACCACCTCCGGCATATGGGGCCGGCGCCTTACTCCTTTGAGCCATAGGGCCGCCCTAGAACAAAGACTTTTTTGAACTATTGATCTGATCTTAGTAAAACAGAGGTTTTGATTTTTAATTCTCAAATCCGTTTAACAGCCATCTTCTAAACTGCAGGCAATTTGTTTCTGCCACATTTTTTAAGAAGAACCATTCAATTTAGCTAGATTCGGGTTAGAAATGGTATCTTTTTCATTGAAAATGGTAATTTCATTTCTCAAGGTTGTTTTCCTCTGGAATCTTCTTAGACTTGTATCTCAGAAGTTCTACTTTTCTATTCTCACTGCACATGCTTTGCAGGCCATGCGTCAGCACCCTCAGATCTTTCTCCCCCTGAGAAGGCACATCTCTCTTTTAACTGGCTCTTGTAACTTTTCCTCTCTACTTCTAACTCTACTGTTATGACCGGATAATAAAATAATTCTGTCCTGAAAGCCTAGAAAAGTAACATTTTCTTCCAGTATAACTTGATTCTGTACCCTTAGCTTTTCTTTATAACCATGAAACTTCTCATGCTTTTTCTAAGAGCCATGAATTCCCCTGCTCAAAAGTACTAGTTTTCTTTTTATATGCCTCTATAATATGGTGATAACCTGGGACACATTCTTCTTGTGTCCGATTAAACTAAATTACCCTTTCAGGTTTGACTGCCATGATATTCAAATAGGTTTCTCAGGAGGAGAAATCACATTGCACATTTTCTTTATCTTTTTGGTAACTGGCCTAAGTAACAAGAGGAATTTGTTAAGACAAATTTGTTAAGACAAATTCCTGTGCTGTCTTTTCGTTTTCTTGATTACTTAGGGAAAAAAAGAGCTTTGGAAGGGTTACCTATTTATATTTATGTAACTTTATTGCTTTTGAAGTCTTTTGATTATCACTCTGGTTAAATGTTACCAGAAACCTTGTTTTGATCCGGTGTTTTGAACCTTTTGACATCTATGACAGCCTTCTCCAGAATCAACTCTTAATTGCATCAGAAGTCTGTTGTCAGTCATAATTCTGGTTTTGTTATATGCCACAAAAATCAAATTTCCTTGTCAATTTCTGGTTATGAACTTTGATCAGATTTTTAATCATGGTTTTTGTAAGTTTTTGTTATATATAGTACTGCTTTGATTTTTCTCTAAGCACTTGAAGTCACATTCATAGACTAACGAGTACTCAAGTATAGATTTCTAATAACTTACAATGGATTATTCTAGCACTCTGTGAGGCTGAGGTGGGTAGATTGCTTGAGCTCAGGAGCTTGAGACCATTCTGAGCAAGAGAGAGGCCCTGTCTCTTCTAAAAGTAAAAAAACTAGCCAGGGGTAGTGGCAGGTGCTTGTAGTCCCAGCTACTTGGGAGGCTGAGGCAAGAGGATAGCTTGAGCCCAAGAGTTTGTGGTTGCTGTGAGCTATGATGATGCACTCTAGCCTGGGGCAACAGAGTGAGATACTTAAAAAAAAAAATAAAAAGATCAATTAACTAAAAACTTTCTCAGAACTCTACTGAAGAAATTGCTGGGGGCGGCACCTGTGGCTCAGTGAGTAGGGTGCCAGCCCCATATGCCGAGGGTGGCGGGTTCAAACCTAGCCCTGGCCAAACTGCAACAAAAAAATAGCTGGGCATTGTGGCGGGTGCCTGTAGTCCCAGCTGCTCGGGAGGCTGAGGCAAGAGAATCATGTAAGCCCAAGAGCTGGAAGTTGCTGTGAGCTGTGTGACACCATGGCACTCTACCAAGGGCAGTAAAGTGAGACTCTGTCTCTACAAAAAAAAAAAAATATATATGTACAGAATACCTAGCTTCAAGTTTCCATGGTTACAATGAGTGAATAAAAATTGTCACTTCTTGGTAGGCCTAGGAACCTTGAAATTAGGTAAAACCGAAAATCTTCCTTGATTTGGCTTCCTACCCTCCAGAGGTTTTTAAATCTGAGATTACAATATGGTCAAATCACTATTTTTACAGGCAAAATTTGTAAAAGTGAAAATTATCTTCCAAGTTACTCTATCTTTGACAAAAATCAGGATGACTTTTTATATGTTTAAAGCCAAAATACACTTGTTAGTAGACTGGAGCTCTGTGCACAGTTTTTAAGTACTTGTTAGCTACTTATAGACTGGATTACATCCTGAATTCTCATTTCCTGCATGTTTGGCCACAACCTCCAACCATGAACAAAATCTGCTGTTCTTGAAGTTCTGTAAGTTGAGGCTTGCTAAGATGAACTTTAAGAGCTCACCATACCCACTGGTGCTACAACCAGAGATCCTCACACTGCTAACCAGGGCAAGACGTTAATGGTTTCACACTGTAGGCAGCTTTTTACAAGGCATTGCGATAAGATAACCATGTTATATAGTGAGACTTCTATTTCTCTCTCCCTTTTTTAGGACAATAAACATCTTTATTACATGAGCTAAGACAGGAAGGGTTATTATTTGCCTTTCTGGGCCTTTATTTCCCTCAGACAGAACTCTAGCTCCTTGCCTTCTGGTACATACCAATCTGCTCAGCTGCACTGGGTTGGTCTTGATGCAAGGCTTGCAAAAAGTTTGCCCTGCCCAAGTATGTCTTCTGAATTTTTTTAGGATTGTGTTTTGTTTAAAATCTCTTCTTCCTCAGAGTAAGCTTGGCCCCTTTCTTGTGGCCCTGGGGCAATGCATAGAGCAGTGATTTTCAACTGGTGTGCCACAAAAATTTTTAAAGATCATTAATTTTTGAAAGAAGTTCAAAGCACAGTTAAGTATACTTTTTTTTTGGTTCAACATAATTTAGGTGTGCCATGGAAGTTTAACTATAGGTTCAAGTGTGCCATGAGATAAAAAGGGTTGAAAAACACTGGCATAGTGGAACTTGAACTGTTGTTGGTAAGGCGTACTATGAATAAATAAGCACGATGCAGCTCTTCACCAAGATCTTGGTGCAAACCAACTCGTCATTGGGCACATTGTAGACAATATTAGTAACACCAATTATCCTTGATTTGTGAGTGGAATGTTCTGAGCCCCAGGAGCAGTTCCCCACATCCAGCTCCAGGGCTCCCAGCACACAGACTCTATCAGCAGGGGCCAATCTTAGTGTTGGCAGAGGGGCAACCCAACTCATACTTTTGCTTCTTGTGTTAGAGCTTTCTCTTGCCCCCCCGTCTTGCAGCACTTGTGCCAGTAAGAGAGAGAGAGCTGCCCATCACTTGGCACTGGCTGGAAAAAGGAGAATCTTTTAATGCCTGTTTTTGCACTTGACAGGATAGCAGTCATTGTATTTATTCAACCGGTTGACTTTAAGCCTAAATTCATTGCTCAAAACCATTATGCAAACTGGAATCTGTCATATTCTTGACTCTGTATTTTCCCTCTTTAAACTTTCCTTGTTAAATTTGTGCAGAAGTACAACTGTAACGGAATGCTAGTCCAGGACTTTAAGACGACAGCAAGAGACACAAGAAAGACAAAATTGAACTTAATAATGGACTCTACTAGGTAACCTTAACCTGAGAACCACTCCCTTCAAACCTCCCTGATTACTGAAATATGGCTAACAGGGTTTTTACCACTGGCACCTAGTCACCCATCACTCCTTCTCTACATGGGCCCAGGCCAACAACCTGGGACAGGCCTATGCTGGCACAATCAAACCTAACCACAAGGTGACAGATCATAGATGATTTCAGAAAAAGATCTTGATCCAAAAAAGAAAAATGTTAAAAGTTGTCAGAATCAAAATGGAGTCATTTGTGTTAACAAACAAAACCAAAACCCAAACCTTGACAAATAGAGCCTGGGATATTCATGGAGAAAAGATTTTTGGCATAAATGCCTACTAACAAAAAGCGTTACAAAAGATAATGGAAAAAACCACCTTGCACAAAAGGCCATTATAATCTTACACGCAATGTCTGTGAGAACATCTGTCCAGTAACTGCCTGTCCATCCACAGAGTGGCACATTTGCTATCGATCCTTGTAGCCACAATAATTACCTCAAAACAATTATGTGATCCTTATTCTTCCTTTACAAATATTTGTCTCTCTTTACCTCTCTTAATATGCACACAGTTTTACTATGGCATGTGTATTCCCATTATGATGTTCTGTTCTCAAATTTTTTTTAGAATGTTTCACTCACTCTGTCACTTAGGTTGACAGTTCATTTTATCTGAACACTCAATACTAGATGGTCAACAATATTCTTTGGTTTCACTGTACACTTTTATTTTGGGACACTTGCAACAGATAAGACATAGAAACATTTGTTTCCATATACACTAATCAAAATATAGTATACTAAATTTAGAGTACATCAAAAAATCACCCATGAAAAGCTTATCCAAAATTCTTATATTTAATTTCAGATACCAAATAGACTGAAATAGCCTGTGGTCCCCAAAGCAAGTGAAAAAATGACATTTTTCCACGTTCCTATTATGGCTTGCAGACTGCCTTAGTGTGTTTTAGCATTTTCTTATGATTCATAATAGCATTTTCTAACAGAATTTGCTGTTAGTGAAGCTTCAAACATTTCCCATTGAATATACATATACATTCAAGTTAAGGCTGGAAAAAATATACTCCAAGTAGTGTGTTTTCTCTGGTTTTTGGCATTTGAATTTTTCCCTGGTGCTTTTGTATTTTACAAAAAGTTACGGGTCTATCAGAAAGTTTGAAACCAACAAAAAATATGTACTTTTAAAAAGCCCCAGCCACTAGGATGGCAGGAAAATACCACAAAGTATTTAGTGTATTAACAGGAATGTGATGAATCAAAAGTTGTGGGACTATTCAAAATGAGTGTGGGGAGGAGAGTCCATTTAAACATATATTCAAGGAGAAATATATTCAGTTCCCTGAAAATTGGTCATGGCTGTGATGCATATGGTTTGTTTGTTCCCACCAACAGAGATTTGACCCCATATAGTGGTGTTGAGAGGTGGGGACTAGTGATAGATGTTTGGGTCTTGGGGACAGATTCCTCCTGAATGGCTTGATTCTGTTTTTGAGGTAAGTTCTTGCTCTCCTGGGACTAGATTAGATGATTGTTAAATAGCAAGTTTCCTCTTCCCCGTTTGCATGTGTCTGCTTCCCCTTTGTCATTCTCTACCATGTTATGATGCAGCACAAAACTGCCCTTGAACTTCCTAGTCTGCAGAACCACGAGCAAAATAAGCCTCTTTTACAATATAAATTACCCAGCTTTAGGTATTCTGTGATAGTAACATAACACAGACTAAAAACAGTTGAATAAAAGTTGACGATTGATGTTGACTACACTTTCTAGGGCTACCAAGCACAGCTGTCATCACCAAAGAATTTATTTCATGATTCCCTCAGTAGCAGAAAGGACTAGGTAATTTTTATGCTGGTAATATAAAAACAGAACACAGACAAACTGTTGTCCTTAAAAAAATTCAATGTCAAGAGTTCAGACAGAGCTCCTTCAGTCAAATTTAAAGTACTACTAGAAAAGCTTCCTAAAGCACTCCATGCTTCTAAAAATGGCCAGCATACATAGCAGGTAGGTTATCATTTTTGCATTTAAGAAGTCCCAGAAAGGTTTTGGGAATGGCATTAATGAATATAAATGTTCATCATTAAGGGAAAAGGTATCTTTGAATTCAATGATTCCTTCTATCTCATATATGAGGTGTACCCTTCTAGCTCTGTACAGACACGCTTAGAGAGTGCTCTCAGTCATACAATAATGGCTAGAAGAAACAGCAATTATGAACCTTTAGGCAGAAAACACTTTCCCTTTCTTTTAACTTGCCTTCTTTTATCTAAGGTTTCCACTTAATGCTCTACAAATTATAAACACTTTGTACCAAATAGGCCACTCTTATTAAGGAGTAGCTTCTCTACGTTCTTCACTCTTTGCAGGCTAACTAGTACAGTAACCTATTTGAACGACATAGAACAAGGTGTGGTAGATAAGTCTTCATCCCTGCTTGTGTCTTCTTCTCTTTGTCTAAAAACCTTGTCGCATCTTTCCACTCTGTGCCTGGCTTGCTTCTGGTGGATGCTTGTCAGCAGGAAACATGCAGACTCTTGAATGGGACTTGTGGGATTGGGATGCTGTTGCTTTCTGCCACCTTTAAGAAAAGCATGCCCAGGCTAGTCTGATGAAGAACTTGAAGCATGTGGAAAAATGCCAAGTCTGTGTAGTAGTGGCCAACTGCCCCATGAGCCAGGTAAGACTAGGACTGTTCCCAGAGCCACTCCACAATCACTAACTCATAAACTGAATATTAGTGGGGGGATGTGTGCATCTGCCATTTATTACTTTTGTGGCAATGCAAATAGGTTTTAATTTATTTGACATTTTTAAGCTTGACGCCCTCACTTGCAACTCTTTTGGAAAAATGATTAGTTGGTAAACCTTCACAGTTACCATATGATACTCTGTAGACTGTAGATTGTCATCTAATACTGAGCAGCCAATTTTGGCTAAATGCTCACTTTAGTTTGGTGCTCTCATTTAATCCTCATAACGACCCTGAAAATTAACTTTGTCATTTTGGAAAATTTGAGGAAATAAGGGACTTTGAGGCAGAGTGATGAAATGATTCATCTAATGCTACATAAATTGGCACAATGAGAGTCAAAGCCTCGGGCCTCTGAGTACAACTGCATGTTCTATTATATCAGAAATGATAACCAAGGCTTAAAACTACAGAATGCTACTTTGTCCCATGTCATTAGAGACTAAGTAAGTTTGTTCACAGAAGGCAACTGAGTTTTTATTCTATTATTCAAGATAATTGAAGTATTTGACCACTATAGGACTATTTCAAGCCTTCCAGCCTCAGAATTATTGTTCAATGGCCTTAGGATACTGCTATTCCAGTTGAGAAAAATACCCAAATAACCAAAGAGACTAATTTTTTTTTTTTTTTTTGCAGTGTTTGGCCGGGGCCGGGTTTGAACCCACTACCTCCGGTATACAGGGCTGGCACTCTACTCCTTTGAGTCACAGGTGCCGCCTAAAAAAGACTAATTTCTATCAATCACCCATTGCACAGGTTAATCTTAAAGAGTATTTTATAATCAATATCCCTTTCCAGGCAAGATTAGTTATTCCTTGGTGGCAATGTTGGTTAGGAAAAAAAAAAAAATCAAAACGACATTTTCCCTTAAACAACGGTAACCGGAGAAGAGTAGCTATACAAAGTATGTACGTATGCCCACTTTCAAGGTCATCTTTTCAAGAGTGTGATATCAACAAGCCAGACTGTTAGACAGTTTTCCCTTTTGTAATTTCCATTCTGAAAACAAAAAAAATTAATTATTTTAAGATAAGGCAGTATTTTAGGAATTTCTTTAATTGCAGGAGGTTAGGAACAGACTAGAATAAAAGGGAAAGAAGGGCACAAAAAGACACTGAGATTTTGACAAATAAAAAGCATAACATATGATATGCTATAGAAACTGTTAGAATTTGAATCCTAAAATTTAGTTTACTGAATCTAGATTAACTTTTTAAATTTACATTTGATTTTATGGTAAATTTAAGTGCCTGGATACTGAAATGATAAAGGACGGAAAATAATGCTTTAGCTAAAAATTACTCGTTTTTTTTTTTTTTTAAATTGTTGGGGATTCATTGAGGGTACAATAAACCAGGTTACACTGATTACATTTGTTAGGTGAAGTCCCTCTTGCAATGCCCCCCAAAGGTTGCGGCACACAGCAAGGCAAAAATTACTCTTAAGAATACAACATTTACTGGTCTTAATTTTAGAATTAAAAATTTGAATTTTCCTTTTCCTCTCATTTCCTTTATGCATGTAACTTGCAACTTTAATAACTTCAGAGCATAATAAGAATGTACAGTTGTCTGCAGGCCACTTATTCTGCTACAAATGAAAGCATTCAATTATCTCTATAATATGCAATTCCGTAAAAAAAAAAAAATGTATTCATGATTGACCTATGCCCGTTTTTAAAAGGCTATTTATTCAAGACCTTGATATAAAAGTTGGAATGAAGTAGGTGTGGTTCTTGAGTAAAACAAAGACACTGATCTTTTTTCAATAGAAAAGGGCAACCTAGATATTCCTATAAAATCCTTTTATTCCAGATGGTATATTAGGGTTAAATTTTCATTTTTTCCCCACTATAACCCTCAAAGACTTTTAAACGACTATTGAAAAGTGGATCATCACTTATATTAAAATCTTATTTACGTGCACTTGTATTTTAATACATAGCGTGCCTGTGATAATAAGTCAATACAGTTTAGAAATAAAATCTCTCATGCAAAATACAAGATTTAAAATCAGTATGTGAATTTCTAGCTTAAATTCAAGACACATGGTCTCAATGGATAATAGCTGTGGGCAGCAGTTAAGGCCTCTTGATTTGATACTTAACAGAAAAGGCACATATGTACAAAATTCTGCTAAGATTTCAGTAGGTTCTCTAGATGAGCAATCTGCAGCCATGAGCAAAATATCATACACACAAGGCCATTGGTGTATTTATGACTTCTCCACCCCTGTACCCGTAGCCCAACCTTGGCTGGGTTATGGCTGGTGGTTCTCCGAACCATTACCTCAAACTGACTGCTCAGCAGTAAATTTCAGTATAGACTATGAAACCTAACACAGATACCTATAGCTTTTTAGACTCTGTTATTACATGTAGGCTTCAAAGTAGCAACTGTTAAGTCTGTTGTCAATTTTCTACCCACCATGTATGGCAATAGCTCAGCAATTTTGTCCAGTTTTCATGCATATTCAGATACATAAACATGAGTTCTGTTCCAAAACCTCATCTTGACTTGTTTCCAAAGTCTTCTCCATCCCTCCAAATTGAATTTGTCATTGAACACACTTCATCTTCTTCCTGGACAATATTGTTCAGAAGCATCTTGTCCTTTCCTCTGTGATTACATCTCTTTCTGAACTACTTTAAAACTTTTAAAGTAATCTTATTACCACATAGCACTAAGAAAGGTTCAGAGACAGACAACACAACTATTGAAGAGATTTTGTAAAAACCGGCAAATCCCTACCTCAAAACTCCATTTATGCCAAGTGGGGAGATAGCCCATATACTTTAATACTTCTTTCTCTCAAACTGTTCAGGCAATTTGATGAGCACATGCAATCATGGACACTAGGGCCATTATAAAATTTCCCTGGTGCAGATAACCAGTGTGATTACAGCAGGCTAACCAATAGGAAGTGTTCCCAGTGTGAGATGACAGACGGGGTTCCTCTAGTCATTTGTCAACTAAAGGGATGCTGTAGATCAGGCATCCTCAAACTTTTTAAACAGGGGGACAGTGTCCCTCAGACTGTTGGAGGGCCGGACTATAGTTAAAAAAAAAACAAAAACAAAAAAAACTATGAACAAATTCCTATGCACACTGCACATATCTTATTTTGAAGTAAAAAAACAAAACGGGAACAAATACAATCACACCACCTCATATGGCCCGCGGGCCACAGTTTTGAGGACCCCTGCTGAGGATCAATGTTGGAAGGTTCCTTTAAGATTGACTACATTGCTGAATATTGTAGCAATTTTAGTAAACCTGCTTAAGCTTTTTCCTAATACGGTAAGTGACATTCTTGCCTTAAAATAAAGTTTCCCAATAAAAAATTGTTGATACACTTATGCTAGTTCTGGCCTATTCACTGCCAAGCAGGATAGTGTATTTTAGCTTCTGACTTCACTTTTTGTTTCATCCTAAATCATGTGTATTTTTTTTTTTTTTGAGATAAGAGTCTCAGTTGCCCCAAGTAGCATGCTGTGGCATCGATGTATCTCACAGAAACCTCAAACTCTTGGGCTTAAGCAATCCTCTTGTCTCAGCCTCCTGATAGCTGGGATGACAGGCGCCTGCACAATATCCAGCTGGTTTTTCTACTTTTTTTTTGTTTTTAATTAAGAAGCATTTATTGAGATTTTTCATGTGCCAAGAATGGCAGAAGATACAAAGAATTAAATTCAACATGCCAGTTAGAGATGGGGTCTCGCTTTGCTGAGACTGGTCTTGAACTCCTGAGCTCAGGTGATCCTCCAGCCGTGGCGAGTATAGGTACATACTATACTCGTACCTACACTCCAGCTTTGGGAGTATAGGTACGAGTCACCGTGCCCAGCCATCCTAAAGCATGTTTAAAATTGTTTGAAAAAAAAAAAAACAGTCTGCCTGATCTAAAAAGTTTCTCCAGTTTTATACATACACACACACACACACACACATACACATTTTTGCAGTTTTTGGCTGGGGCTGGGTTTGAACCCACTACCTCTGGTATATAGGGAGCTGGTGCTCTACTCCTTTGAGCCACACGCGCCACCCTAGTTTATATTTTTCTTTCTTTTTTTTTTTTTTTTTTTTGTAGAGACAGAGTCTCACTCTATGGCCCTCGGTAGAATGCCGTGGCCTCACACAGCTCACAGCAACCTCCAACTCCTGGGCTTAAGCGATTCTCTTGCCTCAGCCTCGCGAGTAGCTGGGACTACAGGCGTAGTTTATATTTTTCAATGAAGACTTAAAGTATATTTCATGAGTAAACTCGTCCCCTTCCCCCTTCTAATTTTTGTTTACAGCAAAGATCTTATGTACTAAATCACCAATTTGACATAGGAAATCTCTGAAGTGAATGAAGTACAAATTTATCACTATGCAGTCTGTGTGCATAGTATGTTAAGCAGTACCTATCTGCTAGAGAGGTGGGGTCTTTTTTACGTAACACTAAATTAAAAAAATTTAAAGATACACTTGTTCCATATGTGAAATACACACACTTTTTGTTTCCTTAGAGAAAGAGTGAATACCAAAATGTAATCTCTTCTGAAAAAAGATCAATTTAAATGAAAATGAACTAAAACAATTATTTAGCCCCCCATAGTGACACAGTGAACAACTCAAATGGCTTTTTTTTAATACTAGGAAGACTGTCTACCTTTCAATGGTGACAGTACTATTAAAAGAGGTAGAAAGTAAACAAGGTAAAAAGTGAAAGGACGTACAGATGCGCACGCGCACGCGCACACACACACACATATAAAATCTGACCAGAAATCACAGGACATGTAAAGCTATGTTTCCTCAAGCACAATTTTGTGTGTGTATGTGTGTGCTTTAAATAGACTAAAATATTTGGTGTGGGTGGAGAAAGGAAATCAGTATTCAACAATTTTAACTTGAAAACCAGCTGTAATAAAGCCTCAGCTCATTGTTTAATAAAAAGAACCACATCATACTTTTGACAATCATAGAGTGAAAGCTTACAAAGAACACATTTAACATCTCCATCACAGTGCACAGAGGATGCAGCCACTGAGGACTACCAGAGGAAAACAAGAACAGAGTCTGCATCCATCATATTGCATCACAAAGTTAATGCCATATTAGAAAAAATCTCACCTCACATGTTCGGAGTTTTAGCTGGTAAGCACCTTGGGAGTAGGAAGCTAAGAACTGAGAGCAACTGCTCCGTCTGTAGCAGGACACCCAATTCTTTCACCTGACACTGGCTGATTAATTTAATAATTTCAATACAACAGTTACCAAAAGAAATATAATACCATATTCTGGATTCTTGAATAGGATAGAGAAATGCAGTACAGGCCAGAGCATCAAAGGCCATCTTTTCTCTCACAAAAAAAGAAATCCACAATCACATTCAGTTTTCTTTTACTCTGAAAAATCTAAATTTCAGATTAAACTTAACCCATAAGGACACATGAGGACACATACTTAAATCTACATATAGGTTCAGAAGAATGTAGCTATCTAGTTGTCTTGTCTCTGTTCCATTAAATCACCAGTTACCTTTGCTGGATCACTGTTAAGTCTCACCACCACAATAGTACTTACAGCTATTATTTGTCATAAATGTCATGCTCTACCCACAGTAATATGTGATCAGAGGACGCATATCTCAGTAAGTATCAAAAATGTTGACAGCTATATTGCCACTAAATTCAGCTGCCTCATGACGACACAAGGAAGGAAGGGTAAATCACAAGAACACCTAAAGTGGTCAGCTCTTCCTGGTGTGCCTGGGACTCACCTGGGTTTAGCAATGAAAGTCCTCCATCCAGAAACCCTCAGTCCCACACACCCCTGGGGAGTTGGCCACCCTTAGAACACTATTCATTCATCCCTAAATACTGGTAGAGGAAAGAAAAGAATTTTCAAGAACATAAGGCTACCTCTAAGGGAATTAGCCCCCAAAATATTTTAGGTCACTTTGCTAATAGTTCCTCCACGCTTGCTAAAAGGCTAGGAAGTCGACAAACAGCTTATTTAAAGGTGGTAACTTTAAGAATAGTTGGTAATAATTCAGCAAATTAGTGAGTTTATGAAAATTCACTCTTTTAATCAGTTTTAGACAAATCTTGTAAAGGTTTTTCTGGCTTTGTCCAGTTATACAGCATTTTACTGTATCTTTTTGAGATTAATCCAGTTTTGTAGGTCTTTTCACATTCTTTTTTTTAGGTGAAAAGAGTCTATGCCAACTATTTCCCACATTCTTGCATCACATATTGAAAAGAAGACTGCCAACTGAAGATATTTCCCACAGATTACAAAGGCTCAGAATGTTACTTTTAACTGTGCTCCACCAGAAGGTCTGGCCTTGGGAAGAGATGGCAAAAAGAATACTCTCAGATATGAACATTTTCATTTTGCCTACAGTGCTGTAATCTGGTTTAACAACTACAGAACTGCTTCCACCTTAATCTCATACTTTTTCTTGCTTTACTCTTTTGTATAAAATGGTTAGTGTTACAGCTTCACTAATAAAAAAATACAAATATTTATGATTTAACAGTCGGGGTCAAAAATCAAAAATGAAGTCTGAGGTAAAGCTGGTCTAAGAAAGTAACAATTTGGGTTCTGCATTTAGCCAAGAAATAGGGTTTTCAGAAAAAAAAAACCTCAATAACTCAAAATTCATATATGTTACCTACTTGTTACATATGTGGTAATTAAATTATTTCTCACAATTTTAATTTATCTGTGTATATGTATATTAGTTACATAAATCAACAAAGGACCACATTCTTAGGGTGGGTACATACATACATTCACCAGAAAAGTACCCTACTGTTTCTCATCAAAATTTTTTTTCAGCTTAACAATCCAAGAATGTGAATAATAACAATGGCAAATCGGTGTTTTCCCAGGAACTTACTGAAAAAAGGAAAATCTTATTGGAATAACAGAGACTTTAGTACGATTTCTAGTCCTATAGACAAATGCTGAGAACCAACTTTATGATACAGCACTGTAAAGGGTAGAACTAATATAGAACTAGAAATATGCCAAGTAACCTAGTGACCAATATTGTAAAATAGCCAAAAACTTTAAAGCCATAGGGAAAAAGGAGAACTGTTAGTTATGAAATGGAAAATATATAATATCTAAGTGTTTTTATAATTCTAAAACTTCATTCTTTTCCTAAAATCAATATATTATAGATATAACTGTTCAATAAATGGTCATTTTTAATTAGAGACAGGAAGGTAAATCCTTATTCCTAGCCTCCACCCAGAAGAGCACACTGGGAATTTTAGAGAAACTAAGGGAGGATAGAAGAATGTTATGTTCCTTGCAATGGTGAATTTTTTTGCTCACTATGGATCTCATGGCAGCAAACCAATTGACAATGAAGTTAACTTAGGTTAATATGCATTGGCCAGTTCTCCTGTGGGTCAGGAATGGCCCAAGGAACCTTAGAAAATCCAATTCTGATGAACACAGCTAAAAAAATCAGATCTGAGCTACCTTCAGGCTATAAAAAGATACAGGAAAACTTGACCTTGCAGCGGTACATCCCTGGGTATACATTAAGGGACAAACAATTAAGGAGGGAACAATTTAATATTAATTTTTTAAAAAGAAGAAAGAAAAGTCAACCCCAAGTTAGTATATTCCAGAAATAGTTGGATATATAATAATTTAGTGAAGGGATAGATGACAGAGTTTTATTTGATGTTAATTGAATTCTATGATTCTTAATTGTCAAGTTGCCTAAAACTGGCATACCAACCGCCAAATTAGGACTCTGGCAGAATTAAAAACAAAACAAAACCCTACTCTGACAGTCTGTCCATTAAAGGAAAATGTCTATAAGCAAATTAAAAACTTTTTACTGAGGTCTGAGATATAAACAATGGAATCATTTAATACTGTTAAAATGACCTCAACTGTTAAGTTTTTCTATGAGTGTGTGTGCGTATATATGTACATATATACAGATATATAAATTCATACATGTATGTTATATACTTTATTTCCTACTACAAAGATTGAGGCAATTCTGCTATATATATAATTAGCTATAATATCCAAGATAAAATAGCTACTACTCAAGAAATTATATGAACACAGGAGACAAGTTCTTATCAGAAAGGCTACCATGAAGCTATTCAGTATAGCTCATAGTTCCTGGTTGTGAGGCTCAAAATAGGAATTTTACTCCAAGAAATAATTTGTCCCTCAATTCCCATATACAAAACCTAAACAAAGAAAATATTAATGAAAATTTGAAAAGGAAAATATAAAAGGAAATGACTACCTTCTAACTACCTCTGGAGACCACATAATACCATCACTGCTCCTCATTGTACTAAATACATGCTATAACAATCCAATATGCCCCAAGATGGAAACAAGGCTGGTATAGGGAAAACACCGGCTACAACTGCCAGAAGAGTTAGCAATCATAAATGTAAATTAAAATAGAATCTGATACTTTATGTCAGTTGCCAGTCACAAAGACATTTAACTGGAAAGAATTTCTAAGCCATTTTTAGGATCTAAGTGATTGACCAATTTGAACACATTTAAGCTTCATGGTGAAGAAATCAGGACTTGGTATGAAAAGCACCCTCTATTTTTTGATTTATAATTACATAGTAGAGACACATTCTCATATAGGCAGATAAAACATGGCTGACAGAACAAAAGGCAACCAGCAAGTACCAGCTGTATACATGCTGTCAGGAGAAAGGGGGAAGAATAAAAGTGAAGTTGATGAATAGAATCAAAACGTTTAATATGTATAAACATCAATACCCTAGATCAGAGTAAGAGAAAACACCACCTGTTGTTCATGTCCACAGATTACTTAGTTATCACATACTTGTGGAGGTAAGGGGCTTGGCATGGAGATGAGGCAAACTAAGAAATTGGTATGGTCACCTTTTAAGGCAAAGACTCTACATGAAGACAGACTTTAAGTACAGTGATGATTGTCTTCTATCACTTTATACGCCAGCCTCCTCTACTCTCACACTAAGAGAGTGCCTAATATTGAATCAACACTCAAGGCATTTAGTAATTAAAAAAAAAAAAAAAAGGAGTATCTTAAGGATATATAATGGGCAGCTTTAGGAAGAGATAGAGAAACCAACTAGGTACATAATCTCTTTTATTTGATTCCAACTAGCAAGACACTAGGCTGATTGTTTTTCAACTTCAGAGTCTTAGTCTTGAAACTGACAATAAAGGCACAAATAAAGTGAATCAAAATAACTTTTAACAAAAGGGAAAAATCTGATAATGTTTAAAAGACAGATGAATTAAGCAAATTTGAATATACTTTAAGGTAAAAATTGTAACTAAATAATACAATCAGAATACAAATATTTAGCTTTCAAGAAAAATTAGGCAGATTTCCTTCTGGCAAAGTGCCAGGCCTTGAGAAATAAAGTAACTTCAAGACCAAGCATTTTGATGGTTAGGACCATATCCTAACTCATCTTTTCATTATTCAACATTTATCACAGTGGCTGGGAAAACAACAGTATCAACCAATGTTTCTTGACTGAATGTATATCATAATGTATTATCAGTATATAATGGGTATAGTTCAAACTTAATCAGGAAAGCTTCTTTAAAATAGAATGAAAAGAGCACAATCAGTGTTATTCTAGAAGACTGGTCTAAATCCAGTTACATTTTCTAATCTTAACCAGTGATTATAAAGGCTTCTAGAACTTTTTTTTTTTTAGAAACCAATGGAACTCTTATTTTTTCTCCAGAAGAAATCTCATGAAGAACTCCAATACCGAATAAAAAATAAAGCTGACACTGGTTAGATCAAAGACAGTGGAAACTTTACCAGCCTCCAAGCCCTAAGCTAGCCCCAAGGTTTCTCTGTAGAACCCACCAGGAAAACCACCACTCATCCTAGAAATGTGAGAGAAAGCACAGTCATTAAGTTCTCAGGTTGTCTGAGAAAACTGCCAGTAATGTGGAGGATAAGTTCTCAATAACGTTGTCAGTTTAATAAAAACAAAATTCAACAAAGAGGAGACCCTACCATATAAAAGAAAGAAAAAAGAAAACAACACACACACTTAGAAGGGATCAATAAAAAATTAGGCCACAGTAGCTAAAATGCAAAAATCAGTGTCTAATTAAAAAGCATTAAAAATATTCACACAAACATAATCACCACCAAGAAGAGTCAACCACTCAACAAGTGCAACTGCTCAATACAACATGTATTTCCAAAGAGTCTCAGTTTCTTATTTTACAGAAAAATCACATCAGAATTGTAGAGATGTGCTCCACTATTTAAATGTCAAAGTAGGTACTGCTTCATTTAACATATCAATGCAAAAGTAACTGCCAGAACCTTCTGCCACTTGGGAAGTTGTTCTCCACCCTCAGAACCATTCCCTAACATCACTAGAAGTTCTCAAGTAACTAAAAACTTCCAAAGGGCAGAGGCTGTCTACTTATTATCTCCAGCAAGCCAGTGGTAATAGGTGGGACATTTACTCTAATCACATCATGGGAACCAGAAGTCATAGTGGCAGCAGGAAGTCTGGAAACAAGCAGCAGGTCTCTACAATGGTGAGAGTTTGTACAAGAAGGGGTTGTTAAATTAGGTGGTACTGACCTTGTGCAAATGAGAAATTTTTTCAGCAAAAGTTTGAGGAGAAAGATACATTAGTGAGAATGATACAAAGCAGACTATCACAAAATAAGGCCACCTTCAATGTATTATAAACCGTAGAACCATTCTGATCTTCAAGTTGGGATTTGTGTAGAGGTTTCAATATAAAGCATTAATACCTACGCATGAGTTTCCTTTAGTATATGAGCCTTTCCTTTAGTATATGATGCTGTTCTCTTCTCCAGGAATGCTTATCTCCCCTGGCTCTTCACATGGCTTGCTCCTTCAATGAATGACAGGTGTTAGTTCCAGCATCACTTCCTTAGAAGTCTTCCTTAATGTCCTACCTGAAGCATCCCATCTGTTCAATTCTCTAACACAGTACCCTGTTTATCTCCTTCATAGACAACTAAGATGATTAAGGGTTAATGTAACTGCTGTTTCAGCAAAGGCAGGAACTGTTGCTGTCTTGTTCACCTTTACCCCAAGTTCCTGGCACATAACAGGTGAACCATAAATATTTGTTGAATGAATAAAAAATTACTATACCAAATTTACACAAAAACATACATATACACACAAATATAAGAAAGTGGGGAGTATCTGATAAAAAACAACCAAATGCTGAAAGTACTGAGATAAGACTTGTAGATACAGGTGAATATGATATCCAAGAATAAGTACCAAAGATATCTATCTTCAAAAATATGAAAATTTATGAAAAGATAATCAGGAGTAGTCATTTTCCATTTCTACTGAGATACAGACAAGAAATGTTTAAACTTCAATGAGTCAACATTAGACATAGTAACTATTTGCTACAGAAAGGACTACCAACGGAGCTTCTGAAATCTCCTCACACTGTACAGCATAAAATATAGTCAACCACATATCCAGGATTAGTTAAGAATAGCTCAGATTGCAGGTAATGATAAACTAAAAAAACTTGCTAAAATGGCTTTTCCTCAAAATTTTTAAAATTATGAATTCATAATTATATAGCATAACATTCAATTTATAAATTGAATACTACATACTTTAAAAACAGATGACCCTTATCTGCTGATCATAACCTCAGCATTACTTTTCTAAGTATTTTGCAGAAATAATTCCATTTACAAAAGGTCCATTTCATAATACAATCTGGTAATTAAATCAAATGAAACTACTCTAAATCAAAGAGCAGAAGGCCTTGAAATATTTTAAAATACCTTTTAAAAAGGGATATTTATAGATTAGCTTTAAAAAAAGGATAAATGTACTGAAGAAATTCTAGCATATCCCTGAAAATAACCATACTACCACCTGTGTATTTTTTATGAGGTGGAAAGATAGATCATCAGACTGCTGGTTATATAAGTCAATTATTACCTGTTGAAACTTGGTGTAACACAAAGGGTCTTATTCTATATGAATCTGTACTGTACTCCAGAATTAACTGGTACCAGCAGTATCAGTGCAACTGTTACCGGTGATGATGTCATCCTACACTGTTTTGGTATCAAGACAATTGTGAGAATGGACACAAGAAGCTTGGAAGGATTTTCAATATTGTTTCCTTATAATAACATTTAGTAGTAAATTAAAAAAACACAAAGAATGACTGTTTAAGCCCCACTGAACATATTAAGGTCAAGGATTTCAAAGATTAATCCACTTTTCTTCCCCCAAGAGTTTATTTTTGGTAAAAGGCAGAAAAATTAGCTTTTCTACAAGGAAAATTTGCTTCTAAATGATAATTTGAAAATCTTGATATATATTATATATTTAAAAAGTCACACAAAAATAACGGAGAAGTGGGAATAACAGATCAAGTACTATAACTTTATAAAGGCTTGCGTAGATTGAGAAGCAGCACACACACACACACCTCATTTATGCAAACTAAAAATGTATATAAACAGCACAATACTGTGATACTGGATCATGATACATTACCTGTACATATAACTACTACTGTTATTAATAAACCTTTGGGACACTCAGTTGTATGCCCAACAAGACATCATTAAGTCTTTAAAATCTTCTCCTCCTTCTTTATGGGAGGTTATTTCTAGACACTAATTTTCCCATCTAATATTCAAATATAGGAAACAGATTCCACAAGGTGCTTTAATTGATGAGACCTCAAGTGCTGTTTTCTCTCTTGAATTTTTGGATAGTAAACAGTCCATGGGGACCACACACAAATACTATGACAGAAGAGCTGTTACATTAAGTCTTTTGATGGGATTTGATTGGCGATGAAGCTTTATGACATGCTTGAGCAACGCACTGAAGGGGATCCCATCTGAGTTAATACTTTGTCCAACCACTGTAGCGGTCCATTCAGATGAAGTTCAATCCAGCAAGGTGTACTTGTTACTGTCTGCCTTCTGTTTAAAAGAATATAAGAAAATCACCATGAAATCAAAAGGTGTATTCACTAAAAATCTAATTTCTTTGAAATAATTATTAATTCTGGATACCTGATTATCATTTGAAAAATAGCTGATCCTCAAAGTATGACTTTTTTTTTTTTCATTTTAAGAGGTAAGAGATCTAAAAAAGTATTCACTTCCCATCAAATTACAATTAGTAAGGTGACCTTATTATTTACCACTATCCAAAACTGGCTACCTCTGAGAGACAATGTAGGCATTATTAATCATCAGGCCAGAAAAAGAGATGTAAACCAGGACTGTCCAAAGCAAACTGAGACATACAGTCACCCTACTTATTAATTAAATCAACCACAGAATAGTTAATACTCAAATATCAAACAAAGTCTATAAGGGTACAGGGGTCAAATTTAAAAGTACATCAGAACAAAAATCAAACTTCAACCCAAGCTAAATCCAAAGCCAGTGAACAACATTCTTTTAGCAACATCATTCAGGCTTTTAATAAAAAACAGCTCTAGTGCTTCAACAAAAGGGGTGGCTACCCTCTGGAAATTACATATTCAACATCATCTCATTATTTCTAAACACTGATTTTACTTCTGCCTTATTTGATATATAAAATAAGTTAATAGGGTGGTGCCTGTAGCTCAAGGAGAAGGATACTGGCCCCATATACCGGGGGGTGGAGGGTTCAAGCCCCAGCCAAAAAACTGCAAAAAAAAAAAAAACAAAAAAACAAAAAAACAACAACTTAATAAACCTTTCTTCTACAAAATAACAGCCCTTCAAACATGAGAAAAATTCATTATTTACTCTTTATCTCTAAGCTACACAAA